>NC_134717.1:25724090-26326136 GCF_049634645.1 Pelodiscus sinensis | reverse complement strand
GGGTGTCTGGCTGTTGAGTCTTGCCCACATGCTCAGGGTTTAGCTGATCGCCATATTTGGGGTCAGGAAGGAATTTTCCTCCAGGGTAGATTGGCAGAGACCCTGGAGGTTTTTTGCCTTCTTCTGTAGCATGGGGCACAGATCACAGCTGGAGGATTCTCTGCATCTTGGGGCTTTCAAAGTATTTGAAGGCTTCAATATCTGAGACATAGGTGAGAGGATTATTCTAAGAGGGGTGGGTGAGATTCTGTGGCCTGCACTGTGCAGGGGGTCAGACTAGATGATCATAATGGTCCCTTCTGACCTTAAAGTCTATGAGTCATATGGCTTGAATCCACTGAAAAGCATTAGGTCAAAGGCCAAGTGATTTCAACAATCCCAGAAGTAAAGGGACCATACACAACTGAACTGTTTGACACAGTACATCTTCTGGGAATTACTTTGTCACAGTATTTACAACAACCTGTCAACCAGAGAGGCACAGTGTGATTGTTAAATCACAAGTGTTAAAAGCAAAGGTCTATGTACTTCTATTTCCTGATCTGACATTCATTCACTCTGACCATGGGGAAACCACTGCACTCGTACCTCAGTTTACCAAGCTATAAAACAGAAATAAATGCACACTCCACCCCAAGGGAGGAGGCAGGAGATGAGAAAGGTGGTGAGCTTTAAATAGACGTTACAGAGCATTTGGCAGTCCTAGACTGAAAGGGGCGACAGTGCTCAGACACAAAGGCATGAGTGAAAAGGGCTGTTCTGCTTCATGGAAAGCTTCCCTGGCGAGTCAGACTGCTCCTGTCATAAGTCCACGTGAAACACAAATACAGTGACGACCGACTCGCAGGGTGTGAAGTTCTTTGACTGCAGCGATTGGCTGAGCTCACAACCCGCAAGCCCGGGGCATCTCGCCGCTGTTGCTAGGCCAGCCGAGAGTCCCAGCTCGCACCCAGCGCTGCGCCTGGGTCAGCAGAAAGCTCCGGCGCCTTCCCCGGGCGCCTGCCGGGAGAGGCGCTGAGGGGGCCCAGCGGGGCGCGCACGTGGACCCCTGCCCGCTCGGGACCAAAAGCCTCGGCAGCGGCAGGGCAGAGCCGTGTGGGCTCGTACCCAGCTCCCGCCGCCGGGCGATGCGAGACCGTCTGTCCCATCCAGGCACCAGCTCTCCGCGCCCCTCCCCACAGCGGCGCCGCGTCCCAGCCCCGAGCACTCACCCGTCAGCTGCAGGGAGCCTCCCCGGCTTTCCAAGCCCCTTTCCCCGGGGGCCTGGGAGCGAGTCCGGCAGCTGGGCAGAGCGCACTCCAAGCCGGCCAGGCAGCGTCCCCCAGCGCCGCGCGCGCCCCGGACCCCAGCGCCTGCAGCCGCGCCCCGCAAAGCGCCTCACCTGCGCGGCGGCTCCGGCGGGCGGGGCCGGCTCCCAGCGAGGGGCGGAGCAGGGAGGGCTCCAGACCAGGCGCGCCTGCCGCTAAATCCCGGCCGACTGAGACTCGGCGCTCAGCGAATTGGGCAGCGCAGCCCAGCCCAGCCCAGCCCAGCGCAGCCTTCTCCTCCCAGCTCGGGCAGCGGCCGTGAACCGCTTGGGCGGCTGGCGGGGCCGCGGCAGACGCATGGCCCAGAGACCAGGTGCCTGCGGGGCGCTTCGCTCCGCACCGAGCTGCCGTGACAGTGCAGGGCCCCGGGGGACGCGAACGAGGGCCGAAGGCGCCCTGCTCTGCTGCCTGCAGAAGGAACCAGCCAGCTGCTGCCCAGGTCTCAGTGCCTAGGGGCGGGCAGCACTCCGAGCTGGTGGGACAGGGGCGAGCGCTACATGCTTCATTGGCATTAATGGAGAAGGTGCAAGGGCCGGGCTGGAGGTTGGGTGCAGAACAGAGCTGGGGTAAGAGACTGGGGTTCAGGAAGGAACCATGGGTGCGGGACAAGGGTGTTAAATACCCGTTAATTTACTAGTGGAATAATCAAGAGAATCTTTGACTCCATGAGGAGGCGATAGGCACTTCCCCATTACTCCTTTGAAACGCACAAAAGCCTCTGGGGGGCTTTTGTATATTTCAAAGAAGGAATGCCAAACTCAAGGTGTAGCCTGGGACCAGCAGGAAGTCTCAGTGATTCTGAGTCCAGGTAGGCACTTCTGCTTTGAAACACAGGGGCTAGTCTAGACTGGCATGACTTTCCGCAAATGCTTTTCATGGAAAAGTTTTCCATGAAAAGCATTTGCTTCTAGATTGGTAGGAGGCTTTTCCACAAAAGCACTTTTTGCAGAAAAGCATCCATGCCAATCTAGACTCGCTTTTGTGCAAAAAAAGCCCCGATCGCCATTTTCGCGATCTGGGCTTTTTTGCGCAAAACAAATCTGAGCTGTCCACACTGGCCCTTTTGTGCAGAAGTTTTGCGCAAAAGGACTTTTGCCCGAACGGGAGCAGCATAATATTTCCGCAAGAAGCACTGATTTCTTACAGTAGGAAGTCAGTGTTCTTGCGGAAATTCAAGCGGCCAGTATAGACAGCTGGCAAGTTTTTCCACAAAAGCAAACTTGCCAGTCTAGACACAGCCAGGGGCTCTTATGCATTTCAAAATGGAAGTGTCCACATGGGGCCTGGAGTCAGTGAGAGATTGTCTGTTGCTGACCCCCATGCTCTATGCGGTGCTGCTGCTCTGAAATGCTGGGAAGAGCCAGGGTCAGCTTGGGACTCCCCACTTGATCCCGGGCTCCATGTGGCATTTCCAAGGAACCCGAGATCAGCTGGAGACTCCCCAGCTGACTCTGGGTTCTGCAGAAATGCCACATGGAGCCTGGGGTCACCTAGGGAGTCCCAGCTGACCCCAGGCTCCACGTGGCACTGCCACTTTGAAATGCTGCCACAGCGTTTCAAAGGGGCAACTCCACACAGAGCCCGGGGTCAGCTCTAGGTGGCACTGCTGCTATGAAACACCACAGTGGCACAGAACTTCGGATCAGCTGTGCGGCGCTGCCCCTTTGAAAGGCTGTCACCACATTTAGAAGCAGCATCCCTTACTGGGCTCAGTGCAGCATCACTGTTTTGAAGTGCTCCCTCACCCCCCCCCCCTTTGCTGTGTTTGTCTGGTCTGTCTGATAGAGACTGCAAAGGGGGGGGCGGGAAGCAACTAGTCAACTAGATTATCCGATAAGCATTTGCTTATCAGATAGTTTACTAGTCCTTAACATCCTTAGTGTGGGAGGGAGTTTCTGTGAAGGAGGCAGTTGGAACTGGGGGCACCAGACTCAGTTGCAGGTTGTTTGGGTTGGGACCTAGGGCAGGAGGGGGTTGTGACCTGGGGGGCAGGCTCTGGGAAGAGGGATGGGTGCAGGATGGGGACAGAGGCTTTGGGTTATGTGAGGTGGAGAGGCTGGAGTGCAGAGACATGCTCTGGCAGGGAGCCTTACATGACTCCTGGCCAGCAGCCCAGCACTTTGAGGCAGCCTCTCTGCCTGCCCAGAATGCACCACCTATGTGCTTGTGTGAGTATGTAGGAGCCTGAGGGAAGTGATGCTTAGGGTACTGCTTGTTATTTGAACAAGCAGCTCCTATTGGCCAGAAGCAGGACAGTCGGGTTGTGCTGGGGACAGGGGAAGCTCATGAAGCTTCCCCCCTCCCGTCTGGGCTCACAGATGAGAAACAAACATGGCCCAGTTGCTGCTTTTCTGAGCAGTGTGTGGGTGGGGCAAGGCAAGCAGGGAGCCTGCCTGGGGCTTCCCACTGCATCCATGAGCTGGATCCGGTGGCTTGGCAGGCCAGATCTTGCCCAGGCTTGTCCTAATGGAAGGAGGTTCTGAAAAGGAGAGCTGGGAAAGGGGCAAGCCTAAGATCTAGGCACAGCCCCCTAGTTATGGCACCCCTGTGAAGGCTTCCTCTTGTTTCACAGCCAAGACCTAGTACAAGAGCCCTGAAAGCCTCACTGAACTAACTGAAGGACCATTATGGGAGACTGAAGCAAAGATACAAGCAAGTCAGGGTACACAAAAGGGAGTATAGAATACAAGAACTGGAAGGGACTTGTAGAGATCATCAAGTCTAGTCCCCTGCCCTCACAGCCAGACCAAGCATTGTCTAGATAAGGGATGGGTAATGATTTTTGATGGGGGGAACCACTCCAAGATTTTGGAAAGTGGTTGAGGGCCACACTCTTCCATGGTATTAGAGGAGGTGCAGGGTCAGGGATGGAGGTTGGGTGCAGAGGAAGCTTGGGGTAAGCGATTGGGGTGCATGAAGGAGAATGGAGTCTGGGAGGGAATTGGGTGAAGGAGGCAGTTGTGACGTAGGGCAGGAGACTGGGGTGCAGTGTTTGGGGATGTGACATACGGTTGAAGGGGATTGTGATCCTGGGCAGGTGATTAAGGTGCCAGATGTGGGAGGGGCTCTGGGTGCATGTGTAATAGCGGGGCAGAATTGGGAGGCAAAAGGTTGGGGAAGGAAGGGTTCGAGGAGCAGAGGCAGGTTCTAGCCAGGAGACCTACCACCCAGCAGCCAAATCTGCCTTCCGGCCAAGCTAAAAGCTTGCAGAGCTTAAAATGTTTCTGCCTGCTCAGCTATGTGTTTGAGTGAGTAGGAGAGTTTGCTTCATGGTTGCCTGTTGTTCAAACAGGCAGCTCGCAGTGGCTGGTTCCCATCCAGAAACTGGCCAATGAGATTGTGCGGGGGGGGGGGGGAGGGCAGGAGTAGCATCTGAATCTTCCTCCCTCCCCTCCTGACTCAAAGAGAAAGTGCCCCACAACTGCATGTTTGAGCGGCATGTGGGGCAAGCAGGGGAGCCTGCCTGGCAATCCGGTGGCTTAGCAGGCAAGATGGTATGTTGCCAAGGCCTGGTCTAGATCATCCCTGATCGATGTCTATTCAGCCTGCTCTTAAATATCTCCAGTGATGGAAATTCCACAACCTCCCTATGCAATTTATTCTAGTGTTTAACCACCCTGACGGGAAGTTTTTCCTAGTGTTGCTGGCACACAGTGCCCGAGGGGGGCAACAGCTGGGTTCATTGCCCGGTGTGCCCGCTCAAATAGGTGCCAGGAGACTAGACATCTCAGATCAAGCACACCAACGTAAGCAGTTTTCCCTCCTTATATACCCAGGTTGTTTACTTGCAGGAAAATAGTGAACTGTAGCAAGTTTCCCACGCTGGGACATGCTGCCTCCTCCTCCCCTCTACAGAGACATCTGAATTCTTCTTCTATACCATCTACTTCTAAACCATCTACTTCAAGACAGACTCAAGAAAACCAAAAATAGAACACCACTTGTCATCACCTACAACCCCCCACTTAAACCTGTCCAACACATTATCAATAAACTACAGCCTATACTGGAACAGGATACCATACTCCAAGAGGCTCTGGGAGACAGACCCATAGTCTCCTATAGACAACCACCTAACCTCAAGATGATTCTTACCAACAACCACAGGACATACCACACTAATACCAACCCTGGTACCTTCCCTTGCAACAAACCCCGTTGCCAGCTTTGTCCACATATTCATTCTGCTGATACCATTATTGGACCTAACCAAGTGAGTTATAAGATCAAGAACACACATTCCTGCACATCCAGAAATATAATTTATGCTATTGTGCCGAAAGTGTCCGTCTGCTATGTACATTGGACAAACATCTCAGACACTTCGCCAAAGGATTAATGCCCACAAAACAGATATCAGACAAGATCACAAAGAAAAAACAGTTTCTTGCCATTTTAACCAGAAAGGACACTCTCTCAATGACTTAACCACCTGCATTCTGCTACAAAGACCTTTTACATCTGCACTTGAAAGGGAATCCTCTGAACTGTCATTCATGTTAAAATTCGACACTCTCCGAGAAGGAATGAACAAACACTCAAACTATCTTACCCATTACCAAGATAGCTTCCCCAATTATCACCTCTAATACCATTAGCTCACAAACATCCCACTCTCCCCACCTCTAATATCAATTCACAGACACTTACCTTCCTTCCTCCCCCCCCCCCCCCCCCCGCATCTCCCTCCTGTTCTGAAATGTGATTTGTCCTTTTCATATGTGTTCATTTTTTTTAATTGTATCCTTTGGTATACATGGTTGTGACTATTTTCTTCCACTATTTGATCTGAGGAAGTGGGTCTGGCCCACGAAAGCTCATCATCTAATAAACCATCTTGTTAGTCTTTAAAGTGCTACATTGTCCTGCATTTTGCTTCTTCTATACCACTGATAGTAACTAGGCAACTTCAAGGTCTGTCTTGGCGTTCCCAGCTATTAGCGAGCCAGAGAAAAGTTATGCCTGGGGGGGAAGGGGCGGGGAAGAGGGGTGCTTTTAGGGTGCTTGGGCCTAGAGTGGGGGCGCTTCATCGGTACTTGTGACCTTCCACTCCCCCGAGGATCATGCCTAGTGACCCCAAAACTAGTGTCCAATCTAAACTTCCTTTGTTGCAATTTACACCCATTGCTTCTTGTCTTATCCTCAGAAGCCAAGGAGAACTTTAGCCTGTCCAAAGACTCAGCAAAAACCAAACCACTAGTTTACACCAGGGCTGGGGAACCTTTTTGGGGGGTTGGGAGCCACTAACCCCTGGAAAAATCAGTTTTTCACACACAAGTGAGAAGCCACACCTAAAAAAAAAATCAACCCTCTCTGAGGCCCCTGACTGAGGAGGAGAAAGAGAGACAATCCCCACATTCCTATAGAGGCCTAGCTTAGTGGATTTTGTGTTCTCTAGCCCTGTGGCAGGGCAGCAGGAGGGGGCTGTGTGAAGTGCCAGCGTGGGCTCTCCAATGCCGAGGAGGACCTTGAGCCTTGGGAACTACATCCAAGGAAGCCAGGGGCTGCATCCAGCCCCCAGGCCTAAGGTTCCTCACCCCTCATTTACACTTTGTGGTGCTAGAATAATTTTTTTCAAATAATGCAGTTGTCTGCCTTTGAACCAAACTATAAACCACTTCAAGCCAGAGAATGGGGGCAGCACTCCCAACATCTGTAGTTCCAGCACCTATGCACTTACTGCTCATCTTTAATATTATCTTCACAGACACAGGAGAGACATTCATGTTTTAAATAAACATTCAGATCTCCGGCATTTGGTTTCTTTTAATTCCAACCGACACCAATTCACCTGTCCACTATAAATCAAACACGAGGGGTTGAATTGGACTATGAATTAGCTTTTATTGCATCACAATTCAAGGCTGAACAACAGCTAGTAATTTCTTCATTACTCCTAAACCTGAATATGAATCTTTAATTTGGTAAGTTATCTTGCTTTACTGACCATATATTGTTAATTTGAGCTGGATGAACGCCCCTCCCCTCCCGAAAAAGAAACATGTTTTAGTATTCCCAGGATCTAGTCAATAATACATTTGCATCTAAATTGTAGTTTTAGATGGAAACAACATTTTAGTAGTTGATTTCTTTGTGACACAAAAATCTCATCCTTACTGTGCTTCTTACTGTACATATTTTGACAAACTGAATTTTGAAGCACTAGAGAAATAGGGTAATTAACAGAAGAAGTCCAGCCCTCAATAGAAAACCATCAGTATTCTCCTGCAAGGCTTTTGCTCTGTTATTGAACTTATCCTCCAGATACTTTGGGGTGGAGGAAGGGACTTCTTTGGTGTTTGAGGTTTTTTGGCCTCAGGGGAAAACATATTTTCTCCTAATCTAGTAAAGGCAATTCACAATATCTGCCCTTGCTTGTTGTAAGCCTGGAAAAAAATGCCCAGTATCCTGATGTACTTTAACTTCCTAAAATGGGGAAAGGGGAAACTTCCTCATGCTGTTGAAGCTGTTTGTTCTGTATACACAACTTCTGAGACAGTGTATAGAAATTACCATACTTTGAAAACTAAGAAAAATTGTTTAATATTAATCAAAATAACATTAACTCCTGGATTTAATGGCAGAATAACATCCATTCTCAACACTGATCAGCATAGAAACAGAATGGAAAATACAAAAGGAGTCTATGCAAGTACAGAGATGATACACGTACACTGTGTAAATTATACATACACCATTACTTCACTAGTCAGTAGCATAGCAGTCAGCAATCAGAAGGCCAGCAGCTGGAATTTACAATGCCCATTGTGAAGTAAGAGGCCTTCATCTAGCACTGAGGAGCTAACACTAATATGAGCTGCCTATAGCCAACAGGAGAGCCCCCCACTTCCCACCCACAAATGCTATGTTCAGTGTTTAAAGGTTGTTGTGGATGCCAAGTGAAGTAATGCATTGGAACTTACAGTGAAGATGCAAGTCATGATGAATGTCAGCTCCTGCACTTTTTCCATAGAGACTCCTATATATTAGAGAGTGTGTGTGTGTCTGTCAGAGTCCTTTTGTTCAAGAAAGCTCCTAAACAATAACAGCTAGGGCCACCAAATTTGGCATGCAGCTTCCTCTTATCATAACTTAAAAGTCAGGGTTTGGTTGTGCCAGGACAATGGGATGTGCATGGAATGTATCTCATCAAATGGAAAAAAAGGAATGTGATAACAGGGACAGTTACATCTCAGAATGACAAGGGGCAGCAAGCACTCCAGCTCAAGGCAGCAGCTGCCAGCCACCTCCACCCCACACAGAATGGATATTTACACTGCTATTTTTAGCTTGCATGAGAGCGTGCTTTGAATCCATCCATTGACCTAGGCTCTGAGGCTATGTCTACACTGCACAGTTCTTTCAGAATAAGCTATCCCGGAATATTTATTCTGAAATAGCTTATTTTGAAATAGAACATCCACACTACAGAGAAGCCTCAAAATTAGTCTGAGGCAGGCTTCCCTAATGTTAGATGTGCTATCTCAATTTAGAGTTTGAGGAGGAATAACTTAGCTCCTCACCAGGGCCATTCTATTTCGAAATAGCAGAAGTGGAGCTTCTACACACACCTTATTTCAAAATAGGTGTTATTCTTCATAGAATGAATTTTACAGAAGTCAGAATAAGTTGTCCATTATTTTGAACTAACAGAATTGCTGTGTAGATGCTCGCATAGTTATTTTGGAATAATGGCCATTATTCCAACATAACTTTGCTGTGTAGACACATCCTGAGACTCGCTGACTTTTGTGGGGAAGGGGAGAGGCTGGGGTATCCAGAGAAATAATCCACTTTTACATCAAACCTACACTCCCTCACAGTTTATTTCTCAAACAGACTGAATTGTTTCTACATTTCTGGTGCATCATTTAAACAACATTTAGCAACAAATACCAAACATTAGGGCTACGTCTACACTGGCCCCAAATTCCGGAAAAGGGATGCAAAGCAGGTAAGTCAGAATAGGGAAATCCGCGGGGGATTTAAATAAACATGTCCGCCGCTTTTTTTCCGGCTTGGGGAAAAGCCGGAAAAAAGCGTCTAGACTGGCACGATCCTCCGGAATAAAGCCCTTTTCCGGAGGATCTCTTATTCCTACTTTCAGGAATAAGAGATCCTCCGGAAAAGGGCTTTATTCTGGAGGATCGCGCCAGTCTAGACGCTTTTTTCCGGCTTTTCCCCAAGCCGGAAAAAAAGCGGCGGACATGTTTATTTAAATCCGCGGGGGATATTTAAATCCCCGCGGATTTCCCTATTCTGACTTACCTGCTTTGCATCCCTTTTCCGGAATTTGGGGCTAGTGTAGACGTAGCCGACGTGACTCAGAATGGAGGTAGTGATGTTACAAGAGCCCTTTTCCATTGCACTGAGAATTTGAGCATGGAAGCAAACAGTGTCTCTATGGTTAAGCACTCTAATGGGGATAGGATGAAGGAGGACAATGATCTACTATCTCCCTCACATATACCAGTCAAAAAACATGGGTGGATGGAAGATTTGGGTGGGGAGGTGGAAAGGAAGAAACATTTGTAAAAGGGCTAGAGTCCCCACTCCTGCACATGCTCCCTTAGGGCAGATGGAAAGACTGATTACCTCCCACACCTTTAGGGGAGGATTAAAATTCAGACAATTTTCAAGTGCCCCAGTACAGCTTGCCACAAAAATAATTAACTTCCATAATGCCGGGAGCTGAGATTTTTTGGTGAAAAAAGCCAAGGACATGTCCGCACCATAGACATTGTTAATACATGCCACAAACACAGCATACAAGAAAGTTTAATTCAATTTTATTTTCCACTTCAACAGTTTGAAATGATACATCATGCAGTCTGCCAGTGTATCCATACATCTTTAATGGATAGTATTTTAAAACCAAGATAAAAAGATTTATCCATGGAAGGGGGAGAGGGAATCAGATCTGTTGTTAAGAGTTTAATACATTACAGCATCATTTGCTGCAGTGGCAATTTATTCCCCTTGTTACCACCAAAAAACGTGTTCACAAAAATGTAATTATTTTCTAAAATGAACACTACTGTACAGATACACAGCCCAGAGAATACACATCTGCAGTACACACTACACACTATACAAACTAGACACGTATAATTCTACAGAATGTCTCAGTCACCAAAGTCCTTCTTCAATGACAAGTATTTCAAATTGACAAAGTTATTTAAGACAGACACTGAAGTGGTGTTTCTGTATTTGTTTAACAAATATTTTTGTCTAATGTGTTTTCCATTCATAAATTCCTTAAAGCAAAAATGTCACAACAAAAGTCAATTAAGATTATCCTGCTAGTATGGTTTAATGAGTCCCTTTCTTGTCCTGGGTATCTACTTTATATTATAAAAAGTTATTTCCCATTCCTTGTTGTCCCTGTCCCTTCCCCCTCCCTCACTAAGGAAAATTACATTCACACTGTTGTACGAAGCCACAACATTTCCTCAAACATTTATTCCTTTCAGATATGTGGAATCCAAGGACTGATTTGGCTGAGTTAGAAAATTGTTTATATTTAATGAACTGATGAGGACAGCACTCATTATTTTACATATTCTATAGTTACTCTTACAGTTTTCAGGTAGATTTGTATGTTAATTCCTGGTTCTTCATAAACTGAAATTTTTAAAAAGTCACTCAGAAGTCTGTTGTAGACAGACTTTAATGTACTGAAGAATCATTTTAAAAAAATTTCCAATACATTCAGGATAATCTATTCTCACCCTTCCTTGTTTGGTGACATACACACTTGGTTGCACATATCAGCCAGGATCTTTCCAGCTTTTAAAGCATTCCTTACTTTCAGCAAAACCAAAACCACATTTCAATAAATAAAAGATGAATTCAAGAATAAAACACAAGATAATAGAACTCGGTTTAAAAAATAAACAAATGAGCGGGAACATGCCACTAGTAGCATATGAAAAATATGTATTTTACTTTCATATTGAAAATCAATGCATAAAAGGTATCTCCTAAAACTTGCCATGTGTGAAGTTATAGATATTAAATTTAATCTAAATTATTGAAATCAGTTTCCTTGCAAACAACTATCTAGAATAAATATGAAATTCAACATTCAAAAAGAAAAGGGAAAAGAAACCACAAAATATGGGCTTTTGAGGTCTGAATAGCAGAGGCATGGTTTCTAGTTTGTATAAAATATACAAGGTACTATAAAAAGTTGTAAAAATGTTGAATGCAAATTATGTAGGATGAAATTAAATCCTTACCTAAAATAGTCTTAAAAGAATGGAAGATACTAGCAACAGTAAAAGTTATAGCAACACAGTCATGAGTTCAAACTATATACATTTTCAGGATTTTGAGGATTTCAGTATAATATGCCTCTTCAGCATTTCAGTGATTAGTTACCATAGGATCTAAAAAAGTTAACTCTGAGGCACTTAAGTGGTCTAAGCTAGATAGACTGACTGGCTGATCAGCACTAGCATGATTATCTAAGAGACATCAGAGCTAACTTATCAGTGAAGCTCAAGATAACTATCTAAACTGTTATGCATAAGAGGATGTTTTTGCTTTTTGTTCTGATGTGGCAATGGGCTACTTTTTAAGCTAGAATCATTTTTTCCAATGTTGCTTTGTAACAGATTTCAAATCAAGGAGGATACAGGAAAAATATTCTACAATAATCCAGTTACATGACTTCAGCATATGAAGAAATAATACAGAATGTTTGATTTACCATAAAAATAGTAAGTGATAGTTGGCATTCCTATAAGACAACTATTTTAGAAGCAAAAAAAAGTTGATATATTTAATACAAATTTAAATATATAAATCTATAAAGAGCTATTAAGATCTCACAGGGTTTGAAATAATCACCATATGCATTTTCCAGTAATAGAAGTTCACAGTTCATTTTCCAGATGGTGCCAAAGCCCATATTCAAAGAAAAAAGAAATGAAACCTTGGAAAATACATAATAAATTAACAAATGCATATGTGCAGTCTTATTAAATACTTAACAAAATGCTTGCCAAAATAGTGCAACATTTAACAAAATAAATTAAATCTAACTTACTGTGCTATAATTGAGCGCTTTCTAATTAATTTCAGTAGAAAAAAATCTGAAGTCAATTCAGAATATTTAAATATTCTTTATAGCAGGTTAAATAATTTTAAAATATAGGTCTACCAACACACAGGACAAATTCAGAACATCAAAAATAACCCCAAAATTAAATAAGAATTAAATATAGCAGCAACTAAGATTCAAGGGGTATACTCTTACTTAAGATGTATTGTTTCACATGTGCATATCAAACTAAAGCAGTAGGTATCTAGCATAAGAGCTTTGAATTTTGCCTGCTAGCCCATCTTTTCCATGGTGATTCCAATGCTCCCAGCTGAGAAAATGGAAGTTTCATACCTGGCACTAAGAGAATCCAAACAAGGCAAGAAGTCTCATCAGATGAATGAGCTAAAGTTATCCATAGGCAGATTTGCATATTATCAAGTTCCAGAATGAATTATTTACATTCTTTGCCCTTGCACAAAGCTGTCAACACATGTTGTCTTCCTAAACTTTCTTTGCACAGCACAATTGATATATGTACCCCCATCCATTCTTAGGAGCATTCAGTAGAATTTTCTCTACCGAAAACAGTATTAGCTCCCATTTCTGAATTCCATTATGAGCAGATCAAGGCCTGCCAGAAACATGATAGGAGGGGGAAGCATCTCACCTTTTCTCAAGACAAGATTTCTGCAGCATTTTGCAATTCTTCAAGGTTTTTTTCATAATGAACCATGCTTACAAACTAACAGCTAGCCACCAAATTCAGGGAATACCCATCATTACTGGCAGAATTAAAAGCAGATCAGATAATTTTAAGATCATTTGTGTGACCACTAAACTTCAAAATGTAGTGCTATGCTAACAGATTTCTCTCCATTCCATAGTTTGATCTTTAACAGGTATGACAGTAAAGCGTATTTTATACAGGTCCAAAGATTTCACCAGGATATTAAAAATGCTTCTTCAGGGAAATTTAGTTCAGAAAATGTGTTTACACAATTTTAATCATATAGCAGCACATTTTCATCCCGTAAAAATATAAAATAATATGTATATTATACAGTAAATCAGTCACTGTAGAACACAATCACCTGCTTTAGATGGCACTTTATCGATGAATGATTAATTCTGATGTCAGAAGTCAGGTTTTACTGATGCCATGGAGTACTTCAAAAGCATCAGTGCCAGCAGAGAAGCCCCAACCTAACAGTGCCAAGGGGTAAAATGAAGTCAATGGAAAATATTTTGAATGGCAGACATTCTATTGTTACTTAGATGGATATGTTACATTTATTGTACATGTTTCCAACGAAGAGCTGATCTGAACACACTTCTGTACACATGGAGATTCTATGAAGCCCAAAATATTTGAAAACAATGCACTGAAGTTGGCTGTAGAAAGCATGTGATAGGCAGGACGCAGAGCAGGTTGAAGTTTAAAAAAAAAAACACACCAGTCTTGAACATGCTAAGTGGAGCCTGACCTGCCAAAAAAGGAGAAAAAATAAGTTAGTAAAATTTAGGTCAACAAAGGAACATTTATTGGGCCCAATCTTGTAAACACAGTACTCACATGAAGAGTTTTAAGCATGGAAGTTGTCCGGTTGTCATATGGGATTACTCAAAAAGTTCAACATTCTTTAAATGTTTGCAGGATAGGGCCTAGACAGTAAACTATTAGGGCAGGGACATTTTGTCCCTCATTTTTAAAGCCCATACTACCCAATTGACACAATATATCAGTACCCATAGTGAAAATCATTTTTCTATCTGAAATATCATAACATGTCCTTATTTAACTATGTCCCAATGGACTCTCCAAAATCATAATTGTTTTTTTCTCCTTACCCTTCAGTCATTTAATAAGGCTTTCCCTCTATTGCTAGATATAACATAACAATAGAGACGTACAAATTCAGAATGAGATGTATTCAGAGTTAGTTTCAGGGAGCTAAATATCTTTCATATCAAGCTCATCTTTCTAAATATTATTTAGCAAGGAACATATCTGTATTTGAATTTATAACCACAGCAGAATGTGGATAAAGAAAAACAAACCACATCAAAAGGTTTGATGTACGTCTTAAAGAGATGCTCATCTGCTTGTATATACAATTGTCATCCTTCTTATCCACCACAAATCATGAAATACAAACACATTTAGGTATTCAAGGTATATAAAATTCAAGATATATAAAGTAGGGGCAGTGTCCCCTGCTTGTTACACTCACCAACCCCCCTTCTCTGAGGGTAGGCAACCCCGGCTCTTCTCCCCCCCCCCCCAACCCCCAGCTGTCGGGGAAGGCCAGGTCGAGGGGGAGAAGGCTTGGCCTGTGCCGGCTCACCCCACTCTGGCTTGTGGGTGGAGGGGAGTTGCAGAGAAAATGGGCTGGATTGAGGCTAAGCTGGTTCTCTCCCCTCTGTCTGGAGCTGTCCTGACCGTTTCTTTCTGGAAATGAGGGGGAATGGGATTTGGCACCCAGCCTTTTCCCTCTGGCAGGGAGAGGGGAGGGGGCATGGTGCCTGGTCCTCTCCCTCTGGCTGCGGAGGGGAGGGGGAAGGAGAGCGATGTGGCTCCAGCCCCCAGCTGGCGAGAGGCAAGGATGCACGGCTCCCATGTACCTGCTCCCCCCCAGACCACTGGTGATGCCGCACATGTCCTGCGCACCCTCCTCCCCACGCCCGAGCCCATGCAGCTCCCATGTGCTCCACCCCAGTCACCATGAGGCCGCACAGCTCCCACTTCCCCCTCCCTCCACCAGAGCCCCCGTCTGACCCCGCGCATCCCCTCTCCCCACTTGAGCCCCAGCAAGGCTGTGCAACTTCCGAATGCCCCACCACCCAAGCCCCAAAGAGGACACCCCCTCCTCCACCCGAGACCCTGCACTTCCCACGTGCACACCCCTGGCCCAAGCTCCCGAGAGGTCATGCAGCTCCCGCGTGCCTCCCTCTCTCCACCTGAGCCCACACTGCACCCACTCACTCCCCCCGGCTCCTGCTCGTCTCTCCTCCCTGCCCCAGACAGCAGAGGAGCCACATGGTTCAACTTAAATTCCAGCAGCCACGCGCCCTTGTGGCAGCTGGCGGAAGGACGCTCAGGGGCTGGGGGTGCGTGGAGGAGGGTTAACTTCCGGCCCGTGAGTTGTGGAGCTGGGGGGGGGAGGAGGGTTTAACCCTCACCCTGTGTAGCGTGGAGCCAATAGGGGCTCTTGGAGGGAAGGGGACAGAGTAGGGCAGCCGGGCAGCCTCTCCCCAGAGCACCGGGAGTGGGAAGAAGCTGCATGCCCCAGAAGCCATGCAGCTCATGGCTCCTGCCACGCCTGGCCTCACTGGGTTGGAGTATCGGGGAGGTCGCATGGCTCGTGGCTTTCACGGAGCACAGGGAAGGGGAGCTACGTGATTGAGGGCAGAAGGAGGGGCTGAGAGATGCAGAATGACCCATGACAGTCACTCTGTCAAACTGCAGGAGTCCTCTTACTTGTTAAAGACAACCAGCTATTTAAAGTACATAAGAATTATTTCACAAATAGCAACATGGAAGAACTGGCTTCCAAGACAAATATTTGATCTAAAACCATGTAATAGGTTACCTATTATATATATCAAAATTCCCTGAATTATTTGAGATTTGCCTATCACTAAACAAATTTAATGTATTTAATGCTTTTCTTCATGCATTGTTACAACAATATTGAGAGATTGGGAACAAGACGTTAGAGCAGGATCAGACAAGAAGATTGACTAACCGGAGTGCAAATTCACTATTGCAAATAAAAAAGATATTATCCAAAACATAATTTAAAAGTACTCAAACACTGAAAATGTGTGTTTGCTTTGAAACAAATGCAGAGACAGTGTTTCAGTTTTTACTCACTCTGCCTGTAAATTCTTTCCAACTAAGTAGAGCAGCTTCTAAAAATGTTTTTTGGTTGGTTGATTAAATAGTGTTTTAGCTTGCATAAGGATGGGGGAAATGCTGGGAACATATCAGATTTCAGGATTAGGGAAAGGTACCAGAATACATGATAAGCCTAGGTTTACACAGTATTTCATGCATACAGATCCCAACACAGATTGTTTTAATAATTTCACTAGACCATGGAGCAGCATTACTTCTATTGTAAATGTATTTCCAATTCAACTTCCTCACCTCTTCTCAACACCTCTTAGGTGTTGTGCAAGTTTCAGCAAATATCAAGTGGGAGGAGCAGAGAACAAGCCTCCCTGAAAACTGAAACAGGAAGATATTCATATATTATCAAGGAAGAGATGAAAACATTTGTAGGCTTCCTGCCTCTCATTGAGCAGTCTCTTTGGTATTTCCACACAGTTAGTGGGCTCCAAGTACTTGCTTATTTTATTTACATCATTAACGGGATAATGATTTCCAGGTTGCCTGTCAGCATTTCAGAGTAGCACTGCTGGAGTGCTTGCAGCAAACCTAACAGTTTAGGGCAGCGGTTCCCAAACTTTTTGACAAGGGGACCAGTAAATCCATTCACGAACTTTTGGAGGACCGGTAATGTTCATTTGCATGTTCATTAATCAAATGATGAATATTCAATTAAGTTGTTTCTGGTCCTCCTCAGATTTGACTATGTAATTGTGGAACAGAAATAGAAATTTAGAATTTCTTGATATTCTGTCTGCATTTGACACTGGCACCAGAGTAACTACAATGATGTACTTACTAGGCAAGCTTCTAATGCAGACAGACAGTGCACTTATGTGAAGTGAAGATGACATTAATAAATTGATGAAGTAGCCACACAACCAAAATCCCACCTTTATGTCAGTGCAGCCTATCTATATTTGAGGTTTGCACACTTTGCAAATTTCTCTACTGTGGACAGGGTCTAACACCTCTGACATGATGCTTACAAAATCCTCCTGGTGACACCTTTTTAGACACCTGAAGACGGCTATCATGCCCCGTCAGTCTTCTCTTTTCCAAACTAAACAAGTTCAATTCTTTCAGTCTTCCCTCATAGCTCATATTCTCTAGACCTTTAGTCATTTTTGTTGTTGTTCTCTGTACCTTCTCCAATTTCTCCACATCTTTCTTGAAATGTGGCGTCCAGAACTCCAACTGAGGCCTAAGCAGCGCAGAGTAGAGCAGAAGAATAACTTCTCATGTCTTGATGTGTTGGAGCATAAGCTTTCGTGGGCAAAGACCCACTTCGTCAGATGCATGTCTGTGGGTCTTTGCCCACGAAAGCTTATGCTCCAACACTTCAGTTAGTCTATAAGGTGCCACAGGACTCCTCGCCGCTTTTGCAGATTCAGACTAACATGGCTACCCCTCTGATACTTCTCATGTCTTGTTCTCAGCACTCTTGTTAATGCATCCCTGAAACATGTTTGCATCACACTACTGACTCATATTTAGCTTGTGGTCTACTATGCCCCCTCAATCCCTTTCTGCAGTACCCCTTCCTAGACAGTCGCTTCACATTTTGTATGTGTGAAACTGATTGTTCCTTTCTAAGGTGGAGTACTTTGAACGTGTCCTTATTAAACTTCATCCTATTTACCTCAGACCAGTTTTCCAGTTTGTCCAGATTCTTTTGAATTATGGCCCTATCCTCTAAAGCAGTTGAAACTGCTCTCAGCTTGGTATCATTTACAAACTTAATAAGCGTACTCTCTATGCCAATATCTAAATTGTTAATGAAGATATTGAACAGAACCGGTCCCAAAACAGACCCCTGTGGAATCCCACTTGTTATGCCCTTTCAGCATGATTGTGAATCGTTAATAACTACTCTCTAAGAATGGTTATCCAGTTATGCACCCACCTTATAGAAGCTCCATGTAAGCTGCATAAATTAGGAAAATATGAGACCATATCAAATGCCTTATTGAAGTCTAGGTATACCATGTCCACCGCTTCTCCCTTATCCACAAGACTCATCCTATCAAAGAAAGCTATCAGATTGGTATGACATGATTTGTTCTTTACAAATCCATGCTGACTGTTCCCTATCATCTTATTTTCTTCCAGATATTTGCAGATGGATTCCTTAGTTATTTGCTCCATTATCTTTCCTGACACAGAAGTTAAACTGACTGGTCCGTAGTTTCCTGGGTTGTTCTTATTTCCCTTTTTATAGATGGACACTATATTTACCCTTTTTCTTATGGAATCTTTCATGTCTTCCATGATTTTTCGAAGGTAATAGGTAAAGGCTCAGACACCTCCTCTATCAGCTCCTTCAGTATTCTAGGAAGCATTTCATCAGGCCTTGGTGACTTGAAGACATCTAACTTTTCTAAGTAATTATTAACTTGTTCTTTTTTATTTTATCTTCTAAACCCGAGGTCACCAACTGGTCGATTGATCGCGAGGCCTCGACCAGTCGATCGTGAGGCGGTCGCCCGTCCCCCCCCCCTCATTGTCCCCTCACCCCCGAGAAGCCCCACTACCTACCTCCAGTGACAATGGAGGTAGTGCCGGCTTCCCGTGGGGTGGACGGAAGTCCTGCAGCTTCGCACCACTTCCGGGGGTTCCAGAAGTGTGCTGGCTGCTCCCTTTCCAAAGGTCTGTGGCGTGCTGCGGGAGGGGGCGTCAGCCCCAGACGAGGAGCACGGCAGCTTCCCTGAACCACGGGAGGGGGCAGTCGAGCTGGGAGGAGACGTACACCAGCTTTTCCCTTGTGGGGGGGAGGGGAATCCTGGGAGGAGGCGGGTGCAGGAAACTCCCTGCCCCCACTGGCACCCTACCCCCCCAGGCCCACTGCCCCCCCCCCCCACTCTCCCTGTTCCCTCTGTTCCTTCTTCCCTTCCCTAACTGGCACCCCGCCTCCCCAGGCCCACTCCCGAGCCACAGAACTCTGTCCCCACTACCCTGTCCCCACCCACAGAACTCTGTCCCCAGTGGCACCCTGTCCTCAGCTCCAGAACCCTGTCCTCTCCCCTCCCAGCAGCCTGTTCCCTCTTCCCTGCTCCCAGCCACAGAACTCTGTCCCCACTGGCACCCTGTCCCCTGCCGAAGCACCCACTAGCACCCTTCCCCAGTACTATGTCCCCTGCTCCCACCAACACAGTTGGGGCCACCTTAGTAAAGCTTGGGGGGGAGAGGGAAGGAGGGTTTTTTTGCACCTCACTTTTGTGGCCCCAGCTGACTTTTCTGTGGGTCAGTGACCCTTGACTCAAAACAGGTTCTCTGCCCTTCTCAGAAATAAAGACAATGCAGAAACTTTGTGTGTTTGACATAGTGTTTTATTTAAAATGAAGCCTGACCAACCAACCTCCAATTGGGGCCAAGCCCCCATCTGCCACAGCATCACAACACTCTTGCACTCCCCTTTCCCCCCAGACCCTACAGCTGAGCCTATCATGCACTGGAACCCCAACCCAAATTCCTGACCCCTCACATCCACAAACCTGTGGCTTGCTTAGTAACATAACCCTACATCTGACCCCAACACTGCCTGGCCTGGCACTCCCTCCCTGAGCCAGCAGCCCCTTATCCACCTCCTCCTGCATCCAGATTTCCTCCCAGAGCTTGTACCTCTCACCCCTTCCCATGCCCAAATCCCTCATTCCCACCCCAGAGCCTACACATCCTGTCTCAACCCAGCGAGGGTACGGCTAGACTGCAGGAGTTTTTCAGGATTCCGGAGATATCCCAGAAAAACTCTTCTGCAACCAGGGATGCATTTGTTCTTCTGCTTCTTTTAGTGGAAGAGCAAACATGATCTTTCGGTCACCCCTATATTCCTCTTTCCACGAGGAATAAGGGGGCTTCCAAAAGAAGGGGTTTTTCTGACATTTGGTCCAGTCTAGATAGGCCAAATGTTGGAAAAACCTCTTCCTGCAGAAGAATTGGGGAAAAAAAGCAGCAGTGTAAGGGTTTAGGATAGCAAGCGATGGAGAGGAGGAGAATAGAGAGGAAGGGGCGGGGCGGTAGATCTTGGCTTGTTCTGTCATTTAAAAAGTGATTTTGTGTGTAAAAAGGTTGGAGACCACTGTTCTAAACCTACCCCATTCTCACTAGTATTCACTATGTTAGGCATTCCATCCTCAGACTTCGTGACTTGACAACGGCTAAGCAGCTGGTTCTGTTGTAACTGTTACTTATGACAATTATTTCCATGTTCCCTTATTCTCTTTATTCCCCATCTTACTTTTTTCCACCTGCTGTCTCATCATATGCTTAAGATCCTTGAGATAGAGGCGGTCTTTTTTTTGCATACATCTCCTAGCACAATGGAATCATGATGGGACAATGAAGTCTTGACTGAGTGACTAGGTTTCTTTGACCAGATCTAGCTTTATCTCCTTGCACAAATTTGGATAAGCAATTGTATCACTGGTAGGAATGTTAAAAATTGTTGTAAACGTGTAACTGCTCAAAATCTTAGCAGCGTCACATGCTGCAGGGCTTTGCAGTATACAGCTTAGCAAAGCTTCCTGCCAGGGAGCTGAGCCAGCAGCCCTTGCCCGCCCAGCTCCAAGGGAGGTGGCTTCACTGCCCTAGCACAGCAAAGCCGCCTCCCCGGGTGCAGGTGGAGTTTGACCGATACCATTAATCAGCTTATCGGGTAAATGGTCAATCAGTTCAACTCTAACATCCCTAATCACTGGAGCTAGTAGAAATGGCAAAAATAGCACTGACCAGGGCCCCCACATAGGGGACGGGGGGAGGATACACTTTACCAGGGCCCAGAGATCCTGAGGGCCCCACCCCAGGCTGTAAATTGTGGTATGTGTGAGGGAGGTCAACAATCTTACAAGTGTGTACTAGGCCTGGAAAAATTATGCTTGGGCCCTGCACAGACTTACTGACAAACACTTCACCATGCTGTGATTAACAATTTAACATCAAATGACCAGACCAACAGCAATAAATGACTATTATCTCTAGTGTGAAATGATCAATGAACTATTAAGATAACGTAAGATAATTATGTCATAAAATTTCCATTCCAGAGATACAGTTGGCTAAGCCATAAATAGTTCATGTAGGAAACACACTCCTGTTTCGTTGCTGTTGAGCGATTACACACGAAGTTCAGCAGGACACAGTTACATTTCATTACATGAAAAAAATAATATGAAATATGTATGATGGTTTTGTAAACAAAAAATGCTAAAAAAATGTAAAACAAAACGTTTTGTGAAGACATCTCAAGTGAGACAAACTTTCAATAATCACAATTTCAGGCACAGCTGCTGATCCAGAGGGCATTTTCCATTTCAGAAACATCATGTGTCAGTGTTTCTGAAATTCAAACATTTCAGAATGTCTTTGGTTTGCAGAAAATTTCCAATGTCAGCCAGATTTAGTTCCAAGGTATGTTTAAAAAGGGTGTTCAGAAACAATATGCTCCTGGATAGTAATGTCAGCATGTAGAAGACTACATGATTAACCATTAAATCTGGGCTTATCAGTTAATCTTGTTGACTACATGCATTCCCTCCCCTCCCCCGTATCAGAGGCAGCAAAAGGGAGGGAGCAGAAGCTGATGCCCATGAGGAGCTGGCTTAAAAGACAGCTTAAGTCAGCTTCCCTCGAGCACCAGATCTGCCTGCTTCCTCACCTCTCTCCTCCCCGGCTGGAGAGTGAGGGGGTCAGGCTAGAGCCCATACACATAGGGAACCAGTTCCTCCGACCCTCCTGCCTCTCCCCTCCCCTGCTCTCCCCCGCTTCGTCCTACAGAAGCAGCCGGGTGAGCAGGCAGAAGCCAGTGCTGGAGGGAACTGGCTTAAAAGCCAGTTCCCCCCAGCACTAGCTTCATGCTGCTTCCTGGCCCTCCCCACCTCCCACGCTGCTACCTTTAACAAAATGGCAAATGAAATTTAATGCGGATAAGAGTAAAGTAATGCACGTTGAAAAAAATAACCCCAACTATACGTACAGTAAGATGGCGGCTAATATGGCTATGACAAATCAGGAAAGAGATCTTGGACTTATCGTGGACAGTTCTCTGAAAACTTCCACACAGTGTGCAGAGGCAGTCAAAAAGGCAAATAGGATATTAGGAATCATTAAGAAAGGGATAGAAAATAAGACCCAGAATATCTTACTGCCCCTGTATGAAACTATGGTACACCCACATCTTGAATACTGTGTACAGATGTGGTCTTCTCACCTCAAAAAAGATATTTTGGCCTTGGAAAGGGTTCAGAAAAAGGCAACTAAAATGATTAGGGGTTTGGAACGGGACCCATATGAAGAAAGGTTAAAATGACTGGGACTTTTCAGTTTAGAAAAGAGGACACTGAGGGGGGATATGATAGAGGAATATAAAATCATGAGTGGTGTGGAGAGGGTGAACAAAGAAAAGTTATTTATTAGTTCCCATAATATAAGAATTAGAGGACACAAAATGAAATTAATGGGTAGCAGGTTTAAAACTAATAAAACAAAGTTCTTCTTCACACAGCGCATAGTCAACCTGTGGAACTCCTTGCCAGAGGAGGCTGTGAAGGCGAGGATTATAACAGAGTTTAAAGAGAAGCTAGATAATTTCATGGAGGTTAGGTCCATAAAAGGCTATTAGCCAGGGGATAGAAATGGTGTCCCTGGCCTCTGTTTGTCAGAAGCTGGAGATGGATGGCATGAGACAAATCACTTGATCATTGTCTTCGGTCCACCCTCTCTGGGGCACCTGGCACTGGCCACGGTCGGCAGATAGGCTACTGGGTTGGATGGACCTTTGGTCTGACCCAGTACGGCCATTCTTATGTTCTTATTTCATGTGGTTACACAACTATTCAATAGCACAATATTTAACACCCCTACTTCTGGAAAATGGAAGCAGTGAGAATAGGGTATCTGAGAAGATAGCTCATTCCGCAGCTGTTTAAGGATTTCCTGCACCTGCTTTTTATCAGATTTGCCATTTAATATTGTGTTTTTGTGCAAATGATTTCCTAAAGATATACTCAGCATATACTGCTATAGCTTTTCTCCAGGAAAAACTTCTTATATGCATATTATTGTACACTTTTCCCTTTGTACTTGTGTCAATGGACAATACAATGAAGCAGAGAATCTCATAAGTTACATTGCTGGCGAGACCAAAAAGCAAACTTCAATTAAGTATGAGCAAATACATGAAAAACCCCAGCAAAGGCTTGCAGAATTCATCTACTGCAAAAATATGCTGCCTGTAGTCACAGGGCTCAAGGCAAAACACATGCAGCAAAAACAATCCACAAAGGATATTAAATAGAGTGGATGTGATGAGACAGATGGTTTGCATGCATGTATGTCAAACATTCTCAACAAAACCCACACAATATCCAAGAATGCTTAGTGCCTGAAGGAACCGGCAAACATTCAAAAAAGAAATCAGAGAAGAATTATAAAACAGCAGAATAAGAGCCATCCTTGAGGGAAGGAAAAAGTCAAAATCATTGGAAAGAATGTAATCATCCCCCAGGGTATTTCAAAACAGATAGGCACCTGGCTAGAGTTCAAGTCAGTTTAGTCAGTGCAATGGAACAGTACATCTAGGTAAGCATACTAGCTGCCTAAAGTAACAACTAGAATTTTAAAATATCAAAGAAAACACTTATAGGGGATAGTGAGTTACAAAGTAAATGATATACTAGAGAGAACACATGTTCCTGGTCCTTTCACTAGAAGCCCTTGGCTTATTTGAAGTCCTCGTGATCAATGTTAACTATTATCTAACAGTTTTTCAACTGAAATCTGCCAAGGCAATGTAGAAAATGCAAAAAACAACAACATGTTTACAAAACAGGTGTTAACATCAGCATGGAGATAACCATGTGAAGTCAACACACTGTTCAAATTTGCAAAGCAGTCACACGTACACACACACACACACACACACACACACACACACGGAACCTCCAACCACAATTCCTCCATTCATGAGCAATTCCTTTAACAAACATTTTCAGGCACATCACACTGGCTCCACCTGGTGCACAAATGCAGAACTTTCCTGGTTCTCACTACTTGACAAAAAAAAAAATCTAGCAAGTATCACATGCAAGGAACAAATATAAGTTTTTAAAAATATGTATGAACAAACTACAAATTACATCTGAGTTGGGATATTTAGCCACAATCTAAATACGCGGACACAAATTCTAGATGGGGAGAAAGCCACATGAACATGTCAAAGCTATAAATGCTTAGTCAAAGCAGAGAAAAGAAGGAATATTTAAAGCCAGCATGAGGCTTCACAGAGGCACATATTTTATGGTCAGAAGGGACCACTGTGATCACCTGCTGTGATATCCTTCATAACACAAGCCATAGGACATCCCTAAATTAATACTTGTTTCACATCCAATAGCTAGAGTTGAACTAGAGCAGCTCTCTTAGGGTATGTCTACACTGCATTCCTCGTTCAAGAGAGAAATGCAAATGCAGGTGAGTGAAATGGCAAATGAAGCACAGATTTGAATTTCCCACACTCCATTTGCATAATGGCATCCGGGCGCCAGTCTAGACAGGGTTATTTCGAGAAAATAACTCCTGTTACTGGTTATTTCAAAAGAAGGGCTTTTTTCAAAATAACCTCATCTAGACTGCATTTTTTCTTTCAAAATAGGGTATTTTGAAAAAGCGCCTGGATGCCATTATGCAAATGAAGCGTGGGAAATTCAAATCCGTCCTTCATTTGCAATTTTGCTTGCCTGCATTGGCATTCCTCTCTCGAAATACCCTTAGAAAAACCTCCAGCCTTGATTCAAATATTTTCAGTGATGGAGAATCCACCAAAATCATTGATTAGTTGTTCCCATGGTTAATTATCCTCACTGATTAAAAAAACACCTGTGCCATACTTCCAATCTGAATTTGTCCAGCTTCACCTTTCAGCCATGGAATCTTGTTAAATCCACGATGACTCCAAGATATCTTTTCTGATTAGTTGTAGCTAAATTAGCCCCCATCATATTATATATATAGTTGGGGTTAGCACCCCCCTCCCCCTCCAGAACCAGGGAGATGCGGAGCGGCTTTTCTCGCCGCGGAGGACGCAGGTCTGCTGGGGGGAACAAGACACCAGCCAAAAGGGGGCACCCTAGAGCCTAGGGAACAGCAGGAGCAGCAGGCAGTGAGACCCATTGTGTTACAGTCCCCACCTTGGGAGCAACAGCTCTTTCCCTCTTCAGCTCTAGAGCTGCAAGTATCTTGTTAGCGTCACGTGAAATTAACAAGTCCCTTCCAGCCTGGCAGAGGTGAAGCTGAAAAATTACCCAGTGGTGTGGGTGGGCAAGAATGGGGAGGAGCAGGACAGAAGGGAAGAGGGGATAAGCCCCAACCCCACACTCTGGCTGGAGCGGAGCAGGGTAAGCCCCGAGGGGATGGGTCTGGTTGCAAAGTGGGTGAGTGGACAATGAGGACCCACCTGTGGCTAAACTCCTGTTCCCAACACAGAATTTTTCTTTAAAATTAATCCTGTGGATAAATTCACACACACACTTCACAGGAAGGGATTTCCATTTTCTGCTCAGCAGAATACAACAACAGCTTTGATTGTATCAATATTTCACTGTGCTCTCCAATGACTATTGATTACACTTAATACCCATTTCACTGAACCATCTGTAGCAAATTCTATTTGGAACAGTAATATGCATTGAATAAACTTTTTTTAGTTATAAAAAACAAAGATTCTGACTATTAAATGAGTAACTGGGATCTTTCAGGTACCCCAAAAGGAAGATTTGGATATAGCATGAAACACTGAAACTTATGATCAATTTTTAATTAAAATATCAACCAAAAAAACCTTCATATCAAAACAGTATGTGTTTTTCTTAGACTAAGGAAGTTGTATGAGAATCAGGGTCTTTTCCACCTAACTCCAGCTCCCTGTCCCCCCCCAAAATATGTACCAGTTCCGACTTACATACAAATTCAACTTAAGAACAAACCTACAGTCCCTATCTTGTACGTAACCCGGGGACTGCCTGTACTTTACATTTATCCACATTACATTTCATTTGCCATTTTTGCCCAGTCACTTAGTTTGGTGAGATCTTTTTAGGTTCTTCACAGTCTGCTTTGGTCTTAATTACCTTGAGCAGTTTAGTGTCATCTGCAAACTTTGCCACCTCATGGTTTACCCCTTTCTCCAGATCATTTATGAATAAGTTGAATAGGACTGGTCCTAAGACTGACCCTTGGGGAACACCACTAGTTACCCCTCTTCATTCTGAAAATTTACCATTTATTCCTACCGTTTGTTTTCTGTCTTTTAACTAGTTCTCAGTCCATGGAAGGATCTTCCCTCTTATCCCATGACAACCTAATTTACACAAGAGCCTTTGGTGAGGGACCTTGTCAAAGGCTTTCTGGAAATCTAAGTATACTATATCTACTGGATCCCCCTTGTCCATATGTTTGTTGACACCCTTCAAAGAACTCTAATAGATTAGTAAGACATGATTTCCCTTTACAGAAACCATGTTGACTTTCGCCCAACAAATTATGTTCTTCTATGTGTCTGATAATTTTATTCTTTACTATTGTTTCAACTAATTTGCCTGGAACTGATGTTAGATTTACCGGTCTGTAATTGTGGGGATCGCCTCTAGAGCCCTTTTTAAATACTGGCGTTACATTAGCTATCTTCTAGTCATTGGGTACAGAAGCTGATTTAAAGGATGGGTTACAAACCATAGTTAATAGTTCTGTAATTTCACATTTCAGTTCTTTCAGAACTCTTGGGTCAATGCCATCTGGTCCCGGTGACTTGTTACTGTTAAGTTTATCAATTAATTCCAAAACCTCCTCTAATGACACTTCAATCTGTGACAAGTCCTCAGATTTCTCACCTACAAGGTTTGGGAATCTCCCTAACATCCTCAGCCGTGAAGACTGAAGCAAAGAATTCATTTAGTTTCTCCACAATTACTTTATTGTGTATAAGTGCTCCTTTTGTATCTCGATCATCCAGGGGCACCACTGGTTGTTTAGCAGGCTTCCTGTTTATGATGTACTTAAAAACATTTTGTTATTATCTTTTGAGTTTTTGGCTAGCTGTTCTTCACACCCCTTTTTGGCTTTTCTTATTACACTTTTACACTTAATTTGGCAGTGTTTATATTCCTTTCTATTTACCTCACTAAGATTTAACTTCCACTTTTTAAAATATGTCTTTTTATCTCTCACTGCTTCTTTTACATAGTTGTTAAGCCCCGGTGGCTCTTTAGTTCTTCTACTATATTTTTTAATTTGGGGTATACATTTAAATTGGGCTTCTATTATGGTGTCTTTGAAAAGTGTCCATGCAGCTTGCAGGGATTTTACTTTAGTCACTGTACCTTTTAATTTCTGTTTACTAACCTCCTCATTTTTGCATAGTTCCTCTTTTTGAAATTAAATGCCAGAGTGTTGGCTGCTGAGGTGTTCTTCCCACCACAGGAACGTTAAATGTTAATATATTATGGTCACTATTTCCAAGTGGTCCTGTTAAAGTTACCTCTTGGACCAGATCCTGCATGCCACTCAGGACTAAATCGAGAACTACCTCTCCCCTTGTGGGTTCCTGTACCAGCTGCTCCAAGAAGCAGTCATTTAGGTATCAAGAAATTTTGTCTTTGCAGCTTGTCCTGAGGATATGTACCCAGTCAATATGGGGACAGTTGAAATCTCCCACTATTACTGAATTCTCAAAAAGTGTTTGACAAATCAAATGTTTTTTGGGTTTCTCGTTTGTGAAAATTTGCCATTTTGATTTGGCAAGATCTCCATTTTTGCAGGACCACAAAATTGTTTTTCCTAGTTCTAATCTAATCTAAACAGCCCTACTCCCCTTTCAGTTTCCTAAACACAGAGTTCATCTCAATATGCTAGCCAACATCCATCCTCTTCCTCCAATAAATGGCAGAGTGACACGGGTGTTGGGGGAAAGGCCAGCTGGGGAAGGCAACCCCAGCCCAGCTCCTTCCGCTCAAAGGCTCATCCCTTCTACCAAGGCCATGCCCATTCTCAACCCAATCCTTCTGGGCCACTTATAGATCCATGTCTGCCATACTGTGGCCCCTGGCAGCTAGGGAAAGTCAGGCTACTGAGCCGTGGTCTCCTCCCTCCCTGGCGGCTGGGGGAAGCTGGGCTGCCATGCAGCAGCCTGATGCCTCCCTGGCAAGTGGGGAAAGCAGAGCTGCCTTCTCCAGTTACCGGAGCCAGACTGCTGCGCCACAGCCCCAGCCTTCCCTGGCGGCAGCCCCCGCCTTAGGTGGTCAGTCTCACAGGCAATTTTGGGAAGGCTGTGCCTCCCTGTGCCTACATTACCCATCGCCCATGCACAACGAGGCTGAGGCATCAGCCCACTGCCACGTTCTTTCTTCCATTTACTACAACAACTGGTGCTTTAGCTGATTGCATTGTTGAGTTTTGTACTATGTGGTGCTAGAAACTCAACATTCCTATGCAACTGCCACAGAGGATTAAAACAGAGGATAGTTCTTTCTTAAACTTGTTCTGCTTACCTGTTGTCTAGAATTTATCACCTCACATCAGTACTGGATAAAGTCAAAGCTAACCAAAGAGCAATTGCCTAATTTCCCCTTCCTCCATTTTGCATCAGAAACAGAACACGTTTCATCAAGATGTAGGCCACAGAGTTTTATAATGTTTTATGTAATGTGCTTAATGGGCAGTATGAAAATAAATGTTAAACTCTGTTGGCCACCCTTTTCTGGTTAGCATGGAAGAACAGTCTTTTAGGCCCTTAATAAAGATACATCAGGCAAACTGCTTGTGTTTGTATATGATGTTATGACAGAAAGAGATCAGAAGGATCCTACTGCAGAACAGGAGGAGGATGCGGGGGGGTGGGAAGGGGGAGGAAGGCTGATTCAGTACAATCGCACTGTTGCTCTTAGCAGTAATCAGAATATAGATTGTGTTATAAAGAAAATACAATGAATTAATTAAAAGTTTGTATTAATAGAAGCTTTGTACCAAAATAGATTGATACCTTTTGTATGGACAATCATATCCCTTTTCCCATGTGTGAAATTGTAGTGTCATTCCTGGGGACAGGGACTGAGTTTGAAATGTAAGTGTTTGGAGTAGAAGTTGTAAAACTCAGAGGCACCAAGCTACCATCAACTGGGCCCAATACAAAGCAGACCAATGGAAGACATTATGGACAGTGTTACATTGTCAATAAATGTGGCATTTTGCCTTATCCACCTAAAAAGATCCTGTAAAATTCTTTCAAGTATAACAAGGATTTTTCCAAGACATCAATTTTTGTAAATCCTATACAGTTTCCAAATTGCTGCTTTTTGTTCCCCTTTGGCATGCCACTTTCTGTAAGTGGCACTCACAGTATAGAGAACGGTACATTTTAACCTAGGTCTGTGTTGCTATAGGAACCATCTACCAGATAGTTCATCTCTCAAGTGGTCTCTCATCCTTATGACATGAGATTTGCTTCTGAAAGTTCACATTCTGAATGGCGTCCAAAAGACATCTCCCCCCCCCCTCCCCCCGCAAGTATCTAGAATCACATAACAGTCTGCTTCTGCATGCATACACAAAATAGTTGCTCAAACTTTTCAATTACATAACATTGCCTCTGGATACTCTGGGTATTCTCTACTCTAAATACAGGGAATACTGCAAACAGGGAGGACAAATTTATGTCATCCAAAGCAAAAAGATAATAAAAGGAAAATTTGCAAGGGCAGCCACTATACATGGGAATCCTTGAATCCTTGCCACATAACATAGGTTTTTACTTTTGTACTTTCCATATTGCAGCCTATATTTATAACAGCAGTTTAGTTTACATAAAAAATGTCCAGTTGCATATTGCAGCTGTGTTGGTCTCAGATGGACAAGGTGGGTGGGGAAATACCTTTTATTGGACCAAATTCTGTTGGCGAGAGAAGCTTTCAAGCTAGACAGAGCTCTTCTTCAGGTCTGGGCATAATGAGAAAGGACAGAATCCAAACCAGCAGCTTGCACAGTGTTCTGACAGTGCATTCTTTCCCAAGATAATGTTTATTATTATTCTTTGTAACTAAACCTCCAGAAAAACAGATTCCCCATCAAAGCCTCCACAATTTTCTAAAAACAAGAACACTGAGCACCAGCAGATGTAAATGTCATTCTGAACTCACTTACTGCTTATTTCATGTTCTGGCAGTAGCTGGAGTTTGACATTCCTCCTCCTCGGATAGCATGGGCAGCTGTTGGAGAAGATGCTGGGTAATGGCCAGGGCGGATAGGCTTGGCTGTAGTGGGAAAATCAAAACACCAGAATTTAACACTCATAGCAGCAACTGCACCTCACTGTCTGCTCTGTACACAACTGGACGGTTTTAAAAGTAACTATTCTAGGCATTTCCTAACAGCTATAAAAATTTGGGCCAAATTCTGACACTGGGGAAAATGACATAACTTTCCTCTCTCTGTCCACAGATACATACTGCAATGATCACTTGCCCATTTTTTGCCAGCAATCATTCCTCTATACAACCACCCCTATATTCTGCTGCTCAGTGCAGCTGATTGGGGAAGAATACATAGAGATCACTGCTTGGGTTGGCCAGCCAGGTACTTGCATATGCCTATTTTCTCCCTCTGTGACACTCCTGGAGGAGAGAAAGCATCGTTTGGGAACTTTCTGCAAGAGGCAGAATGAAAGCATTAAGTGTATGTGCACCTTGTTACCCCCTCAAATTTTCTGGTATGAGCACACAAGCTTCACCATCCAAAATGTGGCCTTTCCATTGGCACTGTTCCACCACAAGATGTGAAAACAATTCCACTATAGCTGTGTGTGCAGTCTTTGGTACCCACAGACATCCCCAAGCTGCACAGCAATTACATTTTGAACTGAAATATGCACAGAAGTGAGAGGAAAAGCAACAAGGAGGATAGAAGAGAGGTTAACTTAAAGACAATCCAGGTGACGAAAGGTCATTAGAACTACACAAGACACAGTAAGCAATCTAAATCAGTAAAACAAAAATCTGAAGATCTTCAGCCTTCTAGTGGGATATGTTCTATAGAAGTGAGGTCTCTGGAGTGTCCATGAACAAGGCGTGTACCTCGTGGTCAGGGAAGCTAGCCCGCTACCTCGCAAAACCTCCCAGCTGGTGCCCTAAGCAGCCCTGAGTCCCATTGGCCAACTGTCTGGTGGCCAAAGAAGTCCAGAGGAGCTCTGAGCCCAGGCCACTCAGAATCCTGGAGGAGCTCTGAGCTTGGCCGTGGACCCACCCCAAGGCAGTGCCAGAGAGCATTAGCAGAGGTTTGGAGAGATTAGCCTCCCCTAGATCTCCATTACCCGCCATGCAAGGAAGTTGGTGAAACAACTCAGAATCAATAGTTTGGCTTGGATGCCTTCTAATATCACAGCACTTTTAAGATGTATACAAAGTTTACAAATAGCCCAACAGTTCATTTGCGTTTTGTCCTTACCAATCTGAGCAGAGTGTGCTCTCCTTGCCATGTTCTTGGCTCTTACAGCCTCTTTAATGCGATCTACCTCCTGCTGGTAGCGTTTGCGGTCCCGCATGGCATTCTCCTTGGCTTCCTTCAGTGCACTTTCCAGGGTCTTAACTCTCTCTGCTGTAGCTCGAAGTCGTTTTTCCAGCTTAGGAAGCTCACAACGAAGATCTGCATTATCACGTACCAACTGCAGTAGGAATAGGAAGAAATGGTGTTAGACCACATGGCTTTGCAAAGGGGGTATTTGATAAGCCATCATGTCGTGTGGAGACAGAAGACTTCAGTATCATCCTTACAGAAAACTTTAATACATAACTTTCATTACTGGACAAGGAAAGCAGGAGTCTAGCCTTTTTCAGTGACAGCTGTATTTAATTTGTGCACCTCAATACTGTCTTTCAAATTGAATTTAGGCAGATTTATTTCCTAAGGATAAAAAAATCCATAGCTTATTGCCCCAATTCATACAAAGATGAAACTAGAACTGCTCTGTGTTTTCCATATGCGTAAACTTCATGCTCTTACCAACAACACTGTTTCATATATTGGATTGCCTTCAGCACGACCTTCCTGAACTGTACCCACCACTAATAGTTAAATGTATGTGAAACAGAGCTTAATCTCCAATTTCCTCTCTCTTCCTACCTCAGTAAGAATGTATAGTTTGTTGAATCAGCCTGTTGCTGCTGAAAACTCACTAAGGGGGGGGAGGGGGGGAATCAAGCAATAATTAATTTGTTAACCCTCAGAACACTAATTATGCCAAAATAGTTAACATATTGGGGAAACACCTAGTTTTCTGTGATTTCAGATAAACTACAGCAAGTGAGTGGACATTCCATCATAGAGGAAGAACGAGTTTCTGATTGCCTGGAGCTAGGCCAGCCTCAGGACTTTTGGAAGGAATTAGTCTTTAATCTGCACAGAGAACCCTACATCTCCTCTTCCATACTGCACTCCAATTCCCTCTGCTTTCAGTTTCCTGGTTTGAAGCCAGGAGCCATTGTTGGCAAGCTAGATCATACCCCCAAACTATTCTAGAGACAGAAAAGAACAGTCACAAAGCCAGAAAAGCAGAGGAGTGGCAGGGACAAAGGGACAGGCCCAATGAGGATATATGCACACATACAAAGGGGACTTTATTCAGCTCTAGTCCCTATATAAAAAGGGCACTAAAAGTAACTATTTGTTTTGTTTTTTAAATGTTGTATGGACACATTGATAAAGTCTTGCGCAAACAATTACTGAAGTTCATTAGACTGGCATAAATATGCATTTTGTCTAGCATCATGTGTTCATGACACATGTATTCAGTACACAAATATTGCAAGTCCAGAAAACCATCTCAGACTCCAACTTATTCCAGATGCAATGAATGTTAACCTAATACCACGTGTATTTTTGCAAACTAAACATCATTCCAATGTAACAATATCTGCAGCAAAATTACCTTCAATAAAGTATCCTAGGGTAATTATATAGATACTCTCTCAATTAATTATAAAATCATCCACTAAAGTGTCAATTAAAATGTGTTTTGGAAGAATCTAAAATAGTAAAAAATTAGCAGCATTCTCCTATGACTAGTACTTCAGAGAAGGCCATGGTTAAAAATTAACTGGAGAAAATAAATAATAGACTTTCCCACTTTCTATTTTAAGTGTGACTGCTGAAATCAAAGCCAGAGATATTAGTCCCACCTGCTTGTGAACCTTTGTAAGCTGCTCCAGATTGTTCTCAAGAAAGGAAATTTTCTGCTTCTGAGCAGCACTTCCTCCTCCATCATCGCTGTCCAGTTCAACACTCTGCACAGAATGCAAATGACAGAATTAGAGCCAAACCTCTGAATCCAGTGGTAGAGGAAAGCTAGGGTTTTGTTGGGAGTCTTGTAAGCTCCTTAAAGGGAGACTACTGCTCAACAAATACAGGTCAAAGAGAGATTGCTTTTCCGTTCATTTTGTGTTCTTGACATCTACATTCCTCCAAGTGTGGAAATTAAACAAATAAAAACCTTCACCAAAAAAGCTTAAGGGTCCAGAAAAGGGAGCGCTGTAAAACATTTTGACTAGCTTCAATGTTGACAAAAAGTTCAGTTTGTCTGTGATTAGAGATAAAAAATTGTGCTAAAAAACTGTGTGTCAGAGGTGCATAGAGAGTTTCTCAAATTTATTTTGCTTAAGGAAAAGATGAGGAGTTTTGAATCATAAAAACCGACAGCAACACACAACTATGGCTCAAGTCAGCATAAGTTTTAGGTATGGGTTTGGGTCAGTTCTAGGTTAGTAACTGGTAAGCTAGATCAGCCCATTTCACAGAAAAACTAGTTAGATGGAAAAGCCTCAAAAACAGGAGCTGAAGCGGAATTTGATTTTCTAGATAGAGCTAAGTGCTTGCCAAATATCAATACCCCTACCCACAAAAAAGGTGTACCATTAGCAGGAGAACAGCAAGCTCTCTGGCTTCCAAAAACCAAGGTAATGGCATGTAATATAAGAACACCGATCAATAAATTATAGCTCTACTGGATTTACACCACGAATGATAGGATTCAGCGATATAATAGCCTGGCAATATATTTACTGGGAAAGGAGGAGATTCTGTTGAAATAAAATCCAAGATTTGAACTTACTTTTTTGACTCGAGTTGTAAGGTCTTGGACAAAGAGTTTTCGTAGATTGTGGAGGGTCTGAAGTTCTCTTGCCTGGAAACAGAATTTAAACAACAAAAAGTCAGTAAAATTTAGCAGAAGCTGCTGTAAAATTTCTCCTCACATAAGAGCATGTAGGGTACATTACTATATCTATCTATCTATGCAGGTATGTCAAAACATATATCTATGGTTACTGTTTAAGTAACTAAATTAGTGAATTGTATCAATTGAAAGAAGGGACAGGAAATTGAGACGTAACTGATGTGTGGAAATCCAGGATTATCTAGTGTAAAATAGTACCAGACCACATCATTCCAATTTAACAGTATCCGGGGCAAAATTACCTTCAATAAAATATCGTAGGGTAATTATACAGATACTCTCTCAATTAATTAATCTCTCTTCAATGTCCATACTCATCTCACATCAATCAAAATTGAATTGATTTTAAAAGGGAAAAAAGCCACATCACAATGAGAAACGGCTTAGTTCTTGTGACACCCCCCATAGTTCACTGCTTTTGGTTACGTGTCTGCAGCCCAGTTCTTTCTGAAAAAACATCTGACACTGAAAAAAACCTAAATCAACCAGAAAGACACTCTCAAAAGCTGGCCACAGTAACATGTCCTGATCTATTAAATGACATTCAAATCACTGAGGCTTGGATTCATGCTACGACAAACCTATACACTGAAAGATGATGACATTGTACATGCACATAGATACCAAGGTGCGTGTACAATGTCTAAAAATACCATGGGTTCATTCCTAAGCTTTCAACACTGTTTAATTTTGCTAAGTGTCGGCATAATAGCCAACTTATTCAAAGAGAAATGTGAGAGGCATGGCACAAAGTCTTAATCCTTTGCCCATTCTGTGAAGGGCAAAGAAACCAGTTACAGGAAGGAAATGTGCATAACCATTTGGATAAATCATGAATTCTAATCCATTCTCTGTTTTTTTATATGTTGCAGTGATATGAAGGATGTGCCCCAAGTAGAAAAGCAAAGGTTGTGCTTATCAATACTATCTTCTCACACATTACAATTTGAACTGGCCACTCAAATCAGGAGCAATAATACTATAAACTTTGGACTGCCACTTTTTATCTCTCTCACTGGGAAAAATTACAAAGTGATTCTGAACCCTCCCCTCCCCCCCCAAAAAAAAGAGAAACTACTGCAAATGAATGGACAGAAGTGCTTACTTCCAATTATACACACACACACACACACACACACACACAAAAAGTAAGTAGAAAAGTGTTATGACAATTATCCACATATACTGTTGTAGTCATAGCACATACCTTACCTTGTACTATTGCAAACATACTGATGTACGTACCCCAAAGCTCTTATCCAAAGCAAGGGGCAGCACAAATCCCTCTGCTGTCCTAGAGGGACTCCATCACTAGCACCATTCCATCCATAGACCTGTTCGAAGTGGTCACTCTAGGCTCTGTGCTTTGGGGGCCCCCCTATGGGGACTGCCTCAACTATCCTACGGATAGGCCTGGTGCAGGATAGCAGCAGGGGTTGCTCCCAACCTCACTGTGGTAGCAGGAGCCGGAGCAGCCTGGCAACCTGCTCCACTCCACCACCCTCTCCCAGCCCCCTCTGCTTCTCTGTAGCAGCAGTAAGCAAAGTGTCTTGGCCCCAAGATGCTCCAATTCCCACCACCACAGAGATCCAAGGCACAGCAGGCAGGCGGGGGGGGGGGAGGGCACAGCACAGCAGAGCAGGCAGTCGGACTGCTCCAGCTCCCTCTGTTACAGCGAGTGGGGGGAAAGTAGGGTGACTCCAGCTGCTACCGGCCCTCTATAATACCCCCAGTTTGTGTCACACAGAAGATGGGGTAAGGGGGCAGAGCAGTGGCAGAGCTTGGGGGAGGTGGGAGACGATGGTAGAGCAGAGGTTGGGCAGGACCTGCGGAGGGTGGGGTTAGCCCTAAGCCCCATGCCCCCGTCCATCACAATTCCTTCATTGGTTCCACTCTGAAAGCAATTCACTACGGATCATATCTCTCACCACACTGGCACAACTGTGCTGGTGAAAGTTGAGGGCCAAGTCAAGGCTATGCCCATCCCCCAGTCCCGCTCACATACTGCACAGGACAGGGAAACAACCATCCCATGAAGATAGTGCTCCCTCTCCTCACACAATGACCTAAGAGGTGTGTAAAACAATTTATAAAAATAGTAGTCGAACAACTGATAAAAATTATATTGGTTACACTGTTAACCATGGGGCTGCTGACATGTAGTAGTCCTGGCCCCACTGCTGGCAACCCAATGGAGTTTAACAGTTAACAGGAACAGATAAGCATCAGCTTATTGGTTAACCGGTTAAAGTCTTATATCCCTAACTTGCAGAGGTTTACTCTCCCTTATTTTGTCTACATGAGAGAGCCATGATCTTGGTCTAAAATGGCACATTGTATGTAATCTCTTCTATTTGCGTTTTCGTTCTGTTGCAGTAATTACGTATTGAAATTTTGATAATTACTAATATTATTTTAAAATAACTCCTGCAACACCCTCTGAGATGCCATAGGAATGAGCAAAAGAGTGCATGAATGTACAACAGTTTAAGTAGTTCCTTTAATTAAAACAAAAAACACCATCTGATGGACATTTTGCACTGCTTCTTTCTCCCACTGCTTAAAACTAAGCTCCAGCTCTATCACTTACTCACTGAACAGGACAATATCATCACAGGTAATTCTTACTATTTGTTACCAGTGTGTTAATGCAGCCTCATTTAAAATTATGCTCCACTAGGAAAAAATTAACTATATAAGCAATTATGCTTCTTCAACTCAAAATAATAATTTGGATAGAGTTAGTCAACTTATACAGCAACTGGGAGAATTAGTAAAACAATCCAAAGTTCTGTAAAAAGTTTAAAAGATATCATTTTAGTGTTTTGCTCAAGAAGGTAAAGGGAAAAACAAAACTGGCTAAAGCCAGACAAGTTGTTGGCAAGAGCTGAACAAGTTTCATCACATAGCTCAGAGTACACAGCTTTCCTGAACTACCTCTGCTATTCCAAATTTGAGCAGAAAAAAAAACTATATTGTAGTCTTGTGGAACACATCAATGTCCATTTGGCATTATGAGAAACGCCACCAAATTTATTTCTCCTTTAGATCCAGTTTTCAGACATAAAAACCTAACACGTTACTCTACCATACAATTTGCTCCTTCTTAGATTATAGAAATGCAGGGCAGGAAGGCAACGCAGGAGCCCCCTGTCCTGATACAGGGCCAAATATAATTACATTATCCCTGACAGGTGTCTGTCCAACCTGTTCATAAAAACCTCCAGTGATGGGTATTCCACAAACACCCTTGAAAGCTCTGGGGCTTAACTATCCTTATAGTTAGAAAGTTTTTCCTAAATGTAAAACCTAAAATTTTCCTTGTTGCAGAGTAAGTCTATTACTTTTTGTCCTATCTTGAGAAGACATGCCACACAAGTAATCATTTTCCTCTTTATTACAGCCATTGACATTGCTAAAGACTTATCAAGCCACCATCATTGCACTGATCTGAAGACAGAACTAGTTTTCCAATGATGTGTCCTTTCAACGCTGACTGCAGAGCATAATGCATTTTACAAAGGATTATATGGACTGCACAGTGACAAAGTACTACGAACAGAAGAACGGCTAAACTAGGTCAGATCAATGGTCCATCTAGACAGTATCCCGCCTTCTGACAGTGTGGCCAATGCCAGATGCCCCAGAGGGAATGAACAGAACAGGGAATCATCAAGTGATCCCTTCCCTCTCACCCATTTCCAGCCTCTGACAAATATAGGCTAGGGACACCATTCCTACCCATCCTGTGTAATAAGCATTGATGGACCTAACCTCCATGAATTTAACTAGATCTTTTATATTTGTTAAAGTCTTGGTCTTCATAACATCCTCTGACAAGGACTGTGTCTTGCATGAAGAAATAATTTTTATTTGTTTTAATTCTGCTACCTATTAATTTCATTTGGTGACCCCTAGTTTTTCATTAACCTAGATCTGATCTCTAGTTCTTACTGACTCCTAATATTTCCTTATTATCCTCCTATTAACCTCTCTGGGAAATTTTAATTTCATTTGCTCAATACATGGGTTAGGAAGTATTAAATCATAAATATCGGGTATAGGTTGAACCTCTCCAGTCTGGCACACACTCGTCTGGCAACATCCATGGTCTTGCATGATTTTAGTTAGCTAGATATCCATAACGAGTGTGACCAACTTTCCCACAGTTCAGCAATGGTCAGGTTTCAAAAGCGTCGGACTAGAGAAGATCAACATTTCAACACTGAAAGACTTGTAGAGTGAGCCATTTGAGATAAATATATGTAGGACGGTAAGCAAACAGATTAGCAAAATAGCTTTAGGAAATTTAGAAATAAAGTCTAATCTACAGATGGGCAAAAGTGGGTTGGTACAGATTCCAAACATTCAAATCAAGTTCAAGGCTGGAGGAGAGTTTGAAAATGCGCTCCTTTTTAAAAAACTTCTCACCTAAGCCAGACATTTTCTTGCAAAAATGTTGTGGGCAACAATCACACGCAAAAAGGCTGGCAACAAGCCATTTCCTAACCCCTTGCAAAAAAACCTAACGTTTAAGTTTTTAACGTACCACAGTTTCCTCCAGTCCTTTAAGATCTTCTCTTGCTTGTTCCCTTTTATCATTAAGCAATCTAAAAAGAGAGACCATTATGTAAGCCAAACAACAACAAACCAAAATCATCAAAATAAAAGAACATGAAACAGAATAGCATCAAAGTTTTCAGATGTGGGCAGAACAGCTGGGTCCACATTTGCCTGTTTATATGCATGCAGTTTGGGCAATTGCAAATCTACGCAGGGTTTTTCAGCTGAAGTGATGGGACCACCACCTCCATTTAGGCAGACATCTCTTGTAACTGTATTTGAAAATTTGATTTTCTAGATTTTCTGGAAAGTCTGAGAAAAACCCAAAAAAGCAACTAGGAGATTGTTAGTGGTAGACTGTTTTTACAGTACAAGCAGCCAAACTACAATCTTACACTGAAAATGCCTTGTTTATTGTATTTCCTTGCACAAGGTAACACAACTAGAACTCTGAAAAGCTTGTTTTGACACACACAAAAACAAAACAAAAAACAAATGATAACCAGTATGGGGTACCCTGTAATTTGTATGTTGATCTGGTTTATCAGGATGGTGTCTTCCATACGCATATTTTGGTGTAAATGCTTCTTTTCTTACTAAGAGACAATCTGGGATGGGTCAGGCAGGCAGGAAGTTGTTAAGGGACAACTCCTTAACTAGCTCTCACTTTGGCATGTTCTTGGACAACTTATAGAATTGGTTTGACCAGGATGGTTCAAAGCTGGCCAAGACTTGAAGTAACCTCTGGAAAAAGAACCTCCTACCAACTAATCCAGGTATGGCTTTAAAGGACTCTCTTGAGGGTGCGAAGAAGAAACCTGATAGATGCATTCGAACTCTACAGATATCTGAAGAAGCTAGGCTTGCCTCAGTTACCATGTACTATGGGATGATAATACATTAACGAAGATAGACAAGTTTGCACATTGTTTTAAAATCCACTTTTCTCTAATGCTTTGATCCAGTTGTTAAGTAAAAATGCTGTGTTTCAAGAAGGCTGCTTGTCACCGTATTACTTATCCCTGAAACCACACTGGACCTGCCAAATGACAGTCCCTCTTCTGTGGTACCTAGATGGCTTTCCCCTTTCCCATCATATCTGAGCACCTCAGTCTTCGGCATATTTATCCTCACAACACCCTGGAAAGTAGGCAAGTGCTATTATCCACAATTTACAGATGGGCAAATGAGACAAGGTCGGCAAAGTGACTTGCCCAAGGTCACCTAAGAAGTCTGTTGGCTGTATGTCTCCAAGTGCTAGCCAGTATCCTAATCACTATTCCTTCCTTCCCATCTAAGTGGCTGATATGGAAAGGGTAACAATTTAAGAACGGAAGAACTGTGTGCTTTCACCACCCCCAAGACAAATAAGGCCCATCACCTGAGCAGGTGCACTCAGAGATCAGAAAGGGACCAGAGGTGCAGCTAGTCTGTAATTATGACTACATACAGAGACAAAGCTCAAAGAGATCAGAGAAGGCCGCAAACTTACATGAGCTTTTCCAGTTTCATTTCTCTTTCCTGATCCTCTATTTTCAATTTATCATAATCAGAGCTCAGTTTCTCTTGTTCCAATTGCAGCTTCTGGTTCATACTGAAATGAGAAGGGGAGAAACCCATCCAGCTTGCTACAGACCATTGTCATAAAACACCTAGAGAAACCTTTACATCCAGAATAGTGTTACCCACAGAAAATGAACCTGCAGTTCCTTTGAGAGAATCTGGAATTTATACTAAACCATAAAGAATCCTTAACCAGAAAAGTGACCTTGATTTAAATTTTTGAGGGAACAGAATATACAAAACATCTCATCACTTCCCTCAACGTGCCTTTTATACCTCAATGGCACAATCTGTAATTAGTGACTCTGTTTTCACATTCCTCATTTCCTGTTATCATGCCTCATCCTTTTTAAAGATGGAATGGAAAATATGAGCATTACACTTGGATGAGACAATGTTAAAGAACTATTTCCAGAACCAAAAGTACAGCAGTAAGGAGCACAGTGTCCCATGCTGTATTTTACATCATCATGCTACTGAAAGACAATTCCAGTGCAGAATCATGCACTAGAAACACAGACTTGGCTTCAATGTGGTTTTGGGGTACTTCATTGTCCAATATATATTGAAACTGGTGATGCCAAGAAAAGATACCCAAAGTGCTGGAACAGGAAAGCAGCTGGAATTGACTTTCTAGAGGGAGTTTGAAGACCCAGAAAGGCCATGACAGGACGAGTCACCTTGACAGGTGTTCAAAGCCTTTATTTTTCCAATTTGTTCTCATCTACTCTTTCTATTATCTATGTGTCTTTAGGCATAACATTATTTATCCTTCTTCCTCTCCTCCACAATTCTTTTTATTGAAGTACATATATAAAAAGGAATACAGTTTAATCCCTAATATGCTATTCATTTTATCCCTGGACCTTCAAAATCAGTACAGAATAGCTATTAGGGTACCTGGTACATGCTAGTTTCTAAAGTCAGAATTCTAAGAGTTCTAGTGCTAGGAGAACTCTTGAGATACATAGATATAGAAGGAAGAACTATCTTACAATGTCATTAGAACAGTACAGAAAAGGGTTGAATGACAGGGAAACAGTAAGAAAACATACTCTCTGATTTCATCAATGATTTTCTGCTTCTCTTCAATCTCATCTCGTAGTCTGGACAGCTGTTTCTGGTGGGCTTCCCTGTGACTCTCCATCTGCTGCTCCAATGCATTCTAAGTTTAAAAAAAAAGGGTATTTCAATGGTTTATCTGCTTTTACTAATGCCTGTGAGTACATATGAGAAAAGTCAAATCTATGGTTTCAGATTTAAAATCCAAATCTCATTAGAACTTTCCTTAACATTGATTCATATAGATAGCAGTACCATCTACTGCACCAACTGCTTGATTCAGGACAATATATTTGGGTTTTGTTGCGAATCCAGGATTTCTCTTCCTCAGATACATGAAGATGCCAAGTGTATTTTACTAAGCATACCACAAGAATTACAGATGTTTCTGACATCTTCCATACCATTGTACCCATCTGTTTACCTGTTTGGGTTTTTTTTTTAAACTACTGTATTTGTGCATCTAAGGGCAGGAGGTAAGAGGGAGGAAGAAGTTTTCCCATGACACTACTGCTGAACTCCTAGAGCTAGAAATACTTCAAATAATTGGGAAAGCTACATTTTTATTCTCTCTTTTTCGTTTGATGTTATATAGGACATGTTTCTTCACATCAAACATAGAATAATTCCGCATGACTATTTAAATTAATCATTAAACTTAGGTTTTAGAATCAGAGGTCAAAAATCTAAAAGATAATTTGCTACTCTTGTTAAACACAGGATTTCTCCCACACATGAACACAAATTATAATCCTCATCAGAAAAACATACCAGTTCTCTATGTTATTGGTTAATATTTCCTCCCCATATTCTACGTACAAACAGAAAGGCTTTATATTTCATTAGGCCATTTCTAGGGGGAGGTATTCAAAGTTCTTTCCAGATGACTGAGCAATTCCTTAAATATGATCTGGCCATTCATTATTAAATTCCAGTATAAAAATCATATTCATACAAAAGGCCTGATTTACCACTTAACTAGTTTACAACAATAGGTTTCTCTGGTATAAGCCTGATGTAATGCAGTGATGAATCAGGCTAATTTTTGTATGTGTAGGTCAGGGAACAATTTCCATTTTTTCATTTTTTTGAAGTTAGATCAACTTCTAAACCATTCTCCTCCAATGTTTTGTCTAGAATGTACTTTTGCCCCACCCCTACAACTTCAATTTTATTGCTTAACATTGTCAAGCTCTTCCCTTTCAAATCAGAAAAGTCACTCCTTTGTAGCATATGGGTTTCCTAATAGAAGTTTATGGCTCTCGTAGCCTATACAAGTTTATTAAAAATCAATGTGCATCACATGTGCATCTGAAAGCACAATTCAGTCTTAACTGTCAGTTTGACAAATGTTCTTGGTGAGGAACCATCTACAGTTGTGGCTGGAAATGCTACCTTCATTTCTTCTGCATCTTGAAGCAGGGTCAGATGTTCCTTCTCTTTATCCTTGAAGCTGACTTCATGCATTTTTTCTGTTCATAGTTAAAAAAAAAGTTAAGACTTAAAGAGAGACATACTCTGAGACCATTAAACACACACACACACAAAGAGCCATACTGGGTCAGACCAGAGATCCATCTAGCCCAGAATTCCCAGCTTTTGGCAAACAAAGACTAGGGACACCATCCATGCCCATCCTGGCTGATAGCCATTGATGGACCTCTCCTCCATGAACTAACCTCATTCTTTTTGCAACCCTATTACAATCTTGGGCTTCACAACATCCTCTGGAAGAGTTCCACAGGTTGACTGTGTGTTGTGTGAAAAAATACTTTTTTGTTTTGAACTTGACACCTATTAATTCTTGTGCTATGGGACAGAGTAAGTAATTTTTTCTTATTCACTTTCTCCACATCCATCATGATTTTACAGACCTCTATCATATCCCCTCTTACTCACCTCTTTTCTGAGCTGACAAGTTCCATGCATATTAATCCCTCCTCATATAGAAGATATTCCATACCCCTAACCATTTTGCTGCCCTTTTCTGGACATTTTCCATGTATCTTTTGAGATGAGGGGACATCTGCCTGCAGTATTCAAGATGTGAGCATACATGGATTTATATAAAACCAGTATGATACTTTCTACCTTTTCAACTGCCGCTGCAGATTGAGTGGATCTCATAACTACACAGTGACTCTAAAATCTCCATCCTGAATAGTAACAGCTAATTTTGACTCCATCATTTCATATGTATAGTTGGGATTATATATTGTCCAGTGCACATTGCTTTCCATTTATCAGCACTGAATTTCATCTGCCATTTTGTTGCTTAGTCACCAGTTTTGAGATTTCCTTTTGTAGCTCTTTGCACTCTGCTTGGAACTTAACCTTGAAAGGTTTTCTATCAATTGCAGATTTTGCCACCTCACTGTTTACCTCTTTTTTCAGATAATTTATGAAGATGTTGAATAGGACTGGTCCCAGATCAGTCTGTGGTGGGGAGGGGGCACTGGAGACATTACTAGTTACCTCTCTCCATTTTGAAAACTGGCCATTTATTCCTACCTTTTGCTTCCTATCTTTTAATCAGTCTAGGAAAGGGCTTTCCCTCTTATCTCATGACACCTACAACAGCTTTTTCTTTTCAGAAACCAAGAACTTCAGCACTCACTTCAGGAATCTCATAGATTTCCTATATCAAATACTTTTAACAAAATAAATGGGAATACATTCTCCACACTAACAGTCATCTGTTGGAAAAGACTCACATATGGCTAGGCAAGGGCTCTTTGTGAAGTGACTTGTGGATAACCCTTCCATCACCTTCTCCAGTTACAGTATTATCAGATCATACCTCCATATACCTACAACTTCTCACATTCCCACCATCCTGTCTACTTGTGACCCTTCCCAATCTACTTAGCCCATAGTGACTCCCGTCCTTTTCTTCTACCTTTTTCAAGGGATCAAAAGCATCAGAGGATCCAAACCATCTGCTGCTCCTGAAATCTGAAAAGGACCCCTGACAAGAAACACGGGGCAATGTTAATTGAAAGGCGTATGGTGGAAATCAGAGCCCACGGTGGCAGTGTGTGCTACAGAGGCTTAAGGACATCCGAGAAAATTGCTCTTTCCATAAATTTAGCATAAGTTGTCAAATCCATAAAACAAAGCCCATATATTTGCAAGATGTAACCTAGCAGCTAGGAAAGCAGCATTTTCCCTGGGATCAAACAGGGAGCAGGATTGGCAACTGTAGCACAGGTGACTCACAGGGCTTGTATGGGTCAACAGCTAGGGAGATTATTCCAGTTGGACAGGACTCCAAGAATACTACAATACCACAGAGAGCCTGATGCTCCTTTCCCTGCAGCTATCAAGAATTTTTACTTACACTTCAGTATTAAGACTGACTCATTCTTTTGAAAAAAATCAAGACTCGTAAGTCCAGCGCGTGAGCTAGGCTGCTGTGGCTCAACTCTGAGTTTCAAAACAACCACTGTGTGTCCTGCAAGTCACTGAACTGTGTGGCACTGATTCAGTTGGACTGTTCTGTGACTGAATACTAAGCATGCAGGACAATTTTATAGGAGAATGGGGGGATCGTTGTCAAGTTTGCACAATCCAGTCTTCCGTTAGCTATAGCCATGCAGCCTCTTCAGATTTTTTTGGGGGGGAAGGGGAGAGACTTGAAAGAGACCCAGAGTAATAGCTAGAATTAGGCAAATGAATTAAAATACTGACTATCTACTCTTGTTCAGCCATGTCATCTTTCTTGCATTGGAAGGAGGGAATAGCAGGTGGGCAGGAACAACCGTTATTTGGAAGGAAAGTCACAACAAAGTGAAGAATCCCTAGAAGAGTTCCCAATGTGCCAGTTGGACAGAACTGGATTTTGTAGCCTGTAGAAGCCAAAAGTCTATGATAAGAAAAACCCCATAGTTAATTATCCTGTTTCAAGTACAGTACCTTGAGCACGCAACTTGGCCAGCTCTTCACTAAGTGAGTCTTGTGACTCTTCTAAATGCCTTCTCTTCTGTTCCATATTCTGCATGTAGTCTGTAAGGGACTTAATCTTTGCTTCATGCTATAAAAAAAAATTAACAAAAGCAGATATAACTGGCATAGCTTATTATGTAGAAATTCAGGTGTCTCTTCCTGTAAAAACTGGGCATGTGTAAAAGCTCTCTGCATCTAGCATTACCTACAAGGAAGACAAGCTGTGCAGGATCCAAGGTGGATGCAACACCAAAACAATCTTAATTCTCTGTGGCCTTTGGATAATACTGTGCAGCATGACCGGTATTTCCAGAATACACCTAGTCCCCGACTTACGTACCAAACACTAGGTTGTAACTTGATCTGTTTGTATGTCAGATTACATTCACTTATGTACGGCTGCACTGTTCGTAAGTGCGGATTTCGTTCGTATCTCGGGGACCGGCTGTATAGGAGGTTGGTCGTAAATACGAACGGTCATAAGTCAATGCGTTCATAACTCGTGGACCAGCTGTACAACACGGAATGCAGATCCAGCTTGTTACTGAACAGTAGCAACATTTTAAAGTCAAATTTACTTAACATTAACTGAATAGCTTCCTGGGCATCTCAAGCTGTACTACTGGAAAGTCAAACATATTGGTCAACAGCAACACTGAATATTTGCTCCTTATTTTTTGTTAGCACGTCTTTCAACAAGAAAGGTCACTTTAATAAAAACAACACATTTTTAAGGTAAAAAGAACAAAATGTGTTTTATTTTTAAACAAGTTTTATTCCTAATTTCTGAGTTAGGAGGGATCTGGGTGGAGGCTCTTACAATTTTACTGAAATTATCTCATTTTAAAATTTGCTTCAGCATGGAGAACATTTTTAGATTTCTGTGTTCACATATTTCCACATTAAGCACAGAAGCCTGAGAGGTGCCAATACATCCTAACCTTAATGGGATGTATTGCCATTGAAGAGTATGAGGGTTATAGAAATCTACCACCAAGCAGGCATGATCTCATCCCTAAATTGACGTGTGTGTGGGGGGGTAGTTTCAAGGAGAAATAGGGTAAATCAGGGAGACTTCTGCCAAAATAAGAGGGGAGAAGGAGGGGAAGGAGGTGGAAAGAGGCATACTTGTGAGATGAGCAGCTGGCAGGCTGCAAGTTCTCTCTCACTGGCATTCATCTTTCTGTTGGAGTCAATCTGGGCACTCTCCAGCTGCTTGCTGCGGTTTACCAGAGATTTCACCTCAGATTTCATCTTACTTATGTACAGCCGTGCCATGGTGAACTCCTCCTCGATGACCCCATTCACATCTGCTAACTGAACACCCAAAAGATTACAATGCTCAATACAGGCTTATCAAAGAACACAACCAACCCAGAAAAATTTCTACCAGTGACCCAGCTGTCTAGAGATGGGAGATCTCAGTAACACACAGCCGAATTATTGGGTACACCTGCTTGGATTCTTTTCCCGATTTACATTCCATGAGATCATATCTATCAAACTCTCAAACTTCATTGATAAAAACATCACACAAAGACCAAAAGTTAAGTCTCATGCCCAGGTCATAACCACTGATCCAATGATTCAACATTAAAAGTGGGAATAATTTAGAACATTTGTCTTAATTGTAGTGACAACGGTAGAAGAGCTTTCCTATGCTGCTGGAGAAGCCAGGAACCTCCCTTTCAAAAAGGGACATTATAAAGCACCCTAAATTATTAGTTTACATGGAAAGCTGTCTTGTTCTGTTCTCTTTAATATAATTTAATATACAATTACATATCCACCAGGGGTCGCTGTGACATCTAAAGCAAGATTCACTCTTGTGCCACTGGAGGAAAGAAAACAGTTAAAAAAAAACTTCCAGATGAAATCATGTTAATTTGGACAGAACTCACTGGAGTTTTATATCAACCCTCAGAATACTAGATTACTAGTTATCTGTCAACCCAAAACAGATATGGCTTGACAGATTATTTAAATGTTAGTTATTTTGAGATTTCAACAAGTAGTTTTCCAGAATTATCCAATACTTTATATCAACTAATGCACTCAGAAACATTCAGAACTATGGAATCAAATGATAACAGCAGAATTCCAGAAGTTTCTCTCAGTGTATTAAGCAAGGAATTCCTCAGCAACACATCGATTTATTTTCTCTCTCTCATCCAAAAATGCCTTCTAGCAACTCTGAAATGAACAGTTCCAGACCCCAGGAAATAATGATGCAGGACATAAGAAATACACTGCCATAAGAAACATTAGTGGAAAGACAAGGGTAATGGCATTTGTAATAAGAGAGGAACTGAGCACTTGGAAAAGACTTCAGTGAGAGAGAGGCAGGTGCCCAACAACTCTCAGGATCAAGTCCAATAGGTACACTATGGACAGGGTATCCAGCTTCACTGACTTGTTTTCACCCCTGAGCCTTGGGAAGAGTTTAAAAAGTAAAAGGACAGCTCCAGTATTCAAACTGAAGCAAGGAAGAGAAAGTTAGTACAATACAAACAAAAGAAAACATTAAATACTATTTGAAATAGTATTTGTCTCATGCAAACTTAACAGCACAGTCTAGCAACTAGATGTAACATCAGTTTCAGAAAAAAAAAGTGACACAGTCAACAGTGTCAACAGAATTTGTATATCACCTAAATTGCTTACTTCTCTGATGCAGTATTAACCAGTGACCATTAAAATACCATTTCCAATGGTTGGAATCAATGTTCCCTCTCATTTTTTCCCATCCACGTGCAGAATAAAATTAGTTACGTGCACCCACAAATGTGCAGATGTGCACCACCAATAGAAATACATGCTGTCAGTTCGGGAGGCTATAGGCACTCTGCTAATCAGCTGGACAGCATTGGACTGGGTGGCTGTTCAAGAACTGAGCTTACAGGGAAAATTGGTTGGAATTGGCTTTATCTATAGCAGAAGTGGGAACCTTGAAGAAATTGGCTAGCTCTCTGTATGCAGAGCATTCCAGTCAGCATTCAAATTTTGAAGCACTGAATGGCCGAAGATTTCAGGTATCTCCAGAAACATTTCTGCACCCAGGATTCTACTGTGTTAATGGCATTCACTAATTTTCCACTTAGGTTTCTTCTTCTGTGGAACAAAAATAAGTCTCCTCTCCACCATTAGTTATAGTCAGGCCTATCCTGCAGTAGTGCTGACATTTATGAGGTAATCAGCAAAATTCACCAATACTGGAAACTGACAAACTTCAGTTTCTCACCAATATTTCATTTCCTTGAAAATATGTGAAATTTTTAAAAATTCCAATGTTTAAATCTGTGGTGTCCAACAAGCCAGGCATTAGCCACATGTGGCTATCTGGCTGGTTAAGCATGACTAGTTGGCTTGAACAACTTGGCTATTTGGATAGTTGAGTGTGGTTCACTACAGCAGTAGCCACTACAGTGACTACTGCTTCCGAACTGGATGGGTTTAAATGGTAAGCCATAATGTTTCCCTTCACATGACTGTCCTGATCTGTTAAATAGGTGATAATAGAAATCCTTTACTTCTCAATAACAGAGAGGGCTAATTACAGTAGATTATGCAAGCTGCAGGGTGGTTCTATAATTTAGAAAAACATCCTGTAAAACCACCAAATTTTAATTTGTAATCCAAGGAGGATTTAAATATCAGACTTTAGGGGTGAAAGGTTGGTGCTGTAAATATCCATACCACCCCACCTTTACCATTACATTTTTTAAAAGCAATATAATATCTGGTTTACCGTTTTAACATCATTGGTACCAATGATTCCTCCAATCTCTCCCAGATCTTTAAGTAGTAAGTTCAAGATCTCTGTAGCTCTCTTTTTTTGATGATTACTGAGTTCCTGCAACTGACCCAACTCTCGTTGAGTGACTGTCAAAGCACTCTGGAAAAGATGCGAGATGAGATTACAACCCTTGATATAAAAAAGGATCTTTAGTTCAGAAAACTCAGTTCATATTGTAAGCAGAACAAATACATACAAGTTAGTTTTTTCTATTTCAACATCCAAAAAGTTGTCTTTAGATGGTTTGTTTTCATGTTTCCCCTTCCACAGAGGTACAATTATGACCTCAGATTTCATTTTCCCTTCTCTTCTTTCAGTACTATTCCATGGGTACAGGTTGTTCAATGATGGCTTTCAGGCTCAAGATCATTTTATTCATCCTTTTGCAGAATTCACCTAGCATCTGACATCCAAGCCACATAAACACAACATCTACATCTTTCTAGTGTCTGTACAATAAAGCCTTCTATCTAGCTGCCTGTACTCATCACCAGAGTCCTCAGCATACAGACAGTATGTCTTAAATACCAGAACATGAAAATTGCCTTCTAAGGTTAAAAATGTTACCAACAAGAAATCAGTATTGTTGGTATCAGTTAAAAGTAATGGAAATGAGAACCTGACAATGACCTACAAAGGCATGACTCACCAGAGTCTATCCCGCTTAACCTTTTGGGTATTTAAACCAAATCTGGATTTGAAGCTCTTGTAGATTGTACCTAGGATATGGTAGGAGATGTAGTTTGATCACATCCAGGAAGCGAAGGTGTGTGTGTGTTATAGGAGAAGAGAATGAGCAAATATATCATTTTCTTGCAAATATTTACACTCTCACATTAGTTCCAATGCCTATGTTTTCTCTACTGCAGCCAGAGAGGTCAGACAAAAGCAGTATTTATGTTGCAGTCAGGTGAGGCTTGTCAAGATGCAGATTATTCCAATCTCCTTGAAGGGAGAAGGATGAAGGAGGAATTTTTTTTTAAACCATCTTAGCAGTTTTAGAGAAGATCCACCCTTCTAACTGGGAAAATTTCAGCTTAAGCCAACATGCCCATGCTAGCTCCAGTCACACTAGAGCCCTAAAAATAGAGTCTAGCTATGGCAACATGACTGGTGGGAAAGGTTTACTGCCCTGAGTACTTGTCTTGCATGGGGATAGGACTACATACAGGCAGCTGGCTCATCCTACTCTCCTGACACTGTGGCTATACTCTATTCTTAGAACACAAGTACCTCAATCACAGCAGGCATGGGCCTGTCTCCATTAGCTGGAATTTACACTGCCAGCCTGAAGCTTAGATATACCTTTAGCAATATACCCTGAGACACTGTAGTGAGAAAGCAGATCTACATACCATAATATTAGAAGTATGAAAGGGGGAAATTAACAGCTGCTGCGAAGAATGGGTCATAAACAGTGATATTACTATCATGCTTTGCGCCTAAAAATTACCATTATTTTTAAGTGTTATATGGAAGCAGAGACATCAAAAGCCAGCATCTGCCAACAATTACCACACAGTTGTATCCAAATCTACTACAATTTTATTCAAGATAAGCATAAAAGAGGTAACTGTTGACAAACGTTGGCCTTCAGATGGCTTCTATACTTCAGTTTTATCAACAAAAGCCAGTAATATGCTTGACTAGGCTATTAACTAAAAGATTTATAAATTGATGCAGACGTATACATTTATAACTGGGATGCCCCAAAAACGTTTACATCTTCCTAAAAATAAAAAAAGTCCTTTTAACAACGAAAAACTGCATGTAAAAGCAGGCGTGAGATACAGGAATAACCAGCAATGCTCCTACTGTTTTCTGTGCCAGTTCATCCACCAGCTGTTCATTGGCTCGGGTCTTGTCCTCCACTTCTTGTGATTTCTGGTCATAATTGACAGCTAATTCCTCCAGAGCTTGAAGAACCTCTTTCACCTCATCTTTCGCAGCTTCATTTTCAATTTGAAGACGAGTCAGTTCCTCTTGGATCTTCTCATAATCTCTTCTTGTGGAAGCCAAAAGCTGGATAGTAGAGACCACAAGTAGGTAATTATTCTCCATGAACTAACTCAATTTTCCCACAAGATTCAGAAAGAAAAAAACCACTTATTTTGAACAATTTCATAGCTTCAAATGCTTTTTCCACCCTGAGTGCTGTCCTAAGAACCAAAATGAAAAGACTTCAAGCCCAAGTGTGACAACTTTGAAGTGAACCGCATAAAAGTAGTTTGGGGCATCTTGTGGCATTTTGTTCCAAGGCATATTTTAAACAGTAAAAACTGTGATAATCATTTTAACTTTAATTGAAAGAAACTGTAGACAGACTTCTTTTTAAAATTGCTCCTATTAGCAGAGATCAACTTAAAATAAATTGAGCAAACTGTTGATTAATGAAGAGAACACAGGTTTAGCACTACAACAGTGAGGCTGACAGGATTGCTGGGCACCTGTGCAAGGGGAAGACTGGGGCTAACCTCCCCCAGGCAGCCCTCAGTGCTACCCAGAGTGTGCGGAGTGAGTCTCCAGTGGCAATTTAAAGGGCTCGAGGCTCCAGCTGCTGCTGCTTCCTTTTGAATTGCTGTACCTTAGGGCAGTTGCTTTCCCTCACCTTCCTTCCAGTTAGCAGGCCTAATGAGTAAGGATCCAGAGGGAAGCAGGAGATGAGCTAGAACAGTGGTTCCCAATCTTGTTTATAACCATGGACCAGCAAATCCATTCAAAAATGTTTGGTGGACCTATAACATTTTATTTGCATATATGTATATTCCTTATGCAAATGAATGGGCACATAAAATTTTACCTGTCTGCCTCCCCACAACCTAGCCCCTTGTTCCCCGGTGCCTAACATCCTTTGACCCCCACCTTACACCCCATGCCCTTTGACCCTTTTACTTCTGACCGCTACAGCCCATGCCAACACCCCTTTACCCTTTGACTCCACCCCACCCCTGCACTCCCCAGAATGAGGCTGGCCCTTTTAGGGATCGTGGCCGTTACTGCCACATGGGCAGGGGAAGTGACTATTGGCAGTGCACCCCCTCACTCCCCAAGTATGTCCCCATGAGCAGAGGTGGGGAGGGAGCACGGAACCCTGGCTGGGCCACATCTTACCGGGGTGGGAGGGTGGGAAGAGGGAGGCAGGTGTCTCCTGCTGCTGCCTCAGCCCCAGCACTGCTGCCTGGCAAAATCAGACACAACGGCTGCTGCAGCTGAGCTGCAGCAAACATCCAGCTTAAGCTCTGGCAGCCACCAGTTTGCGGACCAGTGGTTGGGAACCACTGAGCTAGAATACAGGAGACTCCCAAGTAATTAAACATCCCAAAGGAGAGTGATGCAAATAGCCCAAGAAATAAAAGGTAAGAAAAGAGGCCAGAACCCAGGAGTAGAGAAATAAAACAAATGGGGAACTAGTGTAAAGAAGTGAGATTTAGATTCTAAATTAGATTTACAAACATTAGATCTGTAATGGACAACACTAATTTTTGAAACAGAGAAGTAGATGACTTAAAACCCTGTAAAGTTAAGAACACACATCAGCATGGTGTAGAATGCACTCTGAAGTATTATTGCTGTCAATGTGTGAAATGCCACACTAATGAAGACACGCATAAGAACAAAAGAAAAGCCATATTGGATCAAGCTAATGGTCCATCTATCCCGGTATCCTGTCTTCTGACAAAAGTCCATGCCAGATACTTCAGTGGAAATGAACAGAACAGAGCAATTTACAAAGTGATTGTCCTCTCTCATCCATTCCCAGCTTCTGGCAGAGCATGAGATTGCACCCCCGACCACCTTCGCTAGTAGCCATTGAGGGAGCTAGCCCCCATAAATTTATCTAATTCTTTTTTTGAACCCACAACATCCCCTGGCAATGAGTCCCACAGGTTGACTGCATGTAATGTGAGCAAGTGCTTTCTTATACTTGTTTTAAATCTCCTGCCTATTAATTTCAGTGACTAATCCTGGTTCTTGTGTTAAGTGAAAGAATAAATAACACTTCCTTATTCAATTTCTCCACACCCTTCAGGATTTTATAGATCTCTCTCTTATATCCCCCAGTTGTCTCTTTTCAAAGTTGAATGGTCCCAGTCCTTCTAACAAGCTCCTTGTATGAAAGCTGTTCCATACCCCTAATAAGTTTTGATGCCCCCATCTGAACCTTTTCCAATTCTAATGCATCTTTTTTGAGATTGGATGACCAGAACCTCATGCAGTGTTCAATCCTACCATGGCTTCACACAGAGGCATGGTGATATTTTCAATGTTTAATCATTTACTCCTTTCCTAATGGTATCTAACATGGCTAGCTTTTTTGATTGCTACTGTGCAATGAGCAAATACTCCAGAGAACGATCTACAATGCCTCCAAAATTTCTATCTCCAGTGGTAACAGATAGTTTAGACTAACATTTTGTATGCATAGTTGAGATTATGTTTTCCAATGTGCATAATTTTATCTGCCATTTTGTTACCCTGTCACCAGTTTTGTGAGATCCCTTTTATAATTCTTTGCATCAGCTTTGGGCTTAACTGTTTTGAGCAATTTTCTATCATTTGCAAGCTGTTTCATCACACTAAGTATCCCTTTTTCCAGATCATTTGGGAAATTGCCCTGTTCTGTTCATGCCCTCTGAAGCATTTGGCATTGACCACTTCCAGAAGACAGGATACTGGGCATAACCGACCATTAGCCTGGCCTAGTAAGTGGCTGTTCTTATTTTCTTATGAAATATGTTGAAAAGCACTGATCCCCATATAGCTCCTTCAAGGAAGTATCTCCCTTCGAAAATTGACCATTTATTCCTTGTTTCCTATCTTTTAACCAGTCGTGGAGCAATGAAAGGACCTTCTCACCTATCCCTATGGCTGCTAACATTCCTTAAGAGCTTTTAGTGAGGGACACTGTCAAAGGCTTTCTGCAAGTCCACACACACTATATCCACTGGACCGTCCTTGTTCATACATTTGTTTACCCTGTTAAAGCATTCTAATGGATTGGCAAGATATGATTTCTCTTTACAAAAACTGTTTTGACTAGGGATGTAAGCAACTAGTTGAGTAGTCAACTTCTTGGCTACTCGCTTCCCCCCACTTGCTCCCTCTGTAACAGAGGTAGCAAAGGGGGAGGGGGAAGACTGAGCCGGTGGTTGGGGGAGTCAAGTTAAAAGCCGGTTCCTCCCAGCATCATCTCTGTGGTGCGGGAGGGTGGAGCAGGGGAGGCTGCCATGAAGCACCCTCTGCCCAAGGGGAGCACAGGCTGTTCAGCATCCTATGGAGCATCTCCTGTCTGTGGGGTGTCCCAGCAGAAAGCTGGGACACCATTCTCCAGGTGACAGGGACGAGAGCTCATGTCACAGCCAGGACCGCTGCACCTCTTCATTTTAAATATAGTAAGAGCTACCTAGCTCTTTAAAGTGCAGAGGTGCAGCAGTCTGGGACCAGGTGCAAGCTAGGACTGCTCAGTCCCGGTTCGTGCCAGGTCTGGGAGCTACTCATGCTGCAGCTCTGCAGTTTAAATGTAGGAGGAGCCGGGCTGCCTGTGCACTCAGCTCCAACTATATTTAAACTGCAGAGCTGCAGCAGGGTTAGCTCCTGGACCTGTTGTGAGCCGGAACAGAGTACCTCCCCTTATCAACTTTAGTGTAGTTGATACAAATTGTATCTGACTACACAGTTAGCCCATTACCCACTTCTTAACATCCTTAGTGTTGACTCTTCTGCAATATATTTTGTTCATCTATGTGTCTGACAATTTTTCTTCTTTACTATGGCTAATCTAGCGAGAGGGATGAAAACTAGATTTTGACAGAGGCAGGAGACAAAAACCCATAGGTATGTCAAACATGGAGTCCTGAGTGAGGAGTCAGAATGTAGAGAGAGCAAGAGCAGTTACAAAAGTAACAAGAGAAAAACAGAAGGGAAATCAAATCAGTATCTTAGACTCTGTATACGAATACAAGAAATATGGGGAATAAGCAGGAAGAAATCTCAAAAAGAGGTAGGTGAGGGGGTGAATTTTGCTCTGTAACTGATCTCATTTCACCTTCTGTACTGAGATTAGTTATTCTGTATTTATACTGCTTTAAACTGCAGAACTGGATCCAAGAAAAGCTGAAAATATAAAAAGTTGGACCAAATGCAAAAGAAAGCCCAGAAAAAAGAGTTTAACTTGCCATAAAACATTTCATCTCTTCCAAAATTTCTCAATTTACGTTTCAAAAATTCAGTAACAGTCATTTAGCATTTATATTATATTTTACATCTTCAAATCACTTCAGAAGGTTATTAATGTATCTGAGGTAGGTAAGGATCATCTTCCTTTAAAAAACACACACATATTCCTTTCCCCAGACAGTGCCACTGATATAAAGATATATTAACTGGTTCATTTAAGGCCCCAGAGCACAATTTTAATGGGAGTGCCAGGATAAAAACCTCAAGAAAAACAGACTGCATTTCTCTCACACACTCCATTAAACTATGTGGCCTACTAAGCAGTAATGCCAAACCCAGGACACTAAAAATTATTACTACTGGTGAATTAGTAAAGCAGCATTCCCAAGGAAATCTGGTAATTGGCTAACATCTACCTTGGCTTGCATTTTACAAAGCATGAATGTAGTGAAAAATGTTTTATCAGTATTTCTAATTTTCAAAACCTCTGAGTGTTACCATCCTCTAGGTTACACCCCATCTGGTATACTCAAGTGTGTGCCCATTTAGACTTCAAACTCTCAAGATTACCAGGCCAACAGAGTTTAAATGATCACATAAGGCAACTCTTATCCCACAGATTTTTAGCCAGTTAGGACATATCTAGCAGCGTAACTAATGCAGTAATGTTTTCAAAAGATCTATGAACCAAAACTGTTTGGATTTTTCTTTTTTTTACCTCATCTTGATCCAACATTTGTTGTTTTAGTTTCTCAGCCAACTGACTCTGCTGGTTGATTTCATCATCCTGCAATTGAATACAAAAATTATTTCTGTAATTTGGATTTGAACCTTTTGCTTTTCTTTTGCAGCACCTGAAGAACAGTAATGCCCCAAGATGGAAATAAAATGACTATAAACATGGTTGGGCAGAAGAAAAAGAATTATACACAACAGCTACATGGATAAAAAAATACATAAATGATCAGATGTCTCTTAATAAATATCACAACATTTAGCTAAGCAGATTTGCCTCAGATCGTGACTAGAACTAGGGTGGACAGTATACAGTTTACCAGGGGTAGCCCCTGGCGGGGTGCCAGACACTTCATCGACTTGCACATCTGCAGGTACGGCCACTAACAGCTCCCGTTGGCAAATGGGAGCTGCGGGAACCTTGCCCACTCCAAATAAGGCACTGGAAGAGCAGTAACTGCATCAAGCAAACAAATAGACTGTATTCAATTTGTAATTGTATAACAGAATAAGATTTTCAGTGCTAAGGATACAGACTCCGATGAAGGACTTTCCCAAACACATTTGTGTTTTAGCCCTCCCTGCTTACACTGAAAAAGTTCCAAAATCTTGACAGTCATGGTGCTCCCAAAATGGAGGTGCTTTTATGGGGGAGGAAATCAGTCAGCAGTTTCACTGTAAATGTTTGCCTTTAGCTGTAATAATATAGATTTTATTTTATAAACATTTCTGCCACTCTATTCTGAATGGAAATAGATTGATTAATAAATCTCTCTCTAAACAGAACAGACCTAAACTACGTTAAAATACATAATAAAACAAGGGATATATGCACGGTTACATTTATCTCTCTCCTTCCTTACCAAAGACTTTGAAAGAAACATTATCCACCTTTAAGGCTAACATTTATTTGAGCATACTCTTTCGTGGGATGTATCTGACAAAGTGGGTTTTTGCCTATGAAAACTTATGCCCAAATGAATTTTAGTCTTAAAGGTGCCACAGGATTCCTCGTTTTTGCAGACACAGATTATCATGGCTATTCTGATACTTATTATCCACCTTTGGGTGTCTACTCCAACTCCAGGTGCTCAAATTTATTGACATTTCATGTTTTTAGTTAAGACAATATCCTCAGAGTTAGAAATCATTGAATTCAGAAGTAAACAGAGATATCCAACTCCACTGAATACATTAGGAAGTTTTTCCTACTGTCCAACCTAACTGTCAGGGTGGTTAAGCGCTGGAATAAATTGCCTACAGCGGTTGTGGAATCCCTGTCATTGGAGATTTTTAAGACCAGGTTAGACAAATAGCTGTCCAGGATGGTTTAGAATGATGGTGCTTAGTCCTGCCACGAATGCAGGTGACTGGACTTGATGACCTCTCAAGGTTCCCTCCAGATCTAGTATTCTATGATTTTATATTCTCTAAAATCATGGACTCTGACGGACAGGACAATCCTGGCAGCTGACAAATTCCATCTCATCCATTCTTTTGAAAAAGGAAGTCTATTTCTGAAGCAACTTAGCATCTAAGTGGTTGTTTTTGTGCCCCATCAGAATCAATCAGAATTCTGAGCTTTACAGGCAGCCATCCTAAACAATAGATTGATTTCGGATGGCAAGACTAGCTAACAAGTACAGTAGATAGGACACTCCACTCCCAACTCTTTAAATGGTCTTTCAGATTTACTGTTAACTTAAAATTCGGGTTCTTATGAGTTATAAATGGGAAACACTTGTTTTTGCATTAGGGGAAATGACCACCTTTCCTATTCCCTACAACAGTGTAATAAATTGAATTTTATATTCCCATATTTCCTAGAGAAACAAATCTCAAAGAAGATAAAGTGGCTAGAACAATCTACATATAGTCCTTTGAAGAATAATATAGCCTGTGTATGTTTAGGAAGGACAGGAGGGAGAGTAAATAATTGAGTGGCGGGGTTTGCATCCTAACTTGCTTCCTACTCATCCAGAAAGAAAATTCATGAAGATCAGAATGAAAACAAAACATCTAGAACCTCCACACTGAGTAATTCTGTAAAATGGTGGATTAGTATAGGTTCTTTTATGGCTCTTGTGCAAAAATTCATTAGATGTTAACAAAGAGAAAGGCTGGAAGGCTCTCCCTGTTCTATTTTCATATTAGCTACTGTGTATTAAATATCAAGCGGTAGATAGCCGAGGAGCTTGCTGTTTTTAGGAAGAATTTCCAGTAACAGAAGAATCAAAATCTATTTACTGCGCTGTCCAGTTATAGTCACACTAGGAGTCCAGAAAGAAAGAAAAAAAATCCATGCGACTAGTATTAACCATAAAAAGAGACACTTGAGAGGAACAGCAGTGAGAACATAAAGTTCCTCTACAACATATAGAGAAATCTCTAAAGCAGTTCCACACAATAGTTAGACGGAAGATGAGCACCTTTGAGAAACAGAACTGAAGTCAATCGAACAACACACAGAGACTAGTTTAAGAAAACAGCAGAGAAAACATTTCTTAAAACTATATAAAAAACACAACGGTCCCCTCACCTGTGAGGGCTGTGGCAGCCTCACAGGTGCATCTCACCACTGTGCTGGCAGGCAGCCCTGCACACCCATCCCAAGCTGTGAAGATGGAGGGTAGGCCTATTCTAAACAGAATACATCTTGCAGTTTGGAAAGGGCACTGCACTGATAATGAACTAGATGAGCACATATAGCCATCGGTTATATGTTAATGTACATAGAGCAGACTCAAAGGAACTGTTTCCAGACCTTATCGTCAAGCTGTCTGTAGAGACTGGTTATCTCTTCATCGTATTTCTGCTTCTCCTCATTTGAGATGCTTGCAACAACAGGAGCAACATTGTCAATGACAGGCGTGTTGTCACATGGCTCCAGATTTTTCTGCTCCTTAGCACTAATCTGCTCCTCCTCAGGCACTGCTTCTCCTGCAGTGGCAAAGAGGAAACACGAAGTGTGTCATTAGAATCCACAGGAAATAGAGGCAGTTCTGAAAGCTAGGGTTGTGCAAGAGACAAGGCACTAAGCGGTCACACCGGTCCCTAAGACAAGTCACAAGAGCCTAACGGAAGAGGCCACAAAAAAGGCCATTCAGCCAGATTCAGGGATGGGATGACCACACGCCCATGCTGGCAATTAGGAGAAGTGATGCAAGTAAGAGGGAAAAAAAATCCAACGCATTTTAAAGGGTATTGGGCACTGTGTACAGATATTTGAGTATCTATTGCCCCTATTTTCCTGCTGTCTTCTCTCTCTCACCTCTCTGTATTTTTATAGGAATACAAATGATCAAACAGCTGTACGACAACAGTAAACTACCAATACAGTCACGGACACTCAAACAGGAAAAAGCAGTATGCAACTGTAAATGAAATAGATTTTATTCTACCAATATAAATTAATATAATTTTTCAAAACTTTTCTCTCAGAAGAATTCTCTGTGAAACATTTTCTTTACAAAAATGTATGTGCATTCCAATTTCCACTCTATTGCAATTCAGTGAAAAGGAACAGGCAAGTCACTTATGCCTGAAATTGAAAGTGATGTTCATTATAATCAGATGGGAACACGCCTCTAGAAGGTAAATACTGTGTGTGGTATTTGGGACTTGGGAAGTAGATTCTCCATGAAGATATTTTTAAGTCTAGAAAATAGCAACAGTTTAAGTGAGAGCCTACCAAACTGTTGTTCCATAGATTAAGTGTTAACTAACCATGTCTGCACAGACGACAGGAGTAATTCCTAAGGCTGCTAGGTGAGCAAATAAATAATGCAAATATAAGAAAACAAAAGGAAACATGGTAATTCAGCCCCATGAGAAAGAACTGAGCCTGGGAGTATAACAATCAATGTTTCCCAGATGTAAATCAGCCAAACCTAGTGAGAAAATAAAATTTAAGCTTAAAAAAATTACAGAATTATTAGACATATAACAAAAGCAAGCACTATTGAAATCCTACATTTAAAAAAATCCTACATTAAAATACTACATCCTTTCCTACACTGCTGATGCCACTTTATATATAAATACTGATAATGTTAAACTAATTTTTTTTTTTTTACTAATTATGTTACTGATTTAGCTTTTGCATTTCACTCATATTACACAATGAAAGCTGACTCTTTCTGGCCTGCGCCAAAAAATTTCAAACAACATTTTTGACTTGTTAAAAACCAAAAACTTTCCCATTTGTAGTGTTGTGTGTGGAAAAACAACCTCGATCAAAATTTGGGTCATAAAACTACATGACAATCATCCTTCTTACTGGAACACACAATTAAAATTCTATCTTTGCATATGTGCACACTTAATTGGCACTGACTGATCTGAATTTGATTTGTGCACACATCTTTATTTCCACTACAGGTTCACTTGGAGAGAAAAAAAAAGGCATCTCATATGGAGCCCTCCCCCAAACAATACTATTCAAAAGGCCAGAGAGACAGACAGCCAAAAATATATTTCTGAATGCAGTTAATCTGTGTCCAGGCCAGGGCAGCAAAACAACATTAGGGATGAGAAGATGCATAAATTAAGAAAGGGGGAGGAAGAGTTTGTTGTAAGAGCTGGTTACTCTGCATGCAACAGACATCTGTATCCCCTGTTCTAAAATGCTACTCTTCCTTCTAGGAAGAAAGGAGATTTGGAAAGTTAAATTTAATAAACACAGAATCAAACATACAAATATTAAGAGATAATAAATTCCCAGCACTACACAAGACCCAATACCAGGTGAACTGTCTCCATGGCAATTTCACTGCACTAATGGAGAACTATTCCCTGCACTGACAAAGCCCAAGTCTCCAGAGATAGCCCAAGAACGCAATCATTACTGTCAGCTGACTGTAATAAGGAAGACAACCACAACCACCACCTGGGGAGAACATATATATAAATGGAAAAGTTTGTTTTCTCCTGCTTTCATCAAAATCAAAAGCAGTTGCCTCTTCCCGCTGAAGATTTTACATATGATGTTCAAAATGAGTACAACTAGTCCATTTTCTGACCACAAATTCAAAGGTTTTCACATCTGTCCATTCAAAAATCACTGGTGTGCATTTACTTTAGATTAGCAACTTTTGTGCATGATACATTTAATCAATCTCTTGATTACTAGCTGCAAAAACAAGGAGGCTTGTGGCTGATGTAAAAAAAAAAATGGTGATGATCCCATTCTAGTGAACAGAATTTGGAGCTAGATGCCTTATCAGTATAAATATTGTTATGCTATTTTAATTATTTTGTACTAAATCAGTAAAAACCGCATTAGAGAAGCTCTTACAAGAAAAGAAATATGAACATTTTATTGAATTTTACTTATTTGCCAAGTAAATGCTCTACAACATCCCAGTTATTAAACCCTGTAGTAACAAATATATTACAATATAAATGACAATATAATTTTCCATTCATTACATAGTTAGACAAGCAACAGTGTAATTGCAGCTATCATATAATTTTTGCTCTAGAAAAAAATACCTGGAATTGTGTTCACTTTCAATAAATGAATTAATTTAGTGATTGAGAGAAACAAAACCATTTCATCACAAATGCCTTCATTTCTTTGAGCAAAATCAATGAGGATACCAAATCTGCAGATTAAAATGAGATAGAATACTGTTTTCAGATCTTGCTTAAAGAAAACAAATCAGTACCAACATTTTGCCCCCTTTGGGTCTTGTTATCAACTCCAAATGCAGAAAAGGATCTTGTCCTAAGTTATAACATACAAATGAGAGAAAGCAAAGTGACTGACTTGTCCAATTTTATTTCTACTAATATCTGTATACAGGGTTTTTTAAAGTTTTGTTAAAAATTAAGTTCTTCCTTGCATCTACGGATTTCCAGCATGAACATTTCATCTGAGTGTTAAAGTGTAAGGACAGCTCTTTTTCTGGTACGGTGGCAAACCAAGTGGAAGCTAGAACCAGCCTATGGCAGGCATTACTTGGCAGCAAGTCATTACAGCCTTATGGTCAGATGTGGTTGCTCGATGGTGGCATTAGAGGCTTGTTAAATATGATCAACTTAAAGCAATATTGATTATTTAGTCCTGGAGTCATTTTGTTTGCTTTGGGTTTTTTATGTTTTAGTTCTCTGTTACATATGTTCCTAAAGTGCACAATAGAGACCTGAACGTCAAAAAATCCAAACCACAATAACTGGTTTAGTTATATAGGTTGCCAAATTGTGGCTCATGGACTCCTCCTAATTTTCTGGATTGCCAAAGAGCATTAAGGGTCACTAAAAATACACATGGTGTCAAGTATCAGAGGGGTAGCCGTGTTAGTCTGAATCTGCAAAAGCGACGAGGAGTCCTGTGGCACCTTATAGACTAACTGAAGTGTAGGAGCATAAGCTTTCGTGGGCAAAGACCCACTTCGTCAGATGCATGTATGATGCATGTATGACATGCATCTGACGAAGTGGGTCTTTGCCCACGAAAGCTTATGCTCCTACACTTCAGTTAGTCTATAAGGTGCTACAGGACTCCTCGTCGCTTTTAAAAATACACACTTCCTTAATACTATTTTTTCCACATAAGCAATGTTAGTGCCCCAGAGCCATGATGCAATCAAGATGGAAGCTGTCCACTTACTTGTGGGGCTGAGCTACAGCCTGAACTCTGTAAGCCTTCCCAGCTTGACTCTGGTTTGAGTCCGTTTATCTACAATGCAATTAAACAAACCCTTAGTGTGAGCCCAAGACTGCACGTCCAGGCTAGCCATGAGTTTTAATTGCAGTGCAGACATACTCCCTAAGGAAAAGTGGTCTAAAGATCCTAAGGAGCCATTAAAATGACCAACTCTGCAAAGTGTTCAACTTGAAAGGAATTATTCTGCTTTAGCACAGTGATTCAAATTAATCAATATTTAAAAAGGTAGAAGATACAGAAATATCAATTAAGATACTATGCATATCCAGTCCACAAATCAAATGCTTTACTTTTCTCCAAAGATAGTTTGGCGAAATTAGAAACTACTTATTCCAGTGCTGGTATTCCTCTGAGCAATGACAGCTAGTTATGTCAAATAACATAGCAGGTCAATAGTCTGTGCTCTAATGTAAAAACTAACTTTTAGTTACAAAAAATTAAATCCAGTCTTAGTGAATTGTTTTACTAATTTCATCTCACAAGGCCACCTTGGCACCCCAATGTTTTCTGGTTCTGTAATATGTATGGATCTAGTAGACTGAATTATCACTTAGCATCACTGTTTCTATTACCAATTCAGAATAATTCATCATCATTTGGAAATGCAGCTGCAAATTTTCTATTTTTGTGTGTTCAAAACTTGTATGACTCTTTTGCAAGTCAAATATTTCAACTTCTAGAATTAAAACAAATACACATTTTGTTTCGTTGTTTCTTACCATTTCTCCACCTATTCAGTTCCATCTCCAGATGCTGGATAACATTCTTCAAACTCTTGTTTTTGTCTTTTTCCTTCTCATATTTTTTCTTCCATTCTTCTGCAGTCAGCTCTAGATTCACAGAGACAGTGTTCTTAATAGTCTTGGCTCTGTGCAGTAAAAAGGGAAGCATGAAAATATAAGTGATCAGTTGTTTTCATGACAATATTTCTCTCAGTTTAACACAAGGATTCAGATTTAAAGAAACAAAACCAAAACACTGAATTCCTATACCTTAGGAAATAAAGTATGAGGGATGGCAATGTGTAGTCCACTACACAATTAACCGATAAGATTAACCCATAAGCCAAGGCTTAACTACATGCGCTTCACACCCCCCGAACCTTGCTGCCTCTGTATCAGAGGCAGCAGGTGGGGGGGGGGGGATCAGAGGAGCAGGAGCCAGTGCCCCTTAGGAGCTGGCTTTAAGCAAGCTCCCCACTAGCACCAGATACGCCTGTCTCTCCTACTCCCCACCACTGTCCCTGGGAGAGAGACAGAAGCATGTAGGATGAGGGGGGCAGGCTGGAGCCAATACGTGAGGGAGCTGGCTTTCAAGCAGGCTCCCCACATGTGGTGGCTCCGCAGACCCACCTACCTCCCCGCTACACTTCCTACAGAGGTAGCAAGGGAGGTGGAGGCAGGAGCTGGGGCTGGAGGGAGCTTGCTTAAAAGCCAGTTTTCCCCAGCACCAACTCCATGGTGCCCCCTCCCCCCCAGCTGCCTCTAGCAGAGGCAGTCATATGGAGAGCAGGGAGTAGGTGAAGCTGCCACAAAGCAGTGCAGAGGCTGCAGAGACAGCAGTGCAGGGTGGCAGAGGTTTCCCTGGGAGTGGGGCTGAGTGTGCACTGGCTGCCAGTCCTGCCCCCAAGGACTATCGAATAATCATGTAACTACTAAAATTTCATGTGGTTATATGGCTATATCTAACATCCCTATAAAAGTGCAACAACACAGATCTCTCTTCTCTTAAGCGCTATACAGTTTTGGCCCTTTTGGAGTTTAAACATAAAAAGTTTCATATCACAAACTCAGCAACCGATTAATAAAGGGATCAAAGCCCAAAAAACAGATTCATTTTAAAAGTACAGAATTTCAAAATATCCCTTTTAAATTAAAAAAAAAACAACACAAAAAAACAAAAGCCACACTATGGGAGGCATTCAGCATAGGAAAGTGTTGCCTTAAATTTTATTCGCAATATTTTAAAACTCACATCTGTGAAGAATCCTCTCCCACTGCTTGGTTAGAAGAAGGATTCTGCATATGAAGTTAGCAACAGATTTTCATGTCAATTTTGTGATTCATCTTGGATAGCATCAAGTAACACTGTTTACAGCTTTAACACAGGAATATTAGATCCAGCTGAATTTGCAGAGGGAGTTTAAATAGTGAGAAAGTAATTACCCGAATTGTAATATGGTTGGAATGTCATGGCTAACCCTGTTCTCTCAGAAAGAGAAAAAATAGTTAGTGATCACAGCTAGTAAAAAATGGACAACTTCCCCTCTAAAGATGGTTCCTTCAATAACATGCTACTGCCTAAAGCCATAATCTGGCTCAGTCTCAGAACTGATTAGGAGTATCGCCTACTAAAATGACAGCACAACTGTATAAATTACACTGGCTTTTCCAAGGCATCTCCCATCCGCATACTGACCAAGTCCTAAACTGCTGAGTTCAAGAGATATTGCCTGCTGAGGTCCAAGATGGATACAGGCCAATAATACTAATGATGTTTAAATTGTTGGCACTCAATATCCAAAGGCCTTTGTGTGCCTCAGAAAAGCACACATCATTATAAACAAAACTGCAAGCTTTATTATACAGTTAGATTAGGAGGTAAGCAAAATCCTAATAGATATATCAACAGCAACAATGAATAAAGTTGATTCAGTTGCAATTATTTTATCCCAGCAGTGATTGCAGTTTTGCACACAAAAAAATCCCCACACAACCCCAAAAAAGAAGGAGAATTATCAGGGAATCTGTTTTTTTCCCCCAATACATATTTTTTTAAAAATAAAATAAGTTAGGAATAGAACTGAGTGAGAAACTGATTTTGCAGTTTGGAGGCCAAAGTACAAAAATAAAAATACTGGCTTAAAACCTAAAATTCAATTTTTATTTCACTGCAAGGGGATAAATGGTTTGTTTGACCAAAAAGTGTTTAGCCCACACACACCCAAATGTCAATATTTTGGTTTCTTTTCAGTGGGGCTTTTTTACCTTTTTTAAAAATCTAAATGTAGAAACAAAATGCTACTTTGAAATGAAAAGTCAAATCATTTCATTTCTCAATTATACAAACAGTTTAGATTTTTAAAAATCCTCCCTTTTTGGCTCAAACTACTTATTTTTCAGTGAATTTACTAATCACCCCTCAAATATTACTATCTCTGCTTAGGAAAGTTACACTGTTGTCTGCTCTTAGATTCCTCAGCTTTTCAGCCAACCTGGAGAGAAATCTGTTTAACCATAATCAGATTAAATACATTTCTAGCAAAAGAATATAAATATACCAAGGACAGTGGTGAGCATCCTGCGGCCCCTGGGCTGCATGCAGCTCATCAGGATAAGCTGCTGGTGGGCCACCAGACCAAGTATTTTACCTTGAATCTGCAAGTAAAGCTACCCGAGCTCCCATTGACTGTGGTTCACCATTCCTGGACATAGGGAGCTGCATGAGGCTTGGCTCATTTTTTATATATTGTTTATAACAAAAATCCCTACCTCCATCTTTCTCACTGCTCCTACACAATCACTCACTGTAGTTTTTACTACACAGATACAGATACTACTTACCTCATTGGCACAGAGGATAGTTCTCTGCCTATTTAGAGGTGTCCCTATGAATACTCAAAAGCTTGCTCTCAGAGCACAGTCTCATTTTTTTAAGCCTGATTTCAAATTTTCATTCCCATGATTGTTCTTCACCCATTACATTTTCACACAGTCAATACAATTTTATGGAAGACACAAGGCAATGAAGTAGTGTCTTGTATTAGGGATGTTAAATTTAGATTAACTAATCAAATAGTCAATAGGATTTCCATCAACTATTTGATTACTCTATAAGGGCCTCTCCGTCTTTTAACTGTAGCAAGAGCCCTGCTAGAGCACTTGTACATTTCAAATGCAGAATCAGCATGAGTGGAGACTGCTTCAGTCCCCGCTAGCACTGTTTCCTGCTGTGCCTCTACTTCCTCTGCCCACACAGAGACAGAGCTGGGGGAACTCGCATCACTAGTCAACTATCTGATAAGCTTCTGCTTATCAGATAGTCGACTACTCTCCATTTTGAATCCCTTATTTTGTATTGGTCCAAGTTCTGTGGGTAAAAGACTTCACACCTTTTCTTTCACCCACAGAAGTTGATCCAATAAAAGATAGCTCCTCATCTACCCAGTCTCATCTCCTAGGACCAACATGGCTAGAAAAAAATGGCAAAATACAATTTTATGGTTCTTCAGTATACAGTGAAAACTACTTAATTTGAAACAGTGATAAAATGCTTCAAAGTTTTGTGGGAGGAGAAATAGTCACATGACTACCAATGAAGTACATGTACCCTACTCAATATTGTAAAATGGATCTAATTAGATGACCTTTAAACATGGAAAATTTAACCAATATAAAATGTTTTTAAAGTGTGGCTTCATCAAGGATCTAATCAGGGCCAAGAGCATCCTAATAAGAATAAACATGATAATCCATAAGCCATAAAATAGTCATAAACTTTCCCTTAATTTTTAAAATCTTTTTCTGAAAATACTCCTACTGGATGAAAAAGATGCACAATCAATGTTCTCTTTCTGGTTTCCTTGGTGGCCAGCACAGGGATAGAAAACGTTCACTGTAAATAGTAACATTCATTTTCTTTCTAGAAAAGCCCTGGAGAATAGTACCACACAAGGTAAAGCTCCTTCTGCATAGTTGATTTTAACATAATACAGCAGCAAGCATCATATTTCTTACTGTTCACAATGAATGGCTCTGCATTAGGGGTACCATAGCTCCTGCTTTAGGACAATTATGCATGTTTGGGATGTGGTCTGTTAACAGTCACCGTGTATCAAGAGATAGGGACCATACCTACACTATGACTTATGTGGACAAAACTTCTGTGTCACTCAGATATGTGAAAAAACCACACTCCGAGTGACATGAAAGTTTTGCGGATGTAAGTGGCAGTGTGCACAGCTGTGTTGGTGGGAGAGCTTCTCCTGCCAACATAACTACAGCCACTGCTTGTTGGGGCTAATCTAATTATGTTGATGGGAGAGCTCTCTCCAATCACGGAGTGGCTGGGGGAAGGGAGAGGCCAGAGACTTAAAAAAAAATCTTGGAAACACAGCTCCAGCACCACTAATTACAACAACAACTGAGTATCCAGCTGATCTCCCAACACCCACAGCTGGGCTGGCATCCTAGCCATAAATAAGAAACAATATGTAACCTATATTGAGATAAATATACTCTTCTCCCACTAGGAAAATATTTAGCATTTTTAGCATGATACGTCATTATTTCTAGTCAGAAAACATCGTAAGTGAAACAAATTTACAGCTCCAAATCAAGGCTCATTAGCCAACCTGTGCTGAGTCCATTTCTAAAAACTGATCTGCCTTCTGAACAGAAGCTCCATTTTGAATCCCAGAGAGATGAGAATCCAGATACAGATGTATAAAATGCAGTATTGATACATACATGGCACGAGCTACACATAATAAATCTGTGTATCATTTAAATGTTAGAGTGGATTAACACATACTTATGAAGGGAAAGTGTATTTTTCATGTTCTTACAGCTTTAAAAATATTACTCTATATTCACCTAAAATAAATTGTAAAATGATATTGTGTCCAACTAAATGTGTTCTGACCTTTATCTGTACAAAGAGGCAGCCAAGGGTTAACATCATCTAGGCTCCAAGCAAATGAAGCCTCTACTCAAAAGCTTAAAGTTAAACACCCATGTAACTGCTTCACTGAATTGGGGCTCTATCCAAAAAGACCAGGGTCATGCAATTTATTCAGATTGATGGAGTTGTGACAATAGTGTTTTTCTATGTATGAGAAGTTGTCAATATTCATCAGAAAGAAATTAATTAAATGTGAAAAAAATCTGTAAGTATCAAGAGGACAGCCATGTGAGCCCATCATATTACTTAACAGTAACTCTCCCCTCCCAGCTTCTAACAGTGGGCAGCATGCAAGCCAATAGGCCATAACCACTGGTCCATTAGGGTATGTTTACGCTACCACCCTAGTTTGAACTAGGGTGGTAATGTAGGCAACCAGAGTTGCAAATGAAGCCCGGGATTTGAATTTCCCGGGCTTTATTTGCATCTTGCCGGGCGCCGCCATTTTTAAATGTCCGCTAGTGCGGACTCTGTGCCGCGTGTAGCCGCGGGGCACGGAGTCCACACTAGTGGACATTTAAAAATTGCGGCGCACGGCAAGATGCAAATGAAGCCCGGGAAATTCAAATCCCGGGCTTCATTTGCAACTCCGGTTGCCTACATTACCACCCTAGTTCGAACTAGGGTGGTAGTGTAGACATACCCTCACATACCAATGTTTTTATAATTATTATTATTATTATTGCATCCTAATATTTGCATTTACTCAATTATAACATATCAGCACATTATAAGGAAGCAAATGTTTCCAAGAAATGCAATTTATTTTTCTATAATTATATATATTTAAATGAAAAGGAAAAATTAATGAACAGGAAAATCTTCAGAAATAAGAATCTGAGCATATAAACACCCATTTCTCTATTTTATAGCTATTTTTTATTTATAATTTTGTCCTAACAACAATGGGTCAAATGTTCCCTTCCCACCAAAAACACAGAGAGAAAAACTATTTCTATTTGCCATATCTGGGTCCTCCCTTCTCTGACCAGGTCCTAGCAGATACCAAGAGCAAGTTAACACTGGAGCCACATGTGAATGTTCATACGGGGAGAATGCTGCAGAATAACTCCACCCACTATCACTTCTGGCTCTACCAACTGACTACCCAGCAAAGCTGCAAATGCACAAAGGGGTGCAGACAGTTGAGCTTTTTTATGTTCTCCTCTTCTACCCCCATCTCCTGCCCTCCCCACAATAGTCCCCTCTTTCTGCCCCTTTCTGTCTACATGCAAGGAAAGCATCATCACCAGACACTAATTAAGAAACACTGGGCCCATCCTTCTCCCACTCAGGTTGCTGGCAAAACTCCTAGTAACTTAATAGACGCTGGAATGGGACCCTAATCAATAAAAGCTTGCCAGGTAAAAACATCACACATTCTTATACCATCCCATATAAAAAGCTCAGTCAGCAGGGTGGGATTTGATTCAAACTGTGCACATCAGAAAATATAACCCTATTTCAAACAGACAAATGAGACCCCAATATATTACACAAATGGTTAATCACATTGTCATTATTAGCACATTGTTTTGTTCCTCAGTCACGCAACATAAAGCAAGTAATTTCTGTAAATATCAGAGACTTCAGATTATAAATAAAAAATACTAATTATTCAATGAGACTAGTGTATTTTTACGAACTCCCCAAATGGACTGCATAGAATTGTTTCTTGAGGACCAGATTGAGACAGATTTGCATTCATCCTTTTTGCTTCATCCTTGTCTTCATCTCCAGAGATCTTTAAAATTGGCAAGATCTCATTTATGCATCAACCTATTGAAATTCACATTATATTTCTCCTAAGTGACTGCAGAAAATGCTTTCTTTGCAATCCTGTCAGTTAGATCAAGGCGTCATTCAAGAGAAATCTAAATCTTTACAGGCTTCAAAAGCAGTCTCATGTGAAAGCTCCCCAGATGAAGCAAAACCAGAATTTGGCTACACTGATAGCTTGAAGATGAAAATACACAGAGCTATTACCTTTTCCACAACACTTTAAAGTTATGCTACTATACTCAGCCTTTCCATTGAAAAGAAGTGTCTGAACTCTTGTTAAGTTGACTACTGTCATAACATTTTTTCATGTAATCTAAAAAACACCACCATGCATGTCTCTGTAGAATCCTTCAATACAAAGTTTCTTTTGAACTGAAGTTTCTGAATAAACTGAAGTCTCTAATAAAAAACAAAAAATCAATGTCCACCTAGCATAGTTCTCTTCGAGCACTTTGCATTTCAGCTGGTTCAGAACATGCAGCCAGGGCACGCAGAAGAAAATGTGCAGGCCAGTGCAGGGGTTGACTCACCTTTGTCCAAACATTAGAGTAGACTTGGTTTCTGCTTCGTTGAAGACGGAAGGAGAACAGCAGATAACAATGGTAGTTCTGCAGTTCCCACCAAGGGAGTCTTGAAGAATTCGAGTCATTTTGCTGTCTCGGTATGGAACATGGGTTTTCTAATTGAAAGATAAAATTATTATTTGAAAAGTAATTTTATAGTCACATTAAAAAAGAGCATGAGGTACCAACGATTTAGACTTTACTGAGTTTGCAGGGCATAACATAAGTATACTTGTTTTGATTCTGTTAAGATGTGTGGTTCCTGCTAACAGTTCAATTGGTAGTCACTAGGTGTTAGTTTTCATTATGCTTTCTAGACTACATAACAAGAACAGTGTTACATTAGTTTACAGTTTAACATGACGAGAATGTCTACATTGCACAGCTATTTCGAGATGCCAGAGGTATCCCGAAATAGCTACCCTGCGTCTACACAAGTCGTCCGTTATTTTGAAATATTTTTTGAAACAACAGGCACACTATTTCAGCATCCTGGTAACCTTCATTCTCACAAGGGTTAAGGGATGTCTCGAAATAGCACATTATTTCAAAATTTGGAGCTGTGTAGATGTGCCAAATTTCAAAATAAGCTATTTCTAAATAGATTCAAAATAAGATAAGAAATTTGCATTGTGCAAATTGTGTATCTTATTTCGAGTTTAGGGCATTGTCTAGACACACCCTAATACTCCTCGCTCTTCTTTCTAAGTGGAGATGTTAGCTTATTTCGCATCCATGACAAAGAAAGCTAAAAAATGTAGCTTTTTAATATTACCTAGAGGCACACACACACAAAAGAAAATTACTTACAGTTCCCTCTGCCAATGCTGAGATCACATTGCCCAGAGCAGACAAAGACTTATTGATATTTTTAGCTTCATCAAGAACAGCGCCCTCTGCTCCAGTTTTGCTGACCTACCACATAGCAGATATAAATCAGACTAAATGGTCAATGACAGCTTGCGCAAATAAAGTTACAATACAGGAAGACAATCTAAAAGTTACAGAACCTTGGAAAAGAGGAAAAAACAGTATCCTCAAACTAATACATTTACTTTAAAAGGTATCTAGTACTTTTAGGGCATCTAAGAAAAAAAGACTATTAACAGCATTTTCCATCCTTCTCTTGGTTCTCTTCCCATGAGCTCAATATTGGAACAGTCTATGGGCAGCTCCTTACATGGTCAAAGCAACCACTGAGTACAATGGGAATTTTAGTAAATGTAGGATTAGGCCGTGGGTTTCTTTTTAATTGCACCTCTGAGGCACAGATACTGCTTCTGCAAATAGCTACAGGAATGGATGCTACATCATAGACAAGTGAAAAATTGCCCCCTCAACAAAAAAGCTATCCAAATGAGAAACTATATAATTTCAAGTTTTATACTGAATGCCACCAAACCAATCACAAATCTGAATTTAAGGAAGAAGGGAAGATAGCTTGGAACTCATTTTCTAAACCTCTGTAACGCTATTCTGAATTCTCTAATGAATATATAATAAGTTCATGCATACACTTCTTTAAGTTAAAGTACTTTTTTGCTGCCATAATGTAAAGGCAATTTCTAATGGAGTTACCAATGAGCATAGGAAGAATATTACACCAGCCATGCAATACACTGCAACACAACATTTTACTTTTCCCATTTATCTCCAAAGAGAAAAAAGTCTATTGCCATTATGAAAGTACTACCCATACTATTTAAGTTAGAAGTATTTGAGAAAAAAAATCAATGCCAACTATGTGGATAGAGATCATGGAGAAATGCAACAAAGTCCTAAATTAGACTTCAAATAATCATTGTAACCAAGGAATTTTTAAATAGCCAGACATTCTGTTTGACTGCAGGTTAAGAACATTTTCTTTGATGTTCAGACCTATTCTGGCCACAAAATAGAATTTTGTTCTCTTGTAACTATGTTTAAGCCCATTATTCTTCTGAGTAAACAGACAGACATTTCATTCTGCTTAATATTTGGTCTGTTTCCAAATAAAAACAAAAATAGCTTATGCCATCAGTGATATGAAAATCATCATGCATGGAGCCTCAAAAAAAAATGTAGTCTTCAACTACATGCACTGTATGAAATAATATCATTGCAACGCACCAACATACTATATCAACTGCTGGAAAGGTATAACAAGTGGAGTTCCGCAGGGGTCTATTTTGGGACTGGCTCTGTTCAATATCTTCATCAACGATTTAGATATTGGCATAGAAAGTACACTTTTGAAGTTTGCAGATGATACCAAGCTGGAAGGGGTTGCAACTGCTTTGGAGGACAGGATCATAATTCAAAATGATCTGGATAAATTGGATAAATGGTCTGAGGTAAACAGGATGAAGTTTGATAGAGACAAATGCAAAGTTTCACAGAATGGGAAGCGACTGTCTAGGAAGGAGTACGGCAGAAAGCGCTCTAGGGGCTATAGTGGATTACAAGCTAAATATGACAAGAGTGTGATGCTGTTGCAAAAAAAGCAAACATGATTCTAGGATGCATTAACAGGTGTGTTGTGAGCAAGACACAAGAAGTCATTCTTCCGCTCTACTCTGCGCTGGTTAGGCCTCAGTTGGAGTACTGTGTCCAGTTCTGGGCACCGCATTTCAAGAAAGATATGGAGAAATTGGAGAGGGTCCAGAGAAGAGCAACAAGAATGATTAAAGGTCTAGAGAACATGGCCTATGAAGAAAGGCTGAAAGAATTGGGTTTGTCTACTTTAAAAAAGAAAAGATTAAGGGGGGACATGATAGCAGTTTTCAGGTATCTAAAAGGGTGTCATAAGGAGGAGGAGCGAGAAAACATGTTCATCTTGGCCTCTGAGGATAGGACAAGAAGCAGTGGGTTTAAACTGCAGCAAGGGAAGTTCAGGTTGGACATTAGGAAAAAGTTCCTAACTGTCAGGGTGGTCAAACACTGAAATAAATTGCCCAGGGAGGTTGTGGAATCTCAGTCTCTGGAGATATTTAAGAGTAGGTTAGATAAATGTCTGTCAGGGATGGTCTAGTCAGTACTTGGTCCTGCCATGAGGGCAGGTGACTGGACTCGATGACCTCTCAAGGTCCCTTCCAGTCCTAGTATTCTATGATTCTATGAACTGAAGCACTGGAAATCGGATATGTCTGTATTAAAAACAGTAATGGCCCAAATTAAAATCTTACAGAAAGGTTACATGCCCTTCCCCCAAACAAAAACATAGAGAGTCTGTTCTCATGCCCAGGTTTCTGTAAGTGCTAGTGAACAAACCTGGCCTCCCATTACAGCAAACATTAAGATACATGCTCCAATATAGAATGTATGAAGTTATATGAAAATATAAATTTATTAAAATTATGCTGTTGCATTGCACTCCATTACAAATTAAAGACTAGCAAGAGATGCTGTGTTTTGCATTTTATTCTAATAAGTACTACTCACCTGTTCCTTTTTCCCCTACCTTGAACTCCAAACATGTCAAAAATTAAGTTTGAGCCACTATTTTTATCTACCAACTAGACTTTTAATAATGTTAAAGCTATGCTACATTTAGTTCCAGAACTTGCATATGCTACAACCAAACACACACACTGAGTCAGAATACTTCTAAGCATGGCAAAAATTAGTGATAAAAATGTTCTTTTTACCTTCTCACTTCCAGCTAAGTCCACCAGATAAAGTTTTCCACTGAGTTTCTTTTCAGTTTCTACATTCTCTTGTTTAATATTAATCAAGAAGATACTGTGGCTTCTAGAGCTGTGTTCATTCATATCTATAGAGAAATAATACTTTTAATGGTTCTAACACTCACATTTATTGTGATTTTAAAATCTGCAAGTATGTTATTTCATTTTACCATCGTTGGCCTATGACTAGTCAACATGCATGGAAGCACAGCACAATAGTCTACTTAACTTCTTGAACTATTAAGAAAGCAGGTGCCCCTTAAGAGTAATGACAAGCATTTATGTGGTCTAAAATGACCTTTTATTTTCTGTCTACCCGGCTTTTTAAAATATCAGCTAGATTCATGAGAAATGACATGACCTTTGGGAAGGGGTAAAAAATGTGGAGCATTTCTTTAGAAGGATCTGCAACAAATACCTTCTTACACAGCATACATTTTGTGCCTAAATTGAGAATTCCAACTTATTTTCATTAATAAAAATTCAGTCTGAAAGCCCAAGAGATTTAGGAGTACAAAGCAGAAGTCTAGATACTCCTGTGACCAAAAGAACCTATGTATTCGCATCGTACACACTATTGTAATCTTTCTGCAAAATATGCCTTGTCATGTATCATTTAAAAACTAACACCACGCTGATCATACTTCTTGGCTATGTCTAGACTGGCATGATTTTCCGCAAATGCTTTTAACGGAACAGTTTTTCCATTAAAAGCATTTGCGGAAAAGAGAGTCTAGATTGGCACGGACACTTTTCGCAAAAGCACTTTTTGTGGAAAAGCGTCCGTGCTAATCTAGACGCGGTTTTGCTCAAGAAAGCTCTGATCGCCATTTTCGCGATCGGGGCTTTTTTGCACAAAACAAAACCGCATTGTCTACATTGGCCCTCTTGCGCAAAAACATTTGCGCAAGAGGGCTTTTGCCTGACGGGAGCAGCATACTATTTCCGCAAGAACACTGACAATCTTACATGAGATCGTCAATGTTCTTGCGGAAATTCAAGCGGCCAGTGTAGACAGCTGACAAGTTTTTCTACAAAAGCAGCTACTTTTGCAGAAAAACTTGCCAGTCTAGACGCAGTCCTTGTGTAACCCAAATATGAGATGCATATTAAGAGTTATGAACGTAAGTTAAAATTACTACTACAGTATGTTAACCACACAAGTTTCGGGAGAAGGGTAAACAAATGACAAGCTGATGCCTCCTAGCCAGGTGTCAAAGCTGACTGGCAATCACTAGTCAAGTGGCCAATCTTTGGCAATGAAGGGGGGCAAGAACAGCTCTATCTGCATCTTAGCAAACATGGAACCTCTTTCAACAAGATATTTCATATTTCTTTTTTCATAGGCTGAATTTTATCTAAGGGCAATGTTTAGGAAAATGTATTTCAAAAGGTGATGGACTATAAATGGGAGACTGAAAATATCTCAAGCTAGCACCCTCTCTCTCTCTCTCTCTCTCTCTCATCACTCAAGATGATAAAGGCACTGACCCAACATGATAGTTTGATAGGAACTGATTCCCTGTTGCTGGGAAATCCTCACGTAGTAAGGATTTTTCCTTGAACCATGTCTAACTTGTTAAAATTCAGCAACTAGGTGGTATTTTATCTTTATTTTTGCAACCATTTTAATTAATACCTTATACCTAAACTAATCCAATTAACAAATAAAGTAGTAAACTTTTGAATATTGACCCTTTAGCACAGTGTTTCTTAAACTTTTTAAGACTGAGGAACACCAAACAAATTTTTTTATGGGGAACACCAATGATTTTTTGTTGAAGGGGGGGGGAAAGGTTGGGAGGGGAAGGGAAGGGTTGGTGGGAAAGTTATTGAGAAAAGAAAAGGTCGCCTGCCCCTCTAAGGGTGGCAATTTTGAATTCTGTTGTTCTCCATGGCACACCTCCGACTGCCTCGCGGCACACCAGTGTCACGAAACACAGTTTAAGAAACACTGCTTTAGCAGGAGCAATGAAACATTAACACCTAACCTGTCCAAGAAAGGGCTGGACAGAGCAGAACATGTTTTAAAAAAAGTCTGGGACTGGGAATATATTGGGATGACCTTGCAAATAGTAATCCAGGCTGCCAAAGACCAGAGTGTGACTGGAATATTGCCAACAGGTTTCTGTGTTGGAGTTGCTGGACCAGGGTGTTGCTCTACACAGACACTCAGGCAGTGGCTTACACACAGATGAATTGTTTGAGGGCAGTCCTACGTGGAAGCTACAACAGCAAAGCATTGTGAGGCACTCAAGGTTGTCGGACAGATGGTGATAGCTTCTTGCTGGTCTGGATTAGGGATGTGAAGGACTATTCGACTATCCGATAAGCAAATGCTTATTGGATAGTCAACTAGTCACTTCTCCTCCTTGCTGCCTCTATCAGATAGAGACAGCAAGGCAAGGGAAAGAAAGGGGGTACTTCAAAGGGGGCAGCACCGCTTGAAGCATGGAGCCAGACCCCGGGCTCCATGCAGTGTTGCCCATTTGAAAAGTTGCATCCAGTCCAGGGCCAGCTGAGGTGTCTCCCCAGGCTGCATGCGGCATTTCAAAGCGGCAGCACCACATGGAGCCCGGGATCAGCTGACCCCAGGCACCATGCAGCGCTTTTGTCTTCCAAGTGTAGCAATAGCCCTAGGGTCTGGATGTAACTGTTAGCATGGTGTTCATCAGAAATACATCTGAGGATTTGTATGGCAATTTTAAGTGATTTTTGTTGCTTTTGAGGCATTGTGACCTGGGACCTGGAATCCTCCATTATGCACACAATAATAGACACAGCATGGTCAGGCACAGTGCAAGTTTCTACACAACATAAGCTTGGATCTAACTGCATTTTTCGGAGGTTGTATTGACATCCAAGAGCAGATGATGTCAGAGACAGGTAACCACCTCCTTTCCCTCCACCCAACCTTCTCTATCATCGCAGACTTCCTTTTCTCCCAAGCTTGCAATCTTTGTGTTCACTTCAGTCCCATTCTCTTTCTCGACGATTTTTCCTGTTTTCCTCCTCTCCTTCCCATCTTCAACACGGGCACTAGTTTACTCTCTAGACTGCCACATCTGGTTGTGGAACGGAACAGGGGATTTGGGTGCCTAGTCTACAGAAAATAGTGGAAACATGGAAGCGTAGAATACTCAGAGAACCAAGAACAGAGATGGAGAAACAGAGACCTTGTCTACACTGACCGGGAGATCTATGCTGCAGAGTTTGATCTCCCGAGATCTAAAGCCCACTAAATCTACCACTGATCATGCTCCTGTCCACTCCAGTACTTCACTGGGTCATGAGGAGTGAGGGGACTCCCCATAGCGAGGATGCTGTGGCAAGTCAAACTAGAGTACCTCAACTCCAGCTATGCTATTCAAGTAGCTGGAATTAGGTACCTTTGTTCGTCTTTGCCCCCAGTGTGGATCTGGCCAGAGAGGGGCAAGCCATTCTATAGAAGTATTTCAGGTGTAGTAAGAAAGGCAAAGGAAACTGGGGGAGAACAGTACTTTAGACATGGAAGGAGGAGGAAGTGTAGGAAAGAATGGTATTATTCACTGAGTGACAGCAAACTGAAAGCAACAACAAGGATTCAGAAGGTAGTGCCAGAATTAGCTAGGAGGCAGTCATTTGCTTTTTAAAAGGGAGACGTTTCCAAATATATTTGAGTTAATGAGTTTGGCACAGACAAATCTCATAGTAGGCTCAAAGACAGCTTATGCTACAGTCTGGGGACTGAGTCAAAAGATAGGCCTTTCTATCACAATGCCCTGCATGGCAAAATGCACCATAACAATAGTTACGGATCTGGTATATGTTGCAGTAAAAATACAAAATAATAAATACATGATTTAAAAGATGTATTTGCTTTTGGCAACTGAAAGTCAGTCCAGGCCGCTGCCTCAGTGGTATAAGGAAACAAAGCAAGAGAGAGGACGGAATAAGAGCTTATTTGAAAGTATGTTTAAGCAATTCTGCCATCTTTACATATCATTGTGGCCAACTGATTGCTCCACAATTTTGAATTAGAATACAGAAAAGGATAAGCAATTCCCCTTGAATATTATTTGTTATAGTCAGATCTCAAAAATCTGAAAAATAGCCAATGAAGGGTCTGCTTCCAAAAATCCCAAGTCAGCAGGATTCCATCAAGTGCATTCAAGCCTGTAACAGCAGTCGTGGCAAACAATTATATTAAACACAGCACTGTTCACTTAGTATCTAAAAGCACTTTGTGAATGCTAAGAATCTCATCACCAGCGAAATAGGAAAGTATTATCTCTACTTCACTCTGTCTCAGTTTACTCCTCTGTAAAGTCATAACACCTAGAGGAAATCATAAAGCAAGGGGAGGGACACAGTGGGAATATGCAACAATACCTAAAATTCACAAAACAAAATGCACAGCCTACATCCTACCAAACACTGGCATTCATGTTTTCAAGATATCAGATGTTTATTCAGCAGCACTAAACTATGGACAAGCCAATATTCTACAGCCAAGGTTATGAAATCTAGCATCATTATTTGAGCCAATTTAAATTCACAGTTGAATAGAAATTTCTTGCTCAAAAAGTAAAATTACTTCTTTTCCCTAAGTACAAGCTTGGAAATTATTTTCCAGGTATAATGTCTCATATTTTATTTAATAATGACTGACAACAAACAAACTAGAATGTGTTATATTTATTTAATTCACCCATCCATTACTCACTTTCCCAAGGACTTGCACATTGTAAGTCAAGTAACACTAACAAACTGTCTACACCACAACACTCCCCCACAATATAAATTGCAATTAGCAATTTTAACAATCTCTTAAATATAATTTAATACAATCTTCAAAATAGCACGGAGACTAATTTTTAAAACAGTATCACAAGCCATTCTTTAAAAAGTTAGACCTTTCATGGCACAGTTAACCAATAGCATATATTGCTGCAAAAAAGGTATGGAAACTCACAAATCCTAATGTCGAGAAATTACAATGTATGTTAAACTAAAAGTCCCGATTTAGCTATCACTGTAATCAATAAAAAAATTCAAATCATCACTGGGAGGTGGGCTAGTCCTAAATTTTTATTTGCACTTGGTTTTCCCATTTGCTTTTTAATGGCCTAAAAGAGTAATTTATAGGCCTAAGTTAAAAGATCTTCTCACACCACAGATCATCACCAACTGTTCTAGCATGATGGTAAATGTGAGGGAGGGAGGGAGGAACTGAAGCAAATGCTTAACTTGTAAGTGCACAAGCAGTCCCATTCACTACAATGGCGTTATCCACATGCTGATGGATTTGAGTGCTATTTCCTGGTCTAAGCAAGAGATAAAATATAAGTACTATTATTTCTCTACATATTTCTAGGAGATCACTTACTTGTAACCGCTACATGACGGTTTGCTTTCCCTTCATCAATGACATCCATAACTTCTTCAGGACTAGAGACAAACCTCTCTGTACAGCCCTAGAAACATAGAAAGGTATTATTTAGAAGTATAGAAAATGTGTCTCCACATCTTGTCATGGTAATGTAAAAGATTCACCTTTCACAAGCAAAAATAAATATACAATATAAACATTCTAGAGTGACCAGGCCAAAATCTGCACTCTAAGGGTATTTCTACACAGGACAGTTATTTTGGGATACCAGAGGTATCCCGAAGTAGCTACCCAACATCTTTTGAATGCGTCTGCTATTTTGAAATATAGCGGACGCGCTATTTCGCCATCCCTGTAAATCTCATTGTATGAGGAGTAAGGGATGGCTCGAAATAACGCTGTATTTTGAAATTTGGCGCTGTGTAGACAGCACAAAATGACGAAATAAGTGCCAAATGACAAAATAAGCTATTTCAAAATAGACTTGAAATAAGCTACGCAATTAGCATAGCATAGGATGCTGTGTAGACACACCCTGAAGTACTTCAATAGGGCTTATGAGGGGAACTTAAGAATATTCTATTCTCAGATTGTATTAAAAGGATCAATTGCATCAAAACACTGCAAATAAGAGGATTCTATACAATCAGAAAATGCAGAAGTAACAAAAAAACTTAAGTTTTTTTTAAGATTCCATTGCCACAATTACGTTTTCATTCCCCAGATCAAGAGAAGAGGAAGAACTGCACTCCTCCTCTCTGGCTACGTCTACACTGCGGAGTTATTCCAGGATACCTTGGATATCCCGAAATAGCTACTCCATGTCTTAAGAGCAAACTCATTATATTAAAATATAATGGGCTCGCTATTCTGACATCCCTGTAAACCTCACTGCACAAGGGTTAAGGGACATTTCAAAATAAGCTATTTTGAGATAAGGGTGTTGTGTAGACGCACTCTCAGGTAATATGGTAATGTTTATGGAATGATTCGGCCTTCTTTGTTCTCCTGTATGAGGATAAGAGGTAAGCAAAAAATAGAATACTTCTGATGAAAAGGGGAAACATCCAATTTATTTTTCTATGGAATTTAAGAGGAGGAGCAAGAAGCTGTTCAAACAACAATCCATATTGTTCGTAAAAAAAAAAAAAAAACAACATTTTGCCTTATGCTTGTTGAAATATTATAAATCAATCAAACAGAGCAGCCATACCAGTGAATTTTAAAGAAAAAATTCTGCTCTTTAATTCTTTCTTTTCATATTCCATATTAAATATTAAAATAAATGTTCAAGAGCATTAATAACTAAATATAAAGTTAACCATTTAAACACTTGGAGTGCGTCTACACTGCACCCATAGCTCGAAATAAGCTACTCAATTTGAGCTACACCAACTGTGTAGCTTATTTTGAGTGCATTTCAAATAGAGCACTATTCCGAAACGTCCTTTAATACTTGTGGAATGAGGTTTACAGCGATGTCGGAATAGCAAGCCCATTATTTCAAAAGCTATTTTGAAATCACAGGCTTGTTTCAAAAACACGGAATAGCTATTTTGGGATACCGGAAGTATCCCGAAATAGCACCACAATGTAGACATAACCTCTGGAAATGAAGCAAAGAGAAATTATTCAATCCCATCAATGTTTTACAAAACTGTTTAAATGCAAGGACTATTCAAAACTAATCAAACAACCACCACTAACCCAAACAAAACAAAGATTGCCAAATTCACTTTTTTGACAGACCGTGGCATGAACTTGCATGTTGAAAGCTATTGTGTAAATTCTATTGCCTCCACACCCACATAGTGCATATTAAGGAAGGTGCAATGGAAATCCACATATAAAAGTAGAAGCTTGTTTAACGATCCATGGGGTGGGGAGAAAGGGAGAATGAATCAAATCAAAAGATCTGAAAGTCTCTCTTATACCTTCACATACGGAACTCTATTTTTATCTTCATGAACTGCAAGGTTCGTCTTTGACACTAGAAGAAAGATTACATGTGTTAGAAATATTTAAACTTATACTTTCTGTCAGTTGTAGGAATGACAGAAGAATAAATTACAAAACTCAAATTCAGAAGGAGAAAAAAAAAATTCTATTCCTTACATTAAAAAAGTTACCCTTAATTTCAAGAAGCGAGGCTTTTAGTCATAAAAATAATCTTAGATGAGAACTTTTGTTGCATGTTCCAAATGAATATAAACATGTATCTAAGAAATGTGAATCCAGCTTGTATTTCATGAACAAAGCAAAGATTACAAAGTCTTAACAGAGTTCCAGGCAACTCTCCTGTTCTTGCATCAATATTACAATGTACTCTCCTATCTACAGACAAATTAAATATTTGCAGGCTGGAACAACAGTTGAAATAATCTATTTCTTTTTTTAAAATGTTCCCAAGTTGCTTTACAATAGAAACCTAGTAAAACACTGGATTAGAGCTTGGTCTATTCTCATGCTGTAGGCTAACAATTTAATTTTGTATATTTAACCTAACTTCTGATAAATGTTGTACAAAGTGGGCATTTTAACTGCAAACTGGCTGTAAGACCTACAGTCAGAAGGTTTACAGATACAGTATGCATGAAAATCATATTAGTTTGCAGGACTCAGAAGTAGTCTGGTTGGTAAGAAAGTACAAAATCTCTAAAGTCTGTTTATAACCCAGCTACATTTACCTATACAGGATACTTTGATTTTAGACAATCCTAAAGCATCTTTATTTACAAAAGCTGTGGTACGCAGTGTCTTGACAATTCAAATACTTCTTTTAATATTGAAGAAAGAGCCAGATAATCAGATAACCTAAACCAGCTTAAACCAAAATTCAGACTGTTTTTTAGCCATTTTTTAAAAAACTTGAATTAAATTTACAACAGCACTGAATCAACTATAAAAGGTGGGGGGAGGAGAATGGGGAAATCAACCCTCCCCAAACTCCCTAACAATCAGTTGTGGTACGAAAAAGCATAGTTACTTACCATCAAGTAAGTCCCTTATTTTGTCCAAGTAAATTTCAAAATAAGAAACCTAGTGCAAAATAAATATTTGTTATAGATTTATAGCACTGACTCAAAAAATGTTCTTCATATTCATTGTCATATCTATAAAATAAGAGGAGAAAAATGACTCAATTAAATAGATGTACAATAATACCCTGTGAAGGGTAACTCCACAATGGTCCATCAACAAAATAAAGTGAATATATCTACCTTTGTTCTTTTCTTTCACAAAATCTCGAGATATGCAGAACGGAAAATGCCAACTGAGATAGCAGAAAATTAATAAACTCAGTGGTTACCTGAGCATAAGAACATACAAACACTGGACCAAATCAATGGTCCACCTAGCCCAGTATCCTGTCTTCCCACAGTGGCCAATGCTAGGTGCCCCAGAGGGAATGAACAGAACAGTTAATCACCAAGCAATCCCTCCCCTATCACCCATTCCCAGCTTCTGATAAACAGAAGCTAGGAACACCCTTCCTACCCATCCTAAAGAATAGCCATTGATGGGCCTATCTTCCACAAATTTATCTAGCTCTTTTTTGAACCCTGTTAAAATCCTAGCCTTCACAACATCTTCTGGCAAGGAGTTTCACAAGTTGACTGAGTTGCTTGAAAAACTTCCTTTTGCCAACATATTTAGTAAGATACCACTTTCACACTTCTAAAAAGCTACACTGATGTACATTACAATAAGAGCTGGCATTTTTAGCAAGTTTAGTACAACATCTGTAGTTTAATACATCTCTAGTCCAGCACCCGCAGGGCCTGGGTGCTGACCAAGGAGAGAATTTGCTGAACCACAGGAGATAAATGTTGTCTAGCAGCATTACCAACACTTCCACTGATTACTGGGCTTTTAGAAGACACTGAGGGGTCAATTAGCACTAAATAACAGCACAGAAGACTGAGCATCAGGACTGGTGGGTATAAACAAACTTTATGGGAACATGGGAATCTTGGCTACACCCATGATAAATTAACATCCAGATAACTAAAATCATGCCAGACCACAGATGTTGCCAGACCAGAGTTTGCCAGATTAGAGACACTCAACCTGTAGTTAATCCAAGTTAAACCCATCCTTAAATTTAAGCATATGCATAAGCACTTTCCGAAGCAGGACCAACATAAATAAAGATCAAGTGAGCTCAAGAGAAACCATGCTCTGTTGAAAACAAGAAAGGGAGATACAGTGAACAAAAATCTCAAAATAAAGGGGTTAATTCAGCACTGACACAAGCAAAATCCCATTCAAGTTAATGGAGTTGTGGCTACTAGTATCTGGAGTAAGTTTTGTTCAATGAGTATTTACATAGTTAGGCTCCATTTTATCTGCATTTATTTTATTTTAGGGGAAATAGTAAGCTACCCTCATAGCTCTACCACCAATTTGTTTTAGCATGACAAAAGAGTCCTTATAATTTATTTTAGCACTGCGACTGTAGGAAAATAAGGAATAACTTTATATTGTCAATTTATTTTAACATGTAATTATATCTATTGTGGGTCAGCTTGGCTACATTTGTAATGGAGCAAAAATATTTGTTCTCCTAAAGTTCATACCAAACAGCCAAGCAGATGGCACTACTAAACAAATGAGATTTAATAAGGCAATGATTGGCAAGAAAGAAGTCTAGAGCAGTAGTTTACAAACTGTGGGTCGTGACCCAGCACTGAGCTGCACAATGGCAGGCACTGGGTTACCTTACTGTAGGGTGTCCCCATGATTAGTGGAGGTGCTAAGGCCAGCTTTCTGAAAGTCCTGGCACTGCAGACCACACTGCATCCTTGGAAGCAGCCAGCAGGTGGTCTGGCTCCAAGAAGGGGGGAGCCAAGGAGTTCCACATTCCCATTGGTCAATGCCTGGCCAATGGGAGCTGGGGGGGGGGAGGGGAGGAAATCTGTGCCTGCAGGTCAGAGCAGCATGCAGAGCTTCTTGCATGCTTCTACCTAGGAGCCAGACCTGCTGCTGGCTGCTACCAGGGCACAGCATGGTTCATGGTGCCAGAAGAGGCAGGAAGCCTGCCATAGCACCCCACTGCAGCGCTGGAGCAGGAGCTGCTAGAAGTAAGCCTGTACTCAACCACAAGCACCATCCCCTTGCCGCTGCCCCCCCAACCTGGAGCCTCTCCTCCTATACCCCAAACCACCTATTCCTGCTCTCCCCCACCCCCCAAGCCCGTACTCTAGTCATAATTATGTTGAGTTGTGAGCATCAACAATTCTCTTCAGTTGGGTCACAAGAAAAAAAACAAACTTGAAAACCACTGGTCTAGAAAATAGACTATTTATTCATTACAGGAGAAGACATGAACAAATCTCATAGGTCTCAATCTTTTCCTGGACACCAAGGAAAGAGTCAGACTTACACATTCAAGACAAGAGACAAAAGAGTAAAAGACCAGATACCATAAACAGTGGAGAGGATCCAAGGTTTTTTTTTTGTTTGTTTACATTTATTAAAAAGCCCAAGAAAGTACTTACATCAACATTTCATTTTTATCAGCAGCTGCACATTGAACTCCGTATTCTATGCTTGATAAGCCATTAAATCAAATGCAAAGCTTTCAGACTCTCTCCTTATTTACTCTGTTTGGATAATAAACTATAGTCCATTTTGTTACAAGTTTTTATTGCATCTCATTAAATTTTAAAATTAAATCTGTTTAAATTTTAGCTATTCAGACAGGATAGTTAGGGTAGATGCATTATTGGATAAAACGTTTTAATGGAATAATTCTTATTATTTAATGACGTCAGCCTATTGCACACATTTTTAAACAAATTTCTGATATTAACAGCCATTAGAAGATTCCATTCTAGACCATCCAAAATCCTGTCCAAATTCACGGTCTTAAGACTTTGCCAATATTAGCAATATTCAATCCATAAGTCACAACTTCTGCCAGTCTACCCCAATACCACACCATGCCAGCATTCTCATCATTACTATTGCTGCTGAAAAATCACCAGCTATTAATTGCAGATCTACATTTTGTTAATGCAGTTGCACCCAAAGCTGTGGGAACTCTCCCCATATTTTTATACTGTGCTACCACCATGGCATGGCAAGTGACTCTAATCTAACTGTAACTGGCCCAGTATTTGAGCTAACCTAACTTCCATCTAGACATATTTCAATAAGGCTACGTCCAGACAGCTGCGCTATTTTGGGATACCGAAAGTATCTCAAAACAGCTATTCTGTGTATTTAAACAAGCCTGTTATTTCAAAAGCTATTTTGAAATAACAGATGCACTATTCCAGCATCCCTGTAACTCTCATTCCACGAGAGTTAAGGGATGTTTTGAAACAGCTCTTTATTACACAGCGCCAAATTTCAAAATAAACTATTTCTAAATTAGATCAAAATAAGATGCGCAGTTTGCATAGCTCAAATTGTGATTCTGATTTCGACCTACGGGTGCAGTGTAGATGCACCCTTGCAAGAGATTACTACATCTTAAACAGGTCTGAAAACTGAAATGAATGGCATGGCATTAAGTGTCTGGAGAGGAGCAAGAAGTTACTTGTTCTATGTTACAGCACTCCCTTCTGCAGCCTGCAATCAAGGGAAGTTTTGCCTGAATAGGGACAAATCACTACAGCTTCATGCTTTCCAAAGACTATGGTGCTTCAAGCATTCACATATCCCACCTATAAATAAATACTGATAATCTGTTATTATGTAACACCTATAATCAAGAGGAACCCAAAGCACTGCAAACATTAATGCTAAAAATGAATCCTAGTAATTGCACTGAGGAGGTAAGAATCCCTGTTTTGGAAAAAGGGAATGGAGGCACACAAAGCCTACACTACTTGCTCAAATGAGTGGCAGAGATGGGAGTAAACTTTGGGTTGTTCAAGCCTCGTTCTCATTTAGGCTGGAACACTGACACCATCAACCTGTTTAAAATATTTTTCACAAGTGGTTACTAACATTGTACAAAATTGACTGTGCATTACTAACGAAGAAAATTATTCAATTACAAAACTGATGTAATCCTTCCATGACAGCAGTAATTGGTCCAGCAACTCACACCAGGATTATCAAATAAATACCCAACAATACATTAAAGTATTTTAAATGAGTGTTTAAAATGCAGTAAGCACCTAAATCCTGACCAAACTAATCAAAGTAACAATGAAGTTTCTGAAAAAGAAATTAATCACATTCAAAAGGAGGAATTATCTGGCCAGGCCACTGCAGTTGAAGGGAAAAGGTTTTGATGTACTAGGAGCAAATAGACCCAAAGATAATCCCTGCAGCTATATACCCTTTGTAAATCTCCCATTTGTCAGAGGTCATTTTCCCCTGAGTCAACTCATCTCTAACCTAGAATATTACTTCCTCAAGCAGGTATAGTGATTCTACAGTCTCTCATTGAAGATCCATTAACCAAACTACTAATAACAGGGTTATCTGAAAATCCAAGTATTTGAGTTTTGGAACCACTATAGGAAAAAGAAGTGCATTATATTATTAGAGAGATGTGAAAGACATACAAAAAGGAAAAAACCCAAGGATATATTCCTTACCCTAACTACAGCAGACTAATATATCAGATTCCTATTTTAAAAAATCTCTTGAATTAAATCGTTCTTTGAATCACATACAGAAAATGAAAAATCCTATAGTGAAATGTTGCCTTTTGAAACAAGACTGAGGTTTACCATCCAGCTCATTTTTTTTTTAATCTGGCCCATTACATAACACATCATTCTGCATTTACCTTTATGTGAAACTCCAGGTTTTCATCCATGGAATAGATGTGATCAAAGATGTCATGTGCAATTCTTGGAATTATTCCCATTAGCTGAGAGTCGTGCAGCTTCCCCTAGAGATACAATAGCAAAACTGTAAGTTGGAAAGGGGCTTCTTTGTGCACCTTTACAATGACTGCCTTCCTCAAACAAATCTTTACACAGCAGACACCTCTCAACACCTCCCTGCTCTCCAGGGATTTGCTTTAATAGACAAGAGGTGTCAGAATGACTCAATGTGTTAGCATTCTTCATTTTACAAAGTACCCAGTAGTTTTGTCAGTTCCTGGCATTTTGTGCAGAACACTCCCCTACTGCCACACTGTCATACTCCAATTAAACTCAGAGAAAACACAAACAAAACTCACTCAGAACATACAGAATGATCTTTCTGGTTATGTTCAGATGTATGAAAACATGCAAAAAAGAAAAAGTCCTGAAGCTGCATTCATTAGACTCTATTCTAAATCTTTCACTGGTGCAGGCAGCTAAAAGGGAAACCTGGGAAGGGAGAGTTTTGGTTATATGCAATGATTTCGTTTGATATTATTCATGACCATTCTCTGCATTAGTGGGCATAGACAGCTTCCTGTGCCCTGCCAAGAGGCTCTAAATATCAAGCAAAACAGTTTTCCTGAACTGCATAACATTTTTCAGATGCTTTCTTCATACAGATGAGTCGACTTTGAAGTCAATTATGAGGAAAGCTTGAAACAAACTCTATAAACACAGAAGATCTCACACATTGTGCAATCATTTACATTAACACAGTCAAACAGGGGCGGATGAGAGAGTTTTGCGGGGCCCAGGGCGTGGGGCCTAGTGAAGCACGGGGCAGCACAATTTCGCGCATGCGCCATGGCCACAGCCGACAGGAAGGAGCGCATGCACGGGGCCTATTGAAGCGTGGGGCCCAGGTAGCCGCCCCGCTCGCCCTGCAGTCAAATAAGGCATAATAATACAATATAAAGGATTTTTTTCAAGAGACTATGGAATATTATTGAAACATACAAACTCAAGATAGAGTTGACCACATTTATTTGTGTTATTTACATTTCTGTGGGTTTTTGCAAAAATGTTAATATCTATAATAAAAATAGTCAACATCAGAAAAAAATGGGCAATATTGGGTAGATATCTGGGTTGTCATGAATCATGAGTCATCAGTTTAAAAATATAATCAGGCATTTCTATGGGTAAACCCATTTCAACGGGAAAAGCAACAACAACAAGCAAGAAGAGACTCTTCAAACTAGCTATATAGCTTTTATATAGTATGCAAATTTTTGGATCTTATTGTTTTGCCTTATCAATTAGTCCTTATCAATTAGTCTGCTTTTATTACTGTTTTCAGATACAGTCCCTGCAGACACAACTTGCTGCATTCAAAGAAACTGGAGCTGATGGAGTAGCAGTTAGCTAGCTTATAAACATTAAGCCAGTATGATTGAAATTAAACATGAAAACAGAAATGTTCTAAATATAGCACTCTCTCTCTCCTCTCTCTCTCTCTCTAGTGTTTTGTTCAAAGCATCCATAGTTTTCTGTCCTTAAATTACAGATCCCAGGAAAAACAGAATCAATTATACTGCTAAATGCCCCTTCCTATAAAAGCAGAGCACAGCTCTATATTTAGACCATGAATGTTTAATTAATGTTAAAAATGTGCATATATTTGGCATTTATACAACGTTCATGTTAATCACTATATATAGTCTGGCTTGGAAGAATTATATTTTTATTGATAAACATTTTCACTATACAAATACAATGTAAAAACGTATTTCCACTGACAATTAAAATTTACAGACAGGCAATGTAAGAAATGCTGCCTGACAACTTAGCATTTGATTTAATTATATTTACTCTGTATATTCTGGCAATTTGTGATTTAATGGTCATAGTTTAAAATTTTTTGAATCTCAACATCTGTCATTAAACAATTGTCTGACAGCCTCATATTTTCCCACAACTTGGAACATTTAAATCAATAAAAATTAAAAATACTTAAACCCCACATAATTTCACACAATTACATTTAAAAGCAATTAAAATAAAAAATGTTCAAAACAAATGTTTACATTATGGGATGAAAGAGTAAATTCAGCCAAGCCTATATATATAGCATATGGTGACCCATTCAACCCCTGAAAGAATGAGAAGCCTATATTGGTCAGTACAGTGGTTTGTTGTAATCAGTGAGAAAGAAAATGAAGGTAATAAGTTAAAATTAAAAATAAATTGTTTTGGAATCCCTGATTATTGGAGGATGAAGGGAGGAGGGAGGGACAGACAGGAATAGAGGTGATCCCTGCTTTCCTTTGCTACCAAAAGGCTAATGCTCCAAGGCCTATGTTTGTGCCATAAGGTATGCTATTATTGATTGACACTACAGTATACAACTTTAATGCCATTAATTCCTGCCCTTGGGATCAGTCTGCAACCAGCTTTGTTGTAGGGATGTGAAGGGCTAGCAAGTTACCCAGTAAGCATCACCCTTAGTTTACCTGGTGCCTGGGAGCAACCCCGCAGCTGGGAACCTGCTTAGTTGGTTAACTGGCTAAACATCAGGTGACATGATTAATAAGAATTTTACACCCCTACTTTGTTGCACGCCTGCCCTACAGGACTGATTGGAGCGTGCTTTCACTACTGGGAAGAGATTACAACACATCTCACCTTACCCCAAATAAATGCCAAAGTAAAATAAAAATTAAATTGTTCTCTTTTCCTTAATGACCTCTCATGCTCCACTCACTCCTTACATAGCCCAGTCCCAGAAAACAAAGGATCTATATGAAGAAAGATCAATGAAGTGTGCACACAAATTGAACAACTTGTATACACTTTGTAATCCTTGCCTGGGGCCAGAGCATTTTTCCACTGAGGTCAGTGAGAACTTTTTTCAATGGAAGCAAGATCATGCTCACAACGACAACATCATCTTTTTCTCTTGCCAAACAGAAATACTTTTTCAAGAAGCTGAGCAGAGTGGGATTTATTAAAATGTGCACATAGTGATGCACTGGAAGAAGAGGGAATTTTATTCCATTTCACAATAAATCGAGCTGCACTAAAATCAGAGTTCACTGAAGCAAGTACCGCTGTACTTGAATTTTAAAAAGCATTCACGTCAATTTTTGAAGGCAGGAAAAACCAAGATGGCCTTGTCAGGCAGACATTAAAGCTATACAATTCTCATTATTCCAGTCGTGACCTCAAGAATGGCTTGGAGGCAAGTTCTTCTGTTGCTATCCTGACAGTGCTTTGCTCATTAATACCCTTCATTTTAATAAGAACATTAATTACCACATTTTAACATGGGATAGGAGCAGCAGCTAGCAAAGGGGAACAGAGACAGTGCTCGTATTTCAGAATATTGATATAACCACTCCTATGGCAGACTAGCTACTGAAGAGTCTAGAGTGAGTTCAAAGGCCATGTAATCAATATAAGTGTAAACTTATTGAGACTGGTGGTAGGGTTGCCAGATGGTTGAAACAAAAAGACCAAACACTCCCCTCTTTTCCCCCCCCCACAAAAAAAAACACTGGGAAAAAATTCTGTTGAAGGGGGGGAAGAAAGGAGGGGGAGACCAAAGTTGTTAAGCAAAGCAAAAAAAAAAAAAAAAAAAAAAAATCACACACGCACCTCTCAGGTGTCTGGGATTCTCTGATTTTTTATTTATTTATTTATTTATTACTGTACAGGAGGTGAAAATACCAGATTATCCAGGTGAATCCTGGACCCCTGGCAACCCTAACTGGTGGACAAAAGAAAAAGTTACCCCCCCACACACCTGTAGTTTGATGAAGAGTCTTATAGTTCAGTGAGGCACTCTCAGACTTTCCCTATGCAAGTTACAAATGCAAGCAAGATAGGTTTACCAGAGCTCTGTTGTACTATTTTGTCCTGTTAAGTGTAACACTGAAACATGAAATGCTTCACATATATATTACAGAAAATCTACCATAAAAGCTTCACCTTGAGGATTTAATATTTCTTCAATTTTAGATCGGCTTATGTTTTGCTTCTTCAAAATACTGTAATAGCATTACAAGAGGATGTTGAGTTAAAAAGAGGGATTAAAGATTAACACAAACTTGATTCCTCTTTAAGTGTGACGGGTGGCTTTATTATTTTAATAAAAAAGGAAGAACATGCCTCTTTTCCAACAGCAGCCAGTTTTCCTTATCAGTCTGTAATTCTGAATAAAAATTGACTGTAAGAGATTTTTCCTCTTAGTATGTGGAAGCACAAGCTCAAACCCTGCAGACATTTTGATTTAATTACATTTTGAGCTGGTGGATTATCTGTGTGGAGTGAGTTGATGATTCCTCTCCCCTGCCACCCCAGCCCTAAGTTTCCATGGGAGGCAAAGGTAGACTTAGTTACACATGAGCCATCCCTCTGTAAAGGAGCAACTGTAGCAATCAAACACCACCACTACAAGTACCTGGAAACAAAACAAAAAAGTGGTTACTTAGGTCTCTCATATTAATCATGAGCCAAATCTGCTAGATGTTACTCAACAAGTTTGAGGAGGACTTCTTTCCTGGCTGGAGCTGTTTCTTTTACAGAGTCACAAATACTATCAACCTTCTATTTATGGTTTGTAGCTTGAAATGAAAATATGCTGGGGGAGAGGGTGGACCGTTAGCCAGCTTCTTAGAGACTGATTTTGGGAGGTTCTTACTGCAAGACATCTCAGCCCAACATTCAAACTACATCCAATGAAAGTAAGCCCGTAACATATGTTCACAGACATTTAGAGAACTGCATCTAGAGATCAAATCATCTAACTGCCTCTGCTTGTAGGGTGCTTTTCACTTGCTAAGGGTAAGATGCCCTGGAGCTGCAGACTACATTGTACTTCTCAGTGCTGGAAACATGGATACATTCAGGACTTCAGCCTTTGGCCTTGCATTCCTCTCTTCAAGAGCAATGATTCACAAGCTCAGCTTTTTATGCTGCAGCATGCGTGAGTAGAATTCCCAGAAGAGGATTGCAAATGAGAAAAACAAAAAAATTGAAGGATCAATTTTCACAATGCTGCATGCAAAATGAAAAACACAAAACCTTATTATTGCTTTTGTTTTGTGATTAATAAATCCCATTTAAAAAAACCTCTAAAAATATATACACCTAAACCTGGTACTATAAATCTGTTGAAGCTACAGTTGTTTGCACTTGTCATTCACTATTCCTTATTTCAGTTACTTATTGATAAAAACCTTTGAAGAAAATTACGTACTGAAGAAATTTCTACATGATAAATAAGACTTCTGTCTGTCTTCTTACATGCCACAATTCATTTTTCTAAACATCCATATTGTCTGAAGAAACTGATCATATTTAATTTCCAATTCCTCCCCAATTACAACAAAATATTACTACTTTACCTCCATTGTATGTGTTTTTCCTGAAGATGTCTGTCCATATGCAAAAATTGTTCCATTGTAGCCTTCAAGAACATCTACAGGAAAGAAGAAAATAATCAAAATCCTTGCTGTTGTCTTAAATACTGCATTTTCAGGGAAGTGTTGAGCAAATCGCCATTTACATTCATCAAATTCAACAGGGAAGAAATTTGTGAAAAGAAATAGAAACACACAGGTGCACTGTGTTAATGAAAAATGGAATTTCTTTACAAGATCTGTTATGAAATATGATATGTTAATGAAATGTTAAAGATGTTAATGAAAAATGGAATTTCTTTACAAGATCTGTTATGAAATATGATATGTTAATGAAAAATGGAATTTCTTTACAAGATCCAATTTGGATATTTAGAAAGTCATCTGAACTCCCTAAATTTATCAAGTACTGGAGAGAAAATGGAAAACTTGTTAAGGTTGATATCTATCACTTCCCATATCCATGGTATTGGCAATTTTCAGTGTCATTAATTTTCCAGGGAGTATTGGGTAGAGGGCAACTGGATGATTTGGAGTTTATTTTATTCTGGATGTATTTGCTGGTGAATATTTAATTTTTACGGCAAGGTAAACAATCCTTTATGATGTGTTATTAACAGGAGATTTTTAAATTATGGAATGGATACATATCAAAGTTTCTATAAAAATCTAAAAATAAATAGAAATGGGATAACTCAGTATTTAGAACTTTCTGGTTATCATACAAAAGATACGCACTGTATTAAAAAAAAAACCCATAAAATGTAAGTGTCTGCAAATATCACTAGAGCGGGAGTGGGGAACCTAAGGCGTGAGGAGACAGATGCTGGCCCTGGCTTGTCCGAATTTGGCCCTCAAGGCTCAGGGCTGCCCCTCAGCATTAGGGAGCCTGTGCTGGTGCTACAGCTCCCGCACCATCCCCCACAGGGCTGAAGCACAAAAAAAATCTACTAGCATGCCCCCCTCCGAGGCTCTGGTATGCAAGGAGAATGTGGGGAGTGTCTCTCTCAGTGAAGATTGCAGGGGAAGGCCTGATTTCTCACTTGTATGCAGCTCTCAACCCAAAAATGGTTCCACACCCCTGCAATAGATTATTAGCGAGCTGTAAGCTGAGAGCAGGAAGCTTTCCTGGGCAACGGCCATCTACTTCTGCAGCTTTTATTACAAATACTAAAAGATTCAAATTTCTAATCCTTACAGCTGCCAGTAAACAAGCAAACCAAATCACAGAATATGAATAGATTATAACCAATGCAATGCTGCTTTCCTGGGTTTCTGCAAGGGACAGGTCCTCTGTGGCTGCTCACTGTTTCCTTGTGCCACTAAGTGAAAAATGAATACCTCCTCAGTTTCTGTTGCTGAAATTTTACTCAGAGGTGGGCACTGGAGCCAGCATAGCCCTCAACTACTCTGGAAAGCACAAGCCTGGGTATGTATGCTGCTCGCTTGCCTGACTTGACGCTCACACAGAAGTGTCTTCATCACTGGGATAGGACTCAAGCACACCTAGCTTGGCTCCGCTGTGTGCAGCTTTTGCAGTGTAGATACACTCTCAGCGTGGCAGTGTGTCCCATTCTGACACACCTCTTGCCACTGAGTGGAGGTATAAAGCACCAGAGACACACCACCTGCCACTGTAGCAGCAGGGGGGGGGGGAGGGGAGAAGAGCGAGAGAGATTGTGTACGGGGTGGGGGGCTAGCTGTCACCCACCCCTTTTAGCACATAGAAAAGGCTGAATGAAGACTTCAAATTGGTCAACCAACTCTGAGCTGCAGGCTAGCTTGAAAAAAAAAATCAACCAACCAGAGTCCTTGGCACAATTCAGAGACAAACTCGGTAGTAACCCCGGTACTTTGTCCTTTCTCCTGCCCATACAAGATGAGAAGAAATAAATCCTCACCTTGGTACTGCCCTTTGGCAACAGTCCATCCATCTTACCTAGCAGACTTTGGTCTTTAAGTTTAGTCCTCTATTGCTATCAGACCCACTAACATTTCAAACCTGTTTCAGTGCTGGTTGATGGGCATCAGGATGTGTATGGAGGGGCCCAGTGAGAAGGAAAGAGTAACAGGCTATATTAGGAGGGGGAGAGATGAAGAGGAGAAAAGGGGACAAAAAAGAAAATACAGGAAGACAGTTGAAAATATAAATGAACAGGAAAGCTGAAAATGAAAAAGAGCAGAGACCGAAGACAAAAGAGATAACATGATCCAACACACAATAGGATTGGGAAAGGAGTTTAGTTATATTTTCTAAAATATATTAGAAAGAAAGTTAATTGTTACAATGTTGCAACACACAACAGTATACATTGTTTATAAACAACGTAAGTGAGATTTTCAGGCAGAGGTGGGGAAAAATATACACACATGTTCGTAAGACTCTGCTATTTTTAAGAACTCAGACTAATATTACTGGGTGAATTTTCCAAGCCCTGAAATCAAACAATTAGATAATGATACAGAGTATCTATGCACCCAACTGATAAAATACATTTGCACTCAGATCCTCTTACTATATTTATGGGGAAAAAAGGAGATATCACAAATAAAATGTAGCTTTCCCTTTCCTAGGCAAAGAACGCCTGTAATAAATTCACAAATGGAAAAAAGGGTATTAAAAGAAGTTGACTCAGATATAATCAATCTAGTCCATTAATTCACTTCAGTCCCTTCTATTTACCAAGGGACCTCTAAACAGGTCAGAGTTTCTCTTTATTTCAAAACATTCATTCAGAATTCTTTTTTTTTTTTTTTTTTTGGAAGAAGTATCTTATTGATTTGCAGTTAAATCAAGTGTGAGCGTGGACAGACAGAAATGCCTATGGCAGTATTAGCCTGAATATTAGAAAGACAACAGATTCCCAGAGGTCTGGTTGGAGCTATCCTTCAATTATTTATAGCCCTATTTCTAACCACCATTATCCCTACACAAACACCAAACAAGTTGACTTGTAATTTCATGACCACAATTTTCACACTATTGTTCTAAAGCTTGAGGCTCATCGGACAAGGTATTTGGAAGACATGATGGTTAAAAGGACAGAGGCAGGCACCTCATTTACCTTTTTATTTTTGAGGCTAATAAAAAAGATTTTAATGGATTGCCCTAGAAACACTAATGTTGAGTTTCTATCTGTTGAGCCAGCTGCCAGACAATGCCTGGGAGGGTGGCTGTAGGTGGCTGGACAGAGAGGAATGCCTAAAGCATTGAGAATCTGGGAGAGAGCATGGCAGTAGTGAAAGCAGAAGAGACTTGAGAACCAGAGCCAACTTAGGAATGGATGACCACGCGGGGTGCCACAGTTACGTGTGAGAAGGGTGCATCATGGTGAAGAGGTAGGAGCACAGCTGGTGGGTAAAGCTTCCCCTGGAGATGTTAGCTCCCTGCCCCACCTCTGCCCAGAGCCCCATCGACTCCCCCATTTGCCATCCCCCCAGTAAAACAAGTTTGTTTAAATTTTCAGCATTTAAAATAAAACAGCATAGCATTCCCTTAAAGCAGTGGTTCTCAAACTTTTTGGCCCACAGCCCACTCTGCTTAACACAAATCCTTCTGTGGACCACCAGCTCACCACCCCATTGGAAAATGGACGCAGGGTGGGGTGGAGGAGTCTGGCTGGGAGGATGCATGCAGGAATGAGCTAGGGGTAGGAGTTTGGCCAGGATTCTGGCCAATGGGAGCACTGGGAAAAGCCTCCGAGTGAGCAGGTTCCTGCGCTGCCATTTCCCCAGCTGGGGGAGGGCAGCGTGGCAGTGCACAGAGCTGCTGCCTCTACTCTGTGAGCTGGATCCGGCCTATGAGACTCACACAGTAGGAAATTCACACAGTAGAAAACCAACTTTGCAAGAAGGGGCATGCGGGGTTGGAGCACCTGTGCAGGTTCCCCACTGTGGAGCCAGGGGCAGGTGGCGGGGGGGTGAGCCCTGAGCCTGCGGCCCACCTGCAAAATGGTCACGGACCACTAGTGGACAGTGCACCACAATAGGAACAACTGCCTTAAAGGAATAATGGACTTAATACTTGTACTGTCCAGGAGAGGGCTGAGCAGTAGAAGACATACATTTCTGGGGAACCTGGGAGTATACTGGGATCACTCTGCAGCATAACCACAGCTGGTAAGAACCAAGCCATGACTGGCTCAGCACACAAACATACTGGGTAGCGAATACATGATGCTGGACGATATTTGTGAGCAGTCAAGCTTGGAAACTACAGCAGCACGGCAGTATAAGGGGCACCCCAGATTACAAGGCCGGGGTGACACAGCTACTCGTTAGTCTGGATTACGTCCCAGTATGTCGAAGTGGCACATTGCACACTTACTATACAACCTTCACAGGTTCCAGAATCAAGTAATACAAGGGGTTGGTCTTCACCACTAAGGGACTGAAAGTTGTAGATTCAGGTTCTCTCGCACCACCTTTGGATGGATGTGTGCGTACTCACAGGTGCACATACACACTTAGTCCTTATTGCTTTATTTTCTCTCCCTTTTGCCAATCTGTTTTCTGGTCAACTCGTTTATAATCTTCGTGACATGGACTATCTTTCTCTTCATTTAGAAGAGATAGAGCCTAGAACATTTAGGCTCTGCTGTAATATACAAAGAGGATTCCACAGTGGAAAACCTAAAATGTCTTCTTCCTTTGAGAGAGAGATGTTTGCTCTAGCCTTTAGTTATATTGCCCTCACTGGCTGCAGCTCCTGCAAAGGAGCATGGAGTGAGAGAGGGTCTGTACACATTTATGGACATGAGTGCCCCTCTACTGAGTCAGTCTTAATTCCTGATCCACCCTTTCTCTACAAACACAGTAAGTGTTATGCTTTTCTTCAAACTCACTAAAATCTACACTAATCCTTAATCCAGGATATTCCTCTGTACTCATATGCCTTCCCTCTCCAGCCCTCTATCAACACAGTGAACTCAGTCACCAAGCTATGACTGTGGGGTAAATATAAGTAAATGCTGTTCATGGATGCTCATGTCATATGTGGCCAGATATCTGGCCTATTCCACTCATTTTCCCCCTTTATTATTCCTGTCCTCTTATACTTTTACCTTTTCACAGAGCTGGTTTCTTTTTTAAGCAGTGCTAAAGAATAGCCTTAACTCTGTGTTAAGTGCTAAGAAGAACACTTTAGCTTCAAAGTAGGGCCACTCACGTCCTTAAATCAGTTTGTAGACAATGTAATATAATTAGAGTTTTCTTGCGCCTATGTTTTTAAACTTCAGTGCCCCTATTTTCTGTGGAGAATTAAATGCTTTCCTCTCAGAATTCATGAGCAGAACAAGCCTTTTTTAAATATGCATCTAGAGAGAAAGTGTGTGTGACTGACTGCTCATTCCGGTATTTATATCTAGTACAAAACCCCAAGACTTTCACACATCAAACATAATCAAACAATGTACAGTTTTAAAAACACAATGTTGAATCAATTATCCTATAGGTAGGCAGTATAATTCTCTTCTGCCTACAATTAGATCATTAAATATTTTTAAAAGGACATGAATAACTGAAATAGTCAATAAGCTATTCAACGCTAACTAACAAGAAAGCAATTACCACAAAGAAATCATTAAAAACAACTCATTGTCTCTTCTTCCAAGGCTGCACACGGACACACAGTAAAAATTGCAAAAAACTAAAAAGCAAAGCCAACTGAATAGCTACTTTGGCCATTATATATTGACCATGTACTTAAACACCATGGTTACTAGACAGTTTTGTTAAATTCATTTCAGTCAGCAGTATTCTTCCTATAGGACAGTGCATGAAAAACAAAGGCCGCAGACAATCATCTCTCTGTACAGGAAAAAAATGAAGCCTTTTTTCCAATGATAAAAAACCAGGTCATAGTGGGAAGCAACAGGAGGGGGAAAAAATAGAGCATAAGAAAGAATGACTAAACAATTCACCACTACATGTTACAATGGCTTTTACAAAAGTTACCAAGCAGGAAAGATTCACTAATTTCTCTAAAACCTAGATTACTACGCAAGATAGATTGTTTCTGTACAAAAGTGTATGGTTTTATATATAGGGATATGGAAATAATTTGGCTTAGCTACTCCTGTTCATTAAAAAGAATAGTTTTTCTGCGCTTTTGCTAAAAGTCCTAATTTAAAAAAATCGAATGCCATTGTGATTATAATAAGCATCAATTTAGAAACCAGTGGTCAGCCATTAAGCCAGCTGGTCTTCTCTACAATTATATTAATCACAATGAAACCACTGGTGCTGAGAGAGTATTATTTGAGTAAGGATGCAAAGTAACTATCCAAAAGCTACTTAAATGAAAACAATGATTCAGGCATCATGGATGCCAACAAGATAACATTAGCAAATAATGTCAATGGACCACATTAAATCAGTGTTATTGTAAAACTTTTAGAAGATGAGCCCCGATTCAGGAATATGAAACCAATCATTTCCTTACTTCCCCCAATCCAACTTCTATTTTGTTGCTGAAGGCAGGTCCTTCCTAATTTGGACAATCACTACAGTTTGGTCCCCTCCTTGGAGAATAGTGAGTGTAGATCTTCCTAATAGAATACTTTTTTTAAAAAAATCTTGAGTCATGACAAAAAGTTAACGTTGACATTTAAAACAAGAACATGAGCATCAAAATTAAACCCCACTGAAAAGAAAAAGGCAGTTCATACCTCAGAGCGCTGGTTTAGGCTCTCTGGGAACTCAGGTAAATGGATCTCCATCTGTTACACTCACTTCATGTTTTCAAGATTTCCTTTACAGCCCTAACAGCTGAAGACACAGTTTTCATGTGGGGGTGGAGGGTGAGATTCTGGAGAATAATTGAGGTCTGTGCATACTTCCCCAGCCAGCCCTCCACTCTCCCAAGGTAGCATGCCTCTCGCTGCGTAACGCTGCATTAAATCAGCATTTTAAAAACTCTAAAATAGCATTAAGAAGCTGCCGACAAGTTTGTCAAGTGATTTTCCACATTAAAAAAATGCCATCAGCCTGGGCATCTTATTTGCCATTATGGATCAGATCTGGGCTGAGCCTGAGAGACATTGAATAACTACAAAGCCCTGCCACTTCAGGATCAGATCCTTATGGGGTAGGGAGAGAAGGTCAAATAAGTTCAGGGTTTTCCAGTTAAATCACAGATGTGAAATGAGTCCTAGTATTTTTTTTCCACAGATGTAGGGGTGCAATCTAAAGTAGGTTTACACTGCTTTTTGGCGCATGCCTCCCAACCCAATGCAGGCAGACACATGCAAGCTCTGCTTGAGCTATCATGCTAAAAACAGCTATGTGGACACTGTAGTACAGGGGCTGGCATGCATTAGCCAACCAAGATCAGACTCGAGGGTCAGGCAAACTCATACGTTGGTGGCTAGCCTATGCTACTGCTCCTGCCTCAAAGTCCACATTGCTATTTTTAAGCACACTACATTGAGCAGAACTGAACTCATCTCTGTCTACCTGGGCTGGGAGACATGCTCCCAGCTGCAGAGCACACATACTTTTTGGTGTGTTTAGCTCCCTCTTTGGGTACTATCTGTACATAAAGGAGCAGCAGGTCCAAGCCCTTAATGTTTTTTGTCTAAGAGGAGAACAAATGAGGCCACAAATTGAACTAGTAAAACACCTAAGCAGCAGCTAATCTCTATTCTTTTAGCAAAAAGGAAGTTTCACGTCTTTCTTGAAACGACTCTACCATCTTCAGATGGATAGATGGCAAAGCTCTGTCCTGTAGTTTTCTCCACATTTAGGAAAATTTGGAAAGTAGGGGAAGGAGATTAAAGCTGTTGTTTTGTAGGGGAAGGAGATTAAAGCAGTTTCTGCTAACGTGAGTATTAAAACAGTTTCCTTGCTCATGGTGCAGCAGATAAAAATATGTCAAAACAATCATGTAAAGTGATTTTCTAGATGAAGTGCTTTCCTGACCTAGATATTGTAAAATGGTTTCTGACAGTGTTTTAAAATTAATCCACACTCACTAAGCAAATTGTGTTTAAACCATGTTAGCAGAAGCTTCTTTTAAAACTCATTTCAAAGCTGGTTCCTACTAGGACTGAACTCCAGTTTAAATGGGACAACACACTTTGATACTTGAATCCAGGCTTTACAGTTAAACCAATAAACACAACTCACTTTTACATTTGCTGTAAGATATAACAATTGCGATGTGACTTACCTTTAACAATTTGCTTAGCGCAGGCATTATAAACTTGTTCCTGGGTTGTGTTTGGTGGTAACACTCTATCAAAGACATAAGGCTTTGCCTGCTGAAATAATAAAACACTGTTTTAGAAAGTTATAAAACCCTGTAACAAAAGCAGTAAGAAGACAAAACCCATTTAGTACCCACCATGTTTAAATTAGGGAAAGTGTCCAGTCCAATGCAAAAGAAATAATGATTATTTCGGGGAACAAAACAAAGACTGAATGGCACATCTAATGACTGAAATTTTGTTCTGAGTCATTAGCAAATATGTTTTCCTTAAATTTCCTCTGTATTTGGCTTATTAAATTAGATAAAGTTAAAGAAAGTGTCAGGAAACAATAGACTAAAATGTAATCCTAGTGTACTACTGTAATCCTGAGCACTTCCCCCTCTCTCCCAGGATTTGAGAGAAGATCCATATTTCCCACCCAAATCTCTGATTGAAAAGGAATCTGTATCAATGTTCATCACAACTTTCTACCTTTTTAACTGTATGGGTAATGATTACTGAAGACTGACCAAATCAATTCAAATTATCAGTTTTCAAAGACCCACATTTCTGCCCATCCATCCCCAAACCAATCTTGACGGTTAGCACATTTTGATTTGGCCAGAACAGCTGGACTTCTGCTAAGTTAAAGCATAGCAGTAACCACAGAAAATAAACTAAGGCCTAACCAGTTAGTAGACTATATGCCTAGCTATTGTGGATTGGTTTTTTACTCCAAGAATTATGAGATTTTCAACCTCAACATTAGGAATGCTTCTGTGTACTAGAAACCAATATGAAAGTAAAGCATGTATTTATATGTAACAAAACAAAAACATTCAGCTTTGGAGATTTTATCAGGTTGCAGAGGATGATCCTGTCATAGAAATTAAGTTAGCCCTGGCTTCTAAATACCATAGCAAATGGCGCACTAAAAATACCTGAATAAATAAGGGGAAATTATGTGCATGCATTAACAAAGTTGAATCCGCTTATCTTCCTTCTGTCAGCAACATGTATTGGTGACAAAGAAATACATGCTAACTATCCTGAAATAAACCTTTGACATAGAATGACAGAATGCGAGAACTGGAAGGGACCTCGAGAGGTCATCGAGTCCAGTCCCCTGCCCTCATGGCAGGACTCAGTACCATCTAGACTCTAGACCATCCCAGATAGCTGTCTGTCTAACTTGCTCTTAAATATATCCAGAAATAGAGATTCCACAACCTCCCTAGCCAATTTATTCCACTGTTTAATTACCCTGACAGTTAGGAAGTTTTTCCTAATGTCCAACCTAAACTTCCCTTGCTGCAGTTTAACACCACTGCTTTATGTCCTATCCTCAGAGACCAAGGAGAACAATTTTCCTCCCTCTTTCTTGTGACACCCTTTTAGATCTCTGAAAACCACTATCATGTCCCCTCAGCCTTCTCCTTTCCAAACTAAAGGAGCTCAATTCTTTCAGTCTTCCTTCATAGGTCCTGTTCTCTAGACCTTTCATCATTCTTGTTGCTCTTCTCTGGACCTTCTCCAATTACTCCACATCTTTCTTGAAATATGGTGCCCAGAACTGAACACAATACTCCAATTGAGGCCTAATCAGCGCAGAGTAGAGTGAAAGAATGACTTCTCGTGCCTTGCTCACAACACTCATAACGCATGCAAGCATCATGTTTGCTTTTTTTTACAACAGCGTCACACTGTTGACTCATATTTAGCTTGTGGTCCACTATGACCCCAAGTGCACGGCAGGGAGACAGGAGCAAAGCCGCAGAGGGACCTCTGTGCCTCCGCGGCTTTTCTCAGGTCTCCCTGGTCTGCTGGTCAGACCAGGCTTTTGTTGCGGGACGCCTGGAGTAGAGCAGCTGGGGTGCTGCCGGGTTGGTCCTGCGGGGACCTACCCGGCAGCACCCCAGCTGTTCTGTCCCAGGAGTCCAGATTCAGCCGCTTTTGAAACTGATCAGTGGCTGATTCCAGGAAGCCGGGGGCAGAGCAACTCTGCCTAGGGCTTCCTGTAGTCAGCCGCTGATCAGTTTCAGCAGCGGCTGAATCTGGAGCCAGTTCCGACATACATACAAATTCAACTTAAGAACAAACCTATAGTCCCTATCTTGTACGTAACCCGGGGACTGCCTGTACTCCTTCCTAGACAGTCAATTCCCATTCTGTATGTGACATGGAAGACAAAAAAAAAATCTACCTTTTAATAAAACTAGCTTCCTCACAGATCAATAAAAACATGCAAATGCTAGGCTATCATGTAATGTAAGATTTCTTCAGTGACCACCACAGAGAACAGAAGCCAATTCTTCTCTATTTTGCTATCAAATAATGTAATATTTCCAATCCAAGACTGGTGTTCTGACACTGCACTTAAATCCCTGTAATGAGTAAAGTTACTGATGGATGGCTAAATCTGACAATGGTCTCATGATTTGTCTATCGTCCAGTCATATCTGCCACTTGTAATTGGCTGTTCAAATAACTGTGCTTGATTCACCATTGTAGCTTTTAAGGATATAAAACAATGGCTGTAATTGTTAAACATCTTAGCGGTTACATGGTTACACATACTGGGAGGTCTGCATTATAAAACATATGCTGCTGGCTCTGTTCTCAGGGAGCAGGTTGCACTGTAGAATCTGCAGTATAAGCTTTATACTGTGGAGCAGCAAACAGCTCCCCAGGAGCAGGGCCAGCAGCTGGAGCCAGTGTGCACGGGAACCAGGTTATATGCACTGGCTTGTGGTTGTCAATCTACACTAAAGTTTATACAGCAGAGCCCACAGCACGGGCAACAGCAAGCTCCCCGTGAGCAGGGCTGGCAGCCGGGAACTAGCTCATGCTGGTGAAGAGTTTAACCATAACAGAAACAGATAATCTGATGCTTATCCATTATCTATTTAAACAGTTACACTGTTACATCCCTAGCTGCTCTGATTTATTTTTAGCTAGCCATGCACCTGATGACTTTGTCATTCTGAATGTTCTCAAACTGCAGTAAAATACATAAAGCAGAATACTAGAAAAATCTCAGCCTTAAGATATAAAACTGTAGATAAGAATATACATTGCCATTTTTTTAAAAGCTGGAGGTACATAAAACTATGTACTGTCCTGTTATAATAAAGCATGCATGGTATATTCTCAAAGCACAGAACTTTAGAGGCATATGGGAAATGAATGTAGTTGCCTGTCCATCTCACACTCATACACCTTTTTTTATATCCTAAAGGTTTATCTACATAGAGAAAAGTTAGTCTATAAGGTGCCACAGGACTCCTCGTCGCTTTTGCAAACTCAGACTAACACGGCTACCCCTCTGATACTTGACTACATAGAGAAGTTATTCCTGAATAAAGAAGGTGTGAATTTCAAAAAAATGCAGGTTTGACCTCCCTTGTCCGGTACCCTTGGGACCTGAGCCATCTTGGACCACTGAGTTTGCCAGACCAAGGGAAGTCAATGATCCCCTGCTGGCTGCTCCACTGCTGGCTCCTCTCATCCTCCTACCCATCTGCTGTGCCGGGAGCTCCACAGGGTTCCCCCTGCCAGACACCGTGTTGACACCAAGAGGTTCCCAAGGGTTCCCCAGCCAGTGCTGTCCAGCTGCCGCCAGCCCCGTTCAGCTACTGCTTGCCCTGATACCTCCAGAGGCTCTTCAGGGTTTCCCTGCCCTAGGCTGCCCAGCCACTGCTGGCCCCACTGCTACTGAGGGTTTCCTGGGGTTCCGTTGCCACTGGGAATTCGATTTCAAAATGGCGGCCGGACACAATTATGCTAATTAAATCCCGTGCTTCATTAGCAATTTCTGTACACTACATTTGCATCCCTATCTCGAGATAGTGAGCAAGTGTAGACATACCCATAGATATTTGCCCCAGGTTAGGGTTAAGGCCCAGTAGCCGAGCAATACAGGAAACCTTGAACTATGCTGTTACACCACGTGCATAGAGAACACCAGTCTCCAAGGCAAATGAATCTAGCTGTATCATGAATGTTCAACAACAAAAAGTACCAGAGGTCTTCAAGAGCTCAGTTAGACAATCAGAATTTTGCTGTACACAGCTGGAAGGGAAATATTTTACCATAAGCACTCTCTGCAAGTTGCAAGCATTACATTGTTTTATTGTTCAAATGAAAGCGTTAAAGAGCATGCACAAGCTGCTCAAAAATGCCATGTAGGTTAAACTACCTCATACAATTCCCTTGAAAGAAATGCCAATTCATTTATTTTACATCATTGCTAGCAGTCTCACCACATTAATTTTCAAACCAGATGATCTCTTGCACTTCAGAAAGCAGAGCTTCAAAACTTATAGACTCACAGCAAGAATAAGTATGGAAAATCAGGCTGCTTAATTCATCACAGCTGTCTATAACCCAGACATTAACTTTTGACCTTATGAGGCATCCCTGAAATCACACACTAAAATTAGAGATGGACCCAAGGCACAAGTTTGGACAAGCATTCAAATTCCTAGAGTGGGGAGCAGTTTAGATCCAGGGCTTCGGTATAATAAATAGGGCTCCGCCAAATTCACAACCATAAAAAACACATCATAGGCCATTAAATCTGGTCTTCCCTCTTCTCCTTTGCCTGAAATCTGGTCTTTTGTGTATTTTTACCCTATACCATAAAGATTTCACTGGGGGAGACCCTCAAACTGTGGGTCCTGACCCAAAAAGGGGGCTTGGGATATTGTTACCCTCACTTCTGTGCTGCTTCCTACAGATCTGGCTTTTGACCCCTCTGCATTCAAAACAGGCATCTGCCTTTAGAAGGAAAAGAGACAGAGAAAGAAAACCCCTGCTCTCAGTTCAAGTGCTCTGACCTGACTCAGTCTGCACCAGCCAAAACTGCAATTGCAGGAAGAAGACCCATTCAGCTTCAGAGTAGGACAGGCCTAGTGCAGACAGAATCTTCAGGGAACTCAGATACTAAAACAGCATGTGCGCACTGTAATTTTGCTATTTTTGAGACTGAACCTAGGAGAAAGTACCGTGAAGAATGCCATGCACAGAGAGCTCTCTCCCCACAGATGTACAAATCTAGCAACTGTGGGCAACAGCAGCACTTCAGCTAATTAGGTGTTAAGAGTAAGAAAGGGAGAGGGATGGTTTGTCCCAGACACATAGAAAGACAGGATGCAAGGGATGTGGTTTAGTCAACTTTTCTAGGTTATTGGACCCCTTTCAGAAGCCTGATTTGTTTTATATACCCTCAAGTTTCACCTCATTGAACCACTTACTTACAAAAATCAAACAAAAACACAAAAAAGTGTCACAGAACACCATTACTGACAAATTGTTTACCTTCCCATTTTATTGAATAATTACAAAATCAAATGGACTATAAGTATTGTACTTACATATCAGTGTACAGTAGAGAGAGCAGTATAATCAAGTCTGTATGGAATGAAGACCTGCACTGCACACCTGACACAAGGAGGCACCAGCACTTAGCTTGGCTGCCTCCCCCAGAAACCCAACAGGGCTCTCTCTCAGTTAATAGTTTCTGCTGTCACAACCGCCAAAACTATATCCTCTCCCCCGCTGGGGAGGGGGACCCCACTGTGCATAGATAACTCAGGGACCAACTATGACATTTTTGTGAAGAATTACAAAAGTTCCCCATTTCCCAGGATTCATACATCTTCTAGCCTCATCAAACCTGGCAGCTTCCTACAACTCCTTCTACTAAAATATATTGCACCAGCCTACAGTCACCCGTAGGAAAAGATCTTGCAACTGCCCTAATCTTCTGTGCCATGATTAGTAAATCAGCCCCCTTGCAGATTCTGGAATATTATTGTACACCTGGGTGAAAACTCATTTCAGATGGCTACTTCCTGTGGCCTATAGGGCTAACCTGCTTGCTTGTAGATATATTTCCTTATAGATTTCTTATTGCTTTCTGGTTTTGATTGTGTGTATTATAATAGGTTTAAATTAAAGCAGTTTGGCTGTAACATAAGGGACCTATAAGTCACATCCTGTATGCTGACCTAAGGCAAAGTTAGCATATCTATGTCTAGGCCCTTTCACCCAGCCAGGTAGCACAGTTGGTTTACATGTGTCTGGGAACTTCCACATAGATAGCAAAGTCCATGTGCATATATTTAGAGCCTTTCACAAGATAGAGCAACTGTCAATGGCACAAGGATTTCCAAATACATCCTCAATCTTAACAGGTAGACTACAACTTGGAGAAATAGGAAATAACCAGTTAAGATGAGACCGAATGACCAGTTAAGACAGAAATAACAAATAGAATACAGAACCATATAACCATTGTAACCAATTGACATATGTGATAATACGCTGAGATCAATGTGAGAGAGAGACATGTCACCATTAGTAAGGTGAGAAAAGACAAAGAAGAAGAAAAGGAATCATTTCCTACTGGGGGAGGGATGGCTGCATCCTTCCAGACGGCTTTTTAAAATGGCAAAAAATATCCAGGATTTTTTGCCCTGCAAAGAAGATCGGGGAGGGGGCAGCAGCACGTGCCTGTCAAATGGAATGTTCGGAGCCGCACATCCAACTGTTCACAGCCGCTCTCTGTACCTGGAGAGAAAAGCACGTGGTGGCAGCAGCTCTGGTGAGACCCAGGACGTTACCCTCCATCCTGCTAGATTTATGTCCCTGGTTCTGCAGGAGGGGTGGGTGCATTGGGTTAGAGCAGGAGGGCTAGGGATGCCTGGCTCAGCCGAAGGGATGTGTTAGAGCAGGGGGGCTGGAGGTGCCTGGCTCTGCAGGAGGGGTGGGTGCATTGGGTTAGAGCAGGAGGGCTGTGCGAGTAGCCTGGTTCTGGGGGAGGGCAGGGGCACTGGGTTAGAGCAAGGAACTGGGCGTTAGAATATCTGGCTTTTTTCCTTTCCTGTCGGTGGAGAGTGGGTCTGTTGGTTAGATTTGGGGGTTCCAGACTCAGCCCTGTGAGGACTGTGGGAGCTGGTGCTTGGTGGGGCAAACAGGGCAAAGGAAGGGATTCTGGGAAGCAAGATCCCTGGGTTCATTTTCTAGCCATGCCACTTCTCCCCTTGGTGCCTTTAACTTCATGCCCCAGGATGAGCCCCAGCCAGCAGCCTCCCTGGCCCCCCACTCTCTCGTCCTGGCCCCGCAGCAGCCCCGGCTGCTGGCTGGTTGGCAGTGCCACTGGAGCCCATGCTGCTGCACTTCTTCGGACAGGGCAGCAGGGAAGCGAGAGCCCCATGAGAATCAGCAGGGGCAGCAGCAGCCCCGGCAGCACCAAGGCATCAGCCTGATCCCCGAGCCTGGCACTCATGGGGACGAGTTTGCCGGCTCCCAAGCCTGGCCTCCTGTGCAAGGGGAGCAGACACCGCCACAGTGGCACGGCAAGCACCAGGTTTCCTCTTCTTTTGAAAGTTCAAATATGGTCACCCTAACATATTATAAAAGTGATATTCCAGCCTAGGGGCATTAGGAGAAGGAGATTTAGTCCTTGGGAGGTGCCAGAATGATGACCACTGGTGATAATGGGAAAGGTGATGAAGACGACAATGGATAACTTTTCAGGTTGTTCTAGAAGGAATGGTGTGAGTACAGGCAGTCCCCGGGTTACGTACAAGATAGGGACTGTAGGTTTGTTCTTAAGTTGAATTTGTATGTAAGTCAGAACTGGTACATATTGTAGGGGAAACTCTAGCCAAACATTTCTCCAGAGCTCAGTTCTATTCTCCCACACCTCACTTCCCTCAGTCCTTTATTCTCAAGCTGAGGTGTCTGCTGAGAAAAGCTGCTCCGTGTCTCCCTAGTCTGCTGTGGGGGGCGCTAGCTTCGCATCTCCCTGGTCTGCTGGGGGGGAAGCAGCTAGTGCAGGGTTGCCTCACCCTGTTTGTAAGTAGGGATCCGATGTAAGTCGGATCCATGTAACCCGGGGACTGCCTGTATACAGAAATGCAGACACACATTCCCTGTCTATCTTGTTAAGCTGTAGTGTTTGTCTGTGCTAAATGTATTTGTAAATATACAAGATTTCCTATAGTATTGAGTGTTGCAACTGTACACATGACTCAGTTCCTGACTCGAGAACTGGGTCTAATCCTGGGACAAGAACCTGTCAGCCTTCAAAGTAGTAATTGGAAATTCGTAAGTAATCTATTTAACACACAATCTAAAGAGCAGGCAATGTTCCTGTCTCCTAAGGTCTTGTGAAAGAGGGGCATCAGCTGATCCCAAAGCACAGCACTCTTTTGAGGCCAACTCAGATTCATCTTGCCACTGAGGCTCAACTGTGAAGCTCCAGAGGACCCAATGCACAATACTCTCTGTCCACAGTCCCAACACCTGGCCTCACAATCCATTTCCTTGCTGGAAATGCCCCTGGAGTCACATCAACTCAGATCTCCTCCTTTTCATGTGCTAGTATATCTAAGTTCCACTTCAGTGCATCTGACAAAGTGGAAATTTCTTTGTCCATGAAAGCTTATGACCAAATAAATCTGTTAGTCTTTAAGGTGCCATGGGCTTCCTCGTTGTTATTCACTTTGCCACTCACCTCACCATTTCTTATTGTTTTGACACACTCAGAATTAGTTTCAAATCTCATTCCCCAGCTGCACAGTAGGGATGTAAAATCCCTACCTACCCCCACCCACCCTGCGAGTGACCAGACAGCCACCACAGGATAAGGGTTACTCCCAAGAACCCCTTAAAAAAAGTACCCCCTATGCACCCACACCTCCCCCAGAGCCAGGCACCTCCCAGCCTCCCCACTCTAACCCACTGCCCCTCCCGACCCCCAGAGCCAGGCACTGGACATACAATAACCCTACCTCTGAAGTGCCTGCTCCTACCGCCCAGCCCAGCCTATGTAGCTTGACTGCAGGGAGCAAGTGGTCCACCAACGCTGGGCTCGCTGCGAGGGGCTGTGAGCTCCCACTCTAGCGCGGTGTCCCTATTGTATCACCTGGGGGCAACTGCCCCCACCCCCTCTCGCTATGTCACTGATGCGGGGTGGGGGGTCATTTGGAGTAAAATATATTGTGCTACTTCACCGCTTTTAGCTCCTCTCCACAGCCTCACGGGGAAGAGGCAATGGGGATGCGTTGTACGGAGCTGCTGGTGGGGGTGGGCTCCAGGTTCAGCCACTCTCCCCACTGGAGCACCCCAGGGAGACTGCTGGAGAGGAAACAAACTGGGAGAGGCAGCCGAGGAATTGATTTTTTCCCCCTGCCCAAACTGGCCCCCCAACTTGGAACTGCCCTGTGTCTCACTGGAGCCGCCGCCGCAGCCATGCACTTTTCCCACCAGTGCTGGGGCACGTGCACAGAGCGGCTGTTAACATCCGGGTGCACGGCTCCAAACATTCAATTTGATAGGCACTATACGCCACTCCCTCCCCGATCCCCTTTGCAGGGCAAAATCCTGGACATTTTTTGCCAAATTTCACTTGTGTTGACATACCCCCCAGACTTCTCTTGTGTACCCCGAAGGGTATGCATACCACTGTTTGAGAAACACTGGTCTATGGGATAGAGGCAACAAGAGGGGAGAAAGCAACTAGTCGCTTACTTCCCTAATATAAACCTGGACGTTCAAGATGTTGGTTGCTTTGTAAGAACTACCAAGATTCCAGAGGTCTAGCTGCATCTGAATGACCGGCTAGCTCCAAATACCAACTCTCAAATTTCATGTAACTTGCATTCAACTGATTTGAAGATCTGGCCTTTGCCACTGTGGAACAACTCCTGGTTTATACGTCAGAATCATCTCTCACACACATCAATCTTGTGGATGATTACTGCCATTAGGAAGTGAAAGACTTCCTGAAGAGATAAACAACTACTCTGGGTGGAGAGGGACCTCAAACTAGACTCTTGAGGGCTCAGGTTTTAATATACCCTCCCCACTATTTGCAAGAGCCAGTGGCTTACTTGAGCTTTGACAGCCCCCCGCCAGAGTTGATGGGCCTCCCTCTCTCAGTGAGTTTCCACTGACAACAATCAAGGGAGAGGGGATTCTTAAATGAGCCACTACCTCCTCCCCACCCCCATTAATCCAGCTCCATTAATGCCTTTGAAGTGCATTCAAGGGTGTGACCCTGACTGGCTGACAGTAACTATCATTTAGTGGCAGCAAATGCTTTTGATCCTCTCAGAAGGGAAGAACAGTTTTAGACTATATAGCATGCTTACTAGTTGGATTGTATTTAACTATGACTTGGAAGAAATTGTCATTATTCGGCATCATTGCTAATTCATGTCAGATTTTTGGTGTTGATGCTAAAATTAATAAAATAGAATTGGGTTTAACATATCAAGCAAAATACATTCACCAGGACATAGAAAGTACTAACATAAATAATATATATGAAGTCATATGATTATATATATTAGCGCATTCATATTTATATCACACACACTTTAAAAATGACACCATTCACATGCAACACAAACAAGAATAGAATATTTGTCGCATGCCTAAAAGACGACATAAGAACATACGTTTTAGAGAGAATGGAAAGCAATGTATTATCCGAGGCACTCAATCTTTAACTCAGCCTCCCCATGTCTAATACTGGTATTATTGCCAAGAACAGATATTTCATGTCATCTTCCTAGCCTATATTAGTTTTGAAACATATCTTACTACATTAAGTTTAAGGCCATCTTACATTTTAAGTGTAGAGACCAGATTGATACATCATGACTGCTATATCAAATTTGTTCCATTTACAAGAAGAAAGAGCTAACAGCATTCCCTTGAAAGTCAGTCTTGGATTTGAACATCTAAATGGGGTCTTTCTTCACAAATAATATAGCTACAAACTTAGTTTACAATTCCTGCTGATGCACAAGGACAAGCAGAACCCATCTCACACTCCCATGGCTATCTTAGCTTCAGAGTACGAGCAGAATTATCATTAATAGAAATGTATTTGGAAAGTCAACCTTTAACAAGTTTGATTAAATAAAAAGGAAGAGGCCATTTCTAACCATAACTTCTGGGTTTTTTTTAAATAAAGAGAACAGGTTAAATACAAGAAGATTTAAAGAAAGGTGTAAGAAAGGGTTTTACAGATAACTAAATTACTCAGCTCATAATTCTTCTGGATACAATAATTAATGCATGCCAACAGCATTTCCCATTAACTATTACATCCTGATAATAATTCTAATCCTCAACTGAAAAATAAATGAGACCAAGCAATTATGTACAAAACAGGCACTGAAGAGCAATTCAAGTTAGGAAATAGCTTCTGACAGACCACACAGCAGACTTGAGTATTTTGCTGGGGTTGCTGGAATCTAGCACACAGCTGCAGTGCAATTTTTAACTTTTATTCTCTGCAGAAAGAATCTTTAACCTTTTGTGACATGATCAAAGAATACAGGAACTTTACACCATGAAATTGTTGATACAGTGGAATAGTTTGCCATCTAGAAATAGAAGTAAAAGTCTCTCAGATTTAGTTTCATCTGAATTAATGTTAAGATAATAGGCTCAGAAACTGTGCTCTTTGAAAATGCCTTAGAACATCAGAACATTAACATAAAAGGTTTTCACAACACAATGAAGCCAACCTAAATAGCTAACTGATAAAAATGAATTATTTAAGTACCTGACCATTCCATAAGTCTATAGTTACAGCAGCAACCACCAATAAAGCCAGGTCTACATTAGACCCGGCAGCTTGGCTGAAGGTACACAACTCCAGCTATGTAGAATACTGAGCTGGAGTTGGATTACCTTAAATCGAGCTTGGTGGCATCCCCACAGAATGCTTCCGGCAGCTTCCCTTACTCCTTGCAAAAGCAGGATTACAGGATACCGGCGGGGGCGCCCTCGGAGTTTGATTTGGTGAGTCTTTACTAGACTTGCTAAATCGAACTCTGGAAGATCGACTGCGGTAGTGGTCTTCTTCTGTTCACTGTAGTCAAGGCCTAAATGAATGGAAGATGCAGTTTTCTTTAGCTTAGAGGTACAGAGGTAAGGACTGTTTTAGGCCATCTAACCCAGTCCCTCACCACTGCAGGATTGTTTTCTACAGTTCAACTTCCTATACTTAGCACAACTGTAAGTCCCCCCAGTGATAGAACTTTCAAAACTCCCTTGGAGCAGCTGTTCCATGGTAACAGGACTCTGTTAGGCAACTTCTTACACCATTTTACTGTACTTAATTTCACCCTATTACTCCAACTTACACTCCATTCCACAAAACATTCTTCTCCGTTATTTGTGATTAAACTGGTAGACAATCAAGTCCACTTACATAGAATCCATCTGTGGGTATGACCACACTGCAGTTAGACACCTGCAGAGAGTCAAGGCCAGCTGATTTGGGCTCACAAGGCTCAGGATCAAGGGCTGTTGAATGGTGATGTACATACTGGAGTCTGGGCTCCAGCCCAAGCTCTTGGCCCCTTCAAGACGGTAGGATCCCAGAACTCAGGCTGAACCCTGAGATTGAATGCCTACACTGCTGTTATATACCTGGATTTCTCTTATTTTCACTCCAATTCATCTGATGAAGTGGGTTTAACCCACAAATGCTCATGATGCTATATATTTGTGTTAGTTTAAAAACAATAGAGGTCCTGTGATACCTTAATGTTATAGACTAACACAGCTTTAATAAGGAACCTTTTACACATTTCTTGTTTGGAAAGGAAAGGCTTTGCCACAGAGTTTATATTATTAAACAAAGATGTGTCTGTATTGTCAAAACCACCACTGATTTTAAAAAAATCCTTCTGCGAGCTAGAGCTTGTTTTAATAAATAGCTTTTTGTTTCGGGTTGATCTGAAACTGCAATGGAAATCTATTAGATTTTCATGAAAATTACCTTGGTATAATCAATTGTAAATTACCAGAATCACTGGCTAGTAAACAAAGCAGAAACCGGAATTTTCTATTTTATATGTGGAAATCTGAAGCAAAGCAGTCATATATCAAGACTGAAAGTCAAAAAAGAATCCAGATGCATCAAGAGCTAGTGCTGAACTTTAATTGTAACACCTGTGTGTTGGGGTGCAGTCAAAAGACCCTTTGGGCTTGCTCTCCAGTGTGACGATCATGCCACCAATGCCTGCCTTATTGCTCTCTGTGGCTCCCCACCATCTTCTCCTGTTAAACTAGATCCTCTGGTCTCCCCCAGACAAGACACAGAGTTGGGGTTACTACCCTCCTGAAGAGCAAAGCAGACACTGATCTACTTCAGTTCTGGGAGAATGCAGTTCTAAGGCACAACACCCAAGGAACTAACCCCTAAAAGGGATCAAACCCCCCAAATAAATCCAGAAGTGTTATTAAATACCAGTTGGACCTCCCTTGTCTGACACACTCAGGAGTTGACTAGTCCTGAATGAGGAATTTTGCCAGACCAGGGGTGCTCATTTCTAGCCCCCCTGCCACCACTCAGCCTGGATCTGCTCCTGGCTCAGCTTCCAACCAGACAGCTCCCTCCCACCCCCACCACCAGGGCTCACAGCCACAGCAAGGCTGCAAGCCCCCCCCCACCTATCACTGGCAGCCCACCTGGATCCACCAGAGCACACTGGCGCTCTGATTACCTGGCTGCCAGCCCAGTTGGTCTTCTGTGACAGGCCTCCTGGTCGCCAGCTACCCTGCAGCTGGCCTCTCAACCCCGCACAGGGAACCTACCGCTGTCCCTCCCACAGACCACGGATCTTCCTGGACTAGAAATTCCTGGTTTAGAGAAGTTAAATCCTACTTTTTATACAGGTTGAAGTGGTTGCAATTGAAAACAGACAGATCAAAGTAAGCTACTAAATTAAAATGAAAAGAAAATGTATAGCTAGTGCTAAATCACTAAACTTATTGCAAACAGATTCTTACCCTAATGAGCAGTTCTTATTCTAGACATAATCTTCAGGTCAGATACTCTTTTACCTTGACCTGGGTCCCCAGCCCTTTGGATCCTTCCAGGGTTTTCTAAACTAGCCAAAGACCAAAGAGCTGATAGCTTCTCCTTACTTTAATAGTCTTTCCGCCAGGGTGGGAACCTTTTGTTCTCCAGGGAAAACTATCAGAGTCAAAATGAAATTCCAGTACCAGGTGGTGTAATCACATGTCTTACTAGTCCAATCACCTTTGGATTTATAGGACAAACTGTTTACAAATCATTAGGTTGATCACCAAGTCATTGTGGCCATCATGAACCAAGATAGGATATACAGATCCAGCAGACTGTAACATTAAAATTGATAGGTTATGGGAAGTATTTTGATCAAAATATCTGAGTTATGATTATTTATACTCATAAGCCAATTTTCATAAAGCATGGGAGGACTATCACAAAATCCATATCTCCTTTTACACCTTCTGTTTTGTTTGTATTAATCCATAACAAAGAAATCCAGAGTAAGAAGTGTTGGGCTGTCAAGGCTGTTATCCACTCTGAGTGCAGAAGTTGCAGGCCCATAAGAGACTTAAAAATACCCTGCCACTAAAAGTGTCTGCTTAAAAATTCCCCAAGGTCACGGATTCTCTGACTTTGGGTGTTATGTTGCCACCACCTAAATACAAAAGATCCCTTTGATAATTCAGGAAGACAGACATGGGAATTTCTTCCTGTGGGGTACCCTCAAGCTCTTTAACCCACCCACCAGAGTAAGCTTGAAAACAAACTGTAATTCCTTAATAGCAGACCTTTCATTCTCAGGGCACATGCGCACAGAACCTCCTGCCTTCTAGGACACAAGAATCAGAGCTTAGTCTTAAAAAGATGATTTTAACAACAAAAATTAAAGACGACATACCTAGTAAAGAGTATTTGGTTGCTAGGTATTACAGAGCAACTGAATAAAGGCAGATTAAAAAACACAGAGAATTGTATCCCTGAGGTTCAGTTTTAAAGTTACCTTGTACAAGGGAAGGGCATGGAGAGGGTACATGGGCTCAGCACGGAAGAGTCCAACAAACCCCAAAGAAATTTTATTTCTTTAGATATAAAAAAAATGAAGAAAATAATCTGATCAGGTCCCTGTTCTACTTACATATCTGTTGCTCCAAGATATCCCTCCTGAGGCATGGATATTGCTGAAACTTCCTGGTCTTGTTCTTGGCTCACTCCATCTCTACCAGCTCTCCTCCGCTCACACAGACTGCAGCAGGAAGGTTCTGCTTTCCCCTCCTTCTACCCCGCCCCATTCAAAAACCTACACTCTGTTTTCACTGGCTCTCCTGCCAACACTTTCTAGACAATCTCAAGAATCCACTGTCTGTGGGTTTTAACCCTTACAGGCAATTGAATTAAATGAATGGCTGGGATATCCAGAAAAGGATAGTACCCCTTCCATTCATCACGTGGGCCCTGAATGCTTCTGGTCATTTTAGCAAAAATGCATAAAATTTACCAATGACAACATGACCTTGTAGTCAACACCCACATTCAGGTTCTTTCACACCCACACACCCTACTAGATTTATTCTCAGCAAGCAATGCACATTTGAACAGCAGTGCTATCTTTCTGCAGTCTAATTTAAGCTTCATCTTTAGCCTTTACAGAGAAGAAGCCAGCAGAGAAGAAGCTATGTTAATAAGGAATTGGAAAAAGGATTTCATTTTAAGTTATCACTGTATATTACTGATTTGAAATGCACAGTGTCACTACTTGGGTCATCTACCATGTTCTGTGGAAATTAAAATATTCAGTTTCCAACTTAAATAGCTTTCATAAGGCTAAAGGGCTTCCACTAGCATTCCCTCTCTTCTCCCTTTCAATTATATTATTTAAGGAAAAATAAAATTATGTATTTATTTCAGACATAATAAATTATATATTTATTCCTAAATCACAAAAGACTGCTGCATTAAGAATCCAAACGTAGATAAAGGTGAATCAAAAGGGTAATTTTTTGCCAAAATGAGATTGCAAGAACCCTGATTTTCATATATGTGAGTCTGAGATGTGTTTGTAACCAGATTAAGTACAGGCAGTCTCCGGGTTACGTACAAGATAGGGACTGTAGGTTTGTTCTTAAGTTGAATCTGTATGTAAGTCGGAACTGACGTCAGCCACTGCTGAAACTGATCAGTTTCAACCGTGGCTGAATCTGGATGCCAGTTCTGACTTACATACAGATTCAACTTAAGAAACCCAGGCATCCCCAAGTCAGCTGCTGCTGAAACTGATCAGCGGCTGATTCCAGGAAGCCTGGGGCAGAGCAACTCTGCCTTGGGCTTCCTGTAGTCAGCCATTGGTCAGTTTCAGCAGCGGCTGACTTGGGGATGCCTGGGGCAGAGCAGCTGAGGTGCTGCTGGGTTGGTCCGGAGCGGCGCTGCGGGACCAACCCGGCAGCCCCCAGCTGCTCTACCCCAGGGGTAGGCAAGAAAAGCCTGGTCTGCCGGCGGGGGGGGAGGGGGGCGGAGAGGCACTAGCTGCACCCTCCCCCCAGCAGACCAGGGGGACAGGAGCAAAGCCGCAGAGCACGCCCGCAGCGGGACAGCCCAAGCGCGCCTGGGCTGTCCGGCTGCGGGCGTGCTCCAAGGCTTTGCTCCCCATCTCCCTGCAGACCAGGGAGACGGAAAGCAAAGCCGCAGAGCACACCGGCAGCGGGACAGCCCAAGCGCGCCCGGGCTGTCCCCCTGTGGGTGTGCTCCACGGCTTTGCTCCTGTCCCCCTGGTCTGCTGGGGGGGTCCAGCAAAGCCGCTGGACCCCCCCCAGCAGACCAGGGACACCAGAGCAAAGCCGCCGGCTGGGCGGCTTTGCTCGTTTGCCCGGGAGCAAAGCCGCCCAGGCGGCGGCTTTGCTCGGGTGTCCCTGGTCTGCTGGGGGGGAGGGGTCCAGCGGCTTTGCTGGACCCCCCCAGCAGACCAGGGGGACAGGAGCGAAGCCGCCCAGGCGGTGGGAGTCCTGCTGCCTGGGCGGCTTTGCTCCGGGGCAAACGAGCAAAGCTGCCCAGGCAGCGGGACTCCCACCACCTGGGCGGCTTTGCTCGGGTGTCCCTGGTGTGCTGGGGGGGTCCAGCGGCTTTGCTGGACCCCCCCCCCCAGCAGACCAGGGAGACCGGGAGAAGCTATTCTCGCCCCGGAGGACACGGGTGGCGACCCGCCACCCGTGAGCTCCGGGGCGAGAAAAGCCCCGTTCGTAAGTGCGGATCCGACATAAGTCGGATCCGCGTAAGTCGGGGACTGCCTGTACTTGCAAATCTCTTGCATTACATTGGGCGCTCATACAGTATGTACCAAGTTCATCACTAGCATAAACAGACACAAATCCAGCACACATCAATGCATCTGGATTTATTCCTTTAGAAGCAGACAGAACTGAAATAATACTAGAGAAATGAGCAAGACACTGTCTAACCCAATACTTCTCACTTTTCCACAAGTTTGTGTTAATACATTATCAGGGGAAGTCAGTCTTATTTTAGGTTAAGCTGTCCATATGGGTATGGAATATATTTGCAGTTGCATTCAGCACCCAGTCACATACCAATTCATTTTGCTTCCACGAAAACATAGCCAAAGTCAAACATGCTCTCTCCAACCGCTCTTCATAAACTATGGTGTTTCAAACCACATTCTGAAGTCCTTAGATTATCAAAAAAGTCACATAAGGACACTAGACACATCATTCCATCTAGGGCAATAATTTTTAAAAAGGGGGCCACTTCACAAATGTCTGAATTGGCCCCGGAAGGGGCGGAGCCAGGAGACTTCTCACACTTCTCCCACCCACAGACCCTGACTGGGCTGGGGGTGGGGGAAGTGCATGAAGTCTTTGCCCTTTCCCCCCATCCCAGTGCCTAGAGAATGGCCAGCTGTCCTGGAGGCGGGGGAGCAGCAGGGCATCAGTGGGCTGGATCCGCCGGTTTGGCAGGCTGGATCCAAATCGCGGAGGCCTCTTTGCCCACCTCTGATTCCAGGTCACAATTAACATGTTGGTTTCCTTTTTCATTTCCATCTTCAATGGTGATATTAGAGCATCAGCAAGAGAAGAGGTTGCTTGTAAGCGTATATCTATATCACCACCAAGCAGACTTTTTCAATTAAAGATGAGCTTATGATTTTTCCCACCAATCCCCTTAAGTTTCAGGGGGCTTGAGGACAAAATCCAGGATGAAATATAACATACTGCTGTCTTTAGTTCTACAGAAGGACATAGGAAGACTAGTTACTGTTTGCAGTATCCTCCCCTACAAGCCTGAAAACACTAATACATGTGTGCTCCAAGCAATCTTTATTCTGCCCTTGCAGTGTTAGTGGCACCAGAATTACACTTCTTGTAATATTCCAGGTTTTTTATTCAACACAAAAGAACTCTGCTGCAAAACCATCAAAGAAGAATCAAGTATTGTTTGTAAGTCCTATTTAAAGAAAACTAGAAAACGTATTCTACTATTCACAACTTTGAAATTAATAAGATTCTCAGTCAGATCACAACAATGGCAACAGAAGATACAGAATGCACTCTCAGAAAATCAAGGCCAAATGGCGTTATTCAGATGAAATACAAATAAAGCAAAGTTATTTAACACAAGGAGGGAGGAGTTTGGCAGGGGGAGGGGAGGTGAGGGAGGGCAGGGTTGTTTCTTTTAACAAAATATTGTTGCTAGTCTTAAAAATTATGATCTATAGTTGCACATTAACAATAATGGGATTGTGACTATTATGGTAGCCTGGATGTTAAACCCTTGGGCTGTGTCTACATTGGCCGTGAGTTCTTGTGCAAGAACACTGATGTTCTAATGTATGAAATCAGTGCTTCTTGCACAAGAACTATGATGCTCCCACTCAGGAATAAGCCCTCTTGCGCAACTGTTCTTGTGCAAGAGGCCAGTGTAGATAGGCAACATGAATTTCTTGCGCAAGAAAGCCCTATGGTTAAAATGGCCATCAGAGCTTTCTTGCGCAAGCGAGCGTCTACACTGGCACGGATGCTCTTGGGCAAAAGCACATCTCTTGCACAAAGGCACATGCCACTGTAGACGCTCTCTTCTGGAAGAGTTTTTGCACAAAAACTCTTCCGCAAAAGAGTTCTTGCAAAAAATCATACCAATGTAGACGTAGCCTTCGAGTTTGTGGAAATATCTCTCTCAGTTACTTTGACTTGGATATAGCTTCAGGAGAGAACTGCAGAAGAAATCAATGACCAGACAACACAATCAATGAATCTCATGTTCAGAAATATCTGGGTCTTTGCTTATCAACTTGCATGTGAGTTGTGTTGGCTCCAGTCTATTGCCGACAGAACAGGTATTGCAGAGCACAGGCAGTGGGAGTGCAAGCTTCTGTCTGATGGGTTTTTTCCCCCTCTTCCACATGTAGCATGTATGCCTACCCTGACCTGGAGGGACCACTTTGAGCAGTAAGCAATTGATAACTGATTTAGCTCTCTGTTCCCATTCAGCTTTGGCCTTTATGAAAGTGCCAAGAAGGTTACTCTTTACATGGAGCAAGTCTGCCATCTGATTTCATGAAAACCCAGCTTGGATTTGAATCTGCGACCTAGAATGGTATGTACTAGACATGTTAAAATTAGATCAACTAATCAAACAGTCAATGGAATTTCCATCATTTATTCAATTCGTCGATAAGGGTGCTTCTGCTTTGAAAATGTAGCAAGAGCCCGTCTGGCTGTTGCTACTTTTCAAAGGCAGAAGCGCTGCGCAGCCTTCCGCCTTTGAAATGTACAAAAGCCCCAACAGGGGCTCTTGTGCATTTCAAAGATTGCAGTGCCGGTGTAGCCTGGGGCCTGCAGGGGACTGAGTCCCAAGCTCCATGCAGTGCTTCTACTCTGAAATGTATAAGAGCTGCCACTGAGCCCCTCCCCCCTCCCAGAGAGCTGGGGGGAACTGGCTTTTAAGCCATCCCCCCAGCACTCTCTCCTCTTCCCCCCCCCCCCCCCGCTGCCTCTTTCTGATAGAGGCAGCAAGGGGAGGGGCAGTGACTAGTCGACTAGTGTGTCGACTACCCAGTAAGCTTTTGCTTATCAGATAGTTGATTAGTCACTTACATCCCTAGTCTGTATCCCATTATTAATCCCGTGAGCCATGTAGTCACCCGTAAGTCTGTAAGTCAGTGGTCCCTGCCCCAGTGCCTGCCGAGGCTTTTATGTGCACCCACCGAGTGACCAGGGCTGGCCCAAGCCATTCTTGGGCCCCGAGCGCCCAGCAGCCCCAAAGGTTGGGGACCACTGCTGTAAGTGATAACTTGACTAGGGATGTTAACAGGTAACTGGTTAACAGGTACTAGAAGCAGAAGCCTGGCATAGGACCCTTGCAGTGCTGGAGCACCCCTTAGCCCCTTTTTTGTGACCTGGGAGTCACTCACAGTGGACCACAGAAAAGGGGCTGAGGGGTGCTCCAGCACTGCTAGACTCCTATGCCAGGCTTCTGCTTCTGGCCCCAAGCAGGCTGGGAGCCAGCAGCCCTGTGCAGGGCTGGAAGCAGCTACGCTGGAGTAGGTATGTAAGCAACAAGTCAACTACCAGATATGCATAGACTTATCAGGTAGTCAAGTCACTACTCTGACTAGGGAGTCAGAGACAGAAAGGGGGGGACATGGTGCAGTTAGGAATCGGCTTTTAAATTCTAGACTCTGCAGCATCACTGACTGACTCCCTGTGAGGCCATATGCAACTCACATAAACTTTCTGACTGCAGAGTAATTTCTAGAGAGTGGTTGAGAGGCTTAATTATTTAAGGTTTTTACAACACGTCAACCATTTATTTTAAGAATTACTTTTACCAAGCTACCTCTGTTGCTTCACATGTAAACACAATTTTAAAAAGACTTAAAAAATTGTAACACCGTTAATGCTGGCAAATTATAAGCACAAATAGTTGCATACCTTCTTCTACCTCTCCATACTTCTTATTATGGGGAACTGCATGCAAAATACATGTCCATAAAAGATAAACAAGGCTGAAACTACCATCAAGTGTTTGCTGCACTGGAATTTTAGCCACCAGCATAGCTGCACAAGCACACACGTCTAGCATGTAGTTTAGCTTGTCTCAGTCTAATTACATATGGGCTACGTCTACACTGGCTCCTTTTCCGGAAGGGGCATGTAAATTTCACCAGTCGTCGTAGGGAAATCCACGGGGGATTTAAATATCCCCCGCGGCATTTAAATAAAAATGTCCGCCGCTTTTTTCCGGCTTTTAAAAAAGCCGGAAAAGAGCGTCTACACTGGCCCCGATCCTCCGGAAAAAGCGCCCTTTTCCGGAGGGTCTTATTCCTACTTCAAAGTGGAATAAAGTAGGAATAAGACCCTCCGGAAAAGGGCGCTTTTTCCGGAGGATCGGGGCCAGTGTAGACGCTCTTTTCCGGCTTTTTTAAAAGCCGGAAAAAAGCGGCGGACATTTTTATTTAAATGCCGCGGGGGATATTTAAATCCCCCGTGGATTTCCCTACGACGACTGGTGAAATTTACATGCCCCTTCCGGAAAAGGGGCCAGTGTAGACGTAGCCATGGTGTAAATTGTGTGTGTAGAGGCTTATGCCAATGCAGCTACACAAGTGGCTATAGCCTCATTGTCCAAAAGGCTTTCCAAAGGTCTAGTGTCAAAGCAGGCATCGCCCTATTTCCGCAGGGCATGCCAAGACTAGCTGTTGCTGGCAGAATCCTCTTTCAAGATGGAACAGAGACAGCAACCACAGAGAAATCCTATTGTGTAACATTCTGATTATTAATTGTGTGCCAGCCATTTCTCTTTGCAATGGTATTTCTGTAGATTTCCTCCACTGACTGTGTAGCAGTCTTGTTTCTGCTTTGTGTACAATATTATTACAGCATGGTTTTATCTACTTGATTAATTATACTTGTACCTGCAAGTTCATAGTATAAGATCAAGAAACAAATATCAGTAAAAAACACACAGGATCTATTTGTTAAAGCTGTGTTTTCTATCTCTTTGGTGTAATAGTCCATATTCTGTGGGACACTGTGTTCTCGCTTCACCATTGCTAACTGATTTCATTTGTCATTTCCTTCCATTCTGTTCTCAGAGAGACTGCTGTGTGCTTCACTTTCCTAACACTGTACACTCTAGGACCATCTCTTTTCAAGCAAATCAATTTTCTAATCTGAGTAAGGGAGCAGTAGCCCAGCCGAAAGGCACAAAGAAATCACTAAGTCCGTCAGTCACAGGAAGGTTGGATTCTAACTAGCAGACACTTATCAGCAGGACTCCTGTAAAAACCAGTCAAGATCTTTCTCTTCATGATCTTACAGCCCAAGAGCATCTGCTGTTCAGATTGAAGAAGTATTTTCCTGATTAACTGTCTCACTCAGTTTAAGAAAGAAAACAGATCAGTTTGATTAAGAATAATTTGTCAACATGTCCAGGACTTAAGATATTAAACACGCATCTCACAATATTTGGTGTTGTCTTTAAAGCTTCAAAATCTAGAATCAGGTGACTACATGAGAATTTCAGGTTCTATAAACAAGGTTTCTAGCCCTCATGATTGCATCAGAAAAAGCTTGAAAATCTGAATCCCAACAGCTCAAAAACCATATGGCAAACAAAAGGATCCCAACATTTATTATTTTTTAAATCTCACACTTCAGAGGGGGAACACAAAAGCCAGGGAATCCAGAGTTGTGTGACTTTATCCAAAATTTGACTGCACTGACTCTGCCTGACAAGAGACCAGATGCTGGTACAGAGGAACTTGTGCCAATCTATCAATGTATTTGTCAGGACAGGAATGGATACATTCTTCTGGACAATAATGGGCCCCTGATTACAGCTGCAGCCACCATGCACTACTGTAACCCAAACCATTACATGAACAGTATGAATAATTGAAATGTATCAATCTAGCAGTGAAGCCATGTTACGTATTTATGGTCTGAGCTAATTAGAAATAAAATATACAGTCTAGTATTTTCCTATATTGATTGGAATTTTTTAAATATTGTGAGGTTCTTTTAGAAGTTTGTGTTTTGGGCTTCTTTTTAAATGAAACAGGAAATTGATCTTTTCGCCTGCAATTCCTATGAATCTGTTACTGTGTGTAAGGCTTACACAAGGTTTTCATATGTTAGGTTTGCTTCTCTTGCTGAGTAGCAATAAGGATGATATGAAGTTATTGGACATTATCTCATCCTTTTTCTCCTGCTAAATGCATTAATAAATTGGTTAGAGTAGAATGTACTGGCTTATCTTTCAAATAGCATCAAGTCTTGGTATTACATCCTTTTCCTTTGCAGTTTTTTGTTATACAAATCTAACTAATAGCACCTCGAGTCTTAAGAGCACAAAGTAGCATTTGGGTAGATAATGTGAACACAGCCTCTGGAACACTGTTTTATTTGAGTAAAATTATACGCTTAATTTCCCACCTTCACTGAAAGAGGCAGTGGAGAAAAGAATTATGACCACATTGGACAACAAGATCAGACCCCTTATCATTCTGGCCATCAAAAATAAGTATCAACACGGTCATGATTCTGATTCAGGCTTCCTTGCATGTCTCCAGCTACCAGAGGGAATCTATAGGATGGAGGAAGAGGACTATGCACAAATAACAGGAAATAAATTGGGACAAACGTGCAAGAAGCAGCTAGTCAGCCAAGTTTTCTAGCAAAAGATGTCAGATTATCAGATGGGGAAATACTGGCAACCCGATCCTTAGTACCACGAGAAAGAAGATCAAAATCTGTAGTACCCTAATAAACCCAGGAGAGGGTGGATCAACTAATTGTAATATGTAGTTCCTTAAGGAAATGGAAGCAACAAAATAAGTAACACAGTACAGGCAGTCCCCGAGTTACGCGGCTCCAACTTATGTCGGATCCGCAGTTACGAACAGGGCTTTTCTCGCCCCGGAGGATGCCCAGATGCGCCGCGGTCCGCCACCCCTGTCCTCCGGGGCGAGAAAAGCTGCTCCCCGTCTACCTGGTCTGCAGGGAGACAGGGAGCAAAGCTGCGGAGCATGCCCGCAGGGGGACAGCCCAAGCGCGCCTGCAGACCAGGGAGACGGGGAGCAAAGCCGCAGAGCACGCCCACAGCGGGACAGCCCAGGCGCGCTTGGGCTGTCCCGCTGCAGGCGTGCTCCGCAGCTTTGCTCCCTGTCTCCCTGGTCTGTAGGGAGATGGGGAGCAAAGCCTTGGAACACGCCGGCAGTGGGACAGCCCAGGCGCGCTTGGGCTGTCCCACTGCAGGCGTGCTCCGCGGCTTTGCTCCCCGTCTCCCTGGTCTGACCAGCAGACCAGGGAGATGGGGAGCAAAGCCTCGGAGCATGCCAGCAGTGGGACAGCCGCGGCGCACCTGGACTGTCCCGCTGCCCGCATGCTCTGCGGTTTTGCTCCACGTCTCCCAGGTCAGCAGACCAGGGAGACGGAGCAAAGTCGTGGAGGACTTGGGCGGTCCCGCCACCCCCGTCTCCCTGGTCTGCTGGGGGGGTGTGTGCAGCTAGTGCCCCCCCCAGCAGACCAGGCTTTTCTTGCCTACCCCTGGGGTAGAGCAGCTGGGGGCTGCCGGGTTGGTCCCGCAGCGCCGCTCCGGACCAACCCGGCAGCACCCCAGCTGCTCTGCCCCGGGCGTCCTGATTCAGCCGCTGCTGGTCAGTTGCAGCAGCGGCTGAATCAGGACGCCTGGGGCAGAGCAGCTGGGGTGCTGCTGGGTTGCTCCAGTAGTGCCAAGGAGCCGCGCTACAGGAGCAACCCAGCAGCACCCCAGCTGCTCTGCCCCAGGCGTCCCGATTCAGCCGCTGCTGAAACTGACCAGCGGCTGACTACAGGAAGCCCGAGGCAGAGTTGCTCTGCTCCAGGCTTCCTGGAATCAGCCGCTGATCAGTTTCAGCAGCAGCTGACTTGGGGACGCCTGGGTTTCTTAAGTTGAATCTGTATGTAAGTCAGAACTGAAGTCAGTTCTGACTTACATACAGATTCAACTTAAGAACCAACCTACAGTCCCTATCTTGTACGTAACCCGGGGACTGCCTGTACACACAGAATATTCAGTGAAGATCTGGGTTTCACAATATGGCTACTCAGAATAGCTACATTGCCCTTACGCCAGGTCTCTCTCACAGCTACATTAACATTTTCCCCAGATCCTGAAGGAGCAGCATTTGCAGACAATTTAGCATCTGTGCTCTATTGGCATCATTAAATATATCATAAAGGAATTCTACATGAATCCTTCTCCCAGTCATTCTGTCTGGCAGGTAGTTCCTGGGAAACTATTGTGATCTTTGCAGCCATTGTGATCTTTGAAGTGAAATGCCACAAGCAGCAGTTCCTTTTATTAAGATAAAAACGTCAGCTGGCTTGTATTTCCAGTATTTCCTATCCCAACTGCCAGGATGCAACATCCTAGCTTCACTGTCCACTAGGAAAAATATGCACCATTAAACACCCTTTTAAAGGGCCCAAGGACAGCATGTTTATTTTTAAAACGACTCATTTGGCAGATTAGAAGCATTAGAATGTAATGGCCTGAGCATGTCATCATGAGACTCACAATTAACATAGCCAAAGACAGTCTCTGTCTGGAGGAGCTTACAATATATATCAAGGCAGACAAAAAAGTTTGGGAAAAAGGGGATTGAGAAACAGAGATTAAGTGATTTGCTCAAGGTCACACATATGTCTCTGAATGCCAGAACTAAACCCACATCTCCTGAGTCTCTGTCCAGTGTCTTACTTATAAAACCACTGAGCTGCAGAAATGTTCTTAAAACTAAACAAATTATGAGATGCATCGAGGCAACACAGCATGTAGAGAACACATAAATTGACAAAGGTTTGCATTCATCCAAGGTCCTATGTAGCGATCACAATACAGGGAGGCAGATTAAAAAGCAGAAATACACTGCATGTGGTGAAACAGTCACCAGTTCCTCTAGAACACACTAAAGAAATCAGGCAAAAGTGGTTCAGGTTGAAATTAGAAAAAAAAAATCACTTCAATATGCCTTTCCAAAAGTCCTGCACATGATACATCTGGGGGAGTTCTGCATTGTTGCACACACACAGAATTCATGTTCCCTACATTGTTCTGCATGTTCTGCATTGTTGCACACACACAGAATTCATGTTCCCTATTCTTTTCCTTTGCAGAAATAGATTTTGCCAGAGAACTGCTGCAATTACACCTTTTGCCCAACAATGGCTGCTGTAGAACAGAACAGAGTACAGTTGGCTCAAGTCAGAGCAGCCAGCTGCAGAGAGGGAGGAAAAGAGCTGAATTCCTCACAGCCCATTCTCCCCCCACTCATGGAGACAAGTGAGGAGACCTGAAATACAGACGGGGGACAGAGCAGGGCGCAGCAGAATGCTGGGGGACTCTAAGGGGGGGGACACACTGGGGAAAGGCACAGGAGCTAACAGGCTGTCAGCACAGACACGGGGCAGGATGGTATTAGGGATGCAAGGACGTATGGGGACAGCAACAAATGTGCTTGACTAAATAGGAGGCTAGAGGTCAGCCAGAGACTTCATGAGAGAGGTTCCCCAACTGCCTGACAAACCCACCCTCCCCTTCCCCCCCAAAAAAACCACGTTCCATATTTACACACACACACACACACACACACACACACACACCCTACATTCACATTGTCCAACCTTCTTGAGCTGAGATGTTTACTTGGTTTTAGTTGTAAACTCTGTGTGTGTGGTGTTTTCCTATGGACACTCTCTGCGGTGTTTTCCCAAATTAATTCCATGTTACTTCCTGCCCCTTTAATAAGAGATTTCTTTTCTACACTCAGACTCCAAGCTTGCACATGGAGAAGCATTGCCTCCCAGAAGTGCCCAAGGGTGTTGTGCGAATTTCCCAGATTACTGGGTGGGGTCTCGAGCCAGTTCTGTGTGAGATGGATAGCGAGGAACCCCTAGACCAGGCATGTCCAAAGTCCGGCCCGCGGGCCAAATGCGGCCCGCGGTCGGATTTAATACGGCCCCCCGCTTCTCCCGGCTCCCCGGTGCTTTTTCTAACTGGCGCGCTCAGCGCGCCGCTTCGGGCCGCCGCCGCCACCACCGCGGTCCCAAACCCTGCCCCTGCACTCCGCTTTGCGGCTGAGAGTGCAGGGACAGCCCCCGCTTCCTCCCCCTCTCCTGGCTCCCCGGCGCTCCTCTGACTGGCGCCGCTTCCGGCCGCGCCGCCGCCGTCCATGGCGGCCGCTGCGGTCCTAAAGCCCTCCATGTAGGGCACGTCCGCAGCCCCGCTCGGCTACGGGTTCGCCCTGCCCCCGGGCCGCCGTGAGGCCAGCGTGCCCTGCGCTCTCCGCCCGCCTCTGACCCTGCAAGCCCTCTACCTTGGGGCTGAGAGTGCAGGGACGGACTCCGCAGCTGCTGAGATCAGGGACGGACTCCGCAGCTGCTCAAGCTCAGCATCTGTGATTGGCCCTGCGCACTGTCAGCTTCCTGGCGGGCTCAGGCACGTGGAGCTGCGAACATTAGAGACTTCGCCACAAACGGGCTCAGGCACGTGGAGCTCATCATTAGAGACTTCGCCACAAACAGCCACAAAGGCAAGAGAATTCTTGTTGGGCAGTGTATTAGTGCAGTGTATTACTTGGGCAGTGTATTAAACCTCTGGCACTGCGCTCACATGATCCCTTCCCCTTCTGGTCAATTTAAAAAAATGGCGACTGTAAATAAGAGAAGGAAAGTTGACAGTGAGGGCCGCCGCTTCCAGGACAGGTGGAAAGTGGAATATTTCTTCACTGAAATAGAGAATCACTGTGTTTGTCTGATATGCCAAGAGACTGTGGCTGTTTATAAGGAATTTAATGTCAAGAGACACTACCAGTCGAGACATAGCACATACGACAAGCTTACAGGGCACGACCGCAGTGAAAAGTTGAAGCAACTTGAAGCTGTTTTAATGTCACAACAGAAATTTTTCATAAGAGCCCGTGAGTCAAATGAAAATGCCACAAGGGCGAGCTATGAGGTGGCAACGTTAATTGCTAAAAATTGCAAATCTTTTGCTGAGGGTGACTTTATCAAAGAATGCGTTATGAAAATGGTTGAGAATATCTGTCCCGAGAAGAAGCAAGAGTTTGCCAACATTTGCCTGGCTCGTAACACTGTAGCACGGAGAATTGAAGAGATTTCATCAGATATTAAGAGACAGTTGACATCCAAAGGAGTGGATTTTGACTTCTTTTAATAGCCTGTGATGAAAGCACGGACCTATCTGACACAGCTCAGTTGCTGATTTTTATGAGAGGGGTGGACGATGAAATGAATGTGACTGAAGAGCTACTTGACCTCCAGAGCCTTACGGACCAAACAAGAGGAAAAGATGTATTTGTTTCTGTTAGTTCCGCCATAGATGACATGAAACTGCCTTGGAACAAAGTTACTGGGATTATTACTGATGGGGCACCTGCCATGGTTGGTGAACGAAGTGGATTATCAACCCTAATCTGTAACAAGGTGATCGAAGAAGGAGGCAAAGCTATTAAACTCCATTGTATCATTCATCAACAAGTTCTCTGTGCTAAACATCTCAAATATGATCATGTTATGAAACCGGTGCTAAAGACTATTAATTTTATTCGCTCTAAAGCCCTGTGCCACCGCCAGTTTAAACAGTTTCTACTGGACATCCAGGCTGAATACGAAGATATTTTATATCACAACGATGTAAGATGGCTCAGTCGGGGGTCTGCACTGCAGCGTTTCTACTCTCTCAGAAAGGAAATTGGAGAATTCTTGGAAACAAAGGGACAACCAATGCGAGAACTATCTGATCCTATTTGGCTGGCTGATTTGGGGTTTCTAGTTGACATAACAAAGCATCTGAATGTACTGAACACGAGTCTTCAGGGGAAAGATGCAGCGGTGAACCAGCTTTATTCACACCTCAAAGCCTTTGGGACAAAGCTGCAACTTTTCATAAGGCAGTTGTCACAAACACAGCCCAATACCATACATTTTTCAGCGTTGCAGGAAATAATGAACAGTTTTCCACAGGACAATATCAGTGCGCAAACGAGCAGGTATGCAGCAGACATTGCATCTCTGGCTGGGGAGTTTAAACGGCGCTTTCAGGACTTTGCAGCTATTGAAAAGGAGATCAGCCTTTTCTCCTCTCCATTCTCTGTTGACCCCGAGGATGCTCCAGATCAGCTGCAGCTCGAGCTCATTGAGCTGCATTGTGACAGCGAGTTACGCAGTCGTCACCAACAGCTCTCTCTTGTGAACTTTTACCGCCAACTGGATAAGAGCCGGTTTCAAGAGATTCGAACATTGGCTAAGAAAATGCTGAGCTTGTTTGGCTCAACATATACGTGTGAGAAGACATTCTCTGCTATGAACTTTAACAAGAACCGCGTGAGGACAAGACTAAGTGACTCTCACCTGCGTGACATTTTGCACATCAAAACCACTGCCTTTGAACCAGACCTAGCCTATGTACTGCAGTCCAGATCTCAGTTTCACCCTTCACATTAGTGTAGGCAAGTTTTTTTTTCAATTGAGATGAATACATTGTAAAATCTCAGTTAATGTCAGTTGGTCTAAATCAGTTATAAATATATTTGGACACAACATGTATAGTTGGTGTTATGTCGTTTGCCGTTTGCAATAAACTTTGCATAAAATAGTTAATTTGCATTTAATTTTAATGGTTCAAAGAATGTCAGGCAAAATGGTCGGCCCTCACGCATGTTCACTTCATCAAATCTGGCCCTCTTTGAAAAAAGTTTGGACACCCCTGCCCTAGACATTAAACCTGGCCCTGGCTGCTGCTGGTGCTACCTGGCAGAAGGGTTTCACCCTTACTGCTCACGCCTTTGCACCAACTCTGAGGGGCTTAGGAAATACATTTCTGTATTGGAGTTTAAATGAATTACTCAACATTCTGTTTTAATATGCCTAGTAAAGAATCTGTCCTTTTCCTAAAACTTTTTGTTATGTATATTATTGCAGACACACTTGCTGAGGTATTTTAAAATAATTTACCACATATTTCAAACTGGTGTGATTATTGTGTGCTATTTGACAAAAAATATTTAGAAATTTGCAGAATTTTAAGATGTTGTGTGAAGAATTTTTTGGCACATATTTCTCCCAAGATTAACAACAAGTCATCAAGAACACCACCCAGCACAAGGGGAATGCTTTGCTGTCAGGAAGCACATTCTGTTAGAGTGACTGATACATGAGAGGTCTCTTGAATGCAGCATTCGTTACTGCAGCAAACAAGTTCATCAGTTCCAAGTGTACAGCACTGTCAGTTCTGTAAACGAAATTGAATAAGCAGTCTTTCAAATGTTTTCGATTAAAGGACAGGGATTATTCAGATTTGCATGTTCCACAGTTGTGACAAGTGCAGGAAGTCACAGGGCCATTTGCCAGCTTCAGGAAGATGGTCATAAATGTGATTTCAGATTAACTAGGTATCAGTAGGGTTGCCAAGTGTCCGGTAGTCTGGTTTTTGGGTGCTCTGTCTGGTAAAAAAAAATCCAGAAAATACCGGACATGTGGAATGTCCGGTATTTCCTGGATTTCTGACTGGGCGCCAGATGGAAGCCTGGCGAGGGCTGGAGGAGTGGCTGGGAGGCAGGGCATGATCAACGCTGGGAGTCCTGGCTGCGTATGACGCTTTGGGGAGGAGGAGAAGCCCTGTCCCTGCTCCTGAGCGCATGGTGGAGCCGCAGCCGGACTCACTCATGCTTCTCCGGACCATGCGCAGGACTGACAGCGTCCTGGGATCTGCATGTGCCCGGGTCAGTTCCCCCCTCCCCCCGACCAGCTCTGCTGCCCCCGACCCCCTCCCGGCCACACCTGCTTCCTGCCAGCTGGTTCTCCTCCTCACCATCTCCCCTGGCCAGCCGCACTGCCGCTGCCCCCGCTCCTCCTCCGGCCAGCCACGTGGCCCCGACCCCTCCTCCTCCATCTCCCTGGGCCAGCTGTGCTGCCTGACCCCCGCCCCCGATCTCCTCCAGCCAGCTACACTGCCCCTGGCCCCCCACCCACCAGCCCCGCCCCCCCATCTTCTGTGACCAGCCATGCTGCCCCTGCCCCCCCCTTGCCGGTAGGCCCCCCTCCCCCATCAAGTGTGTCTGGTATTTTTTCTAAACCTACCTGGTAACCTTAGGTATCAGTCAGTGTTATCACTTATAGGACAGGCATAGAACAACCTACCCTTTACAAGACTGTACCATGGGAGAAAAATGGAAGGCAGCAAAGTCTTGTAGTCTAATCCTGAGAGCAGAGAATTGGCAGTCAGTTCATTCTACTCCTAAATCCCATCCACAGGTCTGACATCATCTTGCAAAATATCCTGAGGGAAGTCACTCTGTGCCTCTCTTTCCCTGTCTGTCAATTGAGGATACAGCCTCACATGGGAGAAGAGAGACTTCACTGACGTGTGAAAGGCGCTTTAAAATCCTTTGAGGGGAAAGGATCCATGAAAGTAGTAAGATGCAAAGACAGGAACCATTTTTATTCCAAAACAATTAGACACAGAGTTAACATTTAGACAACATTTGCGAAGACCTAAACAGCACTTAGAAGCAAGCTAAAACAAGACACAAAAAAATCCTACACACTCCACAAATCTTCATTGTATATAAAGAAATGTGTATTTCAGAACAACCATCTGAACTCTGACTTTGTTAGGAGAAGCTGGGCACTTCCTAAAGGAAGATCAGTTAAGTTAGAATCAGAAAGAAGAGGCAGCCAACAGATAGCTTCAAAGAAGGAGTAATAAAAATAGGTCAACAGGCCAAATCATTGTAGCAGTTGATTTTCTAACCAATTTAAGGGTTATACAGTAAAAGCTGTGTTATCCAACACACGGGGGGTATGTCTACACTACCCTCCTAGTTCGAACTAGGAGGGTAATGTATGCATACCGCACTTGCTAATGAAGCCCGGGATTTGAATTTCCCGGGCTTCATTAGCATAAGCGGGGAGCCGCCATTTTTAAATCCCCGCTGCTTCGAACCCCGTGTAGCGCGGCTACACGGGGCTCGAACTAGGTAGTTCGGACTAGGGTGCCTATTCCGAACTACCGGTACACCTCGTTTCACGAGGAGTACCGGTAGTTCGGAATAGGACCCTAGTCCGAACTACCTAGTTCGAGCCCCGTGTAGCCGCGCTACACGGGGTTCGAAGCAGCGGGGATTTAAAAATGGCGGCTCCCCGCTTATGCTAATGAAGCCCGGGAAATTCAAATCCCGGGCTTCATTAGCAAGTGCGGTATGCATACATTACCCCGCTAGTTCGAACTAGCGGGGTAGTGTAGACATACCCCCAGGGATTAGGGCGTGCCGGTAACCTAAAAATCCTGGTTATCTGGGGGGGGGGGCGGAGCTGTGCAGAGGCTACGGGGGGCCCCACGGGAGCTGTGTGGGGGCCGTGATGTGGCCTGCTGGGGGGCCATGAGCCACGGGCGGGGGGGGCTGGGATGCAGCCTGGTGTGGGGGGTGGAAGCCAGGGGGCAGGAGGTGGAGATGGCAGAGGTGGGCTGCTGGGGGTGACAGGAGCTGCGGGGGGAGCAGAGACCCTTGCTCCTTGTTTCCAGCTGCCGTTTGCCCCTCCCCCAGGTACGTGGTGCATGCTCATCTGAGGAGCATCCCAGCACTTACAGGGCCAGTTTCCTTCCCCTACCCCCCCGCCCTGCTTTTTTTTTTTTTTTTTTTTTTTTTTGGCCAGTTTCTACAGTTTTCCAGGTAGTGCAGGTTTTACTGTATATTGGGAACACTAGAGAACTATTTGCTGTAGTCAAGAGATAAGGGCATAGCAGTGTTTTTGCTGCATCTTTAGTAATAAAAAGGTAACATCTTCAAAGCACTGTGGAAGCAGCAGCAGGAAGATCTGAGCTGTGTGTAGGGGGAGGTTGATGGAGAACAGAAAGGTCACCAAATTATTTTAAAAGGAACACATGGTCTGGTCAAGCCTAATAATGAATCCCTCAGAGTCCTGTCTCATTTAATGATTACCTGATGAGACATGCACATTCACTGTGCAGTGTAGCTAAGTTAATCGCAAATGCAAATTCAGCAAAGTCCACCTTTGCTTTCAGCATTCTAAAATGTGCAAGAGAGGTCATAATATATTAAAATATTAAATGCTAGACCAAAGAATATTTGCTTTTTAACTCATTAAGCTCTGGTCCCTCCCAACAAAGTCACTCTATGCTTTAGGTAGACTATTTAAAAAACAAAGATTTTAGTATATAACCTGTCATGACCAAAATCCCAGTTTGTCAGATGAGATGAGCTTGCCTCAAAATTAGTCCAAGGCAGGCTCCCTTAATGTGGATGCACTACGTCGACTTGGAGCCCTAGGAAGCACTGGGGAATAATTACTGTGAATGACTCTGGGGAGTAACTGTTTCAAAGGAGCAGCAGTGGAACGTCCACACAACCACTATTTTGAAATAACTGTTTCAAAACCCGTGTTATTCCTCATGGAAAGCTATTATCATATATATTGTAGCCCAATGTCTGAGAGTCTGTAACGCTGAAATGCTGGCTATTCCCTCTGGGCGGCGCTGTTGCCTGAAATGCTGGCTGTTCTCTCTGGGCGGCCTGTGCTGCATGGGGAGTGTGGGGCCCAAAAGGCCGCTTGCACAGCTTGCTCCACCACGGTGGCCTGGCTGAGCGGCGCAGAAGTCAGCCAGGCGTCACAGTGGGAGGGGAAGGGGGCGGGGCACGGATGTACATGGCCAGGGGGCGGGGCCTGGATGAGCGTGCATCCCCGATGGAGACAGAAGAGAGCGGAGGAGACAAAGAGGAGGCGGAGGCGGAGGAGAGCGGAGAGAGAGAGAGAGAGAGAGAGAGAGAGAGAGAGAGGCAGGAGTAGGAGAAGAGAAAGAGAGATGGAGAGAGAGGCAGGAGGCAGAGGAGAGCTGAGAGAGGAGGGGAGGCAGTAGGAGACACTGACAGAGTGAGAGAGACACAGAGTGAGAGACCGTAGGCTCAGGAGAGAAGAGCGAGATAGAAAGGGAATAGGACATGGAGGAGAGACCTGGAAATCCTGTCTTATGACGGGCTATTGGCTAGTTTTGAAATAACCAGCCCCTTATTTTGAAATAATGGGGATAGTCGTGTGCAGAGGTTCCCAACCTTTTCCATATGGGGACTCATTTTGACAATTCAGGAAGACTTGATGACCCCAGGCAATTAAAAAACGGGGGGATGAAGAGGGGCAGATCCACCTGGGGAGACACTTGGCGACCCATAGTTGGGCCCAGACCCATAGGTTGGGAAACCCAGGTCGTGTGGATGCTCTGCTTATCATTTTGAAATAACTTCCTAGTGTAGACCAGGGCTTAGTTGCCACAGGACTACTCCATTGTTTTTAAAGTTACAAACTAACAAAGCTACCCCTCTGAGACTTTTATAACTAATAATGATTTGCTCTACAGGTGTAAGCTTACAAACACTTTATAAAGCGGGGTAAATGCTATTATCCAAATCTTGGCTGATGTAAATACAGACATTTAAAGCTTTTTGAGAAAAGAACAATATAGTCACAGTTAACAACTCCACTAACAATGAACCCTTTATTACTCAGTTACCCAATTTGGATAACAAGCCTATGCATATTCCCCCTAGGTGAAAGGGTCATTTTTCAGTTAGCTTAACTAGCATGGGACTCATAACATCCAGGGTTAATTCCTTTGCCACAGACTTCCCTGTATGACTCAGGGCAACTCAGTCTGTTCCTCAGTTCCCAATCTGTAACATGAGGATAATAGTACTTCCCTGTTCCACTGGGTGTCAAAATACTTACACTAGAAAGATTTTGAGACCTTCTGATTAGAGAAGAGTCCAGGGCTGGGGGTGGGAGGGGAAGAACCATTTACTTTCCAGCAGGTAAATGACTTTCTGCTGCCCTGCTCCCCACACACAGCCCAATATGGAAAAATAGGAAGTTTGGAAGAAAATTTTAAAGAAACCAACATGAAATATTCTCTCAGATGGAATAGTGAAAGTTTTGAAAGTAATGGCGTTGTTGCCATTCAGTGCTTTTAAATGCTTTCTAATAAATATTAGAAATGAAGGAACTTTATTTACAAATTTCACTGTCTTAGGCCATTACAATTCCTATATACAAAAGTAAATCAACTTCAGAATTAGAAGCTGTGGATGTTTCAGATATGGATTTTGGTTAGACATGCTATGCTACTGTAATGCCAGCAAGCAGAACCAAACCTGGAACCTCTGGAGCTAAAAGCATGATCTAAAAGCCAGAGGGCTCTCAGCTAAGGCTGTTGAGGAGACATTCTCTCACACTGTAAGTCATCTAAGTGCCATTATATGGGACCGTGAACCACACCCAGAGGGTATAGAGGTTGCACTAATATTTCTAAGAATACATAGTAACAGTTTGAGTTACAGTTTACTGGTTCATACTAGAGTTACATGCGCAATGACATAGTATCACTAATGCACTATTAAAGACTGGCAGTGTTGTTACTATGAAGTTTGAATACGTATCAAAATTTATAATTTGTTTTTAATACTGAGCTCTGCTACCTTCATTAGAGGGCATTCATTTCCAAAGCTTTTTCTCTAAATTGCAATGAATCAATGTTTTGTTTAGAAAAAAAAAATCACATTTAAGGAAGTTGGATTTGAACTTTGCCTACATTTTGTACTTTCATACTTTTGTTTAAAAAAACTAAAAAAAAAACCACCACAAAAATTCAGACACCAAGATCTAGCAAACTAAATATAAATGTTTCAAGCCATGCAGACGAAATGCATGGAATTTCAATTATGCACGTACCTGGTTCCAAAAAGGAGACTAGATCATGCAATTGATCTATTCCTTTAGCAAAAATATTTCCCCCTTCTGAACTCTAGAAAATAATGATAATGAAAAACATTTTCGGCCAATCAGCATCACAATTTCATTTCTACATCTTTTAAAGTAGTAAATAGACAAAGATGAGACATCTTCTTACAAACTTTGATAATTTTTTGCACACTGAAGTGACTCCCTCTTCCCAGCTGCAGATATCTGAATATATCCAGCTGTTTTAGCAGGCTGATTGCAATGCAACATATAGCTGAGAAGGTTAGTGAATGGCTAGGAACACATTAGGTACTTCCCAAGTCAACATGTAAAAAATAGGAAATCTTTAAGTGAGACTCATCTTGACGGCTGCTGTTAGCAGGTGTTGGGGGTAAGGACAGAGTGACCAGTAGGAGGAGGAGAGGATAATGGTATTCAATAATGCATTTTTAAATTATTCCAATATTCCTCACACTCAAAAGTGAAATATTACTCTTGATAAAACACTACAGGAAAAAACAAACATGCTCTTATTGGAAGATCCATGGTCTGAAACTCATTTCATCTTCCAATTTTTGTCAGTCAAAAATCACTGACAGCACTCTGTTAAGCATTTCATTCCAGTATAACAGCATCACTTTTTTAACCTAACAGCGGCTGCTCCTCAATTTACCTTGGGAGGAGTGCAAAACCGCATACAAAGTCTTCTTTGATCATACAAGGAATCCATATGGATTGAGCAGGATTCTCTGAGAATTACTCTTACAACTGTACCAGAATAAACAGGAGTATTCAGAAGTCAATATCCACACAACTATGAACTGTCTCCCCTGAGATGTACAAATACCACAATGAAGTCTGTCAAATTAGAAAGACATAAACAAGTCCAGCTGTTGAACACAATGCAAGCAATTAGCATTCCTCTAACTCTTCACATACATCAAAACTCAGCATTAAAAGCAATGGTAAATGTAAACATGCAACAATCATGGAAAAGCCTCCTTGGGGGAAAAAAAATAATCTATGGAAGCCTCATATGTGCGGGAATAGCTACAACAGGTAACACTGTCAAAAAAACCCAATGAAATAGAGGTTCTTAATGTGAACAATTTGACTAAAGATGTGTAAATACATTGTTAAACATGGAAAACATTTAAACTTTGACAAAGATTAAGACACAAATCAGGTCTGTTTTGAATTAAACATGCACATCTAACAGCATTACTAAGTCAAATACTTCAGTTACCTGTATTGCGATACATTGTTAACATGTGTCTTGACTTGATAATCCAAGATATGATAAACTAAATGTCAATTGGGGGACTTATTTTCACTACTATACTATTATCCTTCAGAGGGCCGCAAAGTGCTTTACAAAAATTTGTCAACCTTCATTTGATAGGTGGATGATAAGATAGACTTCTACAGTTTTAGTCCCAGCTCTGTCAAAAACTAAAATGCCCTGCCTTCACAACAGTTATATTTTCTCCTCTTTGCACCGGAATCGGAGGGAAAAAGAAAGGCTAGGCAGGACCATATTGAAGATACAGAGATTTGCTTTGGGATTCTTCTGACTAAAATATCCACATTGCCTTCATTAGAAAAGGGTTAATGGCATTTGTAGTTGCTAGAAGTAGGCGATAATAAGGAACCAAGATTTACTGAAAGTTAGTGTTTCAGCACCTTGCACAGCTCCCTTTTCCAACAAATTGCAACATGGGAGTTTAGCTCTGTTCTATGGACTCAGGCACCTTACCGCCACATCTGTTCAGGTTCAACATCCAGCCAATATGACAAAGCTGGATACTCTAAAGAGCACCAAAATCACGCTTCTCTGGAGTGGAGTTTTTGGCTTATTAGGATAAGTCAAGGGGTTCACTGTAGTCCAGGATCTCAATGCCCAGCTAAAGAGGTTAGTTAGTGTTCTCTAGAATGCATGGTTCTTCTTTGAGATACCATCCTTCCCAGATATTTTCTGAAAGAATACACTCAAGGACAACTGAAAGTGATACCATTTAACATTATTGACAAGGCAGAGGCAGTATAAATTCAAAACATGGTATCTGAATTAAAATGTTCTTGCTACTGGAAAGTAACAAAAATAGAGATAATAAAAAGTTATGAACATACCCACACTTATGAATAACAACTCAATCTTCATCCCAGGAATTCAGTATCAGAGGGGTAGCCATGTTGCATCTGACAAAATGGGTCTTTGCCCATGAAAGCTTATGCTCCTATACTTCAGTTAATCTATAAGGTGCCACAGGACTCCTCGCCGCTATCCCAGGAATTGACATTATTAGTGTCTCTATAGTGACTTATCTTCCAAGTGCCTTACAAACATTAATTAATGCAAGCTTGAGTCTGAGATACAGAACACACATACCCCTTTCCAGACTACTGTATCTTTTTCATAAGTCTGATTTATCTTGCATACCCCAAGTTTCACCTGGCTTAAAATCTACTTACTGATGGAATCAGACATAAAAATAAAAACGCATCACAGCACACTATTACTGAATATTTTGCTTACTTGTTTTTAACATATAATTACAACAAATCCATTGAAATATAAACTTTATATTTATAAAGTTCAGCACAGTTTGAACTTTATTACTGCTTTTAGTTAGATTGTTGTAAAACTAGGTAAATATCTGATTAATTGAAGTACACCCAGATAACACAAATCCCTGGCTGAGAACCACAGTGTTAGAGTAACTTTCAAAAAGACTCAGTCCCATTCCCCTCAGATGTCAATAAAGGTTTCCCCAATTCCCGTTAGGCTGCTTCTATTGTCTAGTTTTATGCTAACCCATGATCATACGTTCAAGATCAAGGGAAGATATCCAAATTAGAAATTGGACCGTAGACAGAACTATTTCCTGAAGTCAATGAATGAAAACATCAGTGCTGAGATCTTGATTTCAAGATGTTAGATGTGTCCACTTTTTAAAAAAGAGCCCCCATCCATCTCTTCTCGCCTCGTAAATTATAAATTTTAACCTCCCCTGAGAGAGACTTGCCTTCTGTCTACCTTGTAAAATTCTTCATCAGGAGCACTTAATTAAAATTAATTCTCTCTTTTCCCAGACTAGAAGACTGTCCATAAGGAAATATACAATTGAAGACAAAAATCACATGAAAAAATCATGCCAAATCATACACTTGATTTATTTAAAAAAAATTCATCACCCAAATGTGTTTCTCCAAGAGAAAGAGGCCATAGAGCACATAGGAGAAAATGACTGAACTGAATCTATTTATATAATTCTTTAGAATTTTTATAAAATCAGGTATCACAGGAAAAAAATCAAGAATCTGAACGTCAACATTTCAAACCTTCAGCTACAATTCCACACTGTTGGTACACATACTGTTAACTGTAGAAATCAGGATTAAAAAAATAAAATAAACGTAGATCACAGGCTTGCAAAATACTGTTAGAAAAAACCTACAGTACACATGAAGAGGGCTGAAAGGGAACTGCTTCACTGAATGCACTGTAAGAAACACGTGCTTCAAATGAGTGTAAATAGAAGTTGTTTTTCATTTCATTTCTCCCCTCAGGTTAAAGATCATACACAGACAACTGCAGCCTAAAGCATTTTATAGACAAACACACACAGGATCACTTCATCCACCACTGAAATGCAAACATGGGTTGAAACATTGTTTTTTCAATTAGCAGCACAACTCTTTAGGACAGGACAAAGAATGCTCTTTCCAAATGACTCTCTAGAAGGAATTTTGGCAAGCAGAATATAGTAACTCAGACTGAAATACAGCAAGAATGCAGAGATTTGCACCTATCGTTTCTCAGAGTCCCATGGGATCTTTAATAGATGTTGGCTTTTTTGCATCTGATCTGAAAGACAAGCACTTCTGTCTCAAAGCTATGCAAAAACACTGGCCCTGTACCAGCTCACAGGGTACCAATGGCTAAGTCACCTACAACTTTTCCTGCAGCACCTAACGCTGAATCTTCAGGAAACCTTTAACCATAGCACTACCACAAAAGCTCAGTCATTGTTATGGAAGGCCATCACATCACTAGCCTTGCTCAGACACTGAGCAAGACATTACCAGTAATCAGTCTGCATCAAAACTGCCAGTACTGCTACACACAAGGGAAATTTCACAGAAACAGAAAAGACCAATAAGTTCATTAGAAGTGACCTAAGCATGTATTAGCCCAGCTTGTGAAATTTGGCAGGATTAGAAATGGGGTGGTATGAAGGAAAGCAAATTTAAATTTGAGATCCAAAAAGTGTTGCAGAAAACCCTTGTGTGTACAAATATATATTTGCAGTTAAATCTCTTTTGCCCTAAATTACAACAGAGAATGCAATATTTTCTATTTTTAAATTCATTGAAGGACTAGCTATTTTTCAAAGGTGGAAGCAGCAAAAATTAATTTCTTTAATAAAGAAGGCGACAACAGAGCCAGCCCTCATGTCCCAGACAATTAACTCCTCTGTTAGAACCGGAAATTCAACTCTACTAATTATTCCACTGTAGTAAGAACTCCACCTCCTAAATAGCCACCCCCTCAATTAATTGTTAAACATAATCTACTAGAGCACTCAACTCTTCTTAGCAGTTCCAGCAATTACTCTGATGGCTACAACTACAGTCCTTAAGTTAGTGAAACATGTCTATTCTGCAGCAATAGGAAAGCTTTTTAAACAAAGAAAACGTGGCACTGGTACAAGATGTGTCCCAGTCACCTTGAGCTAATTCATGGGTTGGCATAGGAGGGAAATCACCACAGAAATCAAATGGCAGATCTGCCAGCACTCTGCTGTTCCATCTCTAGAAATAATCAGGCATGGAAGCAATACAGCCCAGTGTTACAAGAAAGCACAGCATGATGCATCTTATACATAAAGTAGAATGATGAAAGGCATCGGGTCATCAATACACTTTGCAATTTATCAACTTATGTCATCCTAAAGGAAAACCTTATGGTGTGGGAAAATTAGTCATGTTTTCTAAACGGGAAGAACCCCACACACATATTTGTTTCATTTCACTGTGCCTTCAGAGATAAACCTATATCTTTGAAGCCTATTATCTCTGCAAGCTGTTTGTGCTTCATTACAGGTATCTCAGACTAGCTCTTTTATAGAAACAATGCTTAAACTTCATGGAAATACAGAAGTTGGGGGGGGGATGTCAAGGAAATGGACAAAAGATGTACGATTATAACAAATGAAAATGTTTCCACCTGAAGTTATCCCACTAGAAAAACTGCAATAAAACATATCACACCAAATGAATTACAGTATGTTAAGTATATATTGTGTATGCTGTATTAAAAGAAAAAAATATATGGCTAAACATTTTCCTCAAAAAAATTAACATTCAACTGAACAAATTGACAGGTTAGTTTTCACTAATTTTGAAATAAAATCAATTTCACTAGCAATACAGATATTGCTGCCCTGTGAATGATCCAGATAAATGTCTGAAAAGATCTTTAAACAAAAAAAATTCTGAACCCAATTCTCTTACTATTGCAATTTTCATTAATTTCACTATCATTTCTGTGCAAGTCTGCATTATACATTAAGGGAAAATATGCAAACACAATAGTACACAATCAGAAAATTAAGCAAATATAGATTGATTGTTTCCCTAAAGGAATGGGCTTCTGACAAGACCTTTGTGTGTTGTGTGTGAAATATCATTTGACCTTTTGCTCCCCATATTCCTACAAGTTCCGTAGTGTCTGATTAACAGAAGAAATAAAATTATTCAACCTCGTCACAAAAACGTAGTCACTGAGCACAGTAAGAAAGCAGAGGCTAGCACAATAGATAGTTCCTTCAGCAAGAAGTCATCATATGATAGTACAAAGGACTCGTAGGGTCACTATTTTTCTTTACAGTTTTTTCTCCCCCACACACTTTGATGTCCTTTATCATAAATTTAATCCTTCTAGCCCAGCAGAAACAGCAAGGACTGCCTTCAAAGCCCACCAGTGCCACACTAGAACGCATCCTGTTGAGTTACAACCACAAAACCAAACACTCTTCTCCCTCCATGCCCCATCTTGCCTGCATAACAAGAGACATGCAAAACTCAGCAGATTTAGTATGCAGAGGCAAATGCCAAAATTTTGCTCAGTTCAGGCCTAAGTTCCATATAAAAAAGGAATAAGAAACCAGAACCAAAAATTAAATTTGTTTTCTTAATGAAAATAGATAACACTAACATTAGGCCATACAGAAATATTAGTTCAGGAAATCTGCATAGCTAATAACTAAATAACATCAGTGTCTGCCTTTCACCAACAGCAAGCTTCCAAACAGATCCACCAGAAGAACAAAGAATGAACTTGTTCCTCCATTTTCCTTAATTCAATTCAATCACTTGCTCTTTATTTTTAAAATTTAAGGGGAAATATTTTGTGGGCCCACAAACTTAACTGGGAAAAAGCCTTTTTACATCACTGACAGTGACAGCTTATTTTCACTCAGAGTTTCCCTGTGTATCTATCCATCCCTCCCAGTTCCAGATCCTGCAAACACACAGGCATGTCAGAATAGTAGTTGCAAGTGTCACATGTTTTCAGGTCCCCAAGACAGCAAAATGCTTCACTGGTTGAGCTGAACACACAACTTTACACTCACAGAATACAAGAAAAAAAAAGACAAGGAAAATAAATTTGCACACAGATCAGGTGAAAATAAGTAGCTAACAGAATCACCCTGAGGGTGCAGAGGAACAAAGGCAACAAACTAAGCAATAATCTATTGAAAAATCTGATGAAAAAGCTCAATAAGGAATCCATAACTTAGTTAACAGTGGACAGCAAAAAAATCAATTTATTTATTACTTTTGCCTCTTAGTACTCTTATGATTACAGTTTGTCATCATGGCAAAAAAAGGACTGAGTCATAATTTTAATTTAAAAATAGGGCATGGAACATCAAAATCATCATATTGTTGGACCCAGAAAATTAAGAGTGAATTTGTCTTCAATTTGCAATTAAAAACAAAGCCATTTAATTGAATTAGCTCTTCCATACTAAATGGCACACATGTACAGCCAAGTCTGAGAAGATTCATGGAGGAGGCTGGCTCAGGTGACCAAGACCAGGGATGAAATCCCACTGTTATTCAAGTCAAAGGAAATTTTGTCACTGACCTCAATGGGGCCAGGATTTTTATTTTATTTATTTTAAGATAAGCAAATCCTGAAAGAGTCATGGGCATGATAAATACACAGCTTTTTACATGACACATAAAAACAAAGTCTTCTCAGAAGAAGTCTTTATTGTATGTGGGGGGAAGGGGCATTGGTTGGATTTTTGTTGTTTTTGTTTTTTAAGAAACAGCAGTAATTACAAATCTTCCTTTCCTGTAGTTGCTGAGAACCTTCAGAAGTGCTATATAACTAACACAGGTTGAACCTCTCCAATCTGGCACCCTTGGGATCTGACCAGTGCCGAACCAGAGAATTTGCTGAACCATGGGAGATCAATATTGTCTAACAGCATTACCAACACTTGCTCTGCTTACTGGGCTCTTAGAAGACATTTAGATGTAAATTAGAGTTAAATAACAGCACAGAACACTGAGCGCCACAACTGGTGGCTGTAAACATGGGACCGCAAGAAACTTGGCCACATCCTTGATAAGTGGACATTCAGCTAACTAAAACCATACCAGACCAAAGACGTCAGACCGGAAGTGTCGGACCAGAGATGTGCAACCTGTAGGAGAGTGTAGCAGGAGGGCATTAGGTTGAATATTTCACAAAAAAAGGCATTTTCCCCACAGTTGTTTGTGAGGAGCCTGAGTTAAGAAAAACTCTATGTAATGGTTCAAAGAGTTCAAGATTAGACATCTTCTCTCCTTTCAGTTATTCATGTTTCAGTCTTGTAACTTTTATGATAACAAAATTCCACTAGTTTTTCAGGCTTCCCATAGAAAAGTTAATCCTGATATTGCTGAAGAAAAAGATGCTGGACTTAAAAAAAGTTGAGGCCTTTAAAAAGCAACAAAAAAGACATCTTTAAATTGTGGTTGATTTATTTCGTTTAGCTTTGCAGTTCCATCTTAATAACTTTATAAGTGTTAAAGAAAATCAGTGCTCTTCTAGAATAAGCAGTATGCTAATAACATTTTCTATCAAAAAACAGTATTTTTCAGTAAGTATTGCTAATTATTGGATCTGTGCATTAAATCTGACATACTAAATAATGAAGATTAATAATATATCCCGAGGAGTTTCAGAGAAGATAGCTGGGTTAGTTTGTTTCAGCAAAAACAATGAAGAGTGTTGTGGCATAACAAATATGTTTGGACATAAGCTATTGGGGGCTGGAATCCACTTCATCAAATGCTTGCCCAAATAATTTTGTTAGTCCAAGGTGACACAGGACTCCTCGTTTTTAGTTATACCTTCTATTAATGGTGTATTACAGTAGTGCCCATTAAGGTCAATGTCTGAAGTGTGAAAGTATTCTTATGCATGTTTATAATTAAAAAACTATACATACATGCAGTCCATCTCAAGCCATAGAACTAGCTGATTTCTCACAGTTATCATGGTAATGAATCCCAATCAGGAGATACAGTTTTTTGTCTGTTTAATGCAACTGACTTACAACCAAGAAAATTAAACCTTATTGGATATCACTGGATCTTCTTCCCAGTCCGTGCTTATGTCACAAGAAGGAGAAAGGAAGAAGATCCTGGATAAGAAAAGCTTTCAAAGATGATAAAGAAAAGGTGCTGAAGATTTTTCCTGCCAAACCAAAAGCTATACATGATGGGGGAAAAAAACAAACAATTTTTACATGTAATGAATTAGAGACTATGACATCCAGTGCATAAGAACTAGAAAATACCTGTTTTTTCCTTTTTGTCTTTGGAGAGTGCAGCTAATGCTCTGAGCACTTTCTTCAGCTGAATCATCTTAAACTGAATGCAATGTTTCCCAAAGGACTACAGAGATGTGCTATACCCAGAATTACAATTTGGACACGATTTCACTTTCATTAAAAAAAAAAACTGACTTTACATTCAACTTATCTGTGAACTGATTTAGTCAAATAGATTTTAATTTTTTTTAAATAATTCTACCTTTGTTTTCATATTGTGTGTGTGTGTGTGTGTGTGTGTGTGTGTGTGTGTGTGTGTGTGTGTGTGTGTTTTAAGATCACCAACATTTGCATGGAAGAAGCTCTTTCTTTCATAAGGTTTCATCTGCCAGTTATTTCTTCTTCATTCTAAACATTCATCGTGACCTGAAGTCATAATCCTCTGCTTGACAGACTAATTGTGGTGGAGATTATTATGATTACAACACAACACAAGGAATGAGAGTTTATCTGCTCAGAAAGCAAATATCCTGTTTTGATGCAATGCCCTCAATAATTAAAAAAAGAGAAATAGACATTGCTATAATGTTTCTCTCAAAACATTTCAGTTTTTCATTAATCATTTAGCAGATCTCATGAAAAAGTGCTTGTCCTTCCAATAAATTCTGACAGCTGTAAGCAGTTGAAATAAGAATCTTGTTAATAACCAGGTAGACATTTATATGGCTTATCATTTATTGATCTTGAGCACTTATCTAAGTATTTGGTTATAAAAATAAACCTTATAATGAGTAGCATAAATAAGGGCTGTGATCACTGCAGGCCAAAACAGAAAACAAAGAATGGGGGGGAGGGTGGTGGGCAGGGAAAATCTAACAAGCCAGACAATAACCAATACAAGCTCAAACAGAAATGGCCTACATCGGGATGGAGAACCTAAGGCCCAGGAGCCAGATGCCAACCCTTGCTTGCCTGGATCCGGCCTCTGAGGCTCGCTGATGCTCCAGATCCCCCGCTGCTTCCCCACAGAGCTAGAGCACACAAAATCTAGTAGCCTGCACTCCTCCTATGCTCTGGTGTGCAAGGAGAACGTGGGGAGTGTCTCTCTCAGTGAGGATTTGGATTTTGCCTTCTCACTTGTCCCCCAACTGATTTTTCTGTGGTTCAGTGGCCCCCCCCAATCCAAAAAAGGTTCCTCTCCCCTGCCGACTTGATGCACTGAATATCACCAAAGCCACATGCTAGCAGACTGACAAAAGGCGCCCATTCCAAAGTAAGGAACCTCCATTGGAAACCTTCAGCTCCAAGAACTCACTGCAAGCATGCCCCAGACAAACAACAGCCAGGATAAGCAAATAATTTGTGGGAGAGTTGGGTCCCGACTCCCAGAATCTACAAGGAGCCAGATAACCACATATCTTTTTAGTGGTCCTGTTTGATATGTTCTAGTGCCGGGCTACCCAACTTTGGAAGCCCTGGGGATCACAATGATACTCACAGCACATGCCAAGGGACGCAACTTAAGTGTGGTTGCATATATATGCAAATTGCTTCTTTCACACTGATGGACATGAATACAAAGATTAAAGGCAAGACTACACAATATAGGGGCCCCATTTAAGTCGGTTCTGCTGATATTAATAAAATGCAATATTTACCTATTTCCACCCACATGACAGCACTTTTAATGAGCAATGACAGTCCAGGAATTTAACTACTAAAATGTATATCAACAGAAGACCATTATATTGACTATTTTTTTGTTTTAGCTACCATCGGCGGGCTGCATGTTGAACCCGCACCGTGCTATGGGCCACAAAAAGCAGGCCACAGGCTGCATCTTGAGTAGCCCTGTTCTACTGAGTGGTTACAGAACCTTTGGCCTTTATAAAAGTTACTTCCCAGTGTGATATGCTTGAGGAACAAGAATATTATCATGTTCAGAAATCAGTTATCACTGGGATCCAGATTAGCGAATGGATGCTTAAATATATATATTTTAGGCTTTGTGGTAGAAAGAAGCACCACAGGTAGACCTAGTTATATTAGGATGAACATTTCATCCCAGACTGGTTTCAATCCATTCTATCAAACTACCACCAACTTACCCGCACAAAGTGATTTTTACTACACTGAGCTCCCAGACAATCGGTCTCAACTATTTGTTCTACTGGAATCTGTAACTATGTTCCAAAAGCATCTTTCCTAGTGTGCAGCTATCAACAACGCATGGCACAGAAGCACTGATGGCTTTAAGCACAAGGCAGATTCAGCAACTACACACTGCAAAACTGTATTTTGTTCCCGCGCCTCCCTTGGCTGGAAGGCAGACAATGCCAACCGGATGCGACAGAACTATCGCCGACCTCGCCTCGACCCCGCGCCCCACAAAGCGCACGGAGCGCCGGGCGCACGCAGACCCGTAGCCAAGGCTCTGCAATCCATTCGAGGGAAGAAACTTTGCCGCGAAAGAGCTGCCGCAACGCGCTCTCCTGCTAGGTGACAGCGAGGGGCTAAGGGGCGCAGCGCACACGGCGCCCGCACATCTCTCCCCGTCCACCTGCCGCCAGGCGGCTTGGCACCCCGCGCGCCGGGGAGAGGCCGAGGCGGAGCACAACCCGGGAGCGCCCCGAGCGCTGCAACTTCTCCCCTAAATTGTTTGTCACCTGCCAATCACGCGGTCCCACCCGAGCCAGGGAGAGCCGAGCATGCCCAGTGAGCGGGATGACATCAGCTTCATCCAGGCTGGGGGCTGGGAGGCTGCAGCCCAAGTGGGAGTCGAGCCGACTCTGCTCGATTCCTGTCCCCCCCCCCCCCCCCAGGTACCCACAAGGGAGCGCAGCAGAGTGAGCGCCCACTGCCGCCCGCCCTAGCCCCGGGCAGGTAACGGGCCTCGTGCCGCGGTGTGCGGAGCAGGCTAGTGCCACCCGCCCCCTCCCCCTGCGAGGAACTTCGCCCCCCCCACCCACCCACCCACCTGGGAGCGGTGCTGGGCCGGGAGGGGAACAATAAGCCCCCAGCCAAAGGAAGGACGCGGGGGGGGGGGGAAGAGATGCCCTCGAAGCGCCCCTGCTCCCGCCTGGGGGAAGCGGGTTCCCCTGCACCCAGCCCCCGGCCCGGAGCGGGAACAAAGGGAGGCGGCAGGGACCGGCCGGGGGTGCCGCGCAGGGGAGGACCGGGGCTTGGTGCCAGGGCTGCAGAGCCGCGGCCGCAGGATGCTCGGTACCGCAGCGGGTACTCAGTACCGCCCCCCCCCCCAGACTTACCCCGATCACCACCGTCTCCTCGCCTTTGAACTTGGGGATGAATTTGTCCCCGCGGAGAATCTCCGCCTCGTTGAGGGGCCGGAACCGGCACATCACCTTGATGCTGCACTCGGCGGGGTCCGCCATCGCGGCGGGGGGCTGGGCGGCGAGCGGCGAGCAGCCTGCCTAGCGCCTCCAGCTCTGCGCCGGGCCGGGCCCGCAGCCTCTTCCCCCTTCCGCGGGCGCGGGGAGCCAGGGAGCGCCGCGGCCAGCGTCCCGCGCCGAGCATCCACCGGCGGAGCCGCGGCTGGGGCGGGGCTGCCCCCCGTGCGGCGCGGCGCGGCTGTAGCAGCAGCAAACACAAAGCGCCGCTGCCTTTGCCCCGGCAGCGCCCGCCGCCCCTCGCCTCCCCCAGAGGGTTGGTGGCTTCGCCGCATTACATCAACCCCTCCCCAGCTCGGGCTCCCGGGGACAGCCGCTAGCCGAGCATGCCGGGAGATGTAGTCCTCGCCGCCGCGCACAGGTGCGGGCGCGGCCCGGCACGGCCCGGGAAAGGAACAAGCCGTGCCCCGCTGTGTTTGGAGGCCCTGACTAAACGCCGGGAGCCGGGGTGGGGCGGGAGGCGCAGATTTGTAAACCGATTACAGCTCCCCCCGCTCGGAGGAAATCAGTGGGTCTTTAGATCAGGGTGAATTGTTTCAAAATATCACAGCTCTTGCGCGCTCTCTCTCTCTCTCCCCCTTCCCCAAAAGTGGTGCATAAGGATGCACATACTTTCTCCATTTTAAGCCCGCTCTATTTTTATTCTGGGTCTTGAATTTCCAATCATAACCTTTTTACTTAATTGCATTAACATTATACCCTCTAAACAAGGATTGAGTGCTCAGAATTATTTTTCATAACTCCTCTCCCTACCTCCTAAAGATTTTCAAAGCTCTAAAAAAAAGTGTGTGTGTGTGTGTGTGTTTAATAATAGTTTTCCTGTTTTTGCTAATTAAATCCTAAAATCAGAAACCCTAGTTATACTTAAATAAAAATGAGACAGGAAAAAAAGGGGAATGGGCCAGATGGTACAGGGCATCCTCACTGTAAGTCCAAAATATGTCCCAAAAAACTTGGACTTATAGCAAAACAACTTAAAGCAGGGAATTTTTCCCCCCACCCTGACTTCCATTTGCACAAATCGGGGTTTTTTGGGGGGAGGAGGGTTGGGGTTTTTTGGTTTTTTGCGCGTGACTTAAGAGCAGGGAATAGGAGGATTTCTAATGCATCTGTTCCTACATGCGTCAATGACTTTAGTGTGAAACAGATCTATACCAGGAAGACATAAAGTAGGGATGTCGTGTACATGGGGCTTATTAATATTATGACTTGGTCTGTGAACTGCAGTTTTAAATGCAGGTGAGAGGCACACACACTCTGTACTTTCGCATGCTTTATTTTTATTCCTTCTTGGTTTGTTGTGATTTTATTATAAAATAAGACTGACTGGGAAGTGTGTGTTCACTCTTTGCATATCTAGCTAAATATTTTAGAAATGGGCATCTGTCGGCCTCTGAGTCTGTTTCTTCAAGAACTCCTCCTGAACATTAAGAGGTAGGACCATTAAGAGGTAGAACATTAAGAGGTTAGGATATGAGGATGCTGCATACCAAACTTACAGTATGGTCAGGGTTTGGTTGTGCCAAGGAAACAGAAAATGCTGGGAATGGTTTCCATAACATGGAAAGGGAAGAGGATAGAGAGGAGAGGTGTGATTCTGACAGTGGCCACTGGCAACAGCGAGGCCAGAGGGAAGAGCTATACTGCAAATAGACGCCTGGGGTCAGCTACACCACCAAGAGTGGGGCAAACTTGGCTGGGACTCCACCCTCTTGCCTGCCACAAGACTGAAGGGGGAGGAGAGAGGAAAAGGTCCCTGGTGGCTGGGGCAGGGGGAGAGAAAAGGCTCCTGGCAGCTCCTAGCCCCTCTTCACCATCCCCAGCAGGGAATCTTCAGGAAAGCCCAGCCTCTTACCCCACCTTGAGCCCTTCCCAGCCATGAGCACCTTATCTCTGGCCCCAGCACAGAGTCTGTACTATACTCTCTCCAACTCCTCTCCCCAAACCTGAAGCTCCCTCCTGCCATTCAAACTTCCCAGCCTCACTCCAGAGCCTAAATCCCAGCCAGAGCACTTGCACTCCAATCTTCTGTCCCAGTCCTGAAACCCTAGTCCCACCCTAGAGCCCCTTCCCCCAAGCTGAATACCAATTTACCAGTTTACCAATCAACTGTAGTAGTTTGATGAGTCCCATAAGTATGTTAACTTCTGTACCAACACAGACATCTTGGTCTCTAGTCTAAAGCATCTTGGAAGTTAATTAGAGGTAAGTACATTCAAGTACAAAATGCACAAAGGGTGGTAGTCGAATGTGTTAGAAGTCCTTTATATGTAACGAAGATTTTGGAACAGAATTTCAAGTATAAGGGATAGCATTGAAGAGGACAAAGATATGACTGGGGAAAACACTCAAGAAGTTGCATAGGAGGAAGGAAGTCTCTCTGCCATTCCAATAGTTTGCCACTATATATTCTACACAAGACTAAGCCATCCAGTATACAGCTGGGAGTGCCCACAACAAATATATTGCAACTATTCTGTCAGTGCAAATAGAGCGTATTAATGTCAACAAAAAGCAAAATACATATGTTTCAAAAACGTTCAGCAGAAATTTAATCCCAGAATGTTTACCATGCTGATTTCTTTATAAAGAATCTGTGTGTGTTTGTGTGATGAAGAATCTAAAACAAAACAAAAAACTAGGAAACTCCTAACACTCTTTTCATCACATGGTATCCATTAACATACATGCACATAGCCTTGAGATCTCCATCACCAGTATGTGAAATTTGTCACAGAGTTTAAAAAAAAAAGTGAAATACTAACACAAAAAGCCTGAAAGCATAGAAGTCAAATCTGCCCTCACATAAGTGCTCACAATTCTGGATTTCAATAAGAACTTCACACACTTTTATAAGGCCAAAATTAATCCCTAAGAAAGACTAAGATGGTGGGAGGCTTAAATGAAATATCTGTGCTAATGTTGGATGCTTGGGTACCTAACTGAGAGAAGCCTGATAAGTCTCATCAGTTGCTGCTTAAACAATACCTGACAGGAAAACATGCTTAGGCAATCAGGCAAGAGGTAAATGAATCTCTGCTTGACAGGAAATGTGTATGGTTACAAAGGGTGGCATTTCAGGCTCTGCTACCTTCAGTCTCAGAAAAGCAAACAAGCTTTACAATAATCACAAGCTAAGCAAATGTCTTATGCTCAGACTGCTCAAAAGAGTTCATCATGGCTGCTGAATGATGTAAGCACGAATCGTTGTTCACTGGCAAGTAGGAGCTGTTACCTAAGCCTACCTGCTGACTCTTAACCTCTGTGGTCAGTTTTCTTCAAACAGAATTCCTACCAGCTTTCATTAATGTGAGGCTGAGTCACACAAACAGGGAGGCAGAGTGTGTTCAACTCTTTTGCATTTCCTTCAAGATTCATCTTCACGTCTCTGTAACCTCACTATGGCACGAGGACATCAACTCAGCAGGCAATTTAGTGTGGGCTCCCATACACTTCTGAAAAAAAAAAAGCAACTAGATCAAAGGTAGTTTACAGAGTGCAGCAGGTGGTAGACTATTACTGTATAGTGTGATTAGTTCCTACTGATTATTAATTAATTAATTAATGTGCCTGCCCCTATTCTTCAAGCTTTTCACTAGCTTCATACTGCATATTTACAAATCATGACCAGTGGGTGAGGAGTCTTGTTAAAGGCTGTTCAGACTAATTTTTATTCCCATTTTTTTTCATTAAGGGACCATTTTCAAGCAAACAGCACCAGCTTTTAGTTTCTCATTAGGAAGACTGTAGTTCCCACCCCATAAGACGACACATTCTTCTGCAAACTTTGTACTATAAAGCTTCCCTCTTACTTTTATATAGTATTGTCACAAAACAGCCAGTCCTTGTTCAGTCTTACTTGAATATATTCTCAACAACATTATTTTCTCCCATATTCCTATTAGGAACAATAATTAGGTAAATAGAATCAGGCTCAATATTTACCCTTGCAGAACTAATATAGTGCTCTACATTGCTCTAGAACATGAAGCCTGCTATATTCTCTGATGAACTGCAAAGACCTTTAGGAGCATTAGACAGAGCCCTATCCTGAAGCATGGGTAAGATCCTGTTCTTTCTCTTTTGTGAGATATGTAAGAGGGTGCTCATATTTATGTTCAGGGCCGTCCTTAAGTTTTATGGAGCCCTACCCAGTACTATTAAACTGATGCCCTTATGGCCAACTGGGGGGGACTGTTTGACAATTTTTTAGAGAGATGTGATTTTATAATCTTCAGCAACATGCTAATGAAATTGTTTAAAATTTGCTTGAAAAATAAGGTCCCGTAGACTAACACAGTAAATCCAGAAACTAACAATAGATACATGGGGTTGGCAATTGCTGATTAAATGGCTTCATTATCACCTGAATGTCTCTTTCACAGTTTCAGTGTCTGCTAATAGGTCTGTCAGGCTTTTCCATGTTTAAGTTAACTAGATCTGCTCTGGTGGAAGGAAAGCCACAGAACACAGACACACCCTAAGAACCTGACCTACGTAGCTGCATATTCTGCATATGGGAAAGGATGGCTCTGCTTATGTTCAATCCAGAAGGACAAAGGTCTAATCTTGGTACTAGAGAGCTGGTCCTATCTCACCGTTCCATAAGAAGTCCAGTCTCCTTTCTGTCACTTGCTGCAGCGAGCTCCAGCTTGGTAAATCTCCTCTCTCCATTCCCAGCCCCCACTCTCCGTGTCCATGCACAGCTCCATTTAGTTAGACTCTGTAGGGGGACCAGGATTTATCCAAATAGATTATCTCACACAAATATGCGTGTCACGAGACTATCCAAGCACATGCCCAACAGTTTTCAGAGTCAAGGCCTAGGCCATCATCAGAAAGGCAGAGCAGCAGTGGCTCTCTGCAGGCAAATAACTGCAGCCACCTTGATAAAAAAAAGTTCACTGGTGAAAGCCTGCTGAGGCCACACGCTTCGACCAGCTTACAGAATCAGGGCAAAAGATTGTTCTGCAAGCTGGGCCAAGCTTAGTAATAGGTCAGTTTCAATTTGTGTTAAGCTTTCTTTTATTGTCCATGGTTATTATGAACATCATTCTCCCCCTTGAACAGATTTCTCTGGGATGATGTCGAGTCTTGCCTGCCGAGAGCCTTTGTAGCTCCAGGTGCAGCTATTATGGGCCCACGCTCTTGCTGCTGCCAGCCCTGCCCTAGCAAAGCACGTAGTCCCACTTGGATATCAATAGGATTGCTTCTATGAGTTTCAGAAGTCTTCTCAACTGTTCACGGCAGTGACTGACTTCATGAAGGGCCTGCCAGTGTTGTCCTAGCATATGTTCTCCTGGATCACAGCTTGCACCCGAGTGTGTTATGACCTGGCCAAGGTCTCCTTGCCTCGTGTCACGGTGTACTCCACCCATGCACAAGCCTCTTTGGTGGCCTTCCACTACAGGTCCTCTGTAGAGCTGTGACATAGTCCTCAATTCATACCTTCCCATCGCACATCAATCCAGGCAAAATGTGGCATTTGGCATTGCAGTGCTTGAATTAGCAACTCGTTGACTCTGATCCATCCCCCTTGGTAAGGCTTGTGAATCACCAAATTGGAACCAATATGAGAAAGTGCTCAAAGAATTAAAAATAGTTACTCACCTTTGTAACTGTTATTCTTTGAGATGTGTCACTCATATCTAGTCTAGAGCCACCCGTCTTCCCCTCTGACGGAGTAGCCAGCAAGAAGGAACCGAGGGGTGATTCAGTCAGCAGGGTGCCTTGCTGTGTGCCACTCCAGATGGCTCCACAACCAACTCGATAGGTATCAGCCAGGGAAAAACTTTCTGACAGATGTTCACACGGCGTGCACACACCTAATTGTAATAGATATGAGCAACACATCTCAAAGAACAACATTTACAAAGATGAGTAACTTTTTTTTGCAGGGATATTCACTCCAATAATAAACAGTTGTGCAACATAGTGATTTCAGTTGAGTGGGATGCGCTTTATTGTTCTAATACAAATTTTAAGCAAATGATATCAAATGCAAATATAATCAGAGAATACCGTACTAAAATACATGTTTAAGATGCCTAAACTTACCAAAGTATGTTTCTGATAAATTTATGAAGTGTTTCTCATTTTACTGTAGCCTGCAGGAGTTTGGTTAATTAAGAACCACTTATTTTAAAAAACCTCCCCTATTTAATCTAAAACCAGACAAGATGCCAGCATAAACCTTAATTCTGTAAACACTTAGGTAGTACCACTGACTTCAATGACTTCAAAGTTAAGTGTGTCGAAGTGTTTGCAGGATGGGAGCCATGGTTAGCACAGGTTCATGTATGTTTATTCTTCTAAAGTCCAATCATGTGAGCTGAGCCGCACCCTCAACCTTCTGTTATATCACTGGGACTTGATGATGTTCAGCTTTTCTCAGGATGGTGTTTGAAAGCAGAACAATGGCTAGTTTCAAAAGAGAAATACACAATAAACCAAACAATTAGAGAGCGGAGATGGAGGGGGTGGAGTGGGCTGAAGTCTCTTGGGTCAACGGTGTTTGTGCTAGCTTAAATTATTAACATTAATAAACATTCTTTTAAAGACTTATTTATGGGCTAGACCATGTGTGGGGAAACTTTTTTGGGTCAGGAACCACTGACCCACAGAAAAATCAGTCAGGGGCTGCACATAAGTGAGAAGCAAAGTGAGAATCCCCTGGCTGAGAAGGAAAAAAAGACATTCCCCACATTCCCCTTGCACAGCTAATAGATTTTGTGTGCTCTAGCTCTGCAGGATAGCAGGAGGGCTAGAGTGCTAGCATGGGCTCTCCAATGTTGAGCATCAGGGATCAGATCCAGGCAAGCCAGGAGCCACATCTGGCCCTGAGGTTACCCATCCCTGGGCTATACATTAGTTAAAGAACATGCATTTTGAAAATTCATACCCATTTTTGTACACTTCCTTCAGACTTAAGGCAGAATCCTTGTCCCTAATTCACTCCATTGTTCTGTTCACTATAGTTGACTGACCATTTACAGGGGCATCTAAGAAATTGGAAAGCTTCCATAGTCTATGATCTCCGATAACTGTGTACAGTGGAGTGAGTAAATGACACAATTTTAGCCTTTACTCCTGGGTTATATCAGTTTAAACTAGGCAGTAATTGTGTTAATGTACAGTAATGCCAGTCGTGGGAGCAGTATTGCTTCTAAGTGTTAAGCAACTACTTACCCCCCAGCTTCCCTTGCAGACTCCAGAAAGCTGACTTTCCATAGAGAAGGGGCTGCATGCTGCTCTTTCTGAAGTGCGAGAACATTGTTGGATTTGTTTATTATTTACAGAACACCATAAGCATGTGTGATACTTAAAGAAAAAGCCCTTGCCCTGAGGCACCTGCAGTCTCACATTAGTATAACACATAATTACAGTCCCTATTTTTAATCTCCTGTCCCAGTGTTCCCGTGAAGCACTGAAATGTCCCCAAAAGCCCCGAGACTCCAAACACAATTGCCCTCCTCCACTAGGGGAATAGGAGTCAGGGACACCTCCTGCTCAATAGGAGCAGCAGGAGGTGGTGCCTGTTGGAAGCATAGGAAAGCAAGTGATTTGTGAAGGGGGGAAGCTCCAGGAACCAGGGCACAGGGCTCAGCTGGCTGCAGGGGAGGGGGAGGTGCCAGGAACCTGGACACAGGGCTCAGTTGGGCTGCAGGGGATGGCGGGAGGTGCAAGCAACAGATGGGCAGCTCAGCTGGGCTCTGAGGGGCAGTGGTACAGGGAACTGATGCAGGGCTCAGCTGGGCTACAGGGGGAGGAGGGTGCCAGGAAGCTCAGTGGAGGGTCAGCAGGTGCCTGAAATGACCTCCCCATGTCTGGAAAACTCTCATCTGGGACCAGTAAGGCCCTGAGGATGCCAGACCAGGGAGGTCCAACCCCTACCCTCAGTCCACTACTGCACCCTCCCTCCTGGCCAGATGCCCTACCCTCACCCTGCTCCTGTATCCTCCCCCCTGGCCAGTCATTACACCCTCCCTTGCTCCTGTTCCTTCCCCCTGTCCAGACACCCTACTCTCAGCCAGCTTCTGCACCCTACCCTCCCACCTAGACCACACCACCTCTCCCACTTCTCCACCCTCCCTTTCTCCCAGATCCTACAGCCCATCCCTGTCCCACTCAGTGGCAGCCCTGTCCCACACACGGAACCCTTCATTTTTGTCTCCACCTCAGAACCTAAGGGGGTCCATACAATTCACCAGGAAAGCAAATCTGGACTATGGGAAACGGTGAACCTCAGTCCTCCCTGTTCCTTCCCCTCACCTGGTGAAGTCCCAGAGTTGTGAGTTGTCTGACTTGGGGGCCACCTTAGTGAGAGTTGGGGATTTGGAGTAGAGTTTTGTTTCTCACTTGTGTGGTCCCCAACTGATTTTTTTTGTGGGTCATTTGCCCTGACTCAAAAAAGGTTGCCTACCCCTGCCATAAATAAAGAAAATATTGAAACCTTTTGTGTTGGACATAAATTAATATTTTACCTTATTTAAAAAGGAAGTTTGATAAAGTAACATGAGAAAGTTAAAACACTTAATCTGTTTAATAATTTAAATTAATCCATTCTCCCCAGCTGTAGCACTAGCAAAATGACTTGGGTGTAATTATGTAATTAACAGTGAGTTTCCATTAGCAACTGGTGGTCGGTGGAAAAGTTTGCATTGAGCCAGGTGGTCCACGAGCCAAAAAGTTTGAGAACACTGAAATACAGGCACCTCTGGCCTCTCCCCAAGAGACCACCACAGGCTTCCTGCTGCTCCACAAGAGCCCACAGAGAGATCAAGTTTGTTACCATGGTGGTGAAATCACTACCACTCCAGTGTGGATGACGGACAGACTCTCTGAGTCTTCCTCATTAAAGCAGCTGATGATTTAAAGTGTATTAAATTGCCACGTGAAAACACTTGGTGGTCCACAGAAAGGCAGGATGTATCGTTTTGCTACAGAGAGATTTGTCAGGTCGTGTGTGTCTGGGTGAACAAGCCCTTTATGAGCTCTGTGAAGACATGAGATGTTTTGACTTCCAGTTTCAAGGGATTTGTCCTTTTGTCTTTGGGCAGACTTTGCTTAGACTTGAATGGAGTTAGCTGTGACAATGCATTTCTCAGTTATTCTGACACACAAAGTGAAACCTGTGCTAAAGACCCCACATTCAGTGAGAGAAATTGCTGCTGTCAGAAGTAGTCAATTCAAAGTCTCTCCAATTTTCTTCAAAGATCACCTCTACCAGGCAGTGAGGCTTTTACTGATTGGTCCCTTATATTTTTGAAGGGTGACTAAATGTTAACTGGATCTTCTTGGGTAATATCAACAGATTGCTTTGGGCCCAATCCTAGCTTAAAATTAAAATTGGATCAGGCCCTTTATAAGTAGATTGGGAAGTGCTTGGCCATCAATATTAGGTATTATTTGGCCGTCACTATTAGGTATTATTTCCACAATATAGGCATTGCCATCATGGTACTGACATTCACATTTCTCAGTAGCTTTACATATAAAATAACCTAGCCCTATTGATCTCCATGGGAAATGTACCTTTCAAACAGTGGTAGTGAGGCTCTTCTCCACCCTGTAATTGTCTTGATTAGTTCAGTGTTGTCATTATGGCTTGTGGAAATAGAAGACACCTGATAGTTTTGCAGTAATTTTAAAAAATGCCATCACAGTACATCTCATTAGGGATGTCAATTCTCATTAATCAGTTAACTGGTTAACGTTAGGTCACATTGGGGCTGCCACCAGCTCCCAGCCCCCTCTGAAGCAGCCCCTGTCCACAGCAAGCTAGGCACGGAGAGAGGCTGCTCTGGACACTGGAACAGTCCCTGCCTGCGGGGGCCCCAGGTTCTCCACAGACAGGGGCTGCTCTGGACGAGAGCAACATCTGTCTACAGCAGGCCCTCTGTGGGGCTGGACAAGCCTCCTGCCCACAGAAGGTGGGGAGCTGCTCCAGCCCCCTCTGATTACCAATTAATTGGAACTAGTAAGCATCATCCATTAAAAGAAATAAGGAAGTTGTCCCATGAAATTGTGGGATCGTTTAGATGATTCTCAGGCTGAGTCAAATGAGGCTGCATCTACACTGCAAAGTAATAGGTCTCAGATACTGGATCTCATCTTGAATTGAGGTTGGATCCCTAGTGCTGCAGTCGTGAGAGCCTAGGTCTGGGTCTCAGGGTTAATGCAATTGCAGTATAGTTGCATGGGGGGCGAGAGGGATTCCTATAGTGCCCAAACCCATCCCTATTGGTAGAGGACAGTGGAGGAGCTCTTAGAGGGTTCACATGACACCCTTTACTTCTGCTCGTGTCCATCTTGACCCCAGAAGCACTACCCCAGGGTGGGACTTCCTGTGGCAGGCAGGTGGAACCTAAGGGGTTGGGGGCGTGGCTAATGTGTGTCTATTTTTGGTTCAGAAAAGATGGTCCCCGTAATGAAAGGTAGTAACAGGCACACCCAATCCCAGGGCTTCCAAGTTAACAATAAGAAACCCAAACCTGGGTTTTGCAATCAAAGCTTACCATTCTGGATCAAAATGGTGGCCCTTTTAAATCCGGTATCTTGCTTCTGACTCTGGCAAGTGCTTTCAGAGGATCATGGGAGTTAACACAGAAGTAAGTAGTTGCAAAATAACCTGTCAACAGGAAAAATATCTGCCTAACCTCATAAGGCAGCATCTTGCTGTATTGTTTACTTTTTTTGTTTATGAAAGAAGCATGATGGGTAACAGAAAAATTCTAACCTAAGTCAAAGGATGTATTGATTTGGCTAATACAAAATATTCTAGTTACGTTTAATACTGTAATCCCATGAAGGGCATAGAGCCACAGGTGCCAACTTCTCCTCTAGTTGGAGGGCGGGGATACTCAACTCCCAACTCTGCCCCAGGTCTTGTCCTGACTCTATTCCTTCCCCCAAGCACCTGCTCCAGCCCCAACTCTTTCCACCTCTGCTCTTCACTACCCTGCCTGTGCCTCTCTTCACCCTCCTACAAGTACTCCCTGTCCTTTCGCCTCCTCCTTCCTCCAAGAGCATCCTACATATTGCCAAACAGCTGTTCATGGGAAGGAGGGAAGCACTGAGAGGGAGGAGAAAGAGTTGATCAGCAGGGCTGCTGGTGGGTGAGAGGCACTGGGTAAATGGGGAGCTTGGCTGCTGGTGGGTGCTGAGCACCTGCTAATTTTTCCCTGGGGGTGCTATAGCCCTAAAGCACTGTTTCTCAGCCAGTGGTATGAGTACCCTCAGGGGTGCTAGAGAGAAGTTAAGGGGGTACGTCAACACAACTGAAATATGGAGAAAACTGAATTTGTTTTGAGTTTTACAGCGCTTTATTTTTGTACCTTTACATCCAAAAATTTCATCGCCCACCCAGCTACAATTAAGTTGTTTAAACAAATGTGTTGCAATGGTAGAAAAAAAAGTGTGTGTCTGAAAACTGTAGGTACTAGGGATACTTACATTTTTTTTAAAAGGGGTACTTTATGGGAAAAAAATGTTAAGAAACACTACCCTCGAGCACTCACAGAGTCAGTATCTTTGCAGAGTTTTATGCAAGAGCCAGAAGCTCTGTTTGGCAGGACCACCCAATGATTTTAACACTCGTTTTTGCTCCAAACTGGAATAAAAAACTTTAAAAAAAAAACCAAAATTTCCTGCCAAACAAAATTAGCAAAAAAAATTTCAATTTGGGTTCATTAAAACATTCCATTTCAATAAAATTGAAATATTTAATTCAAAATTTGACTTCACTGTATCCCAGCATATACAAGAATGGAAACAAAGTTTAAAAAAAAAATCAAAATATTCTGTTCCAAAATGCTTCACTTCAATTTTTAAAAGAACAAAAAAATTGAAATCTGCCCCCGCCCAAAAAAAAGGTTTAGATATCCACAAAATTGAATTTTCCACTGGAAAAATCTTTAGTCAGAAACATTTTGGCCAGTTCTACTAAGACACTAGTTAAGAAAAGCTACTTTTGACCTTGATTCAGAAAAAAACAGTATACATGGGCTTAACTTCAAGTTTGAGTTACCCATCAAAGCACTTATCTGTGCATAAGGCTTAAGTAATATTGAATTCAGTGGGATTAGCTGTTGGTTTACAATTAAAATGCCATTTGAGTTTCGCTGAAGTGAGATTGGGATACATTTCTTCTGCAAATGTGATAATGCTTATTAAACAACTGAGTTAGTTTGATTTTACTATTAATTATTTTAGGATAAAACCCATTAAAAAGGACAAACTTAAGTTATTTCATAAGCAGCCTAGATACAATTCTCTTTTATAGAAGATCTAGAACAGTGTTTCTCAGCATTTCCAAACTACCCCTTTCAGGAGTCTTTGTCTTGCATTCTCCCAACTTACACCTCACTTAAAAGTTACTTGCTTACAAAATAAGACAAAATACAAATGTTTCACAGAACACTATTACTGAAAAATTGCTTACTTTATCATTTTACAATATAATTATAAAAATTCAATTGGAATATAAATATTGTACTTATATTTCAGTGACTACTCTATAGGACAGTATAAACAAGTCATTTTCTGTATTATAGTTTGTATCAACTTTGCTGGTGCTTTGTTATGTAGCCTGTTGTAAAACTATGCACATATTTAGATACGTGGATGTACCCCCAGAAAACCCAAAGTTATATGTATCCTTGGATGAGAATCACTGACCTAGAAGGTACATTAGGAAGCTGCTTCTTTAATTTTTTTCCTCAACTGTCAGACTATTCAGAGATTATGAAAAATTCCCAGCATTTTACTGCGTGGTAAAATGACAATCTTTTTTTTTTTTTTTTTTAAAGCAAAGCAAAATCCTTTTGGAGTAAATGTCTACAATGAATAAACTACCATTGTGGGTTTATGGTGCCATCTTCTGGCATCATTTACAAAGCTAACATAATCACATATTTGCCATGCAAGTGCAGGAATGATGATTTAAGAGGCACTTTCCCCTGAAAGCAACATTCAGTGAAAATAACATAAATTTGGGAATATTAATTGCATTATGTATGGTAATGGTGGGAATCAAGCACTAATACTTGTGACTTTTCAAGTGTTTATCCAAAGAGAAATTGTTGTTAGGGAAAAAAGAGGAAGAAAAAGAGAGACAGAAGATAGCTGACTGGAGAGAGAGACTCCAGAGACCAGGTCACCCATATGGGAGATCATGAGTCCAGTCCTTTTATTCTAACCATTTGTTACTTAGTCTGCTCTGTTGCATGGTTTTAATCATAATTTTAGTATACACATGCAACTTTTTAATGAACATCTTAAAACTCAAATTAACCTTCATCCCATACAAAACTGGTATTTTCATGTGTGCCGTCATTGGTTCACACAAGAAATGTGAAATCAATAAGTACATTTATTGGATGCCTAACAAATATCTAAATAATTTGATAGGCTAAATAAATGCATACCATATCCTATTATTTTGTATGGTATCCCTGCTTATGTGTCTTCATCCTACATTTTGTAAACCAATTGTGTCTTAAGAGTTTGTCAGCTTTATTGCCAGATCTGCTGCACACGTTTCCTACTTAGAAACAAATTTGTTTTACTGTTAATTGCTATCTGGCAAAGAAGGAAAGGAAGGAGCAGTCTTGCTTTTGCCCGTAACAGCTTCTGAAATAGGAAAAAAATAGATTTTCTTCTATAACTTGAGAGTGGAACTAAGGATATCTCCATACAGTCTTGGGCTTATGAATGGAAGAAGCAGGAGTCTACGGGTACGTCTAGACTACCGCGTTTTGTCGACGGAAGTTTTGTCGACAGATACTGTCGACAAAACTTCCGTCGACAATTTGCGTCCAGACACATGGAGTTCTGTCGACAAAGCAAGCCGCTTTGTCGACAGAACTCCGTAGTCTGGACGCAGTGTTACAGGCAATAACACCTTCTGTCGACAGAGTTCTGTCGACAGAAAGTGTTATGCCTCGTAAAATGAGGTATACCAGCGTCGACAAAACCGCGGAGTTCTGTCGATGTTATGTCGACAGAACTCCGCGGTAGTGTAGACGCTGGTATTGTTTTGTCGACAAAAGTCCACTTTTGTCGACAAAACTAGGTAGTCTAGACACACCCTACATTTTGAAGACATGCTTCCCCTCCAAGGCTAAACTCAAAGAGCTGGAAATAGTACTGCATCAGCAGAATCTAGTCTTCAGTCACTATTGAAATGTCTCACTGATCAAAGATTCTTCTTACAGTTCCTTCCACCATGGGGCTGAGCAGATCCTTATGAATGATACTGGGATCTATGAGACCAGATGGTTTGAATGGGCGGATACTGCTGAGACCATTTTGGAGTAGACATGTCACAACTCTTGGAAAGCAACATCTAATTGGCAGATATTTCCAGCAGACTGAGATCTAGGTTAGGAATTTATTTTGGAGGAGATAGGAGACACTTCTTATGTTCTGTACTAACAATATCAGAGAAAGCAGGGATGGGATAACCAGAGTAGAAGGTTCAGAAGCAGAGTCCTATTTTCCTTCCCAAATGACGGCAATCTTCTTTCCTGCAAAAGAAGAAACAAGCCAAAACAAAGCAAGGATCAAGAAAGAGGTTTCATTAAGCAGAAGGAAGAGAGCACTGGTTAAATTGTTTTTTGTTAGCAGCAAGATAAAAGTGCCTGCAACAGAAAGAAGCAGCAAGGTTGCATAGCCTGGTTCAACTGAGGTAGGGGAGGGGGACCAAAGAAAGAATGAAACTCTCTTAACTGCTTCATCTTGGAATCAGTCCAGGGAAATCTCCTGTCTGAATCAGTGATCCAAGGTCAATTCCTGGACTGTCTGCACAGCTGGGCACAGGCATGCAGCAAGATTGCCTTTCAATCCATAGCATTATCACAGCCAGTTGTCTGTTGTGAGGCCTGTTTATACTGAGTACTCTTAAAACAGTGAGTTGCAACAGAAGATCCTCTTCCTGGTTTCTTCAGCTGCTGCGCCATAAAAAGTGACCATGTGTAGCAAAGGAAAAAGGTCTTAAGGAAGTAGAAAAATTTAGGTAGCAAAATCTGGGAAGAGTTATGAGAAACACTGGGTGCCAAACACTTCTTGATCTACATTGACTCCTTTGCCAGGAAAAAAAGAAGAACTTCCACTGGCTTCCCAACACACTGGAATATCCAAGTCAAAAAACCACTTGACTAGTACATTTCTAGTTGAGTTTATATTTTATTATTAAATTGGAATTTTGAACTTTGTTCTAAAAACAGCAATATTAGGACAATTGTCCTCATGATCTATTATGAAAATGATTAAATTGGAGTTCTGATTTGTTACTTTTGCTCATGAATCAGCATTTCGTTTGTGGCAGCTATAATCTGTTCCTCACAATGGGAATACTTATCCACTGTGAAACTAAGGATTAGGAGGAAATTCATGATCAATACATGCGAGAGAAGTTCACTGTACATCTCAACCTTATATGAACATCCAACAGAACAGGTCAGCATCTTGTGTTTATCACTGTTACCACCTGAGCCTGTTTTGTTCTGCTTTCATTTATTTTTAAAATCTCAAGTAGAAAATGGAATAAGCAAAACACTCTTTGGAACACCACAAAAGTAGTAACAATGGGTGGAAATTGCCTTCAGTTGGTTTATGTTTAGTCAGTATTCTTCAAACTCCCAGATACTACATCTGACATTCTTTCTAGTGATATGCTCCTTGATCCCTCGGCCTTCCTTCAGAATGAACATATGACTTATTTAACTTACAGTCAATATTATTTACAATCTAATTGCTTGCCCTACTACTAGATTCAAATATTTGACAGATCTCATAATATAGTTTGCAGGGTCAATATCTTAATAATCTAGAATCCAATTTTCAAAAATCATTAATTGTTGCAACTTTAGGGAATGTAATTTTGTCAAGATGCACAGGTAGAAATTTGAAAGAAATTAACATTAAAATGTATCAAACTAATATATCAAGAAACTATTTAGTCCTACAATACATAATATATATGGATGGATCTTTAGTTTGTGTTCAAAATCCAAAGGAAAAGTCTTAAGTTGAATTACATTTAAACTACTTTTTGTTGCCGGACCACATCTTCCTTAAAAATTAGTAAGTATTAAAGCACAAAACAGAATTGAAATTATGCTGAAGATAGGTCTTATGTTCACAAGGAGTCAGAGGTAAGACAGATATTGCATAGTTAATATACACCACATTGTCATCACAGAGATATAAACCACTCGGTAATCTCTCTCCATTTATGCATAAAGAGAAATTAATAGAGCTTTGCAAATCTGTAGAAATTTGCTTTTTATCTGTGTGGTATCCACATACACTGATGTGGATATCCACAGCTAATTTTTGTGGATACAGATGCGGATAAAAGTTGTATGCCTGCTCAAGGCTCTAGAAATTAAGAATAGTTTCTGACTAGAGTTTTGATTTAATTTGTTAGATTCATATTGAATTCAATATTATTTGACACTCTTTTCTTTATTATTTAAAAAAACAGCAAAAAAGATAAAAGTTAACCTGGGGCTCTCTGATTCATCAAAAAGGTTTTAAACCATCAATATTGTGTACTATATATTGATTATAAAAGGAACAATCAACTTTATAATTCTTGCATGGTTTGTTGGCAACGTGTTCATATTGGAAAATATGGTATTTAGACATATATACTTAAAAATAATATGCCTACCTGCTATAAAGTAATCTCCACGGTCAATTAATTGAACACTAATTAAACTGACATCCAGAGGAGAAGAAAATTTTCTGGTTACTTTACAATGGACTAAGTGGCTATTAAACGCATTAGTTCCACTGCATGCTTGTGAAAGGTTACATTGTTCCTGCAACATTTAGTAGCATGCCAAAATATGGCTTTATAACCTTGTCTGCACTACGTTATCTATAGTAGTAGAAATTTGGCCTCTAGGTCAAGTTAAACATTCTTAATACCATGACAAAGGTTCTCACAATGCCTGAACAAAGGTACAATGATTAAGACTTTTAGTAATTTGACAGCAGTTTCATATGGGACTGGAAGATACTGAATTCTGTTAGCCATTTAATTCAACAGCACTTTATGAGGAATCAGTGAACAGGCTTTCCCCCCTCCCCAGGATTCTCTTCCACTGTTCGGGCGCTAAACCAAAGATAGAGTGTTTGTGGAACTTCTAAGAAGTGTTTCGCTGACCTCACAGAAGACTATTTAAAAAAAAACAACACAGCTCAGGCGATAGCCCATATAAGTTCAGCAAGAGTGTCCTCTGAGTCAGTTAAAATAATTTAATTATTCACTGCAAACTGCTAAGAAGAGTGTAAGCAGCTCTATTTTATAGTAAAAGTATATTACAGTATTGCTAATCCTTTACATGGAACACATTCCAAAGTGTATAGTATTGAACTGGCATACTTATCAAATATATTTTGGATGCTATGAAGATGCTCTCTTCACTACCACCAAATACACTTGGCTAGAATCCATCCTATTTAAAGCTCGAGGAAGAGGAAGAGGAAACTGAAGACCAACTCTTCTCTAGAAAGTTACAAGGGTGAACACATTTTCAGGCTAGTTTACCCTAGAAAGTCTGAATTCATCATTAAAATAGTTTGCACTAAATATCTTGGTTGTAATCTGCTAAATACAATACTTTTAACCTTCAGCAGGACTTTCATGTCTCATAATGCTGTATCATTTTTATGAATAAAAGAAGGCCTCTTGGGCTATCATATAATTTTGTTAGCTATGTACAAAAGATAAATATTCTGCAATATTCTAATAATCTGACTACTGTCTCAAAGGAGAAGTTTAGAATTCACACTTCCAATCATAGAGGCTGTCTAGCCATTTAGAAAAGTAACTCGAGTTCCACACAAAATCCAAAATAGTTGTTAAAGGGTATATGTACATAAAGAACAATTTCTCAATGGCACAGGGCAATGTGACAGTTTTGGGCTGATGATAAAGGTGTATTGCTAACCCAAATCCCACACCCATCCCTTACACATTTATCATTTCCAGGGGCACAGGGCTTCCAGGATCTGTGGAAAAGTATGCCTTGATACACCCCCTCCTCACCTTTCTCTTCTTGTGGCCCGTCTAACTTAAAAGAGGAAAAATGGTACACTTGAACTTCATTAATCCAGCAACCCCTGGGAAACAGGATTTGTTGGATTAAAGATTGTGATGGGTCAGGGAAGGAGTGAAGGGAATAGGGGTGTGGTGCTTACCTGGTGGTGTGTGTCCCCTGCCACTCCCAGGCACCACACCGCCGCCACTTTGGGAACAGTGGGGAAAAGCCTCTTGCAGAGTGCACTGCTGTTCCCCCAGCTGCCTGGGGAGAGGGAGTTGCAGTGTGAAGAGCCACTTCTGCCTCTGCCTGCCAGGGTCTGTTCCACAGGTGTTCCCAAATTAGGGATATCCAAAGTATAAAGGTAATACTGTACTAGTTATGAGTAATAACAGAGAATACTTCTGGAACTCCTGCAACCTCTCAAGCTGCTGGGTAGCACTGCAATAGACAAGATCTAGAAAATACTTCAAAACAGTATATCTACCAATTTATCTTTTACCTGTAACAGAATAAAACAGCTAATGGAAGAGGAAAATGTCTTTAAAGAAGACACCTACAATATGGCTATGAAAGCTAAACAGCTAAAAAAAGACATACGGTACATTTATAGCAGGACACACAAGAAGAAATGACACAGATTTTGTTTCAGGTGAAAACACTATTTACTCTATTCTGTGCAAAACCTGCAATGTGAATTGAAGATCTAATTAAAACCACCCTTCAGAGAAAGGCAGAAGTCCACGTGATGATGCTTTATATGCTGGCACTTCAATACACTTCTGCTTTAGTGACCGTTATAAAACATGCATAAACTTAAGAGTAAACTAGATTTAATTGCAGGGCTTAAATGTAGATGTTACGCACTCACTCACGTGATGGAGTAGAATGTTTCCAGTAAACTGGTTCTATACAAATGGGTCTTGAATAAAGCAACTCTTTCAACACAATAGATAGGAATTATTTCTATGACTTCTCGTATACTCAAATCTAAAACATGTACAATGAAGGCAAATTACGAACACCTCGGGAATGGAGGTTTGTAAGTGAAATATTTGTTACACTGAAAAAAATACTATGCTTGTTCTTCCAAAGTTTTGTAAGTGAATATTGACTAAGTACAGCTTTGAAACTTTACTATGCAGAGGAAAAAAAGCTGATTTTAATCATCTTAATTTAAATGAAAACAAACTTTCCTTTTTTTGGGAAAGTTTAAGAAAAAGAATTGACTTTTTAGTAATTTAAATTTAACACAGTAATGTACAGTATTTTCTCTCCCCACCCTCCCCCCTACTGCTTGATTGCTTACTTCCATTTTCTAATAAGGTGTGACACTAACCAGTTAGTTTGTAACTCTGGTGTTTGTAACACTGAGATTCTACTATATATGGTTCCCATCACTCCAGTCCTTCACAATTTTAATTTAATTCTTCTACTATTCCCATCCCTGTGGTATCCTCATTTTACAGATCGGAAACGAAGACACAAAGAATAAGTGATTTGCCTAAGGTAATGCAGGAAGTTTTCTGGTAGAATCCAAACAGACTGAACTTGAGTCTCTCAAGTTCTAACCACTGGATTATTGTTTCTCACTTGTTCTACTGTACTACAAATACATTAAAGGCTGGAAACAATCACTTTCGCATAGAAGCAGTTGTTTTAGTGAATTAAAAGCATCTCACAAAATTACCAGTAGCACCTTAACAGTCAAATTGTTTGCACATTGTGAAATAAACACATATGCAACATGTCCATGTTTTGATATGTATTTTTATTTCCCTGCAGTTTTCATTTATCAAGAACAAGTAACAGGGAAAGTTGTCTGAACTAGTGCATAAACAAACATTCTGAAACACCACTACACGTATCTAATTTACAAGAACCATATAAAAAAAGTCACTAAAACACTACACTACGAAGGTGTCCAACGCGTACAGTCAGACTTTTTCCAACCCGTTACTTGCCTTGTAGCCACAGGAAAACTCTCCAAAATTGAAAAGACAATCTTGCCACAACCCTCCCCCCGTCCCACCCACCTGGGATGGCTCGATAGCTAGACATCCAATAATTATTGCAATGATATATAATGCAATACATACCTGGTAAAATATCCTTTACGTGGTGTGTTACAGTTTTAAAGCCAGTTAAAATATGCAGTCTTCAGATAAAATGTAATCAGTTGAAAATTTTTCGTATCTGCACAATTTAATGTGTGCTAGAGGCATAATTTTTCCTAGTCAGTTTTTTTCTGTGTAATTATCTTTTATAAACTGGTATTATAAATAGAAATATACATTCAAAATATATGGAAAAGTGAGTTACTACATTAAATTTGCATGTATCGATCCATCCCTTTCCCCTGCACAGTAATAGAAAATACTATTTTGCCTTGAACTTCATATTTGACAGTGAAATGCCACTAAAGTATTTACCAAAAAGTCCATCTAGTCAAATTGTGAAACAAAATGAACCGAGTGAAAACTTTACATTTCCTTTAGAAAAAAATTACAAGAATTTCATTTCCTAGCTATGAATCTTTAACTTTTTTTTAGACACAAAGTTGGATTTATTTGTACAAGATACAAAATGTAAACATGGCAAAATAAATAGTTAAAACAAGTGATGCAGGATCTCATTTCATGCTCATGATCCCATTAAAGAATTATTTTTTAAATCCATTCAGTTGCAAATTCAAGTGCAAAAGCATGATGATGAATATCTACTATTCAAGTAACAGAAATAATATTGATGATACAAATAAACTATTTTACAAGGTAGTGATTTTCCCAATTTTACAAAATGTACATTATATATCGACTTAATATACGATATGATAGTTCGTTTAGGTCCGTTTCAATCCCCTGTGATCCACAGAGTGTTGTATTTTGCATTCAGTTGGAATATAAAATGACTACACCATCAGCACAGGTTAAGCCAGTGGTCTGAGGTTATGTCACTTCCATTGCTACTGTTGTCTCTGCTATGCCATTTAAACCCAGTCGTTCTGGTTCATGGTTCTCTCTGTAATAAAATGGAACATAGAATAATTTAAAGTAGGACATTAATATTTCACAATACTTTTATTGACATAAGTGTTTTTAAACAGATCTCATATTTAGGTTATGGAAAGACCATTATATGAATCAAACAAATAGCCAGGAACAGGGACAATACAGACTTCCACTTAAAAACCAACTATTGGCTTTCGTCCACCAGTACTTATCCTATTTATGTGCTGCAAACATAAGAACGGCCATACTGGGTCAGACCAAAGGTCGATCCAGCCCAGTATCCTGTCTGCCAACAGTGGCCAATGCCAGGTGCCCCAGAGGGAGTGAACCAAACAGGTAATGATCAAGTGATCTCTCTCCTGCCATCCATCTCCACCCTTGGACAAACAGAGGCTAGGAACACCATTCCTTTCCCATCCTGGCTAATAGCCATTAATGGACTTAACCTCCATGGATTTATCTAGTTCTCTTTTAAACCTTGTTATATAGTCCTAGCCTTCACAACCTCCTCTGGCAAGGAGTTCCACAGGTTGACTCTGCGCTGTGTGAAGAACTTCCTTTTATTTGTTTTTAACCTGCTGCCCATTAATTTCATTTGGTGGCCCCTAGTTCTTATATTATGGGAACAAGAAAATAACTTTTCCTTATTCACTTTCTCCACAGCACTCATGATTTTATAGACCTCTATCATATCCCCCCTTAGTCTCCTCTTTTCCACGCTGAAAAGTCATAGTCTTTTTAATCTCTCCTCATATGGGACCTGTTCCAACCCCCTAATCATTCTAGTTGCCCTTTAACTGTGCATTAACAAAGTATTAATATTTAATTTTGCTGAAATTAAAAAAACATCGTGTTTTTCTATAAGAAAGTACAAATGTCTTGAAACAGCATATAGCAGATGATGCAAGAAACCCCATAGCTATGTGTTAGCAAACAGCACAATTCTTCGGTACATGCTTGTGGGGTGGACAAAGCCCAACCTCCCTGCCGGAGGCCTTTCAGCACCCTGGCCAGCAGCAGGAGCAGTAGAGAGGTCCTCCAATCAGAATGCGGCAGGCTGCTATATAAGCAGCTGCTAGCTAAGGCCTGCCAGTTTGTTCTTGGAGCTCAACCCAGGCAGACCTCTGGGCTGAATGGGGAACGCCAGGACCTTGGACAGCTCCGAGTGGGAGCTGGGCCTCTTAACTGAGCAGAGCTAGATCCTGCAGCTAAAGCAGGGGTGACCAATTAGTTCCAGACAAAGAGCCACAATAGCAGTGGAGACAGTGGGAAGAGCCAAGGCAAAGTTGTTCAGCAAAAAAAAAAAAAACAAACAAAAAACCACACCACACACCAGCCGCTGTTCTGGGGGAAAATAGGTGCTGGTATATCCGTCCCAAGGCATGTGGGAAATTTTTGCTTGACAACTTTGCCCTGGCTCTTCATGCTGTCTCCACTGCTATTGTGGCTCACAAAAAAGCACTGTGAAGGGGTGAGAGGTGCAAGCTCTGGGAGGGAAGTTGGGTGCAGGAGGAAGTTGTGTAGAGGATGCTGGCTCAGGGAGGGGCTCCAGGCTGGAGAGTGTTGGGGTCATGTGGAGGGTTGGGGTGCTGAGCAAGCTGCAGGCTTGTGGCTGTGAGGTGCTGGAGTTTGGGCCAGGGTGCATGAGGGGCTCAGGGCAGGGAGGCTGGGAGTATGATGCGCTCAGGACACAGACTTGCAGTGTGTGGATGGTGCAGGAGTGTTGCGGCAGAAGACTGGGGATGCAGGAGTTTGGGGATGTGAGGGGCTCAGGACAGGGGGTTCCAGTGTATAATAGGCTCAAGTTCGGGGTTGGAAGATGGGGGTGCAGGAGTGTTATGATGCTGTAGCCAGATGGGGGCTTGGCCCCAACTGGGGGCTTGTTGGCCAGGCTTCATTTTTAAATAAAATATTATGTCAAACACAAAGGCTATGTCTACACTCGTGGCTTCTTGCACAAGAAATATGCAAATGAGGCTAAGTGTGGAATATCTCTGAGCCTCAATTGCAGACCTAATGAGCTGCTATTTTTTGCAGAAGAGGCTAATGCACCAGAAGGAGCTGTCTACACTGCCCCTTCTTGGTCAAGAAAAACCCTCTTGCGCAATGCCAGTACACCAATTATTTTCAGGAATAACGGCATTCACAAGAGGGTTTTTCTTGCACAAGAAAGGGCCGTGTAGACAGATCCTTCTGGCACAAGAGCCTCTACTGCAAAAATGGCGGCTCATTAGGTATGCAAATGAGGCACGGTGATATTCCACGCTTAGCCTCATTTGCATATTTCTCACGCAAGGAGCTGTGAGTGTAGATATAGCCAAAATGTTTCAGCATTTTTTATTTATGAGAGGGGCAGGGAACCCGTTTTGAGTCAGGGATCACTGACCCACAGAAAAGTCAGTCTGGGCCACACAAGTGAGATGCAAAAAAACAACCCCTCCAACCCCCCCCCCCCCCCCAAGCCTCACTAATGTGTCCCAACTGTGCTGGTGGTGGCAGTGGACAGGGTGCTGGGGCAGGGTGCTCATGGGGGGGGGGGGGGAGAGTTTGGACAGGAGGAGGGGACAGACACAGCTGGGGCCAGTATATGGGGATCCCAGGTCTCAGGAAGTGTGCTGGCTGCTCTTCCCCTCCCCTTCTCCAGAGACCCCCCCCCCCCCCGCTCTAACCCAATCTTCCTTCCCTTCCCCACAACCAGGCACGTACACACACATACTCACTCACACTCTCTCTAACCCAATCCCCCTCCCCTTCCCCAACCCAGGCACCCCCCCCAACCCAATCCTTCTCCCTTTCCCTAGGGTCAGACACACACACCCCTAACCCATTCCTCCTCTCCCCCCGAGTCAGGCCCCCCTCTATACCAATCCCCTTTCCCACCCCCACTCTAATCTAATTCTCGGGTTCTGGAGCCGCCGCCGCTGCTATAGCCGCACATTTCCCTCCAGGGACTGGGGCGCATGCACTGAGTGGCCGGCACATTGTGCACAACCCCACCCGTGCCCCCGATACCGCCCCCCCACTAACTTTGTGCCCAAGTCCCAGAGCCTCCACTGGTACCACTGTCGCACCCAGAGCCGCTGCCTGCACTCAGCAGCTGGCTGCTAGCATGTGCAGGCTGGGACACTAGAGCTAGCTGAAGAGCAAAAGAGCTAGCTGCACTTTTTTTCTTCATTAGCCGCATGTGGCTCACGAGCCATGGGTTGGCCACCCCTAGGCTCAAGGCTAGCCAACGACACAACAACAAATCACCGGGACCAGATGGCATTCACCCAAGGGTTCCGAAAAGAACTCAAATGTGAAATTGCGGAACTATTAACTGTGGTTTGTAACCGATCCTTTTAATCAGCTTCTGTATCCAAGGACTGGAAGACAGCTAACAAAGCCAATGCTTAAAAAAGGCACTAGAGGCAACCCTGGCAATTACAGACTAGTAAGTCTAACGTCAGTACCGGGCAAATTAGTTGAATAGTAAAGAATAAAATTGTCAGACACATAGAAGGACATAATTTCTTTGGCGAAAGTCAACATGGTTTCTGTAAAGGGAAATCATGTCTTACTAATCTATTAGAGTTCTTTGAAGGGGGTTAACAAACATGTGGACAAGGGGGATCCAGTAGATATAGTGTACTTAGATTTCCAGAAAGCCTTTGACGAGGTCCCTCACCAAAGGCTCCTGTGTAAATTAGGTTGTCATGGGATAAGAGGGAAGATCCTTTCATGGATTGAGAACTGGTTAAAAGACAGGAAACAAAGAGTAGGAACAAATGGTAAGTTTTCAGAATGGAGATGTGTAAGTAGTAGTGTTCCCCAGGGTCAGTCCTAAGACCAATCCTATTCAACTTATTCATAAATGATCTAGAGAAAGGGGTAAGCAGTGAGGTGGTGAAGTTTGCGGACGATGCTAAACTGTTCAAGATAGTCAAGACCAAAGCAGACTGTGAAGAACTTCAAAAAGATCTCACCAAACTGAATGACTGTGCAACAAAATGGCAAATGAAATGTAATGTGGATAAAGTGTAAAGTAATGCACGTTGGAAAAAATAACCCCTACTATACATACAATATGACGGGGGCTAATTTAGCTACAACTGATCAGGAAAGAGATCTTGGCGTTATCGTGGATAGTTCTCTGAAAATGTCCACGCAGTATGCAGTGGCAGTCAAAAAAAGCAAATAGGATGCTAGGAATTATTAAAAAAGGGATAGAAAATAAGACGAAGAATATCTTTACTGCTCCTATATAAAACTATAGTATGCCCACATCTTGAATACTGAGTACAGATGTAGTCTCCTCATCTCAAAAAAGATATTTTGGCATTAGAAAAGGTTCAGAAAAGAGCAACTAAAATTATTAGGAGTTTGGAATGGGTCCCATATGAGGAGAGGCTAAAGAGACTGGGACTTTCCAGTTTAGAAAAGAGGAGACTGAGGGGAGATATGATAGAGGTATATAAAGAACTAGCAGACACCAAATAAAATTAATGAGTACCAGGCTTAAAAGTAATATAAGAAAGTTCTTCTTCACACAGTGCACAGTCAACCTGTGGAACTCCTTGCCAGAGGAGGCTGTGAAGGCTAGGACTATAACAGAGTTTAAAAAAGAGCTAGATAAATTCATGGAGGTTAAATCCATAAAAGGCTACTAGCCAGGGGTTAAGGAATGGTGCCCCTAGCCTCTATTTGTCAGAGGCAGGAGAAGGATGGCAGGAAACAATTTGCTTGATCATTGTCCTTGGTACACTCCCTCTGGGGCACCTGGCACTGGTCACTATCAGCAGACAGGATACTGGGCTGGATGGACCTTTGGTCTGACCCAGTATGGCCATTCTTATGACACCCTGCAGAACCCCGATAAAGGGAATTCAGCAAAAATGGCCATAGAGAATAGCTGGATGAAGCAGAATCCCAGGGAAGTGGCCCAGGGACATACCTCAATTCTGAAAAATTATTGTACAGACACTAACTTTTATGGTTGTTCAGGATCCTACCAAAGGAAATATCATGCAAGGGGAGGGGGGGGGGGGGGGGAGCTTCCTTTGTAGGACCAAAAGCATAGATTACGAGATTTCTGAGCAAGGGATTATGTCTCTCTTAATGCTCTAAGCCATGTAAGTTTATGGAACTATTCATATAATAATACCGGAATTTAAGAAATTCTGCCCCAATAGATTGTATATGCACCTTGTTATACTGCTGATGGCACTGCTGGGAGTAACCTTTGGCACTCTGTCCATACTGGCAGCAACTGTGGCAAGTTTTAAGGCTGTTGGCGATGGTGCTGAAGTCCTTGTATTGATATGTACATTGACTGGAGAAACAACACTGACATTGTTTAGATGCACTGCATTTGTCAGGCAAGAATTGTTCATGGGAAGCGTTTGAGGGCTGCTTGTGCACAAAGCTGGAATTAAGTGGTTTGTGGTGCTGTGACCAACAGTCCTTACAAGTTGTACAGCTGAAATCCCTGGGCTGGATGATAACGCCATGTTGGTGGAGTACAGAGTTTTAGAGGTTCCTGTTATAAACAAAACATTACAGTAAAAATTACACAATAAAAAACCACATGCAATTGTTTAGTCACAAAACAGAAATGTAAACAAACTTAAGTATAAGGGCTGTAATTATTAATGGCAATAATTATCCCATAATCCCACTGCCAAAGTTACAGCATGGGAACAAAATTCCTAAAGTTTATTTGCAAGTCACATCCAGGGTTGCCTTCTAAGCTGTGTGGTAGCACAGCCCCAGAGCTGCTTAACCAGCCCCACCCAGTCAGGGGCTCAGGTCTCCCCACCTGAAGCTGCCTGACTGGGCAGAGCTAATTAAGTAGCTGTGGGGCTATGCAGCCACGCATCTCAGAGGAAACACTGGTCACAGCCTTTACAGTATTTTCTGTTTAATTAAAAGGGGGGGAGGGGATTTGCCTCCAAGTCCCAATTGGCTCAGAATCCTCAAATCACGGCCATTTCTCCTGTATTATGTGCTAAGGAATGACATGATTTACCACAACTGGGCTAAGCCACTTTTCTCAACTGGATCAGTTCCAGCATATTGATTTTACTATATATTAACTCTCTTCCTCTCCACCAGTGCACAGGATCTATAAATCCTATCACACCATTAGCGGTTAAACAAAAAATACTGTAAAGCCCCTCTGATTTATTATTTAATCCAAATCCTAATGAACTTTTGTCTCCATCATTAAGGCAAATATCCAAACAGTCTAATTTTGGCATGATTGGTTTCTGATGGATGGAGACTCACAGAAAAACTACAATTTCAAATAGTTTGCGGCTTTGCAGCTAAGTTTGTGGTCTCTGAAAAAAGCTGTTCTAGTCTGTGCCACTATGTACATTTAGAACCCATTCAGAAAAGAATTTAAGTCCATACTTAACTTTCGGTACATATTTGAACATTAATTATGTCAATGGGATAACGATAAGCATGTTTGATCTATGATGATTTGGAACCACCATACTAATCAATGAATAACATTTCATAAGAACTTAAAACTAATTATGCATTTGAAAGTTTAAATACCAACTTCCTTCTCATAAAACTATTCACAAGATCATCAGACACTGAACAGCATTTTTAAAAAATTGTAAATAGTCATAAAATGCACCAATTATAACCAACCCTTACTTTAAGAAAGAATTTTTATTACTTTGAAAAGAAAATGGAAGAATTACTGTATTATTCTTCATGATTTAAAGATACAATATTTTTGCGCTGAAGACTGTTACATCTTCAACATTATCCAAATGTAGTTAGTACTTTTATTAACATATCAACATTAGATAAGACCAGGTCATTGTACAAAACTATGCAATTAAAAGAATAATAATTACAGTAATCACTGTTAGTAATTATTTAATAATTCAAATCAAATATATATTTAGAAATTAGAAGTCCTTCATTTACAGATTCTGAACTCTGCATTAAATAGCTAAAATTAAGAAATCATCACCTGAAGGCTGGACAACACCATTTATATTGTTGTGGGTGGTGTTTTGTTCCTTTGTTACCTCACTGCGACTGGGAGCAGGTGCACTGACCACTGCTGATGCAGCAAAGTGGGCGCTGGCTGAGTCAAGTGTTTTGGACATACAGTCAGAGGTGCTTGTGCCCTATAGAATTAACCAAATAGTTTTTATAATTCTGCCAGAACTAGCTGACAAAACACATGAAGATTGATAAAAGTTCCTACCTACTAGTGAATTAAGGGGAAGCATCTTTTGAACCGATATTTATAACATAAAATATTTAAAGGTCATGAATCTAGTTCTATGCAACCCTCCCAACAATGGTGCAGCTAGATAATTATGCAAAAAGTTGACAGGCTGCACTGGGGAGCTTCTTTGATCTTCAACTGCAAAAGTTCTCCTTAGACTGGAATATCAAAACCATAGTGTGTTTGACAACTCTTTTCTATTACGAGTTTTTGGGAGGCTTTTTGAAATCCTGACTTTTTAAAATTTTACCTATATAAACTTTTGACTCTACTCAAGGTCCAAAATCTTATTCTGTCAGGGATTAATTTGCCTGATAGAGATCATGCCTACTGAACTTTGGAAGAGTGTTTCTTCTACTAATCCAGCCACCGAGGAGACATGAATAAATATTTTTTTTTTTCAGCACTTGCCACCTACCCTTTGATACAGTAACTTATTGGTTGTATAGAGCAGGAGTTCTCAACCTTTTTCTTTCTGAGGCTCCCCCACCATACTATAAAAACTCCTCAGCCCACCTGTGCCATAACCGTTTGGATAGAAAGTCAGGGATAGCATTAGGGAGTAACAAGGAGGGCAACTACCTGGGGTTCACACCACAGAGGACTTCGCAAATTTAAGTTGCTCAGACTTTGCTTTAACCCTAGGAGATAGGCCTTGGGCTTCAGTTCCATGTGGTGGGGCTTTTGTTTTTTGCCCTGCCAAAGCAAGTCTTTTGCAGACTGCTTAAAGCAAGATCCTATAAACCTTGATTTTTGAGGGATAAGGGAACTTGCAAAAAAAGGTTTTTTTCTGACAAATGGCCCCGTCTACATGGGGCTTTTTATCGACAAAACCACTTCTGCAAAAAGAATCAGAAGACATGCAAACGAGAGTGCCATTTGCATCTCCTCTGCTGCAAAAAAACGGCAGTATAGCCGTAGCCTGGTAGTCTATGTTTTCATATTCTCTTACAGGAACACGTGTTAAGGACATTTTATTTAAAAATCAAGTTTTGTTTTATTTTGTTTTTTTGCTTTGAAAAGAGAGCAAGACAATAGCCAAGAGCAACAGAATTGTTTTGTAGAAACACTGTAAAAATATTTCAGTAGGGCTGTGTATCAATCACAATTAACATGATTAATTAAAAAAATTAATAGTTCTTAATCACAGTTTAATTTATAAGGTTAAACAATAGAATACCAATTGAAATGTATTTAACATTTTGGACATTTTTCTACATTTTCCAATATATCGATGTCAATTACAATATTGACATCAAATTGCCAAGTGCGCACTTTATCTTATTTTTCTTACATATATTTGCATTGTAAAAACAACAAACAAAAGAAATAAGTGTCCTTTAGTTTCCTCATACAAATACCATAGTGCAATCTATTGATATGAAAGCACAACTTACAAATGTAATTTTTTTTAATGTAATTGCACTCAAAAATAAAACAATGTAAAACTTCAAACCCTACAAGCGCAGTCCTATTTCTGAACCATCCAATTGCTAAAAGAAACAAGTTGGTTTACATTTGTACTAAGAGATAATGCTGCCCACTTATTTACAATGTCACCTGAAAGGGAGAACAGATGTTCTCAAGGCACTTCTGTAGGTAGGGATGTTAAAATGTGTTCATTTAACTGTAAAAAAATTCAGTGGTTATATGCGGGGGAACAAGGGGGTGGAAAGCCTGCTTCTTTCCCCCGCTGCTACTCCAATACAGAGGCAGCAGTGCAGGGAGAGGGTGTACTCTGTTAGAGCTGGTAGGCATGGCTACCTGCCTGCCTCCCTGTGCTGCTGTCTCTGATATAGAAGCAGGAGCAGAGGAGCCGGGCTGCGTATAATTTTGCATGATAATTGATGAGCCCAGGCTCATCGGTTTAACCATGTAGCCTGCTCTGCAAGGTATTTATGTGCCAGATATGCTAAACATTTGTATGCCCCTTCATTGTTTGACCACCATTTCAGAGGACACATTTGTATCCTGATGACACTTGTTAAAGGAATAATGAGTTTATCAAATTAGTGACCACAACTCCTTGGAAGAGGATTGTATGTCTCCTGCTCTCTGTTTTACCCTCATTCTACCGTAACTGTATTAGCAGTATTGACAATGACCCACCACGTTTTTTTTTTTAAGAACACTTTCACTGACGACCTGAGAAAATGTAAAGAAGATACCAATGTGAGCTGTCAAGATAGCTACAGCACTCAACCCAAGATTTAAAAATCTGAAATGCCTTCCAAAATCTGAGAGGGATGAGGTGTTGTGCATAGTTTCAGAAGTTTTAAAAGAGCAGCACTCCAATGTGGATAGAGAACCTGAGCCATGAAAAAAAACAAACCTTGTCCTAGTGACATCTCTGTACAATTCCTTTGATGAAAATAATATGTGCTGGTCTGCACTGCTTTGAATAATTACAGAGCAGAACACATTATCAGCATAGAAACGTGCTCTGGAATGGGGGTCAAAACATGGAGCATATGAATCTTTAGTGCATCTGGCACATAAATATCTTGCAATGCCAGCTACAACAGTGAATGCAAATGACACTGTAAACAAGAAGTAGGTAGCATTACTGTCTCTTGCAAATGTTTGTCTGAATGATTGGCAGAGCGAGTGGACTTGTGGGCTCTATAGTTTTACACTGTTTTATTTTTTAATGCAATTATTTTTTGTACATAATTCTACATTTATAAGTTCAACTTTCATGATAATACAAGTATGACGGTGCAATCTCGGAGTTGAAAAAACTATTTTTGCAGTGCAAATATTTATAATACAAATATAAAGTGAGCACTATATACTTTGCATTCTGTGTTATAATTGAATCAAATATACTACTGTTTATTAAAAACGTAATAAATTATGATTTTTTAAATTGCTTGACAGCCCTAATTTTTAGCCAATAAAAAATCCCCAACGTTTGCAGTCCAGACAGTGCAGCATTGTGCATGAAAAAATTGGCAGTCTAACGAAACAAAGTGAAACCAGTTATTCCGTTTGTTGCCTATGTGTTAAAAGTAAAAAAACACAATATTAAAAGACTAAAACTGTATTTTTTAAAATAAACCATTTGCAATATAAGTAAGAACATTCATACTTTCAAAATACACACTCCTACAGCAGTGTCCCTTCAGAGTTTATGCAAAACCCCCACATTTTCAATTACAAGAAAAAATAAAAGCAAAAAGTTATGGTAGCTAGAGAATTACTGAGTTTTCCAAAGCCACACAGATTAATTTAAAAGGATTTTGATCAAAATAATTTAAATACATTTCACACACATTTTGTTAATGTACATTCAGTACATTAGCAAAAGGTTATATTTAATTTAGGACAGACTTAAACAATGAGCAAGGAGGAGAGGAAACCTCCTCTGGAAGACATCTTGGTATATCAAAAAGATTTTAAAGGAGTATTACCTGTGCTTTTGGATGCATCTGTTGTGAGGAATGCTGAGACTGCTGTTTTTGCTGAAGCTGAGCAAGCTGCTGTCTTTGCATTTGAACTAATTGCTGTTGATGTGTCTGAAACTGCTCTTCTGTGATACCCCCAGTTACTGTGGAAAAGAAAAACAGAGCTGAATGCAACTGAAGAAAACAAATGCTTCTAGAACAAAAAAGCCAAGTACAAAGCAAACTGACATGGAACAATAAATGTGAAAATAGATGCAGGAAAGGAGGGTAGCGAATACTTCCACAGACCTCAGTATATTGATGTCTGTGAAGGTAAAAATCACCACCGTAAATGTATACCACTGGCCATTCCATTTGAGTATAAAGTCACCTATGAGAAGGAACTGATAATTTAGAAACAACACTCTCTTAGTGACACTGAAATCTGCCTTCAATGTGTTCCTTCTCAGTAGCTATGACTATTATTCTAGGTAGGCAACTTTTTGATGGGGAGGTTAAACTGAGGCTACATCATAGCCAGATCCATTAAATGACATCCTTTATGAAGCTACATGATGTCCCAGCCAATGGACCCATAAAGAAATTTTTCTCCTGACTTCTGGGAAATGAAGAGGATCTCTCATATCATAGCTGGGTCCAAGGAACTGCTCATTCACTTTTCTGTCACTAAAACCACACTCATCTACTACCCTTTATAGTAGCTTTCTTCTACCTTTCTTCCCTTGGAAATTTGGAGACATGTTCAAAAGGAGAGCACCTAGTAGTTCCAGCTTCACCTAATATTTGTGCTATGTGTTTACAACTCCACTCTACCAATAAGTATTAGTCAATGTGAGTGGAACCACATTCAGTGCACTGAAGCAGCAGGTTTGAAGGTGCACAGAAATCTCCAAGACCAAAGAACTGGAACAGGTTGAGAAAAACTGGTGCCACAGGTCTAAAATCTAGCATATGGCTCCAATAATTTCATGAAGGATCGATCATACTTAGTGTTTAAAGTTAATAAGCAGTTTATATCCTATTATTTTTAAACCACTTCTGTTATTTCATCCCCTCATTATTTTTTAGAAAGTGGGCTGAAGGAGGACTAGAGCAGCATTTTCTGCAACTACATAGTACATCAAGCCTTTGTTAAGCGGGAGGAGGGAAAGATTTCAAGAAAGATTAAAGAGTTGGGTGATTAGTAAAAAAATTAAATACATTGAGGCAAACAGAAAGAATATCACCTTCTCACAGGTGGTTAGGAAGGGAAATGCTGTGTGCCTCAATTTCCTTATCTACAAAATGAGGATAGCTACTATCTTCTTTTTATAAAGTGCTTTGAGAGGAATGGCTGAGAACTGCTAGGAAAAAAAGATGCAACTTCCCACATACTGTTGAATAAAGGCAGGATGCAGAGCAGACCTGTTCTTATTCAGTTTCATCCAGGGAGAGAACAGCTTTACCACCCCACTGATTTACTGGCTGCTATGAAAGCTGCTACCTGCATACTCACTCAGCCACAAAGAAGCAAATAAAGATGACATTCCTTATGATGTTTCGATGGCAGGAAATAATATGCCCTCAAGACAGACAGCACTTGCACTGGCCCAGCCTAAGCATGACAAAATGTCACCAAATCCCAATTTAATGAACTCTAAACCTGAAAGTCAAATTTTAGCAGAAGATTATGTTTAGTTAAGACAAAACTAAAGAGATTCTACTGCACTACAATGCCTATTGACTAGATATATCAGTAGAAAATCTTAGTGTTTCAGATAGTCAGTTTTGTGTAGGTTATCACAATGAAAATATCAGTAGCCCTATATTGTAAAAAATAAACTGAAATTACCATAATGAATACAAAGATTTTACATTATACTAGCTTTATATTAGGGGAGAAAACACCTCCAACAAGTCTATTTGAGGCCCAATCTTACACGTATAAACTAAAGGACTTTAAGTCTCTCCCATGTTGAAATACTGTATATGATCCTATGGTGACAACTATTGTCTACCTTATTTTCCAAAGACTCATGGAAACAGCTGCAACATAATCTGCTCTGAACTGAAAGTTTTGTTAAGTATTTTGTCTGGAACAGTGTTTCAATACCAAGGCATTTTCTTCGAACCATAAGAAGAAGAGTTCAACAATCTGAAGGAAAACATAAAAGATATAGAAAGCTAAAAATATTAGGAAACACTGGCTTAAAGAAAAAAAAAGGTCAACAGAAGATTAGATAGGGATGGGAAAGGGAGAGAAATAGGGCAGAGTGAACTCTTCCCTAACTATTTCCCCTCCCTATGGAAAACATACATACAAATTGAAGACCATTCAAACTAAGTCAGAGGCCAGAATCTAAACTATTATTTCAGCGATAACCACAACAGAATTAACACTGCATAAAGATGCATGCAGAAATGATACCAAACTGTGCTTACTCTTGGTCATTTATTGGTGCATAGCTGTGAAAAATATATCAACCACCAACTGCATGTTACCGATTATCTCTTGTTTCTCATATCTAATTTAGCCAGAATTCTTATTTTTTCAACCAAATTAATTTAAAATACTATTCACAGTTTAATGCTACCTAGATTTTATTCACAAAATTAAGTGCTTTTTGGAGCCGACAGAGTGGATTCCATATCCAAAGCTCCTGTTCGCTGAAATCTTGTAGCATATCAATTATCATTACATATTCTCAATGGTAGTGCAACCCCAAATTATATGTCCAATATACAGGAATTGCATCTTCTGAATGAACACCTTCCCTAGATGGAGTGAAGTGAGATCATACTGAGAAATGAGAATGCAAATGTTTTGTCATAATAATCTATAATTAAGTGGGCTTTCAGCATCCCAGAAAACCAACTTTTTGAGTTGGGTATTAGTGCAATAGTATTTATTTCTTGCGTAAAAGGATGCTGAAGGAAATAGCTGAAACAGGACTAAACAGAAGAGTAATTTATTATGACTAGACTCTCTCACTACACACTCCCAAAACACAGATGGGGGATTTTTAGAGTAGTAGATTTTTTTAACCAACATTTTCTTTGCATTTACTCCTAATGGTGCTAATATGAGTAATCAAGCAAAATAAACCCTTAGCCAACTTATTAATTTTTCTCTGGAACAAAATAAAACACCTGTTGCTAAAATATAATAAGTACTGATGTTCACAATTAAATCTTGTTACATTCGTTGCACAAAATATTACCAATTCCCAAGCAAAATTGTTTTCAGCCTACAAGTACTGTGTGTTTTAAGTGCATACATGTTGAACCTCTCTATTTCCAGCATGACTTTAATTAGCCAAATGTCCACTTATCATAGTTGTGGCCAAGTTTCCCATGGTCCCATAAAATTTGTTTACAGCCACCTGTCGTGGCTCTCAGTGTTCTGTGCTGTTATTTAGCTCTAATTTACCACTAAATGTCTCCTAAGAACCAAGTAAGCAGTGGAAGTGCTGGTAATACTGCTAGACAATAATGATCTCCTATGGTTAGGTAAATTCTTTGGTTTGGCAAAGACCAAGTTCCAAAAGTGCCAGACTAAAAGAGTTCACCTGTAGTTGAAAAAAGTGCCTGATTGATCTATATACACTTTGAGATATTTCACCTTCAATGAAGATTGCTAAATCTGACTCAGTCATTCCAGTATACCACTTTTTTTTTTGGTAAAAGTTTATCTAGTACTTTCCATCCACACATACACTCTTAAATCTCAATAATAAACCAAATTAATTAAGTTATATATCCATAGGCATTGCAGCTATCCTTTCAGTAGTTTACCAGCTTTCCCAACTTAGTTTAAAAAAACTGTAGAGTGTTTTATTTTCTCTTTATTTTCCTAAATTTCATAACTTTACTGAATTAGTATTCAAAAGGTATGCACAACAGATTCAGTCAGGGAACAAAACTGTGCATGAATCAATCACCTCACAACAGTCTTTAAAAATCAGCATAAATGAGGACAATAAGGCCCAGTAAGTAGCTGGAAAGAAAAGCCTATTTTTTGTTCTTAAAATTTGGTAGGATATCTTTGAAAGTGACAGTGTCACACAGCTGATCTGGGGATCAGCTGTGCGGCTGCCCCTTTAAAACTCTGCAAGCAGCTGCACCGCATAGCTGTGCAGCACTGCTGCATATGGATGTCCTGGTCAGCTGGAGACTCCCCAGCTGATCCCAGGCTCCAGCACAGCACTTGCGTGGAACCCAGGATCAGCTAGGAAGTTGATAGCTTACCCCAAGTTCTGGGGAAATGCCACGCGGAACCCACGGTCAGCTGGGAAATCCCCCCGCTGACCCCGGGCTCCATGCTGCCCTGCCCCTTTGAAATGCATAAGAGCCCCTGCTGGGGACTCTTGTATATTTCAAAGGAGGAATGCGGAAGTGCCTTCTGACAAGTCAAGTAGTCGATGGAAGTTCAATCGACTAGTCAATTAACTATTACTTAACATCCTTAGTGTTGACCCATATATCAACTGGATCAGCCATCCATATTTCTACGCAGCTGCCTTCAGAATTGGAACTTGGTAGCTGCTATCTGAGGGCCCAGCTCTGCAGGCAGGATCACAGAAATAAGGGTGGCAGCCATATCATGCCATTCTTTCTTCTGCACTGCTGCCGATGGCAGCTCTGCCTTCAGAGTTGGGTTCCCAACCAGCAACTGCGCTCTCCAGCTGCCCAGCTCTGAAAGCAGCACTGCCACCAGCAGCAGTACAAAAACAAAAGTAAGGCTCTGCAACCCCTCTATAATTGCAGGGATCAGTACTCTACCATCATCATGAAATTTCATAAAATCCTACAACCATGAAACGGACCAAAATTGACCATGAATTTGGTAGGGCTCTACTTAAAATAAGAGGATTTTTCAGATTGCCCTAAAGATGAGTAGACTTTTCATAAGTCTAACTGCCTCATTCCACAGCCAAATCACTCCTATGAGTGATTATCTACCACTCTCACATCCTTCATTAGAATCACTGTCCCAGAGAAACACAACTGGTGGGAATGGGATGGATAGCAGTGTAGTTAATGATCTTCACTGAGCCCTGACCTACTTATAATTTTAAAGTTCAGGCCCAAGCACAGGGGTAGGCAATAAAAAACCAGCAGCCCACAGGGTTAGTCTCTGGTTGACCACCACTATGTTTACTTGCACCTTTGCAAGTATTGGAGGATCACAGCTCTGGGTGGCTGTGAACTGCTGTTTGTGGACAATGTGGTTGGAAGATGGGGGCCTGCCGGCGACTAACTTTGGAGAATGGGTCCGGCCCATGGGCCAGAATTTGCCTACCCCAACCCAAGCAATTTGAACTAGCAACAAAAGTGGACTGGGAGTGAAGGACAATGTGCTCTGTCTTGCTCAACAGGTGGCCTGCTATAAGATGCATAAATGAAAGCATTTGCATTGCTTCCATCTCTAGCCTCACCGATTACAAGTTGCAGTTCATCATACATTTATCAAACGTATTTGTGTTACGCCCCTCCTCTCAAACATTTCTTCCATTGTCTATTATGTTAATACTATTGTATTTCCCTGAAAATAGATTGTATGTTCTTCGGGGCAAAGAATGTCTTTCAACATAGGCCTAAAAAGCACAAAGCACAACAAGGCCTCTTGATGTTATAGTGATCATAAATGATAAAAGTAACTGCAAGAAATGATAACTTTTCCTAACTTGCGGTGGAAGATATTTTTCACCAGCAATGCAACCTTAGGATCTAGGTTTCATGATGGATCCAGAAGGGCCACAAAATTTGCACCATTTTGATCTGAAGAGGCAGACTGCTTCAGCAGAAAACATCAAAGATAATTCTTCAAAGCACTTTCCCCTTTCCAACTCACATAATACGAAGACAAAAGAAATTTAGTTTGAACCAACTGTTCTTTATTCATATACTGATCTGGTGCCTTCTATGAGCACTAGATTCACATATTTATACTCTTAAAAGCAAGTGCTTAGGTGCAGACACTCTCTCTTCACATATCTGTGAAGTAGTTAAAATGTTTTGGGCAACATTGTAATACAAATAAGGCAATAATATTAATAAATAAAATTGTGAGTACAAGGCAGAAGTTATTTCACATATTTCTTATGTACTAAAGAGCACTGCAGGTAACCTTAATTATTTTCAACCTTTCAAAAAAATGGATCTTTACTGGTGCTTCACTGTGAGCTCTCTAAAGGTAGATTTGTGTTGGTCCATTTGCATGTTCAACTTATGCTGTCACATCAACTTGGCTGACAATTATCTCCTGAATGGAACCAGGAACCATGTGGTCCCTGAACACAATAATGATATATGCTGTTTTATTTTTCAAACTCATATATTAATTGACATTTTATAGAGCTAAAAATAAATAAATAAAGTGCTCTATGCATTGCGCAATTTTAAATGCCATCAGAAGCCTATTAGGGCAAATGCTTTTTAACAGATTAGATTCCAGATTTACTACAGTGCAAATTCAGCAAATGTTCTTTGGTAAGTAACATGACTGAGAAGTTAAAAAAATTCTACATATCACAAGCTAATGTTAAAAATGAAACAAGCACAAGCAGTCTGTCTACATGTAGGGTTTTCACATCAGGATAAATGTACTGATGCAACCCCCTTGTGTAAACACATTGCACTGGCGTAACAAGTAACTTGCACTAACCATTTCTTTTTTTTACTGTTATCTCCTCTTTTGCACTGAATGTTTGTTTAGCTATCAAATGTAGGGCCCAATCTTACAAATCCTTGTTAGTAAGCAGAGCACTTAGTATTGTGAATTGTCCTATGTACTACATTGTCTACTAGGGGACTGTAGAAATGGGTTAGAACATGCTAAAAAGTATTCAGAACAGGACTATCTGGTTTGAAAAGTGTCACGTGCCAGGAAAACCTGTGACACTATCAATACATGCAAAAAGCTGTGTTAGTACAATGTTAAAGCTGCTATGTTAAACTTATTTAAGTCAGAAAAAGTACAAATTAAGGTTCCTACAGAAATGTAATAGGATTGCACTGTACATATATATGGCCTCTTCAGAGAGCAAAAGCAAAACATTTTCTAGTTTATCCTAAGCTTTCATTATTAAAGGGTACTTCATATCTGTATAAGGAAAAGAACATTTAACAAAAATAAAACTAATCTTTGTACACTTAGTCATAAATAAAATGGAATTTAGATCTAAAAATACTGTCACGGGTAATGTATATATAATCTTATATTACAACTATAAAACATTAAATATGAAATTTAGAATATTTAATAAATAAGTTAACAAATAATAAAACTGCAAGTACATAAGAATTCTCATGATTTTTATCTTTAAAGAAAATTGGTTTCATAAGTATTTGTCAAATGTTAAACTACCTTAAAATAAAGCAACCGTTCGGTTGTACTTAAATTCCAAATTTGTGCATTTAATAAGTCCTGAATTCTGAAATTGCTATAACTTACATATAAGACAACAGTAAGATACTAGGGAAGCATGACAGGCAGTGGTTCCATAGTGACAACAGCCTAATTATTGTGTAAACATCATGGCAAAGGACAGTTTTAAGTAGGGATTTGAAGGAAGATAATGAAGTAGCGTTGCAAAGTTTTACAGGAAACTCCTCCTCCTATGCATGAGGGGCAATAAGGGAGAAAACATGAAAGTACTTGTTAAATTTTCAAACAAGTGGACGATGGACACTTATAAACCACCTCCATGAGAAGAGTAGCTAAGATCATTAAGAATGCAGCTCTCAGCGCTGTAACCAGGTTCACACAGGAGCTTTACAGTGCTGTAACTTACTGTGCTCGGAGGGTATTTTTTCCACACACCTAAGCTAGAAAGTTACAATGCTGTGAAGTGCCAATGTAGACTTAGCTCAGTGGTTCTCAAACTGCGGTCCACAGACAGCCGCTTTCCAGGTGGTCCATGGTCTGCTTTCCAGGTGGTCCCCCTCACCCAGCACAGAGAGCCCGTGCTGAACCTCCAGCCTCCCCCTCCTCCCCCCACGAGGTTGGAGCGCCAGCGCTGGCTTCCCACTAGAAGGGGGAGGCGGAAGGGAGGGAAAAAAAGCTCCGAGCCTCCCCACCGGATTCGGCTCAGGGGGAAGAAGTGGATCCAAAAGCAGCTTTTCTTTTAGCAAGTGAAAGGTGGGGTATTTGAATTCAGAAGAGGTGATGTGGTTAAAGCAACGGGCTGAGAAAACAGTCTTTGCAGCAGCATTCTAATTGGACATGAGCAAGCAGGATTTCATTAAGTCATAGGAAAGGATGTTGCAGTAATTGAGATGCAAGATGACAGCCTAAACAATGTTCACGCTAATCTTTTTCATTCATGTGCAGAATACATTTTGTGTGTGCACCAAGGCATGCGTGAATGTGCACTGCCAATAGAAAAAAAACTAGCTGCATTAAACGCACAGTTTCAACGGAACACTGAACCGGAACAGGATTTCTGGCAGCATGGATGGAGAAGAATGGTCATCTCTTAGAACACTCTGAAAGACTTAGGGCCATGACTACATGACCCCTGTGAGGTAACAGGTGGGATTATTTGTTTTGCTTATTTCATTAAAGATGGAACAGACTAAAGCATGTTTGAGAGAGTGGAGAAGGAGAAGGCTTGCAGACTAGAAAGGGAAACAAAGCCAAGGGGAGAGGGATCACGTATTTGGCCAATCTTCTCTAGGTAAAAATTGGTGAAGTGGATGATGGGGATAAGTCATGACTGATTTGTAAGGAGAATTAAAAATGGATGACACAAGAGGAGCAGCATAAATTCAATGGCCCTTTGAGTGGGCAGCTGGTGCTGGTTCAATGTAGAGATGAGGGCAAGGAAGTCTGCAGCTAAGGAGTCAGATTAGTCATGAATAGGGAAGCTGAATATGAGGGGGATATATGGGAAATGTGAAGCCAGTAAGAGAGCCAAAACTCAAAGTAAGAGAGAAAGGCCAATGGGAAAGTGTTAGGTGAATGGTAGTTGTCAGCAACTTGAAGGGGGCAAGAAAGGACAGTTAGATGCAGAGCTATTCAAAGAAGGAGAAAGAGTAAGGGGGAAATACTGGGAGTAGCTCCAGCCCATCACCCTCATTTGATTCTGATCCAGTGTGGAGAGCATGAGATGAAAGCTAAGAAATGACAGTTGCGGAGACAGATTCAGACAAAAAGATCCTGGTTTTTGTAAGAGCCATGAGCTAGGAGTAAGCTGTGAATAGATTATTTTAATAAAGATGGAGGTGGTTGTTTCAGAGACAGCAAGACAAAAGGAGGTAGGTTGAAGTAAAGAGGTGGATGGGTGTGAACTTGGGAATGGTGATATAAAAGGGGAAGAGGTGTTTACAGCATTCCATGTAGGATGTGCACAGAGTGGGGATGGAGGGAGAGCCACAATTAGGGTCAATGTCAGGGTACCGTTATTTCTTTCTTGAAGAAAATACAGTAGACTTCCGATAATTCGGCATCTTTTGGACAAAGGTGGTGCTGGATTATCAGATTTGCCGGAGAATTGGAAGGTCCGGTACAGCTGCATGGCTTAACAGCTGGCCAGGACACAATCTCCCTCCCTCTCCCCCCCCTCCCCTTGACGAGTCTCCTCTGTGCTGTAACCTGATCCTCCTCCCTCTCTCCCCCCCCCCCAACCTTATGCTCCGTCTGGTTACAGCCAGCACATGTCCCACTCCCTCCCCCCCCCCCCACCTTGTGCTGAGCGGCAGGCTTTTTAATCAGCTGGTCAGGAGCGCTTGGCATTTTGGAGTATCCGGAGTGCTGAACAGTTGGATGCCGAACTATCGGAGTTTTACTGTACTTTTTTTCTAGCTAAGAGAGGTGTAGTAGAGCTAATATACTTGGACTACAATAGGGAATTTGACTTGATACCTCATGGAAAACTGTTCGTTGAATTAGGAGGGATCAGTCCAAAAATAAGGAGAAAAAGCAGTTGGCTAAAGAGAAAAAGCAATGGGATGTGCTGAAAGGTGATCTTTCAGACTAGAAGGAAGTGATTAGTGGTGTTGCTGTTGGAACCAATCTTATTTAAAAGTTTTATTCATGATCTTGGCACAGAAAGTAGGAGTATGCACATAAAGTTTATTGATACAAATACAGAGGAGTATTGGAACATTAATACAAGAAGATCTAGCATACCCTCAAGGCAAAAGTGACAGAAATGGGATCAAATCCAGTAATACAAAGTGCAAGGCCATGTACTCAAAGCCTAATAAGTATTTCTGCTACAAGCTGGAGCTCATAAATAAAAAAATGTAGTTGGAGAGAGACTTTGGTGTATAAGCCAATCACAGGAAGCCTCTGTATCAGCAATGTGATACACTTGTGAAAAAGGCAAACTTGATATAAGGATGCACGAGGTGCTTCATTTCTAGTGGAGAAAAGTGTTAATACCGCTCTATAAAGTACTGATAAAACCTCTTATAGAATACTATGTACAATTCTGGCTCCCTAGGTTCAAGAAAGATTAATTCAGCCTGGAACCTGTGCAGAGGACATTTATTAGAATCACTGAAGGAATGGAAGACACTGGAGAAAGTTGGCTTGTTCAATCTAGCAAAAGAAAGGGAGGGAATATGACTCTTCTTTATAAATACATAAAAGGATTAATACCAGGGATGATGAAGACGAATTGAAACAAAAGGACAAAGTTGGCACAAGAACAAATGGATATAAACTGGCCATGAACATATTCAGACTGGAAATTACAAGGTGGTTTCTAACAATCAATGAGCTGAGGTTCTCGAACTGCCTCCCAAATGGAGTTGTGAAGGCAAACAACATAATTAGTTTTAAGAGAGCTAGACAAACATATGAGTGTGTCTATGAGATTGAATTGCTTGTGATGGTAGAGGGTGGACTCAATGGTGCTGGTGCTCACTTCCAATTTATGTCCTTTGGTAATAAAAGCTCATCCTCTCTGGTTTTAGCTGGCCACCTCTCTCCCACAAGTATTCTGTTTTGTGTTGTTCTAAAAGCCCCTTCCCTCTGAAGCATCAGTGATAGAGATGTGAATTTGGATGGGCAAGGCCTGTGGTGCAACATGATATGTATCTTTCCTGACCATTTATAGCATGCCTGCTTTAGAAATTCACCAGGTAATAACAGGTTTCAGAAAAGTGTAGATCCAATGGAATTATCCTGTGACACCAGATTCGCAGCCAGATGCCTCCTGGTAGAGGGTTTACGACTAAGCACACCTATCTTGTTTATATAATGCACTGTGAAAATCTGTGCTCTGCAAGTTGAGACCCACAAACCAAATCTTTTGTTTGAAGACATGGAGAGATTAGACAAGTGTTATCACCTGAAACCTAACATGGCGTAAGTACTTGCTGAAACTTTTCAGGTCTAGAATAGGACAAAGACTCCCTTTTCTTATTCAGGATAAAGAAACGTCAGGAATACAGGTCTCTTTCTCTGAACTCTGGTGGCATCTCCATGGCTCTAAGGCAAAACAAGGGCACTTCTGCTTTTTTACAGGCTTTTGTGCAAAGGGTACTTGATAGGAGAAGGAGAGTAGATACAGGTAAAATGTAGAATTGGATGGAATAGGACAATGCTGTCTAACATCCATCTGTCCAACATTATGGCAGACCCCACTCCTGGGGCAAGGTCATTTCTTAAATTCAAGCTCTCTAGATGTGGGTCTCAACCATTCTGACAAATTTGCTGACATATTGTAGAAGCATGATGCACTGCTAAGGAGGAAGCTATGCTACTCAAACTGCCTAGAATGACAGATTGGCAATGTTGGGAATGATGTAGCCTGTGGTACAGGGGTGGGCTGTAAAACCCTAGGAGTGCAAGGTGGCCTTTGAATTTCTGAAAGAGTGTAAACTACTGTCCGTTCACCACAAAATAGTTCAATGCCCTCAAAAGGTAAGTCCTGGGTTGTGACCTGAATTTCCCTAGGGAAAACACATGGCTTTAAACCAGGATTCTCTGTGCATCACCATTGCTGAGACCACAGATCTGGCTGTGGTGTTGACAATATTTAATGGACTTGTCTGATTATTTCTGAGCCACTCCCAGATGTCACATGGAAGTTTTGAGAGTGAGGATGTCATTCTATCCTAGGTCAAGTAGTCATATCTGGACAGTAGGGGCTGGCAATTTGCCGCTCGCAGTTGTAGTGAGGCAGATTTTTCTCCATGGTGCAGTATCCTTGCGGGTCTTTGTCTTCTCCACTCTTGTCTTTGAAATCCATCTGAGAGACAGGATGTTGTATGATGCTAGCTTGCCCGCTACGAGGACACTACTGCTCATCTCATCTGGGTTTAAAGAGACCACTATATATTTCTCCAGAAGATGAACTTACACGTCCTTGTAGAAAATGGTAGGTACACCAACATATGAGACTCTTCTTAACACAAGATGTCCCTACGGGTGTATATCTTTCAATGGAAATCCGTCCATAGTGAGACAACAGGCTTGAAGCCTACAATTTTCCAATTAGTCATGTGGAGCAGCCCTGTAAAGAAGAGAGTGGGCTCAGAGAATCTGTTCATCAATTCTCAGCTCAGGCAAGATTCATTCAAGGTGGTTGTATACAAGTGAATCAGAAGAGTACTGAAGTGTTTTGGGGTGGGGTTTTTTTTTTTTTTTTTTTTTAAGATTTAAGATAATTTAACCAAAGTGAAAAACTAGTGGGTCAGACAATTGCCATGTTCTGTCTTGTTGCCACAGAAGAGCAAACAGAATTGAGAGAGGGACAGAGCTGCCCCACCCTTTATGTTGCCTTTGAAAGGTAGCACAAGGAAACACAGAGCACTTGTGCAGCCCTAACAGACTCCGATATTCAAATGACTCCAATCTCATGTGCTTAAGGTCACTGGCACGTACAGAAGGATCCACAGAGGACAACTCAAGAAAGAAGTTACTCACCTTCGTACAGTAACAATGGTTCTTCGAGATGTGTCCTCATGGGTATTCCACTGTAGGTGTCGGGCTTGTCCCGGCGCCGCAGATCAGAGACTTTCAATAGTTGCAGTCAGCCCGGCCGCACATGTGCAGTTAGCGTCTTGCGCCATTCGCACCCTTTGATTGCAGCAAGCGGCCCAGCTCCCGCCAGTTCCTCTAACCACTCTGTTATTGTAATGAGAAATAGACCAAGACTCTGGAGAGAAGGAGGACGGGACGTGGAGCACCCACGGGGACACATCTCGAAGAACCATCGTTACTGCACGAAGGTGAGTAACATTTTCTTCTTCGAGTGGTCTGTAGGTGACTACATAGCAGTACTCACAATTCGCTTCAGAGTCAAGGCTTGTCAATGACAGAGTACCACTGAAGCCACAGAGGAATCAGTGGCCCACAACTGCACTATAGCATAATGGCTCATAAATGTGGCATTCGATGACCATGGAGCTGCTCTGCAGATGTCACGCAAAGGGACCCCCCGCATGAAGGCTGCTGACGTAGCCATAGCTCTTGTGGTGTGTGCTTTCGGGGAATTTGGAAGGTTTCTGTTGCAAATGGAATAGCAGGTAGTAATGCATATTACTACGAGTTTCGCAATGCGTTGAGATGACAGGGGATTACCTTTAGACCGGTTTGCTAGTGATACTATTAGGCGGTCTGATTTATGCCTGTCCCATGTTCTATCAATATAGAAAGCAATTGCTCGACGTATGTCGAGGGTATGTAGGAGCACTTCTCGTGCAGAAGCATGGGGCTTCAGACAGAATGAACATAGTACAATTGATTCATTGACAAATGTAGGGTGAGCCTGCAATATCACTGAATCGTTGGTAAAAGACGCGTATGGTGGCGTAGCCATCAAGGCTTCCAGCTCACTAATCCTGCGTGCGGATGTGATTGCCAATAGAAAAACCACTTTGACGGTGAGCATGTGCAGAGAAGTTGTAGCTAATGACTCAAAGGGAGGATACATTAGGGTATCCAGCACCAAGTCCAAGCTCCAGGTGGGTGGAGGCGGCCTGCATGGGGGATTGAGACTTGTCAACCCTTTCCATTAGTCTTTTTGTGGTTGGATGAGCCAATACCAAAAATGCTTCTATAGAACGGTAAAAGAAACTGATTGCTACCAAATGAATTCTCCAAGAGGAGATAGAGAGACCTGATTGTTGAAGGTAAAGAATGTAATAGGGGTGGTGCATATGAGGATCTGGTGTAGTAGTTGTGATGCATGAGTCAATCTGTTTATCCGAGCACCAGGCTACAAATATCCTCCATTTAGCAAGGTATGTTGTTCTTGTAGATTCTCTCCTGCTATGCATTAATACTGTCTTTACTTGTTCCTAACAGAGCTCCTCAGCCACTCTGACCCAGCTAGGAGCCATGCCATTAGATGTAGAATTTCTGGTCTCGGGTGAAGGAGAGAGCTGTGGTTCTGAGACAGCAGGTTTGATAGGAGGGGAAGAGGGGAGGGTGGTTGTAACGACATCCAACATAGAAAGGGATACAATGGTTGCCTCGCCCATGCTGGGGCTATGAGGATTACTTGTGCTGATTTTCTCTAACACTCTGAGTATCAGTACAGTTGGGGGAATGCATAGAGCAGGGGCATATTCCAACGAATCAGGAATGTGTACTCTAGGGATCCCTTCCCAATTTCCGCTCTTGAACAATAGTGGTGACACTTCTTGTTCTCATAGGTCACAAACAGGTCTATCTCTGGAGACCCCCAAAGGCGGAAGATGGTGCGAAGTATGTTGGAACCAATCTCCCACTCGTGATAATGTGGGAAAGGTCTGCTGAGTGAATCTGCCACCTCATTGCTCCTGCCAGGTAAGTATGATGCTACTAACGTGATGTCGTTTCAAATGCACCAATTCTACAATAAGACTGCCTCCGCACAGAGCGATCAGGAGCATGCCCCTCCCTGTCGATTTATATAATACAGTGTTGCAATGTTGTCTGTCAAAACCCTGACGGTTGTGCCGGCAAGGTAAACACGGAAGTGCTTGCATGCATGGAATACTGCCCTGAGCTCGAGGAGATTTATGTGGAGGAGAGACTCAGAGATTGACCACTTGCCCTGAACTGTCATGCCATTCATATGGGCGCCCCAGCCGGTGAGGGACGCGTCTGTGATCACTTGATTCAATGGTTGTGGCTGGTGGAACGGAACGCCTGCCATGAGATTGCACGTTTTGGTCCACCACAACAAGGATGCACAGACATGGGTAGGAGGAGTTACAATCTTGTGAATGCTGTGTTTTGACAGAATATATACCGATGCCAGCCAATGTTGAAGACAATGGAAGTGAAGTCTTGCATGTTGAACCACGAACTGACTGTGCTGGCTGGCTCAGCAGGAAGAGAGTGGGTGGGAGACGCTCTCATCTTTTTAGGCACGGCTATGTCAGGGGAAAAAGCCCTGCGCTTCTGCATCACAGCCAACTGTGGTCTCGACATTGGGCCATTGTCCGTTTGGAGTGACTTATCAAATAAAATCATTTTGAGGCGCACTTCTCTGTTCCAGCATGCCCTAGCAGTTGGTTTGCAGCAATGGGCACACTACTGCAGGACATGCGCCCTCCCCTAAACAGCTGATACATGCCAAGTGACCATTAGAGGCTGGCATGGACTCGCGACAGAGGGAGCATTTCTTGAAACCTGGTGATCCAGGCATGTTGAAGTAATCGCACTCCCAGAGAGTTTTAGTTGTGTCTCATGTGAAGGAAACTTTTGAAAGCGGTACAAGAGCTACTACTTTAAAAACAGTGAAGCCGTAATGCCTCAACGAAACAGTTTTTTTTTTTTAAACAGGCAAGAACTTCAGCAATAACTAATAAACAACTAACTAAATCTATCTTTACAACTATGTTTATAGGATCCTGACTGGATGAGAACAGATGAGCTCCGTCTGCAGCTGAGGATGGTTGAGAGGAACTGGCGGGAGCCGGGCTGCGCACGACAATCAAAGGGCGCAAATGGTGCAAGACGCTAAGTGCGTATGCGCAGGCTGGCTGACTACAGCTATTGAAAGTCTCCAATCTGCGGCGCTGGGACAAGCCCGACATCTACAGTGGAGCACCCACAGGGACCACTCGAAGAAGAACTAGAAGTTACATCTAGGTACTAGAGATGTTAAAAAGTAAGTAACAGTAACAGTGTAATTGTTTTAAAATTTCAGTAGTTACACAGTTAAACATGCAGGAGAAGTCAACTCCTATCTGCCTCCCCACACTACTGCATCTATATCAGAGGCAGCAGCATGAGGCAGCAGGCTTTTAAAGCTGGCTCCCTATGCATACTGGCTCCCACCTCCCACCCTGCGCTGCTGCCTCTAATACAGAGGTAGCAGCATGGGGCAGCAGGAGGCTCGCTGGGAGCCAGCTTTTAAGCCAGCTCTTTGTGAGCCTGTGTGCAACCATGAATGTTATCCCTGGCTCATTGGTTAACCGATACATTTTTACATCCTTACTAGGTACTGGATGCCATTCATACATGTCAAAATTTGGGGATTGGGAGGGAATTGAAAACACAAGTAAGAATTCCAAAATAGTCAACAATTGCTCACAAACAGTCCCATCAAAATTTGCTTCACCAAAGTTATACAAGATTATGACTTTCCACAAAAGCGACAAACTGTCATTTCATGGGATGAAAATAATGCATCAGTTATTCATGACTATCATCTAGATACCACCGACAATTGTTCTTGTGTAGATAACAAATGATGGCCATACTGGGTCAGATCAAAGGTCTATCTAGCCTAATATCCGGTCTTCCGACAGTGGCCAATGCTAGATGCCTCAGAGGGAGCGAACAGAAACAGGTAATCATCAAGTGATCCCTCTCCTGTCATCCATTTCCAGGTCCTGACAATCAAAGGCTAGGGGACACTACTCCTACCGACCCTAGCTAACAGCCATTGATGACCTATCCTCATTGAATTTATCTAGGTCTTTTTTGAATCATGTTGACATCCTGGCCTTTACAACATTCTCTGGCATGGAGTTCTACAGGCTGACTGTGCATCTGTGTAAAGAAGTACTTTCTTTTGTTTGTTTTAAACATGATTTGTATTCATTTCATTTGGTGACTCGTAGTTCTTATGTTATGAGAACAAGTAAATAACTTTTCCTTATTCACTTTCTTCACACCAGTTATAATTTTATAAATCTCTATCATATACCCCCTTAGTCGCCTCTTTTCTAAGATGAAAAGGCCCAGTCTTTTTAATCTCTCTTCATATGGGACCTGTTCCAAATCCCCTAAATTTTTCTTGCCCTTTTCTGAACCTTTTCCAATGCCAATATATATATATTTTTAGATGAGGTGACCACATCTGTATGCAGTATTCAAGATGTGGGTGTACTATGGATTTATATAGAGGCAATAAGATAATCTGTCTTATTCTCTATCTGTTTTTTCATGATTGCAAACATTCTGTTTGCTTTTTGACTTCCACTGCACACTGAGTGGATGTTTTCAGAGAACAATCCACAATGATTTTAGTTGTAGCTAAATTAGTCCCCATCATTTTGTATATATAGTTGGGATTATTTTTTTTATTGTACATTACTGTACAGTTATCAACATTAAATTTCATTTGCCGTTTTGCTGCCCAATCACTGAGTTTGGTGAGATCTTTTTGAAGCTCTTCAAAGTCTGCTTTGTTCTTAGCTATCTTGAGCAATTTAGTATCATCTGCATTTTTTGCCACCTCGCCATTAACCCCTCTCTCCAAATCATTTATAAATAGGTTAAACAGGACTGGTACCAGTACAGAACCTTGGGGGACACCCTAGTTACGTCCCTCCACTCTGAAAACTTACCATTTATTCCTACCCTTTGTTTCCTGTCTTTTAACCAGTTATCAATCCATGAAAGGACCTTCCCTCTTATCCCATCACAACTTACTTCACTTAAAGAGTTTAGATGGGGGACCATGTCAAAGGCTTCCTGTAAATCTAAATAATCTATATCCACTGCTTCCCCCTTTGTACACATGCTTGTTAAATCTCTTAAAGAACACTAGTAGATTAGGAAGGCATCATTTCCCTTTAGAGAATCTACACTGACTATTCCCTAACAAATTATGTTCATCTACGTGTCTGACTATTCTTAACTATAGTTGCAACTAATTTGCCCAGTACTGACATTATATTTACTGGTCTGTAATTGCCAGGATCACATCTGGAGCCCTTTTAAAATATTGGTGTCACATTAGCTATCTTCTAGTCATTAAGTACAGATATTTTAAAGGATAGGTTACAAACTATAGTTAATAGTTCCGCAATTTCCCATCTGAGTTCTTTTAGAAATCTTGGGTCAATGTCAGCTGGCCCTGGTGACTTGTTACTTTTAAGTTTATCAATTTGTTCCAAAACCCCTTCTAATGACACTTCAATCTGGGACAATTCCTCAGACTTGTTACCAATAAAGAATGACGCAGGTTCAGAAATCTCCCTAACATCCTCTGATATGAAGACCGAAGCAAAGAATTCATTTAGTTTCTCTGCAATGACCTTGTCATCTTTGAGTACTCCTTTAGTATCTCAGTCATCCAGGGACCCCACTGGTTGTTTAGCAGGCTTTCTGCTTCTGATGTACTTAAAAACACTTTGCTATTACTTTTTGAGTTTTTGGCTAGCAGTTCTTCAAACTCCTTTTTGCCTTTCCTTATTATATTTTTTACACTTAATTTGACAAAGTGTATGCTCCTTTCCATTTTCCTCACTAAGATTTAACTTCCACTTTGTAAATGATGCCTTTTTATCTTTCACTGCTTCTTTTACTTGGTTAAGCCAAGCCACAGAGGCACTTTTTTGGTTCTCTTACTGTATTTTTTAATTTGGGAGTATACATTTAAGTTGGGCCTCTATAATAGAGTCTTTGAAAAGTCTTCAAGCAGCTTGCAGGTATTTTACTTTGAATGACAGTCAACACAATGAGTGACAGTCACTGCGGATATATTATACTTCAAGAAATATTTCATCAGAAACTTCCTACTATATAATTCACACTAATGCAGTCAATACATACATATGAAACAGTTATTGTACTGCTATTACAATGCCAGCTCTTTATATAAACAAATTCTTGATACTTTCTTCCTTCTTCAGCAGGATACAAAAGCCAAAAGAACAAGCCCTTTAAAATAAATGCTGCTTTGCACTTAGAAGGTAAATTTTTCATTCTTTACACAGTGGTTCAGCTAACAAGATATGTTCATAACTCTCAATCTCAGCAACTGGAGTGTAGCGCAGCAGCACTGAGTCATAGGTAATTCCTGTCTTTTGATCCATGAATACCAAAATCTGCATTTCTTAACACATTATCTGGCCCTTTATACAAATATTTTATAGGAACTTGAAAGTTTGTTTCTGTGAAGATTTTGTGCACCTCTTTAAAAAAAAATCCCACTGTTTTTACCTGTACTTGTCTGGTAACACATCCCCACTGATGATGGTGTCAGCCCAATCCCACATATAGTATAGGAGATGTAAATGTCAAGTTCCACAACAATTCAAATCCTTGCCTACCTGATATGCCATTCTTGCTGGTGTTCAATAAAGCTACAGATGCTGCAGAAACTCTTTTATTATTCACAGTCTGTCCTGGTTTCCTTGAGGTACATTCTTCACTATCACTGTCCTGTAAATTTAGTAGCCTTGGCTGGAAACACTGCAGTCGACATGATCGGATATTGCTTAATATTTCAGAAAGCGACAGTTTGTTTTCACAATGTTTATTGGAAGCATTGGTCCGTGAGAAATTAGAAGAAAAGTCTACAGTTTGGGAAGAGCTTGAAAAACTATTTAGCATTTCAGGGTCTATCTGTTTCAGGAGAGGATCATGTTCTGTAGATATTCGGTCCATTATAACCCTGATTTTAAAAGAAAAAAAACCAGACATTAAAAAGAGATCACACAACTGAAGGACGAAAGGGCTAAGAGGGCCAAAAGAATAAACGCAATACCACTCTACCTTCCACCCCTGCCAATTCGCCTTCTGGCAAATCCTATGCATCTTCTTGGAACCGTAAGGGTTGTGAGGCAATGCCTGTGCCTCAGCTTGTCCAATTCTGCCAGTTCTGAATTCTCACATGAATAATTAGTTTGGTCCAAACGAGGCTGCCGAGAAAAATAACATTCAATTTTGCAGAAATGTATAGCATTCGTTTTGAGTCAAGAAAACTATGAATTTATAATACTATTTCTTAAAAGTTAAGAAATGCAGACTGATCTAGAGATGCAAAATCTTGGTTAATTGGCTAACCGGTTGAACATGAAGTGTAGGCTGTTGAAGACAGGGGCTGCTCTGGGTGTCCAGAGCTGCCCATTTGCAATGTGCCTGGGCTGCCGTGAACAGGGACAGTTCCAGACACCTGGACGCTTACCAGTTAACCAGAACAGGTAAGCATCACCCTTACCAGTTAACCTTTCACTTCTCCAGTCTGATCCAAATAGTCAGCTCTTATGTTCTCAAACTAATAGTTCAGATCACAAAGCTAAGGGGCCAGACAACTCTTTTTTCAGTGAAAAAAGTATGCCTATGCCACAAAGAGATGGGAATTTTGTTCTGGTGGGGGATAGTGCCATAATATATTTATTTTCTTGATTGCACCAGAAAAAAAGTGCAATAAAAATCATTAATCTGATTAATGGAAGAGCAGAGGAGGAGGAAGTTGCAGCCAAATTTTTGGGGCTAACTGGACCTAATGACTAAATTTAGTAGTAAACCAGGGATGGCACTTGCTGCCAGCAGTCAGAATATTCAGCAAAACTGAAGAACAAATGAACCAACCAGCCACTAGGGAACTGGAGATGGATGCAAATGTACAACCCAATATCCTGATTAAGGGAAGGTATCTGCAAAGTAGAAAAGCTCTAGAGTAGTAACAACTGCAGAAACCTGGAAATCACCTAAGGCTACATAACTATGAGATGTACTCAAGAAAACCTATGGGAGAGAAAGAGGAACAAATTCAGAGAGTTTCATGACCCGCAGTGTCCAAAGAAGGAAGCAAGTCACTTGGGAGACTGTTGAGATACTTGAAGACTGGGCAACACACTTGTTCTACTTAGTCGAGATCTAAGAGCCTCCAGTAGACTTTTAGAGAGAGTACACATTCTATATTCTGAGTATAGTTAAAAAAAAGTTTTGTGTCTTCTGTACCAACCAACCCAGTTTGTTACAGGAAAATCATGTAATTGAATATGATGTCTTTTAAATACTTGTTATGTTTTAAGATTAATCTTACAAAAAGAAATTTGTCACTACCCAGCCTCCTATGTCTCAGTGAGACATGCAAAGAGAATGGATCCCTGTGTAGGTATGGTAGCAACTCTCCTCTAGGGTACTCTGTAGTAGATGCCTCAACAATATCTGGAGCAGCTGCCTAATGAGTTACCTTACTGCCACTGGATCTAAGGTGACATGGCACTACAAGATCAGTCTCAGTTCTGTCCCGCTATATGCATTAAAGGCTGATAGTGTTAAGCATCTACAACTATTAGTTATTTCAAAAGGAAGTTTTAAGTGATCAACACTTATGACTAACTGCCACTGTTTCAAACCAAGGCATCTGTCTCAAGCTCTGAGGATTGAGTCAGCCAGTTTCCAAACTATACTGGTATCATATTTTCCCTCTGGGATGCAGCAGCCTATGCACAGAACAGGAAGAAAAGTGCAAAAAGTTTCATAGATAACTTGCGTAATAATGGGATACATGGCTTTCATATGTTAAGGCTCAGATAGCATGATGTATTTTTTCTTTTCTTGGTATTTCAAAATAATGAAAGAAGAACAGAATTGTATTATTTCGCATCTACGTCATTACTAAAATACTGACTTTACATTCTAGAAAAATCACAGAAGTATGCTATAAACATATGCTATACAAAACAGGTGAATATCTATAGGCTTAACAAAAATTAATTTCAGGAGCTGAAAATAAAACATTTTGGCAGATATTTCTTTAGTTTGTGCTGATGTGTATTTCAAATGCTAATTATTGAACTTATTTCTCCCATCCCTACACAGCTGAGGCGGTATGTCAACTCTTATGGTTGGACATTTTTCTAAAATGCTTCAAGTTTGAAGGCTGATGTACTACCTACGTCTAGGAGGTTATACGACACCATCAAAGAATTTTGTATTCTTTAAAAAGCAGGATAATCTCAAAAGAAATTCACTTAGTATTAATACATTTTGATGTAACCCAGGAATGTACAACACTAGGCATTTTTATAAACATACAGTTGTCTTTCTTGGAGTGACAATTTTTCTGATGAATATTGTTTAAAAAATTAAATAGTCCTTTTACAGCTCATTTGATGTGTGCCTCTCCATGATAGGGAGAGAAGGGCTGTCATTTAGGCTATGTCTACACTACGAATTTTCTCGGCAAAACGGTGCTAATGAGGGATTCGTTTGCATGAGTCACGATTTCATTTGCATATTTTCTGCTGATCCGTTTTTGCGCAAAAACAAGCAGTGTGGACGTTTTCTTTTTGTGCAAAAAACCCTTTTCCCGCAAGATGGGTAAACCTCTTTTTTGGGGGCACAAGGATCTTGCAGGAATAGGGGTTTTTACAAAAAGAAAACGTCCACACTGCTTGTTTTTGCACAAAAACCCCAGCGTAAAAACGGATCAGCAGAAAATTTGCAAATGAGATCACAAATCGTGCAAATGAGTCCCTAATTAGATATTTTGGTGAGAAAACTCATAGTGTAGACATAGCCTTATAGTTTGTCCAGTTACTGAATAATTTTGGGAAATCAAGAATGAGAGGCATAGTTATCTTCCCCACTGTGAATTATCTGGTGCTTCAACTGAGCCAATTTTCATGCTGTCTATTCTAAACAATTCAGGCACCTTTTACAAGTTTTATGATTTTCCATATAGAATGTTACAAAGACATTTCAAAAATAATCTAGTTGTCTTCTGTATTTTAAAATTCAGTTATTTGAAGCAAAAAAAAGAGCATAATTAATGAAAATTTACATACAGATGTCAGATTAGCATTCAAGAAAGAACTGCTAAAAGGAAAATTACTCTATTTTAAATATTCACTGCAATTTATTTAAACAGAATCTTGATATAAAAAATAAATCTCTATTAACTGTAAAAAGTTCTTCGACTTAAGTAGATTTATACAGCAATTACAATAAATAATATTATTTTAGTAATTTCTGCATGTGTACTCTTAGATGACTCTACATAGTTTCACAATTTAAATCTCCGGAGTTGTCCTAAATATTAACAAATCTAAACCAGAATTTCTCAGGACTTGCCCACACAAACATTTACTTTGCATTTGAAACAGGATTAGATCAAAGCACTTTAACTATCAGTGCACATCAGCAGGGTCTATATGAACAGTTAGAACACAGGAAACTTTGGCAAGACAGATTCACATCCCACCTTATTTGCGTAGACAAGCACTTAAATAACTGTGTTATCAAATGGCATTTCCAGGGTGCTAACTTAGAACCCTTTATATTTGTACCACAATAAGAAGGCTGGGGCAGGGGGAAAATGTAGCTGGGAGAATCGGAAAAAGCAAAATTCTGTGTTGCAGTGATGTTTAATTTGATTAGCTAGAAGTGCTATAGATTATCCTGAGCACCCACTAAATGTCCAATAAGAAAGCAGGGGAGATTTAATATTTAAAATAGAAAAAAGTTAAGTCTAAAATGAAAGGCTGTTGTGAAGATTTTCTTTGGGATTGAGCTAACATTTATCTAAAAATTTGTCTAACAACTGTCTAATTGCTTAGGCCAGAGAGAAACATTCCCCTTAACATTAGCATGCTGCCAGTAAACTACTAATACAACAACAAAAATTCTTACAGCATAATACTGGCATCCCACTCTTCTTCTGAAAGCGCAAGATCCATCGGGATCATTTTCTTCTTCAGGTTCCGATACTGGTGATGGTATCTAAAGCACAAGCAAATTCAGATGGGATGTGTCAGTATACACATTTAAATGGTTAACCAATGAGCCTGGGCTCATCAGTTAACCTTCACAGTTACATCCAAGGCCCTCTTTCTCCTCCCCGCTAAAGGAGGGGGGGTGGAAGGAGGAGGGAGCCTGTGTTCGCAGGAAGCTGACTTTTAAGCAGGCTCCCCACGAGCACTGGCTGCTGGAGAGTTGCCTGCCCCCTGCACTGCTGCCTCTGATACAGGGAGGTTCCAAAGAGTACGGAGAGAGGCTGTTCACAGTAGTGACGGATGGCAGAACAAGGAGCCATGGTGTCAAGTTACAGTAGGGGAGAGGTCTAGGTTGGATATTAGGAAAAACTATTTCACTAGGGGTGAGGGGGCTAAAGCACTGGAATGGGTTACCTAGGGAGGTGGTGGAATCTCCATCCCTAGAGGTTTAAGTCCTGGCTTGACAAAGCCCTGGCTCGGATGACTTAGTTAGGACTGATCCTGCTTTGGGCAGGGGGCTGGACTCGATGACCTCCTGAGGTCTCTTCCAGCCCTAGGATTCTATGATTCAGTGTGCAGGAGAGAGAAGGGAAAGGAGACGGACAGGTGGCTCTGCAGGAGCTAGTACTGGTGGGGAGCCAGCTTAAAAGCTGGCTCCCCACCAGCACTGGCTCATGCCTACTCCCCTGCGCCTGTCTCTGATACAGAAGCAGCAGCGTGGTGGGGAGGGGTGGTTCCCTCAACACAGTTACTCATTTCAGTAGTCATATATTTACAAAACAAAAAAAACAAAATAACCCATGCTATTTCACAGGCCTCTAAGCCACTTATAATTAATAATAGTCATAAGCAATTAACTGCGTTGAGTAATGCTACTCTGCATTTATATAATGCTTTGTATTCAGAGATTTTCAAATAGCTTACAAAAATGGATAAAAAATACAAATTTTTTTGGAGGGGGGACAAGGCACAGATAATTATGTCAACATTTCCAGGGTAAAATAATAAATCAGTGGGAGGATCAGCAATAAAACCAGATCTCCTAACTCCTAGTCTTGTGCTTAATTCACTGGGGATCACAGCTGTCATCCTAAGTTATTTATTTTAACACTTAAAATGGAGAAAAAAATCTTACCAGAAACATTAGAAAAATCTAAAACAGATGAGATATCATTTCCAATATAAATCTATAATATACTATTTTTGTAGCAGCGTGTGTCAGAAAAACAGATGGTGGAAGAGGGTCCTCCAAATGCAAGGGCACAAATAGCTACACAGAATTCACTAAAATGCAGTGCATTTGAGACAAAATCTGGATGACCATAAAACAAGTTCTCATAATGGGAAATTATATAGTGCTCTTCTTTAGTGGATCTCAAAGCTTTTTTGAAAGTTGGTTTAATAAAGAATATAACGTATATCTATTTTCCCCCAGTCACCTCCTCTAATTGCTAAGCCTCTCTGTCCTTGTCAAAAATACTGAACCAACCTCAATTATTTTACATGGGCATGTTATGTGAGGGTTTATCTAAACCTAACTTTTATTCACCATTTCTTATCAGGAGAACCATATATCCACTTCTGAGGCTAGGTCACTTAAAGAGAAATCAATTTTGATTTTTTCTCTACTTGTAAGTAAATTACTTGTATTTTAGTTTAGTTAAAAATTACCTGTGGAAAATCATCTTCATCTGAACTGTGGAAGTCATACTGTTTTATGTCACTTTTACTGATAACAGGCAACGGTTCAGTAGTGGGCTGCTGAGGAGTTATTACACTCTCTAGTTTAGGCTTCTTTGGATACTTCTTCTTTTGACGGACATCTGACGCCTCTTCCTTTAGAGATGGGTGATGAGGATGCTGTTCGTATAGCAGACAAGAAAGAAAACAAAGTATTTCTTAATTCATTAAAACTACTCTACTCTTTTCATTAAGCATATACTTGGGAAGCCATTATTGCAATCGCAGAGCTAAACAAAGGACCACTGAAATATCTTTTTAGAATTCAAAAGGAACGGGAGGTGTGGATTTTTTGGACCAACTGATTTAACACCCTATAGTTCAGTGGTTGGCAATAATTTTTGACCAGGGACCACTTCAGAAATGTTTGAAGTGGCCCCAGGCCACTTGGGAAGGGGGAGGGAGGTGCCTCAAGTACAAGGAGTGGGACTAGGGTACTTCTGTGCTTCCCCCCAACAGACCCTGAGGTTTGGGGGTGGGGAGGTGCGTAAAGTCTCCTTAGAGAGAACCGCCAGCTGTTCTGAACACCTAGCAGTTCCCTCTATGGTCCATGCCCCTGGTAGTAGGAGATTTCACGTGACCCCCTACCCAGGTCAATAAGGGCTTTCTAAGCACCACACACTTTGGACAGGGGCAGGGTGGGAGGAGACTTTGCGCGCTTCTCCCTGCCCCCGGGCCCTGATTGGCCTGGGGACAAGGGCAGCATGAAATCTCTCGCTCCTTGCTCTTTGGCACGCGGCGCTTAGAATCAACTGCCAGGATTGTCTCTAAGAGCTGCCCACCCCCCCGTTCATAGGCCCTGAATGGCGAGCAGCAGGACCTCCGCAACCTTGGTGGGCCGGATTCAGCCTAAGGAGGCCCTTTTGCGCACCCCGACTATAGCTCAAAAACCCATTCAGGTTGTTTCCAAAACTCAGTATCCTAAACCACAAAATTCTCATAAATATTTTAAAAATTGTTTGAGATGTGGAATAAAGAATGGTGATGTGGGTTTATTTAATTTATTTTTAATTTCATCACTCAATTACCTTTTATTTAGAATACAGTGCTAAAGATATTACTATTTCATCCCAGAAGCTTATTTCATCAAGATTCATCTCAAGTATGAAGCTTGATCAGAATCAAAAACTTTACTCAAAAATAAATACTTCACAGCAGTAGTTGAATTTCAGAACTTTCAAGATGCTTTAAAACTTTCACAGATGCTTATTCTCAATCATTCAAATAAGACACAGTTTGGCTATTAGGGAAGCAAGTTCTTTTAAGACTTTGACTTGTCAGCACCAATGGTGGATTGTAGCTTATGTAAACAATGGAAGTCAGTTTAACAATTTATAATACACAGCACAATGGATAGGTATTTCAAAATGTGGTCTCCCTTTCTAGAATGATCAGGAGGAGAGCTCCCCAGTTAGCCCAATAGAATCTTTAGCCAGGTTCTCTGAATATTAACCTGACCCTACACAAATAAAAAATGTACTTTGTTTATAGTATACTGTAACTTTGCCTTAACTAAATGAACAAAATACACACAATACAAGGCAAGTAAATTCTTGTAACAGAATGAAAGTAACTGCCTGCAAGTAATTTAACTAACCAGTAGATGCCACTAATGTTAACTAAAATCAGTAAGTCATAGACATAGTGCTACATTAAGAAATTATTAAAAATTCAAGTCTAAGTTATATTTAACACACACACACACACACACACACACACACACACACACACCTGATTAAACAATTGAAATAAACATTAAAATCACTCAATAAAAACAGACCAAGAAATGAAAGTTCTACATGACCTATTTTTCCACAAGTGATGAAAACAAAGAAAAACACACCAAAAATCATATTCTGGAATAATTCTAGGAAGGAAACGTCAAACCACTTCAGAGTATCATAAATAAGGTTTTGACAAAAGCATTTTGGATATTTAATTTCTAAAAATTGTTTCATTATTATGAAATTGAAGTGGGTCCATAGCCTATATACTTTTACAAAAAGCAGGGTTTCTTTGACATACCTACTTCTTTCTTATGTACCAGAAAGAAGTTGTGACAGCAATCTATCCACTTTTAGTCCTCTTCCCACATTAAAACAACTTGACAACAGATGTGGTAATTTACTATATTTTAAATGTGTGGGTGCTGATGTCTGCCGCCTAATTTTTCTCTTTCTTGATGTGTCATTTCCTTTCAAAGCTCAGCAAAAGGAGAACCATCTGTCCAAACAGCATTCAATATGCAACACTTATTCTGCTTTGTCCCAAGTGGAAACAATAAAGCAAAAAGGAATTCCCATTTTCTTCCTCCCTCTACTTTCACCTCTTTTTTCTTCTCTTTCTTTGACTGAGGCCATGGAGGCCAACCAGTTTCAGGATTTCAGAGTTGCTCCTACTTTAAATCAGGTGCATAGGCAATAGAACTCCTCTATCTTTTCCTACTTTTCTATATTGATTTTTATACTATATAGAATTTAATTCTGTGCTCCACGATAATTAAATGTGATCTGGGACTAGAAGGACTTCTGGATTAAGAGGAAATATTAACAACTTGATCCTCTCCTGAATTACAAAATGCAGTTACCTAACTCTCATAACTTGTTCGAGATGTGCTGCTCATGTCCACTCTATTTATGTACGTGTACACTGTATGCATAGTAGTCTGAAGGTTTTTACTCTAGCAATACCACTTGGGCTGGCCATGGAGCCTACTTAAGTGGCTCCTACATGACTGAATATATAGGTTCCTGCTGACCAGCCACCCACTTCAGTTCCTTCTTACCTGAATAATCCAACAAATGGGAAGTAGGCAGAATTTGAAATGGACATGAGTAACACATCGCAAACAACAACAGTTATAAGAGGGAGGTAACCATTTCTTGAAGTGTTTGCTCATGTCCATTCTATGTAGGTGAATACCCACCTGTGTCACCAGAGACAGGGTTGGAGCTGGTTGTATCCTGCAATACTCCTCTACAGAAGGCTGCATGATCACTAGACTGATGGGAGTCTGCGTAGTATGAAGTAAAGGGTTGAACCAAGGACCAAGTGGCTGTTCTGCATATGTCCTGGATGGGCACTTGTGCAAAGAATGCAGATGACAATGCCCGAATTTTCATGGAGTGAACCAATAGTGCTGGGACTAATCCATACCAAGATGTGCTGGGTTGAGACTGGAAGCCCCTTCATTCTTCTGCTATTGAGACAAACAGCTGAGGAGACTTTCAAAATGGTTTTGTACACTCTACATAAAAAGCCAAGGCACACTGATATCTAAAGAGTGTGCATTCTCCATTACTGGAATGGGATTTGGGGAAGAACACTAGGAGAAAAATGACCTGTTTATGTGATACAGTGACATGAGTGAGACATGCAGGATGAAACTGGGACACTATCTTATAGAGAAATGCAGGATGAAATGCATAGTTGAACCTTGTCTTTGAAGAACGCAGGGGAGGTTGGGGCTTGAAGGGTTACTCTGTGGGGCAGGAATGTGAATCCTTAAGGACTTAAGGGTTGCCCGAAGTCCTTCGGATTACGTAGCCTTGAATCAGTTTGTTCTGTGAAGAAGCTATCAAAAGGGGAGTTCTTCTATGGTATTTTGGACCTCAGCTGGGAGTCCCAATGTCTGGAGCCAGGCGCTCCTGTCATGGAAATAGTCATAGCTATGGTGCATGTTGCAGAGTCCGCAGAATCCAGGGCATCTTGGTGGAAAGTGCAGGTAACCATTCTGCCCTCCTCTAAGATTGTGGAAAATTCTGCAGAAGCATCTACTGGTAGCAGCTCCAGAAACTTGACCAAGGAGGCAAAGGATTTTTAAGAATCCCTGCTTAGCACTGCGCATTCAGTGACAACATGAACCTGGAACTCCCCAATCACATAAGCATTGTGGTCAAAGAGGTCCAGCTTCTCCGGTATTCCTTACGATTGGTGGCATCCAGCAACAGTGTCCCCGGCTAAGGGTAAGTAAAAAGGTGTTCATATCCTTTTGACGGACAAAATATGGGCATTGTACCCTCTTCACTGTTGGTGATATAGATGCCAGAGACTGCCAAAGCACCTTAATAGTGTTAGCAACTGTCTTTATTGGGGCAGAGCCACTCCAGAGAGGCTTTCTGGGGTCAGCTTCTCCACCAGAGGGTTCAACTCCTCTGTAACCTCCTTGGAGTATAGATTGAGGTTCTGTGCCACCAGGTGAAGGAGGCCTTGATGAGCGTTGGCATCCATTGCAGGGAGGGAAGTGGTCATCACTGCTACTGCCTCGGGGCACTGGGTCCTCCAGTCTCTCCAACTACTTGCTGGCTAGTGTTATGGTATATTGAGCTGACATCATTAGTGTTTTGCTGTACTCTAGCCAATACCCCCAACACAAATATGTGAGGGCTGGGCTGTACGTGCCTAGACATGACCTTTACCCCAGGATGTCTGGAAAATGAAGCAGCCAATAGAGTCCCACAGGATACAGATTCCACCTAAGTTACCCTGGAGCAGATCCCACTGGATCCAGAAGAGCCACTGCTTGGGCCCCAGCTAATGGAGAGATCATGACATCTGTGGCGTGTTGCTCTGGAATGAGTGCTGGGATCTGGAGCTATGTCTACTCCACCTAGAGACACTGGATTCCATCTCCGAGTCCAATAAGTATTCTCATGCTGACCAGAATGGGGAAGAAGTCAACAGTGCTGGGGATTAATGCTTCAGCGTGGAGGAGCTGTGACTCAGCATTGCCTGTTTCCTCCAATGCCTAAATGGAGGAGGTCCCACCATAGTTACCGTGAAGGACAGGCACGTCGGTGCTCATGTAAACACAGGTAACTGTGCTATGGTATGTGGTGCCAGCATCAGCACCATTATAGTCAATGTCACATTCGGTGCCAAGGCACAAACCTCAAAAGGCTGAGGTGCCAGAATGCTGAACCTAGGAACTGCATCAGCTTGATCAAGTCCCTGGTTGCCCAGAACATGTCAGCTGTGGAAGAAAGACTCAGGTCTTCTTCCCCACTTCTTCCAGCACTGGGGAGTCGACTCTCAGAAGACTCAATGGCCCCCTGGGAACAGCTGGAATAGACAGCTGTGTGACCAGTGAGTAAGGTGTAGGGTGAACCAACTGAGGACTCCCCTTGCCCCAGCCCAATGACATGCTGTGCTGGTGAGCAGCCCCTAATCAGCCTTTGCATCTTGCTCAGCACTGGCGATTAAGAGTGATGCAGCATGCTGGTAACGGGCCTTGATGTCAGTGCTTCCTGGTAGCATCCTTCTTTGGCACTGGTGAAGGCCTCTGCATGCACTTACCTGCCCGATAACCCACCCCCAGGCACTTAGGACAGGAGTCCTGCACATCACTACATGGCATACATTTCAGACACTTTTTACAGGACTTACAGACCTGAGACCGAGTCATGACCCAGTCTGGTGAAAAAAAAAAAAAGGGATGGGGAAAAACCTATAACCAATAAACCTCAGTAAATTAAAACTAACAAGAGTAGGAAAAGAACTACAGGAAGAGGTGGCTAAGTTGAGGAGTATCCATGCCCATCTTCAACAGCAATTCCTTGAGAGTATTCATGTGCAGATATCCAAGACTGAGGAAGCTATCCAGTTACGGAGGACTGCTGGCACACCACCGGAGGAGAAGGAAATGGCTTTGTCACATGGAGGATACTGGAAGCTATTATTTCTGGCAGCAGGCAGTGCTCCATTCCTGCTGCCAACCCACCCATCAAGGTGGTGGTGAATTATTATTCTACACTGGCAATGCAAGATAAAAATTACACTAAGGCGTTCGAGGAGGAGCCATATACCTCCAAGACTGGGAAGGCTGCAGCCATTACTCCCAAGAGGAAATGTAGTAGGTGGTTGGAGGCTCTCCTCTGAGAGGGACAGACACACCCATCTGTCACCAAGGGTGTGTCTAGACTACATGCCTCCTTCGACGGAGGCATGTAGATTAGCCAGATCGGAAGAGGGAAATGAAGCCGCGATTAAAATAATCGCGGCTTCATTTAAATGTAAATGGCTGCCCCGATCTGCCGATCAGCTGTTTGTCGGCAGATCGGGGCAGTCTGGACGCGACGCGCCGACAAAGAAGCCTTTCTTCATCGGCACAGGTAAACCTGGTTTCACGAGGCTTACCTGTGCCGATGAAGAAAGGCTTCTTTGTCGGCGCGTCGCGTCCAGACTGCCCCGATCTGCCGACAAACAGCTGATCGGCAGATCGGGGCAGCCATTTAAATTTAAATGAAGCCGCGATTATTTTAATCGCGGCTTCATTTCCCTCTTCCGATCTGGCTAATCTACATGCCTCCGTCGAAGGAGGCATGTAGTCTAGACACACCCCCAGATATGGCATCCTGGAAGATATGCTGTCTATCAGAGACCCATATCCAAGATCTTATAGAGAGGAACTGAAGAGGAACATCTGGTTCTCTGAATACTCCTCCACGCTACTCATCCATTTGGACATTAATGATACTGCAAGGTATGACCGTAGCAAATGAGAAGTGAATATACAACTTCTGAGATATGGGTGAAAAGAGACTGGAGCACAGATGGTATTCTCTAATTATTCTGATCAAAGTTAGGGGCACAAGCAGAGATGGATGTATCCTGGAAGTGAATGCCTGGCTGGGAAGATGATGTTGCCAGGAGGGCTTTGGCTTCCTTGACCACATGATGCTGTTCCAGGAAGAGGCACTTCTAGGCAGAAATGGGGTCCACTTATCAAGGAAGAGGATGAGAGTATTTGGACACAGATTGGCTAACCTAGTGTGGAGGGCTTTAAACTAGGTTTGATGGGAACAGATGGCCAAAGCCCAAAGATAAGTCAAAGATAGGGAGACAGGTCAGAAATTGGGAGGGGACGCATAGGCTTTAATAGCAGAGATAAGAGAGACAACAAGACAGAACTAGGGGCCAAAATCAAATCAGTATCTTAACTGCCTGTATAATAATGTGAGAAGTATGAGGAATAAGCAGGAAGAACTTAAAATGCTAGTAAACAGACAACTATGACATAGCTGGCATCACAGAGATATGGTGAAAAATATGCATGACTGGAATATTGATATATAGAAGGGTACAACTTGCTCAGGAAGAACAGGCAGAAACAAAAGGAAGGAGATGTTCCCATATTAAAATGTATACACTAGGGGTATGTCTAAACTACACCCCTCTGCTGAAAGGAAGGATGTAGATTAGGCACATCGGTATTGCAAATGAAGCAGGGACTTAAATATCCCGTGCTTCATTTGAATAAAAATGGCTGCTGCTTTTTGCCGTCACAGCACTTTGCCAGCAAAAAGCGGTAGTCTAGACAGGGATCGGTTGACAAGGAAAGTCTTTTCTGACCGATCCCTTATGCCTTGTGCAATGAGGTTTACCTAGAGAATTACAGACAATCAACTTCATTTCTGTACTAGGAAAGAAAACTGAGCAAATAACTAAACAATCCATTATTAAACACCTAGAACATGGGTTCCCAAACTGGAGGGCGTGCCCCCCTGGGGGGGAGGGGTGTGAAGAAATTCCGGGGGGGGGGGGGGGGGCGAGAGGCAACCCATCCTCCTCTCAATCCCCCCTTCCCCTTCAAGTTTTGCTGCTTTGGGGGGGGGGGGGGGAGGGAGAGAAGGGAGTGAGGGTTTCTCAAAAATCAAAAAGGGGGCATGACGCCGAAAAGTTTGGGAACCACTGACCTAGAAGATAAGGCAGGGGTGGACAAGAGGCTGTCAGCAGGCCAGATTTGTCCCTCCAAGCTCTTTCATCCAGACTGCAGCAGCTCCCAGATGTGCCCCTTAACACATTGCCTGGGAGTCGCTGGGGAAGCACAAGCCCTTTCAACTCCTGCTATTTAAATGGATTGTGCCTGCTGGAAGGCTGCTAGGCAACACATTAGCAGCCACCCAGAGGGCACAAGCCCTTTAAATAGAAACATTTTAAAGAGCTTGCGCCTTGCAGGCAACACGTTAGCGGTGGGGCTAAGATCTGCGAGCCCGTTCAACTGCTTCTATTTAAAGGGCTCATGCCTTCCCCGCAGTTGCTAAGGTGTGAGCCCTTTAAGTAGAAGCATTCTATTTAATAGTGGCTCACAGCTCCTGGACCCATCGGTAATCCACTGCTTGCGAGACACTGAGGAGGTGCACACCCTTTCAACTCCTGCTACTTAAGGGTCTCGCTCCTTCCGCCCAAGGCCCTGCTCTTTCCGGTAGGGCCCGCAAGCACTTCCGAAACTTATGAAGTGCTCCCCCCCTTCAAAAATTATTGCCCAACCCTGTAATAAGATCATAAGTAACAGTCAGCATGGATTTGAAAAGAACAAATCACATCAAAACAACGTGATAGCTTTGTTTGATAGGATAACAAGACTTGTGGGTAAAAGGGAAGTAGAAGATGTGGTATACCTAGATTTTTTTTATATACTCTCATATAACCTTCCCATTAACAAACTAGGGAAATACAACCTAGATAAGGCTATTTTAAGGTAGGTGCGTAACTGGTTGGATAACCATTCCCAGCAAGTAGTTATCAATGCTGAAAGGGCATTAACAAGTGGGATTTCTCCAGGGATCACTTCTGGGACCAGTTTTATTTAATATCTTCATCAGTCATTTAGATAATGGCATAGAGAGTTTGCTTATAAAGTATGCAGATGATACCAATCTGGGAAGGGTTGCAAATGCTGTGAAGGGCAGAATTATAATTCAAAATGATCTGGACAAACAGGATAAATGGTCTGAGAAAAACAAAATGAAATTTAACAAGGACAAATGCAAAGTACTACACTTAGAAAGGAACAATCAGCTTCCACATACAAAACAGGAAATTACTGCCTAAGAAGGAGTACTGAAGAAAGGGATCGAAGGGTCATAGTGGACTGCAAGCTAAGTAGGAGTAAAAAATGTGATACTGTTGCAAAAAAAGCAATCACCGCTTTGAGATGCATTAATAGGAGTGTTATAAGCAAGACATGAGAAGTAATTCTTCTGCTCTACTTTGCATTGATTAGGCCTCAACTGGAGTACCGTGTCCAGTTCTGGGAACCACATTTCAGGAAAGATGTGGACAAATTAGAGAAGGTCCAGCGTAGAGATGTGAAGGATTAGTCGACTATCTGATAAGCAAATGCTTCTATCAGAGACAGCAAGGGCGGGGGAGGCGAAAGGGAGGGAGATGAGGGGGTACTTCAAAGCAGCAGTGCCATGTGAAGCCTTGAGCCAGACCTCAGGCTTCACGTTGCGCCGACACTTTCAAACTTTGCATGAAGCCTGGGGATAGCTCAGCTGTCCCCCTGCTGCACGCAGCATTTTACAGAAGCATCGCCACGTGAAGCCCGGGATCAGTGGGGGAGTCCCCAGCTGACACCGGGCTCCACAGGGTGCTGTTGCTTTGAAATGCCATGAGGCGCCTGATGCCAGGCTCCCTGCGGTGTTTCCAAGCAGCAACGCCACACCAAGCCCAGTGTCAGCTGGGGAGTCCATACAGTGCTTTCTAGGACTGCTACTACATTTCAAAGGCAGACGCGCTCTATCAACTAATTGAATAGTCGATGCAAAATGCATCGACCATTTGATTACTCAACTACTTGCAATTTTACATACCTAGTCCAGAGAAGAGTAACAAAAATGATTAATAGTCTAGAAAAAAATGACCTATGAGGGAAGACTGAAAGGACTGGGCTTGTTTAGTCTGGAAAAGAGAAGGACATAACAGCTTTAAGTACCTCAAAGTTGGCTACAAGGAGGGGGAGAAAATCATTCTCCGTAACCTCTGATGATAGGACAAGAAAAATTGGGCTTAAAATTGCAGCAAGGGAGGTGTAGCTTGGACATTAGGAAAAACTTCCTAACTGGCAGGGTGGTTAAGCACAGAAATAAATTATTTGAAGGGGGTGAGCATCAAGAAGAGACAAATTGTTTAGGAATTATTTTACCTCTTCAGGAGATCCATTAGATTCTGGAATGGATTCCCAATGTTGGAAATACCATGACATGGAAAGTTTAAAATTAGACAAACCATTCAAAATATCATAGGTGACCTGCAGTACATAGTTTTGTGCATACTAACCTAACTGCTATTTCAATTTAAGTTCAAGTCATAAATGTTCAGCACCAATCAGCATTTGATACAGGGCAAGAAAAAAAAAAACTAAAAATTTTCTCATCTAGAAATCAGGATAGCACTTATTTTTTTTAAAAGTAGTAAGACAAGTTTATGAAGGAATACCTGAATCTCTTATTCTATTCATGGAATAGCCCTTAAGAAATTACTTTAATTTAGGTCCTTCTTTACCAAGTATTTTACTTCTATTTTGCACAAAAGGTGAAAGGTATTCTCTAACGGAATATTCAGATATTTGTTCTACAATCCTTTGTGGGGTTCTGAATACCTGCTTTTGAGCAATCCAATACAAAGTAGAGGGAGATAACTCTACAGGATTTTATTTTCTTGTTTTTTGAGCAATGACAATGTTTTTCTGGAAGCACTAAGGAAAAGGGAAGGATAAAGTTAAGCACTAGATAAAAATGATCAGTGGAGTATGGATGTTTCATTCCAACTCCAATACCTCTTAGGCAATCCTGATTTGATGATCTGACTAGTTTACACCTGAAGTCTTGATGTGTTTCTTCTCTTCTGATATAATCGGGGCGAGGATTTTCAAATGTTTATTTGTTAGAGAGCCTTTTTTTGGTGCAACTTCTCCCACTCATGATTTAAATAGGGAGATCTACAAAAGATTAATTATTTCATGCAATGTATCCAGTGCTTGAATTTATAAAAAATAGAGTTGTGTAATTAGTCTGACGGTATCTAAAATTTCTAGAAGTGGATTATTCTTTTAAACTTTTACTTTTGTAATGTTACAAATACTCCTAGGTTCAACACGTATATAAATAAAAGTAGACCAACTGTGGTTCGGTGTTGACACAATAAAACTAAGGAACAACACTCTTCTGCAAATAAAGGATAACACTTTCCCAATCTCAGCCTGTCAAAATAATTAAGAAGCACATAACTAATGGAATAATATTAAGGCTTCCAGATCTCTCTTTCCTAGTAGCATGTCATGCCTCTGTAGAATTAAAAGGCTCACACCTCATCTGCATTATTTTCCACTAACAGCCTTTACTTTCTCATATCACCACACTATAAATAGAGGAAGGAAATCAAAATAATTGCTGGTTGATATCAATAGTGCACAGTTCTAAAAAATGTCAAACTACTGACACACAATCCAAAGAGTTTCTTGAAAATTTTGGTTGCTCAGTTATTACAAACATTAATAGAACACAAAATAAATAGCACAATTTGTATTCCTGAGTTAGCTAGCTGCCTGGAAATGGTGATAATCATTGATTTCTGACATATAACACCTAGTTTATATCTTCCCATTGAATTCTATAGCTCTTTCATTTCGTTTTCCTAACACCCCATACTTCCTTAATAGTCTCATCTTTGTGTTATGGAATGATTTTCCCTCAACTATCAGAATTCCTGGACTGTGCTGCTGAAAAAAGTTCAGAGTTCTTTTCCCCAAAGAGAGGCAAGAGAGAAGTAGTTCACTGTATGTGTTAGTATGTGAAACAGACCCCATAAATTAACATTCAAGTGTTTATATTTGTGTCTTCTTACCACAAAAGAAGAGTATATTGAAAAAGATAGTAACAAATAACAGAAGAATGTCTTACTTAAAAGACAAACTGTGAAACTGGGTGTCAGAGACCCGTAGATAACTGAACCAGATTAGACTATAAACTTCTCAGGCTAGGGCACGGGTCAGCAACCTTTCCAAAGCGCCATGCCAAAATTTAACCCTCCTGCCCTGGGCCTTGCTGCTCTCCTGAGAGGGGTATGTGTGCTCTCTCCACTGTGCGCCGCGTGGACCACCTGAATCAATGCAAACCTTTCCGCACACTACCAGTTGCTAATAGAAACTCACTGTTAATTACATAATTACGCCTGAGCCATTTTGCTAGTGCTGCAGCTGGGGAGAACAGTTATTACTAATAATAATTAAACAGATTAAATGTTTTAATGTTCTCATGTTAGTTTATCAAAGTTCATTTTAAATAAAGTAAAATATTATGTCTAACACAAAAGGTTTCAATATTTTCTTTATTTATGGTAGGGATGGGGAACCTTTTTTGGTCCGGAGCCACTGACCCACAGAAGAACAAAAAAAATCAGTTGGGGACCACAGAAGTGAGAAGAAAAACACTCCTCCCAAAACCTCCAATGCCTCACTCTTCTGGCACTCCAGCGCCCACCAGGTGAGAGGAAGGGACAGGGACGACTGAGGTTCAGGGCTGCCCAAAGGCCAGATTTACTTTTCTGGGGTTCCAAAATTAGTGGATTTTGAGGATCCCTTTAGGCTCTGGGGTGGCAACAAAAATGAGGGGTTCAATGTGTGGGACAGAGCTGCCAGCGAGTGGGATAGAATTGCAGGACGAGGTGAGGACGGCAGGGTCTGGGAGTTTGGCAGCAGGAGAGGATGTGGGGTGGGAGTACAAAAGGGAGTTTGGGGACGGGAGGGAGTTGGGGAGAAAACGTGAGGGGGTGATAATCCAGCCAAATAGCTAGTTGGGGAGGGAGGCAAAGAAAACTGCGACTTCTGCAAATTAAAATTGTATCCCCACCTCACATCTTTCCTCTGGTCTAGCCTCGCTCCCATCAGTGCCATGAACCGCCCCACTTGCCCAAGTCTGATCCCCTGCATCACCTCATGCCCCTCAGTGCAACCCGTCTCCTCCTATCCCCTCCCCCACATCCCTGTGCCCCCAGTGCATTCACCAGCAGGGTAGTAGCACTGGGGTAAGGAGAGGGGGAAAGAGATTAGAGATTCTTCCCTGCCCAGACCAGCCCTTTGCCTGGAGACTGAAGCTCTGAGGCAGGAAGAGCCTGGGATTGCCCAGGGCTGGCTCCAGCCCAGCCAGACACAGAGGGGCGCTGGGAAAGAGGCTTCCCAACCCTGTACACAGCCCATGGGGAGCAGGCCTTACCACGTGTGCAGCCACCCAGCCCTGCCCCTTCCCAAAGCAAAAAGCCTGTAGCCAGGAAAGCGGGTGCTGATTAATCCCTTAGCTTCTGGGAGTTGCACGCCCAGGCTGGGCAACCCTGGGATGCATATGCACCTCTCCCACGCTCCCCAATAGGAAGCCGGACCTAGTGCTACAGCCTGCAGCTGCATGGCAGAGGCTGGAGTGCAGCATAAGCTCCTGGTTGCACAGGGGGGAGGGGAAGGGCTGAGCTCCCGCCCCGGGTAATCAGCTCGTGTGCTGCTTGTGGCACACATGCCAAGGGTTGCCGAACCCTGAGCTAAGGACAGTCTTTTATTTTGTATCTCAAACCAAGCACCTATTCTGTACATTTGATTGCTAACCAACTACAAGAGCTGGTCAAAGCATCATGTGCCATTGTGGACAAAAATCAAGTTTACCTTAATTTTACATTCTTGAATTTTGTGGTGGTTTCCATTATGAAGAGTTGCTGGAGTGATTATCTCTTTGTCAGATCTATTAAGCTTGACTTCATTAAGGATTTCACCTCCATAATCACCCAAGTGGTACCTGAAAGTTATAAAAGTGGACCATTACACATTTTAATGGGAACATCATATTATTAAACAAATAAGCTGTACAACAAATACAATTTTCAGTTTTCTTAGTTTTACAGTGAGATTTAAACCTTCAACTAAGCAAAAAAAATTCAAAACTAAGGTATACGTACATTAGTAGTAGCTTGATTTACAAAATGTGTTACAATACATGTGAGATAAAACAAAACTTTTATTTAATGCAGTATTTTATAAATATTTAAAGTGGGGGCTCTCATAGTTAACTTTACCTTTTTTCCACAACTTCTAATGTTAAATGTAACAACTCCCGTTTTGTTTTCTCTCTTCGCTTAATCATTTCCAAAATTGTTATGGCTCTACTAAACTCTCTTCTTAATTTCAACATCTTTTCATAAGAGGCTTCATCATTCTTTCGATTCTATTAAAATAGATAGAATATTAAGAGTTTAAAACAAAAGCAAAATCTGGAAGATGTAAATGGCATCAGTTTAACAAAATATTATACACTGTAGCCCTGTGGGTCAGAATGCAGAATATGAACCAGTGAATCCTTGCAGAAACCTTTCACAAGAATAGTAGGGGGCTGTGCCTTCTGCTTGCTGCGCTCGCCAACCCCTCTTGTGGGGGGTAGGCAACCCTGGCTCTCCCTCTGGCCACCGGAGAAGGCTGGATTGTGGCTGTGCCAGCCCAGGCCGCTTCCCCCCCCACCCCTGCTAGCCTAGGGCCCCTTCTCTCCCTCCTACCCCACCAGCCCGGGTCCCCTTCTGCCCTGCACCTGCCCAGGCCCTTCTCCCTTTCTAACCCTTCCCTCTCCTGGCTACAGAGCATGCCAAGCCCAGTTCTAAACATGGTTGCTGAGGAGGCCCAGAGTGCCTGCCTGCCCCATGTGGAGCACAGTGAAGTGCAAGTAGTGCTGTGTGCACACTGCGCTCTGGGCACTGAAGCCTGCTGAGGTGGGGAAAGCAGCAGCACAGGGAGCTGATCCCATCCTCTCCCCCATGCAGTCCTGCCTGCGCTGCTCACTGCCCCAGTCCTGCCTGCAGAGCTCAGGGCTGCCTGTCCACCTGCTGGGAGCAGAAAGGAAAGAGCAGACATGTTGGTGTGGCGGCTCCCCTGGGTGGTTCACGAGTGCTCTGGCAGCTGCAGTAAGTGCAGCTGCTGGGGAGAAGGTGAGTCTCCACAGGGGCAGCCGGATTCCAGGAGGTTGGGCTCCAAGCTCTGGATCCAAGAGCCTGGGAGCGGGGAAACGCCCAAGAGCTCGTTGCTGACATATAAGCCTGGCTGTAGGGAGCCCTGCTCCATGCACCTGTCCCCAGGCTGCTGACCCAAGCACCGTACCCTCTCTCCTGCCCTGCCCCGAGCTGTCACGGCTGCAATGTGAGGTCTGCTGGCTACTGAAAGCCCTCTGGATGGGGTGCAGGAAGGGGAGTAGGGGCTTGGTTTAAAATAGCAATTCCAAGAGGAGAGGGGAAGCAGCGAGGTCAGGCTCAAGTTGGAAGAGGGGGAAGGAGAAGGAGAGAGAGAGGGGGAGGAGGCAAGCAGAATGCTGAGTGACATGATGACGTCACTCTGTTGTCCCACAGGAAAAACTTTTTAAACTAGTGCACCAAACCATAAGTACAAATACAAAAAAGAAAGATCAATATTTCTGTAAAATCATATCCTACACTAATTTTTTTTCTTCATTAAAGCTCCAATCAAGTCAATGGAAATTTATATAAATAAAGAGCTGAGTATTTGGCCAAAATATATTGCTTACCTAGATTGTGCAAGTGTTGAGTTTTACTATATTATGATATTTGCTTAATGTTGATAACATCATGGAAAATTGAGGACTTTATAGTTCCAGCTGTAACCAACCTAATCTAGTGATGCTGATCTGTATTGTTGTTGTTCCTCTGTCTCCCACAAACAGGTTCAAATAAATTGTGGTACAAATCGGATATAAAGTCATTAGTATGTGAGAATAACTACATCACAATCTAGACTTCATATTTGTATTTTACCTGCATATATACACAAACCCAAAAGGTAAAAGTTATTTATAAAAAGTATAACGGATATTCTTATCCAGATAACTGAAAACTAACTTTATTTTACCACTTGTAAGCATGAGCAGTTTGAATTTAAATCCAATTTATTGTACATTATCTTGTGCCTTTAATTTACAGAAAATATGGACACAATTTTCCCTACTGAAATTATCTACACTGTGTATGTCTGAAGCAAATACTCCTCACATTGCACTTCAACTTAGATAACTATTGAGACTATAACTATGTTCCAGCTAAAAATGTAATATATTACAAGCATCTTATATTAATAAATTATGTGTATTATCAGGGCTCAACAATTAATGTAATTTACTCGCCCGAGGCAAATAGATTACAAGCCAGCACAGCCATGCAGCGCAGTCAGTGCATGCACAGCGTGCCAAACCGCGTGGCTGGCGAGCGGGGCTCGCCGCGGTTTGGCGAGTCCTGTGTATTATACATGGAAAGCGCATTAGGTGTTTAAATTGCCTACATTGCTGTATTAACATTTAACTATTAGCCCCTTTGTTCTTGATTTAAAGATTACTGATCTATGAACTGTCCCTAAATTTGATTTTCATTACACAGGTTCCACAATATGCCTGGTCATTTTCCAAGGGAAGAAGAGAAAGGGGCAACAAAACTGCAGGTCAATGGCCTTACAGAACCCTCCATCTTAGCTAGAAATCTTGCCTTAAAAGGGGAGGAGGGTTTTATATTTAATAGGCAAAACTGTTGGTTTAAAACTAGTTATCTTGATTTCCATGTCTGTAAATTCATCAGTCTAGCCTAAAAGCATGTAAGCCAGCCAGGTTTAAATCTGGTCTTTTCTACCATAACATTAAATCAGTCTTAAGGTTTATTTGGGAGAAAATCTCCAACTAGGATCCAGCCTTAACAAAAAAATTTTGAGGTTGGTTACAAAAAATATGTCTCTTCTCATAGGTCTGCATATGTCTAGGTATAACCTGAAGCACTTTCTGCAGTCCTTTACTGAACAACTGTGGTGTTTGCCTAATCAAAAGAAAATCACACAATCTAATTGGATAGCCTCTTAGGTACCCATACTGTCTCCAAGCTGAGGGGACAGCTATTATAATAAATGATGTTAAATGCAAGCCAGTTTGTTTCTGAAGAAATAGGATTACCTTTGTTTTACTCTGTTACAAATATGCTCCTAAATTATGGAATGTAACAGAAAGCAGAATATCATAAACATGAGCTGTCATCTAACTTAAGGAGATGTGAATCTTAACAGTAAAAAAAGTTAAAATAATGAATATAAAAGATGAAGCATGGGAAACTAGACAGACAGGTTGAGAACAACTCCATCTGCAAATACAGATGTGGTGAACTGGGATTTCAATGGGTATCACTTACGATGGTTCAGCACCCCTTCCCCCTCAAAAAACCACACCTGCAAAATTTCTGTACGTTAGGAAGAAGGTGCCAATCTTGTAACGATCAATCTATGGATTGGTAGATGTATTGAGCATGAGAAATTTTGCTTAAAATCCATTCATATGCTCCATGGTAAGCTGTACATAAACTCTATCAAGGAATAAAATCACAGAATTGAAAGAGACCTCAAGAGTTTCTGCTCTAATGGCAGGACTAAGCATTATCTAGGCCCAGGGTCAGAAACCTTTCAGAAGTGGCATGCCAAGATTTAATTTATTCACTTCTATTTACAGATCTGCATGCCAGGAGGAGGAGGGGGATGGGGCAGGATGGGTACTGTGATGATATTTTCCGAAAAGCTGCAGCTAGGGAGAACAGTTTAATTTAAATTATTAAACAGATTAAGCATTTTAACATTCTCATTTTAATTTATTAAACTTCATTTTAAATAAAGTAAAATATTAATGTATGTCCATGAGCAACGGTTTCAATGTTTTCTTTATTTATAGCAGGAGTGGGGAACCTTTTTTGGATTGACCCACTGACCCACAGAAAAATCAGTTGGGGGCAACACAAGTGAGAAACAAAAAAACTCCTCCAAAACCCCCCCAATTCCTCACTGACATGGCCCCCAACTAAGATACCTCACTCCTCTGATGCTCCAGCTTCATGGGCTGAGGGGAAGGGACAGTGCTTCTAGTCACTGACTTTTTCCTAATATCCAACCTGAACCACCCTTGCTGCAATTAAGTCCACTGCATCTTGTCCTATTCTCAAAGGTTAAGAACAATTTTTCTCCCACCTCTTTGTAACAGCCTTTCATGTACGTGAAAACTTCTTTCCCTTTTTAGTCCTCTCCAGACTAAACAAACCCATTTAAAAAAAACAAAATAAAATGAGGAATCTTGTGGCAACTTAGAGACTAACAGATTTATTAGGGCATAAGCTTTCGTGAGAATTTGCTCACATCTTTCCTGAAATGTGACACCCAGAACTGGACACAATACTCCAGTTGAGGCCTAATCAGTAAGGAGCAGAGCAGAAGAATTATTTCTCAAGTTTCGAGTCCCCTGCCAATACATCCCAAAATTATGTTTGTTTCTCCCCCTGCCGCCCCAATAGTGTTCCATTATTGACTCATTTAATTTGTGATCCACTATGAAACCCAGATCTTTCTGCAGTATTCTTTCCTAGGCAATCATTTCCCATATTGTGTGGTGTGTAACTGATTGTTCCTTCCTAAGGTGGAGTACTTTGCATTTCTCTTTATTGAATTTCATCCTTTTTACCTCTGATTATTTCTCCAGATTGTCCAGTTTATTTTGAATTTTAATTGTATCCCCCAAAGCGTCTGCAACCCCTCCCATGTTGGCATCATCCTCAAACTTTATAAGAGTACTCTCTATACCGCTAACTAAATCACAAGTGAAGATATTGAAAAGAACTGGATAACTGATCCCTGCAGGACCTCACTTGATATGCCCTTCCAACTTGACTGTGAACCACTGATAACTACTCTCTAGGAACAGTTTTCCACCTGTTTATGCACACACTTTATAGTAGCTCCATCTAAGTTGTATTTCCCTAGTTTGTTTATGACAAGGTCATATGAGACAGTACCAAAAGTGTTATTAAAATCTAGGTATACCACATCTATTGCTTTCCACAAGACTTTACCAAAACAGGTTGGTTTAATATTATTTGTTCTGGACAAATTCATGCTGTCACTTACTACCTTATGATCTTCTAAATCCGGAGTGGGGAACTTCACTCCTGGGGCCAGATGCAGTCCCCAGCTTGCCTGGATCTGGACCCCCCCCCCCCCCCCGCATTGGGGAGCGCACACTGGCACTTCAGCCCGTTACCCCTTGCCTGACTGATTTTTCTGTGGGTCAGCAGTCCCCAACCCAAAAAGGTTCCCCACCCCTCCTCTAAACTTCTACAAATTTACTGCTTAACTATTTGCTCCATTTTCTTTCCAGGTAGTGAAGTTAAGCTGACTGGTCTGTAATTCCCAGGGTTGTTTTCTTTTTCATAGACTGGCACTATATTTTTCTTTTCTCTCCCATGTTCCATGACTTTTCAAAGATAATGGCTAATGGCTCATATTTCCTCAGTCAGCTTCCTGATTATTCTGGAACATATTTCATCAGGCTTTGGTGATGTAACTTGTTCTTTCCCTACTTCACCCTCTCATCCTACCTCATTTCCACTGGCATCTTAGATGTCCAAACACTACTATCTTTTTGGGTAAAAAAAGAAATTAAAAAGTCACCCTATATTTTCTGAAACATTTTAAGGTGTAATTCTGTAGCAGCTTTGAGTAATGTTTAATTGAGTTTTTTTAATTAAACAAGAAGATAAATTCTACCATTTGTGCAATGTTTTACTCTAATGTTAAATTCAGTTTATTTTACACTGCCCTTTAAATTTTCAGTACACGATATGTTTTTGTAAGGAAAATGCAACTCTACACTGCTGAAATTGTCTGGAGGAATATGGATGTTTAGGAACAAATGGAGCCTTTGACATCCAAGAAGAATAGGATATTGTATGAGGGGTTTTTTTGCACCCAAGAAACAGTTGAAAAAAAGATACATTGCCACTTTTCCTCCCACTTGTGGACAGGACAAGGAGTCTTATTACTTATTTCTTCACCTCTTATCAGTTGCATCGTAACCCTCTACCCAGGGGCAGCCAGGGAGGCTAGGCAAACTAAGCAGTTGCCTAGGGCACTGCTGGCCCAAGCGCCCGATGATGACGTCACGGCCATTGACGGCCGTGCAGGCGGGGGCACCGATCGCGCCTTCTGCCTGGGGCGCCAGCTGCCGCAGCCAGCCTCAGACCACTCCTGCCTCTACCGCCCAACAACAATGGATAAGCATGTCAAATAAATGTTCTACTGAAATGATCAGGTACTGCACAGGAAACTGACTGCAAAACCACAAAAGATGGTAGGGGTTCTAAAGCACAAAAGCAGCTATTTTTATTTTTAGGAAAGAGTCTAGCTTACAAATTGATTGCGTCAGTTTAACAAGGCCATTAGTTAGATACTACAATGAGCAGGGCTTGACGAGCAGCAGCAAAAACCGCTTGTCAGCCCCGTACTGGGCATGCGCAAGAGCCGCATTGCGCATGCGAGCACCGCAAATGAATGAATACGCGCCGCGTATCGTTTGTCGAGCCCTGACAATGAGGAATGTAGTACAAAAACATTAGTTGATAGATTACTAATTTTAAGAATATTATGGGGTTATCCTACAAGGCACTGAAGCCTTGTGGTCTCTGCTGGACTGGAACCATAGCATGACGCAGGATGCAGCCCAATACTCATAAATTACCTTTCGAGTCTGCATTTTCTCAGTTCTCCTCCGAAAGGCAACATAAGGGTCATTATTTGTGGAACCGTCTCTTTTTTCTTGTTTGATTTGAGGGATAAGGGATGGCCCCCTGCAGTTCTTACGTTTTCTCACCCAGTAGTCATAGACAGCTTTAATAAGATAATCATCCTCATTTAGCAGCAATTTAGCTTCCTGAAGTGTTACAAGCTGAAAGAAAACACAAAGATGTAATTCAGTAGAAATAGCAGTGAGAAAGTCATTTATAATCTCCATTCGTACTTTTTTCTAAAGTTTAGATAAACCTAAGCTTTACATTGAAAGACCTGATTTGCAGTGAATCATGAAAGTAATGTACTCAGCCTCAAAAGGAGTTCTCTGGCAATGGCATATGAGGAAGAGCTAAGACTACCACCCACACCGAAGGTAAAAGACCATGACAGACATCAGCAAGAGATTTTTTTTTAAGTGATACTAGTGGGCTGCGCATCCTGCTCACTGCACTCGCCAATCCCCCTCTCGCGGGGGATACACAGTCCCAGCTCTGGCCCCACCTACCAGAAAGGGCCAGGCTGTGGCTGAACCAGCCTAGGACCCTTCTCCCCACTGTCAGAGTGGGCCTCTTCCTTTCCTCCTCAACCCCCTGCTATGCAATCCCCAGCCCCCTAGTCTTGCTCCCTATCCCCCGCTCGCCCCCAGGCAGCCTAGGCCCCCTTCTCCTCCTCCCTACCCCCTGCTGTGCCAGCCCAGACCCACCCCCCTTCTTCCTCTCCAACTCCTGTGAGCCAGGGTCCCTTCTCCTTCCCCCTCTCCCTCCCTCCCCTCTCCGGACATGGCATAGACTCATAGACTTTAAGGTCAGAAGGGACCATTATGATCATCTAGTCTGAACTCCCTGCCCCCCCCCCCCCCCCCCCCGAACAATGCAGGCCACAGAATCTCACCCACCCTCTCCTAGAATAATCTTCTCACCTATATCTCAGATATTGAAGTCCTCAAATGGTTTAAGGACCCCAAGATGGAGAGAATCCCCCAGCAAGTGATTCGTGCCCCATGCTACAGAGGAAGGCAAAAAACCTCCAGGGCCTCTGCCAATCTACCCTGGAGGAACATTCCTTCCCGACCCCAAATATGGCAATCAGCTGAAGCCTGAGCATGTGGGCAAGACTCACCAGCCAGACACCCAGGAAAAAGTTCTCTATAGTAACTCCTATCATCCCACCATTGGCCTATTTACCACTGATAGTGAAAAGTCAATTAGTTGCCAAAATCATGTTATCCCATCAAACCATCCCCTTCATAAACCCACTACTTCCCTTGGCTGTTCTAGAACTTCACTCCTCTAATGGTTAGAAACCTTTGTCTAATTTCGAGTCTAAACTTCCTAATAGCCAGTTTATATCCATTTGTTCTTGTGTCCACATTGGTATTAAGCTTAAATAATTCCTCTCCCTCACTGGTATTTATCCCTCTAATATATTTAAAGAGTGCAATCATGTCTCCCCTCAGCCTTCTTTTGGTTAAGGTAAACAAGCCAAGCTCCTTGAGTCTCCTTTCATAAGACAGGTTTTCCATTCCTCGGATCATCCTAGTGGCCCTTCTTTGTACCTGTTGCAGTTTGAATTCATCCTTCTTAAACATGGGAGACCAGAACTGCACACAGTATTCAAAATGGGGTCTCACCAGTGCCTTGTATAACAGCACTAACACCTCCTTATTTCTACTGGAAATACCTCGCCTAATGCATCCCAAGACCGTATTAGCCTTTTTCACGGCCATGTCACAATGGCGGCTCATAGTCATCCTGTGATCAGCCAGGACTCCTAGGTCCTTCTCCTCCTCCGTTACTTCCAACTGATGTGTCCCCAGCTTATAACTAAAATTCCTGTTGTTAATCCCTAAATGCATAACCTTAAACTTCTCACTATTAAATTTCATCCTATTGCTATCACTCCAATTTACAAGATCATCCAGATCTTCCTGTAGGATATCCCGATCCTTTTCTGAATTGGCAATACCTCCCAACTTTGTGTCATCCGCAAACTTTATTAGCACACTTCCACTTTTGGTGCCGAGGTCAGTAATAAAAATATTAAATAAGATTGGTCCCAAAACTGATCCCTGAGGAACTCCGCTAGTAACCTCTCTCCAACCTGACAGTTCACCTTTCAGTATGACCCACTGTAGTCTCCCCTTTAACCTGTTGCTTATCCACCTCTCAATTTTCATATTAATCCCCATCTTTTCCAATTTAACCAATAATTCCCCATGTGGTACTGTATCAAATGCCTTACTGAAATCGAGGTAGATTAGATCCACTGCATTTCCTTTATCTAACAAATCTGTTACTTTCTCAAAGAAGGAGATCAGGTTGTTTGGCACCATCTACCTTTTGTAAAACCATGTTGTAATTTGTCCCAATTGCCATTAACCTCAATGTCCCTAACTACTTTCTCCTTCAACATTTTTTCTAAGACCTTGCATACTACAGATGTCAAACTAACAGGCCTGTAGTTACCCAGGTCGCTTTTTTTCCCCTTTCTTAAAAATAGGAACTATATTAGCAATTCTCCAGTCAAATGGTACAACCCCTGAGGTTAGAGATTTATTAAAAAATTTTGCAAATGGATTTACAATTTCATGTGCCAGTTCCTTTAATATTCTTGGATGAAGATTATCTGGGCCCCCCGATTTACTCCCATTAAGCTGTTCCAATTTGGTTTTTACCTCGGATATTGTAATATCTACCTCCATATCCTTATTCCCATTTGTTATGTTGGCATTATTCCTAAGCTCTTCATTAGCCTCATTAAAGACTGAAGCAAAGTATTTGTTTAGATATTGGGCCATTCCTAGATTATCCTTAACCGCTACTCCATCCTCAGTGATTAGCGGTCCCACTTCTTTTTTTTGTTTTTTTCCTATTTATATGGCTATAAAATCTTTTACTATTCGTTTTAATTCCCTTTGCAAGGTCCAACTCTACATGACTTTTAGCATCTCTCACTTTGTCCCTACATGCTCTAACCTCAATAAGGTAGCTTTCTTTGCTGGTCCTTCCCATATTCCACGCCTTATATGCTTTCTGCTTTTTCTTAATCACCTCTCTGAGATGCTTGCTCATCAAGCTTGGTCTAAAACATCTGCCAATAAATTTTTTCCCCTTTCTTGGGATACAGGATTCTGATAGCTTCTGCAATTGTAACTTAAAATAATCCCAGGCCTCCTCCGCCTTTAGATCCATACGTTCTTTAGTCCAATCCACTTCCCTAACTAATTTCCTTAATTTATTCAAGTTAGACCTTTTGAAATCAAAAATCCTAGTCTCAGATTTATTTTTGTTTATCCTTCCATTTAGTTTGAACTGAATTAGCTCATGATTGCTCAAGCCAAGGTTGTCCCCTACAACCATTTCATCTATGAGGTCCTCACTACTCGCCAAAACCAAATCTAAAATGGCATCCCCCTTGTTGGTTCAGCAACTACTTGATGAAGGAATTCATCAGCTATCGCATCTAAGAAAATCTGAGCCCTATTATTATTACTAGCACTTGTTCTCCAGTCTATATCTGGAGAGTTGAAGTCTCCCATGATTACGCAGTTTCCATTAGTATTTACTTCATTAAAAACATTATAGAGGTCTCTATCCATATCCAAATTAGATCCTGGTGGTCTATAGCACACCCCAAGCACTATCCCTGGGGAGGATCTAATAGTTTTCTTCCCCAATTTGATTTTTGCCCAGACAGACTCTCCCCCATGCAGGCCTGCCTGCGCTTCCCACTGTCCTAGCCCTGCCTGTAGAGCCCAGGGCCGTCCACCCACCCACTGGGAGCTGAGGGAAGAAGCAGACAAGTTGGTGCGGCAGCTCTGTGATGCTCTGGCAGCCGCAGTAAGAGCAGTCACTGGGGAAGGGGTAAGTTTCCACGGGGGCAGTCAGACTCCAGGTAGCCGGGCACCTCACTCCAGCTCCCCAAGAGCCTGGTGGCAGGAAAGCTCCCAAGAGCTCTCTGCTGGCATGTAAGCCTGGTTGGGAGCCGTCCTCCTATCACCTGTCCCCAGGCTGCTGTCCTGAGCACTGTACCCTCCCCTCCCCTCCCCCTCCCCTGTACTGTCACAACTGCAATGTGAGGTCTGCCAGCTACTGTGCCATGTTTCTTGGCATTGAAAGTCCTGTGAATGGGGGTGGAGGAAAGGGAATAAGGGCTTTGTTTAAAATAGCAATTCCAAGTGGCATGGGAAAGCAGTGAGGTACCTCTCAAGTTGTGGGAGAGACCGGGAGAGATGGGGAAGAGGCAGGTGGGATGAAGAGTGATGTGATGACATCTCCCTGGCTCCCCCCCTCCCCTGGAGGAAAAACATTTTTATATAGAGATAGATTTCCATAATAACCACTGCTATTTAGCTAGTACTCATTCCAGTCAGAATGGACACAGCTACCATGTGCTTGCAATCTATAAGAGTGGAAAGACAGCAATGTCAAAAAAGGGAAGCCAGCAATGCTGTCCTTACACTACTGCAGGCTACTCAACTTTGAAAGCCCCGGGGGGGGGGGGGGGGGGGGGGCCACAATGCTACATCACATGCCGAGAGCCGCAACTTAAATGCGGTTGCATATACATGCAAATATATATGTAAATATATGCAAATAGCTTTTCACACTGACAGCATGAATACAAAGATTAAGGCAATACTACACAACACCCAGGCCCCATTTAAGTCAGTCAGTTGTTATTAACAAAATGACATTTTCACCCAATTTCCACACATAAGACAGCACTTTTAATGAGGAATGACAGTCCAGGAATTAAACAATTAAAACACATATCAACGGAAGATCATTATGTTGACTACTTTTTTGTTTTGGCTCCCACCCGTGGGCTGCATATTGAGCCCTGTGTAAACCCAAACCGCACTCTGGGCCACAAACAAATGGACTGTGGGCCGCACGTTGAGTAGCCTTGCACTACAATTATATGAATCCATTCTACCTGGAATGAATACTTACCTTAGTGGTCACATACACATGCTCATATAGCATCATCAGAGAAAAGTATATGCATTTCATCTACATACAAATATATATTAAACTTTCAAAAGGCCATTCTATCTACTAATATGAATAACATTTTAGAAATTCTAAAATACTCAGCTTTTATTCCTTTGGTTTACTTTATTAACCTATTAACCTACATTACCGTAAAAGGAGAGACATCCATCATGCCGTCTGTCACAGAGAACATCTGAGAAGACTTGAGAGATTTCTAGGGGGAGACAGGCCCCCAGCCTCACCTACAGCCCTAACCCATCCCTCTGAGGCCCTGCCTCCACCATGGGGAGGAGAAGAGCGAGCACGCACCCCAGCATTCCCGGAGCAGCGAGTAAGGAAGAGGATGCACGTCCCGAGCCTCCCTAAACCCCAGGAGGAACAGGGAGAGAGGAAGTGGCCTGAGGCAGCCCAAACCTCCCCAGCTCTAGGAGCAGTGGGGAGGGAGGAGGCCACATGTACGTCTACCATCACAATGGGATAGGTAATGCTAGGGGTGTTTTAAAATATCAATTGTACTTTGAGATCAGGATTTCTTATTTAACTTTTGTTTTCTCTACTGTACCAGGAAAATGGATTTCTGGCCAGTCCTACCTGCTAATTACATTTCTACAAGGGCTCCAAGCAATATGGACACGAGGGCAGGGGGAAGGGTTCTTTTACTTAATCAGGCAGTTCTTCAAATTTGCTGACAAAACAATTTGACATCCTTTTTCTCTTCAGCTTGCAACTGACCCTCACTGAACAGCTTTTATCTTCATTAACAGGACCCACATTACAAATAAAATAAAAAGTTACCCAGCTTTCATAACTATTATTCTTTGTATTGCTCACATCCATGAACATGCACAGTCATTGGAGATTTCTGCCATAGCAGTATCTTTAGGGCTGGCTGTGTCGCCCCCATGAGTGCCACTTTTATGTCTATCAGGCACTGCAGACCCTATGGCCTCTTGTTTCCTTCTTGTTGACAACTCTGACCAAAGGGTAGGAAACTGAATAATGGAATGGACATGAACAACATGTTGAAAAGCAACAGTTATGAAAGGTGGGTAACATTTTTTTTTCCTTTGAGCTTGCTCATGTCAATTCTTTTGTAGGGAGATTTACAAGCAGAATCCTTGGAGCTGGGCTCAAAGTTCACAGCCTTGCAGATTGTAGCATAGCTCTGCCAACGTCATCACAAGCTTGCTGGGTCAGTGCAATAATGGAATGTGAACTTGTGGACAGAAGACCAGGTCACAACATGACAGACTACTTGGATCGGCACCTATGCCAGGAATAATGATGGTGATGATGCCTGTTTCTTAGTGGCCTGAGCCATTAAAACTGCCAGCAGGAGTATCTTTGCCAGCTTATAACAGTAATGAATGCAGGCTGGGATTCAGGATGAGATCCTCTACGTAGATATAGGGTGACTTTTCATCCTATTTGTCACTGCGAGGAACAGCTGTAATAACTTACAGAACAGTTTTGTTCTATGTAGAAAGCCAGCACTCACCTGATGTCCAGAGCGTGACGCCTCCATTCCTCTTCCGATGCATGGGACACTGCGTAAAGGACCAGTAAAAATGTATCCTGACCAACATGAAACAGACATAACTTTGGGTAGGAATCCTAGGGAGGTAGCAGCTGCACCTTGTTCTTGAAGAAAACTGTATAGAGTTGTTCCAAACTGAGCACCCGGATCTCTAACACCCTATAGGCTGATGCTATAGTAAGCAAAAAGGAGATCTTCCAGGACAGCAGGAGGAGGGAGCAGGAAACCAAGGGTTCAAAAGGAGGACCCAAGAGTCTGGACACCACAAGATTCAGGTCTGCAGGGGGGAATGGATCACTAGGGCTGTTGCTACACTTCAAAGACAGAGCCACCCTATCAACAAAATGCATCAACTATTCGGAAGCTTCAGGGGGTAGCTGAGTTAATCTATAAAGTGCTAGTAGACCATTTGTTGTTTTTTAGGTTTATCCTGTACAGACTAACAGAACATGTAGACGGTAACATGAGCTTTTGTGGGACAGCCCACTTCTTCAGATGACCAGACATCTGAAGAAGTGAGCTGTGCCCACGAAAGCTCATGATACCATCTACACGTTTTGTTAGTCTATAAAGTGCTACCAGACCATTTGTTGTTTAAGTTCATCAACTATTTGATTAGTTAATTACCCGATACTTAACATCCTTAATTAGCGTATGCCCTTCCAAGGCCCTAACTCAAACTTCAACACTTAAAAGGTACTCAGCACTAAAGATAACTACAGGCAGTCCCCGAGTTACGCGAATCCGACTTACGTCGGATCCGCAGTTACGAACGGGGCCCTCCCTCTCCCTGGTCTCCAGGAGACCAGGGAGAGGAAGCAAAGCGGCGGAACACGCGGGCAGCGGACAGCCCAGACGCGTCTGGGATGTCCGCTGCCCTAGTGTTCCGCCGCTTTGCTCCCTGTCCCCCTGGTCTGCAGACCAGGGGGACTGGGAGCAAAGCAGAGCAAAGCCCCAGCTGCTCTGCCCCAGGCGTCCCCAAGTCAGCCGCTGCTGAAACTGACCAGTGGCTGACTACAGGAAGCCCCTACCCCGGGCTTCCTGGAATCAGCTGCTGATCAGTTTCAGCAGCAGCTGACTTGGGGATGCCTGGGGTTCTTAAGTTGAATCTGTATGTAAGTCAGAACTGGCGTCCAGATTCAGCCGCTGTTGAAACTGATCAGTTTCAGCAGCGGCTGAATCTGGACGCCAGTTCCGACTTAAATACAGATTCAACTTAAGAACAAACCTACAGTCCCTGTCTTGTACGTAACCCGGGGAACTGCCTGTATATACAAGCCTAAAGCCATAATGTCCAAAATAAGGAAAACCACAAATCTTTAACAAGCGAGGAAGATCAACGGAGGTGGCAAGAAGAAACTGAGAAGATATAAGGCAGCACCTGATATACCAGCACAAGTGCAGCATCCAAAGAGGTAACACAGCAAGCCCTGGCAGATTATGGCAAAAATTTCTGATAGCTGAGTAGATGGGTGTGTGCACACATACAATGAAATTGACATGAGCAAGTACTCAAAGAACTAAAATAAAAAATATGTACCAACTAGGATTCCTAGGTAGATTCCACAGTTTGGAGAGTCCTTACAGAAATAAAAAAAACATTTTATAGGTAGGATCAAACTTGTTTCTGCTTATGGAGATCCAACAATCTAGAGATTGGTTTTTACCTAGTAGTTCCTAACACTCATATGAAGTGAGGCTAATTCATGAAGTCAGTTAGAAAATCCTTGCATTGCAGTACTCTGAAATTGTACACCCCAGAGCATTAGCAGAAGCTTGAGAATTCACAAAATGGTCCATGAAGTTACGCAGAAAGTATCAAAAAGCTGCTTGGCATTTCCTCTATACAGACACTCCCCAAGAAGAAGTCAGATAAAGAGCAATTCTTAATGACACCAGGTGACACAAAGTCATCTGATATATGCACACTTCTTTAATACATTCTCAAATCCAGTTAGGAAGGACCAACTAAAAGTGAGCAAAGCGGGGGGGGGGGGGGGGGGGGGGGGGGGATTTGAACCACTGACTTCTTTGACTTCGTGTAGGCAAGATTTCAGGATCACAGTGACATCCAGAAAATGCCAAGCTCTAAATATTAAAGGACAGCATAGGCCTAAAATGGAAGGAAAGTAATGTCAAGATTACTGTGCAACTTATTTGAGACATAAACCTGTGAACCAAGAAATGTGCACTGTGGAATACCAATCAGGGAAATCATGATGAGAGGACTGAAAGTTCATCCTAATTATGGTCACCCGGCAGGTTATTTTAATGGAGGAACAAAGAAGAGTAACCAGTGCCACGGTTTTACCAGAGATAAACTCCAAGAGTTTGAAGCACAACACTGGTTCCAAGGAGTAATTATTATTTGTTTAGCCAAAATCTGTTCCAACTGCTCTGAAAAAATCTGGCCACTACTGGAACTCACCCAATGTGTCTCCTCAGTACTGACAACTGAACCTGCTTTCTCAACATGCGGAGACACAAACCCTTTGCTAGTTAAAAAAAACAACAACAAAATTTTAGGGAACAGAGCCCATTTTGGCTTTTTACATCATAGCATTGGTACAAACCAAGACTATTCCAGCTAGAGTTGTGGGATTCTGTAAGTAAACAAATTTCTTGATCTCAGCTAAGCGTCGGCCTCACTTTGAGAGATAGCCACAAATGGTTCAAAGGTAGCTTCTCATAAAACAGTATTTTCAATGTGGTTTTCCTTCAGTAGCAAAATGAAACAGTCCTTGAGATATCAATTCCAAAAATAGATGGCCCTTGTTGATCATCAATTGACTACCTTAACCTGTAAAGCCATGAAAGAAACACTAGAATTTACGCTTCTTCTGCTCTACTCTGCACTGATTAGGCCTCCGTTGGAGTACCATGTCCAGTTCTGGGCACCACATTTCAAGGAAAGATGTGGAGAAATTGGGAAAGGGTACAGAGAAGAGCAACAAAATGATTAAAGGTCTAGAAAACATGACCTATTAGGGAAGACTGAAAGAATTCTGGTTGTTTAGTTTAGAAAAGAGAAGATGGAGAGGGGATACGATAGCAGTTTTCAAGTATTTAAAAGGGGTGTTACAAGGAGAAGGGAGAAAAATTCTTCTCCTTAGCTTCTGAAGATAGGACAAGAAGCAATGGGCTTATATTGCAACAAGAAAGGTTTCAGTTGGACATTAGGAAAAACTTCCTAACTGTCAGGGTGGTTGAACACTGGAATAAATTGCCTAGGGAAGTTGTGGAATCTTCATGACTGAAGATATTTAAGAGCAGATTGGATAGACATATATCAGGGATGATCTATGGTGCTTGGTTCTGCCGTGAGGGCAGGGGACTGGACTTGATCTCTCGAGGTCTCTTCCAGTTCTAACATTCTATGATTCAACTCCCTTTACTTTTCAACACAATCCTTGGGGGATCCACTTAATCAATTGTTTTACAGTTCAGTCCATCTACTTGCAAATTCAGAGCTCCTTCCAGGACAGATATTGTTAAGACTCTGAGATTCTTCCTCATTTATTCTAAAAGAACATCCTTCTCTCATTCAAGTTCTGTTCCTAGCGAGCATCAGGCACATAATAAACAAGAACATAAACATTCTTTTAAAATAAAGGACTGATTATATTGGAGATGATCTTCTAGAATAACATTAGTTTATTCACTTGACACTGATCATCATATTATAGGTTTATTATTATAAACTTGAAACAAAAGAGGATAACAGTGTCTTTAGAATTACCTTTCATTACTGTAATGTAATTTACTATAAATTTGGCAGGGCTTGCCTGTCTGTTTTCAAAAACTGTGTTTTCAAAAACTCCTCCTAAATGGTAACAGCTTAGGACCACCAAATTCACTACACAGCTTAATAACTTAAAGCAAGGTAAGGGTTTGGTTGTGCCATTAAATGGGATGTGCTGGAATGAGATTGCTTCTCATAATATCATGTAGAAGAGACAGAATCGCCAGGCAGGTGAAAGAGGCTGGCTGAGGGTGAGCCCCTCTGGACTGTCACAGCACCATGTCTCCCACATACCCCAGGTGCCCTTTAAGGAGGCGGGGGGGAGCAGAAGCCCTCCACCCCAATTTGTATGGGGAAATTGCGGCTGTTCCCCTGCATCAGGGATTTAAATAAAGTGCATACATTTTCATTTTATTTTCCACATCCAAAATTAACCGAGTCAAGGATGAGTAAATCTTCTAGTATAAACTGTTTAAGAAATTTCTAATATATGTTTTGCATTTTAGGATAAACATTCAAATAGTAAATTATCACTGTCTGGAGGTTTTGTTTTTTTTAAAGAAAACACACAGCTCAAATTAGAAATCAAGCTAAGAGCTGGTACTGCAAAGGGGTTGGGATACACTACCAAGTTACTGAGCACTTTACTCCAACTGCAGTACTATGATTTCCACTGAAGTGAAGGGAAACAGAGTGTTCCCCAATTGGCAGAACAAGGAACTAAACAAACTAAAATTGCTAAAGATGAAGCTCTCACAAAAAGAATAAAACCTGCATTTAGCTTGTTTTGGGCTTTTCGCCAACTTTGTAAGTTACAGTACACATTAAAAAGATCAGTTTTTTGGAAGTAACAGAATTTAACGCCAAAAGGGACCACCAGACCCTCTGTATATCACCAGCCACCTGCACACTAAACCTAAAATCAGACCAAAAGGAAAGGAATGAAAAGGAAAACAAGGAAGTGCATGCAAAATTGTCAGCTTGTAAAATCTTGATATCTCTTTAGTACTGAAACTGACAAAATAGCAGGATAGCTGTCCTCTTCTATTGCATTACATTTTAGAGTTCAATGAGGAAGTTAAAAAACCCACTATTTCACTTACCATTGTCATTCTAGGTTATTAAACCTTTAGTACCTCTGACTACCTAATAAAATAAAAAGTAGTACTATCATTTTATGAACACACTCAGTGCATTTGGGGTTAGGTTGTTGAAATAACTAGTGGGAAGCAAAATAATTATATTCAAAGGTTAATCTTTTATATATTTTTCTTAAAGAGTGGAGAATTAAGCATTCAATACCTGATTAGAACTAGCTTTTTCAAGCCTGTCGATCATAATTTCAAACTGTAGCGGCTTGATCTCCATCTTCCGATTGAGTCTGTTTAATAATGTCTCATCTTCAGAGTCCATATCGTAATCTGGTTGCTCATTGTCGAGATTAAACGCTGAAATAGAAACATGTACAAAAATTGATTTTCGTTACAAGGTCATTTATTTATGTTAAGGATGCCAAATTAAGTTATTATAATGATGCAACAGAAAACAAACTAATCATCATTTTAGCTGCAAATTAACACCTTTAAAACTAGCTGATCTCTTATATCTTCAGTTTATAAATTTCTCACCTGATTTCTCATTTTCCTATATTCTTATATATTTAACTTCAAACCTGCTTTTCTTCAGTAATGCATCCAGTAAAGAGGAAAAAGTCAGTCGAGTTATTTTAATATCAAATGCTGAATTAAGAGATGGAGTCACTTTATACATCAGTCACAATAAGATTTACTAATTTAAAATCTGCCCTAAAAATCAGAGTTATTAAAAATATTTTAAGTATGGACACATGCCAACTTAACTTCTTTCCCTCAAACTCATAAAAACAAAAAATAGTGGCAGCCAAAATTCTGCTGATAGAATTCTGATGCACAAGATTTTTTGAAAGATTCAATTATTATAATTTCAAATGCAACCCTTATTCAGACACCAGGCACACAAAGAAGAGAACTCCGCTATATGTTTAAATTGACTGGTTTTGGTATTTGAGATAACTGAGATAATTAGCATATATAATACATTGTGGCGGGTTTTTTTTTAAATTTTACTATGACTGTGAAAGTGCTCAATCAACACTAATAAAAATTAAGGTGGTTCTTATTGCCAAAAACAAGTACAGCACAGGGAGTGAAAAAGCAGCCAAGTCTCCTTATCCCTTCCTTCCCCACAGACACAGCCCTGAACAGAGCCTTGATCTGGAAACACAGTCTCTCTAAGAGTTAGAACATACTTCACATTCCATGTACAGTAAAACTCCAATAGTCCAGCACCAATTGTCCAGCACTCCCAATAGTCCAGCATCAAAAGGGCAAGCACTCCTGACGGAACTGGGACGGAACCCGGAACCGCTCAGGTCAGTCACTCTCACGTGGGTTACAGCAGGGAGGGGAGGTGTTTGGCTCTGGGGAAGGGGAGAGGAGGGGAGAAAATTGGATTACGCACAGTGTCCCGGCCAGCTCACTGAAAAACTGCCCACTCAGTGCATGTGCTCCAGCACCTGGAGGGAGACACGCTGCTGTACCGCTGCTGTACCGGCAGCTCCGGGACCCGAGCATAAGGTCGGGGAGGGAGTGGGATTAGGTTACAGCAGGGAGGAGAAGTGTTTGGCTCTGGAGAAGGGGAGGGGAGTGGGATTGGGTTACAGCAAGGAGGGGAGGTGTTTGGATCCAGGGAAAGGGAAGCCTAGGGGGATTGGGTTTCACACGGCTTCACGGCCAACTCATTGAAGAGCCAGCTGCTCAGCACACGTGCCCCAGTGCCTGGAGGGAGACGCGTGGCTGTACCGGAGGCTTCGGGACCGAGCATAAGGTTGCGGGGGGAGCTGGAGGGGGAGTTGGGTTGGGAGTATGCAGTACCTCCTGATACTCCGGCATATCCGATAATCCGGCACCACCTAGGTCCCAAAGATGCCGGATTATCAGAAGTCTACTGTATATTAAATTTTGGCCTCGGTCAGTTAAAATTTAAACCAGACTAGAAAAGTATCAGGTGGATAATGCAGCAATGGCAATTTATTTTATATAGATAATTCAAGTCCTAAATGACGGCAACACTCTTTAATCAATGCTAACATTCAATTAGTGAATGTTTCAAACTAGGAATCTAAAGTTAAATATGGCATATGGAGTCTTTCTACTGCCATTATTTTTTGGAAAAGTAAATGATTTGGGGAATTGAAACAATAAAGGTTTATGCTAAAAAAAATTTTACCTTAGGGCAACAAGTTAATTGAAAAAAAACTTAAATATTTAATTCAGAACTAAATGTAGGTGATGTACTACTATGAATACACAGAACGGATTACCCACTTCTTCAGAATATTGATTCTTGACCAAATAATGATAATGCTCCTTTCTAAACCTTTACTATTGAAAACATTAATATCTAAAGATAAAAAGTGGTGAAGTGAACCACAACATTTAAGATTAGGGATGTGAAAGGTTAACCAGTTAACAGGTAAGATCACCCTAAACGGTTAACCAGTTAAATGGTTCCAGTTAACCAGTGAAGGCTGGAGCAGCTCCTCGCCTGCTGCATGCAGGGGGCTTGTCCAGCCCTGCAGGGAGCCCACTGTGGAGAGGGGCTGCTCTCATCCGTAGTAGCCAGTCTGCAGGCAACCCTGGAGCCCCACAGACAAGGGCTGCTCCCATGGAGCAGCCCCTGTCCGCAGGGAGCCTGGGCCCACCACAGACAGGGTCTGCTTCAGTGGGGGATGGGAGCACGGAGATGGAGCAGGGGGGCTGGGAGTCGTCAGAGCATGTAGAAGCCTCTGTCTATGAGGAGCTCAGAGCCCCACCATGAAAAGGGCTGCTGCCATTGCACTCTGCTACCTTTGTATCAGAGACAGCAGCACAGGGCATCAGGCAGCCAGTCTCTGTGGGGATCTGGTTTTTAAACTGGCTCTCCTCATGGAAAGGCTCCTCCTGCCACCCTGCACTGCTGCCTCTGATACAGAGGCATCTGTGCGGAGTGGCGGGAGACTTCCTAGGAGTGGGGCCAGGATCACATTGGCTGCCGGCCTCAGCCCCACCCCCAGGGACTATCGAATACTCGTGTAAACAATAAGGTTTCATGCCATTACATGACTATTCAGTTACCCGATATCTAACATTCCTACCTTCCATAATAAAAATATGTTTCCGGTATCTTCCAAGACCCAGATGTCAGGGTAGCTAAAATCCTCGATCACTAATAAATAGGTACTCCATCTCCCAGTGAAAGATATTTGAAACTTACAGCTTTGCCAATACATGCCAACACCTCATGAAAAGTACTAGACGAATGCTAATTAGAAAATTAAACAGTTCACAGCTGACTGGAAACAATGCACTGTATTGCACACATATTTCAACTCTGTAACCTCATTGTTTCTCAGAGATGGGATACATCTATTGGACAAGGGTCTAACTAACCACCAGTACCTTGGAATGGAAACTTTTTTTTAATCAACTCTGCTACAAACACCATCCTCAGAACACACTGAAACAAAACCAGGTACACTATTTCTTTGTAATACAGTATTCTTTTACAGGCAGTCCCCGACTTACGCGGATCCGACTTATGTCGGATCCGCAGTTACGAACGGGGCTCCCCCGGAGGACACGGACTGCGGGACCTCGCGGTCCTGCCGCCCGTGTACTCCGGGGCTTTCTCTGCGTCTCCCTGGTCTGCAAAGCCTCGGGGAAGCCAGCAGTGGGACAGCTCAGACGCCCCGCGGCTGTCCCGCTGCTGGCGTCCTCAGACACTTTGCTCCCCGTCTCCCTGGCAGACCAGGGAGACGGGGAGCAAAGCCGCGGAGGACCCAGGTGGCGGGACCACGGTGCGTCTCGGTCCACCGCCCGCGTCTTCCTGGTCTGCTGGGGTGGGGGGGGCGCAGCTAGTACGTCCCGCCCCCCCCCCCCAGCAGACTAGGCTTTTCTCCAGACGCCTGTGGCAGAGCAGCTGGGGCGCTGCCGGTTGATCCCGCAGCGCCGCTCTGGGCGCTACTGGACCAACCCGGCAGCACCCCAGCTGCTCTGCCCCAGGCGTCCTGATTCAGCCGCTGCTGGTCAGTTTCAGCAGCGGCTGAATCAGGACGCCTGGGGCAGAGCAGATGGGGTGCTGCTGGGTTGGTCCAGTAGCGCCGAGGAGCGGCGCTACTGGAGCAACCCAGCAGCACCCCAGCTGCTCTGCCCCAGGCGTCCCCAAGTCAGCGTCTGCTGAAACTGACCAGCGCTGACTACAGGAAGCCCCAGGCAGAGTTGCTCTGCCCCGGGCTTCCTGGAATCAGCTGCTGATCAGTTTCAGCAGCAGCTGACTTGGGGACGCCTGGGGTTCTTAAGTTGATTCTATATGTAAGTCAGAACTGGCGGTCAGTTTCAGCAGCGGCTCAATCTGGACGCCAGTTCCGACTTACATACAGATTCAACTTAAGAACAAACCTACAGTCCCTATCTTGTACGTAACCCGGGGACTGCCTGTACATGGTATCATGAGCTTTCATGGGTATAGCCCAGATGACAGGAGTGTTGCACGTCCAGAACCAAAATAAATAAGGGAGGAGGGAGGAATGAAAAAATGAGAGGGGGGGGGGACAAAAGGAGGCAGTGGGTATATAACTATCAAAGGAAAAACTGAGCTAGTATCTATCAGCCAAAACTGACAGTACATAAGGATCTAAAAACTGGATAGTTAAAAGAAGCAGATATGGACCATTAGTTAGCAACTAGAGAGGAAGAGTACTAATACCAGTTGCTAACTAATGGTCCTTATCTGCCAGTAATTACAGGCCATCAAGAACACCATCTCTGATAACACTGCACACCTAGTTATAGAGCTCTGCGACTTTGTCCTCACCCACAACTACTTCCAATTCCAAGACAACCTGCATCTTCAAGTCAGTGGCACAGCCATGAGCACCAGCATTGCACCACAATATGCCAACATCTTTATGGCTGACCTTAAACAATGTTTCCTCAGCTCTCGCCCATAACACTCTTACTTTACTTACACTATATAGATGATACCTTCATCAAATGGACCCATGGGAAAGGAGACTCTTGAAGAATTTCACAAGGATTTCAACAATTTCCACCCCACCATCAACCTCAGCCTGCCCCAGTCCACATGGGAAATCCACTTCTTGGACATTACAGTACAATAAAATAATGGACAAATTTCCACCACCGACTGCTAGACTTACCTTCATGTCTCTGGCTTCCATCCCAGACACATTTCTCAATCTATTGTATAGAGCGAAGCCCTAAGATTTGCCACACAAACAGAGACAAACACTTACTGGGTCTTCATAGAGCATTCCTAAAACTGAAATACCCACTTGGAGAAGTTAAAAAAACAAACTGACAGAGCCAAAAAACTACCCAGACATCAATTATTTCAAGACAGACCCCCCCCCCCCCCCAAAATAAGAATTCCACTTGTCATTACCTACCGGCCACAACTCAAACCCCTTCAACACATTATCGACAATCTACAACCTATTTTGGAAAATGATCCCTCACTCTCAGAGGCCTTGGGGGAAGACCTATTCTCGCTTACAGACAACCCTCCAATCTGAAACAAATTCTTTCCAGTAACCATGCTACGCAACTACATCATAAACATCCAGGAACTCAGTCCTGCAATCAGCCACAGTGCCAACTCTGCCCACATAGCTATACAAGTGAATTCATTACTGGAGCCAACCACATAAGCCACCAAATCAAAGGCTCATTTAACTGCACATCCAGTAATTTAATCTATGCCATCAAATGCCAGCAATGTCCCACTGCAATATATATACTGGACAAACTGAACAGTCCCTATGGGTAAGAATTAATGGACACAAATCAGATATCCACAAAGGGAACATACAAAAACCTGTTGGAGAACACTTTAATCTCCCTGGGCATTCATTAATTAGATCTTCAAGTAACTAATTTGTTACAAACCAATTCCACAAGCCAAATAGTGATAGAAATGTAGCCGTGTTAGTCTGAGGTAGCTGAAGCAAAATGCAAGACAATGTAGCACTTTAAAGACTAACAAGATGGTTTATTAGATGATGAGCTTTAGTGGGCCAGACCTACTTCCTCAGATCATCTAATAAACCATCTTGTTAGTCTTTAAAGTGCTACATTGTCCTGCATTTTGCTTCAACAAGCCAAATACACAGGGAAGGACTGGAACTACAGCTCATTCACAAGTTCCAGTCTCACACCCACTGAATGAATAAAGATACTGGATGGCTGGGTCATTATCAACCTACCAAACAACGAAGGCGACAATGGTTCTTTGTTTATGTAGAATCTCATGATACTGCCTACATCAGTGGTCCCCAACGCAGCGCCCGCGGGCACCATGGTGCACGCCGGGCCATTTCTGTGAGCCCGCGGACTGATTGGGGCCGGCCCCGCCCCTGGGCGCACAGCACAGGGGCAGCCCCGCCCCCGGGTGTGCAGTGCATGGGCTGTGCTGTCCCCGGGAGCACAGCGTATGGGCTTCTCTGCCCCTGGGCGAGCAGCACAGGAGCGGCGCCGGCCCCAGGCATGCAGTGCATGGGCTGTTCTTGCCCAGGGTGCGCGGCATATGGGCAGCCCTGCCCCTGGGCATGCGGCACAGGAATGGCGCTGGCCCCAGGAGTGCAGCGCATGGGTGGCGCCAGCACTGGGCATGCAGCACATGCGCAGCCCCGCGCCCAGGCGCCCGGCAGCCCCAAAAGGTTGGGGACCACTGGCCTACATGTTTTGTCAGTCTTTAAGTGCTACCTAACCATTTGTTGTTTGCTAATTAAGGGTTCTTATCTGCCCCCTTTGACCATCTAGTCCAGTGGTCCCCAACCTTTTGAGGTTGTCAGGCACCAGGGGGAGTGGCCGTTCGCCCGCCGGGCGCCGGGGGGCAGGGACACTTGCGCGCCCGGGGCGGCCCCCCCCCATAGCCGCTTGCCCGGGGGCGGCCCCCCGCCAGAGCCGCTTGCCCGGGGGGGCCAGGGCCGGTGCCCCCCACAGCCACGCGCCTGGGGGCACAGGGGACCCCCATAGCCATGCGCCCGGGGCCAGTGCCCCCCCCCCCCCGCAAGCACCCCTCAAGCACCGCACGCCTGGAATCGGCGCTTCCCCCTCCCCCCTGCAAGCGCCGCGCGCCCGGGGCTGGCACCCCCCCAGTCCCCCGCAAGCGCCGCGCACCCGGGGCCGGCACTCCCCGCCACCCCCCCCCCCCCCGCAAGCGCCGCGCCATGTGCCCGGGGCCAGGCCAGCCCAGAGCACCTGGCGGGCGCATGCAAGTGCCCCCACGGGCGCCATGGCACCCGCGGGCAACGTGTTGGGGACCACGGATCTAGTCCCATGGTCCCCAACCCGGTGCCCGCGGGCACCATGGCGCCCGCTGGGCCCTTTACATGCGCCCACGGAGGAATCTGGGCTGGCCCCACCCCCGGGTGTGCGGCAGGTGCCAGCTCCGGGCGCATGGCCGGCCCTGGGTGCGCCGCGCGTGCCAGTGCCGACCCTCACCCCCACCCCGGCCCCCGCGCATGCCCTTGCCGGCTTTGGCGCCGGCCTTATCCCCGCCCCAGGGGGCGCCGCGCGTGCCCTTGCCAGCCCTGGCGCTGGCCTTGGTCCCACCCCCGGGGGCGCCGCGCGGAACCTGGGCAGCCCGTGCCTGGGATCGCGGCACATGCTGGTGCCGACCTCGGGCGTGCGGCACATGCTTGGCCCCGCCCCCAGTCACGTGGCCTGTGAGCGGCCCCGCCCCGAGGCGCCCGGCAGCCCCAAAACATTGGGGACCACTGATCTAGTCCACTGTTTCCCAACCAGGGGTCCGTGGAAACCTGGGGTTCCGCAGACCATCGTCAGGGGTTCCGCTGTTCACCAAGCAAACCTTTTCATAGGTAGGGGTTCCTCGGGATATAAAAAAAATATTTTAGGGGTTCCTACATGGGAAAAAGGCTGGGAATCACTGATCTAGTCCTTAGGTGCTTATAAACTATTTGTTTTCCCTATGGCTTTCCAGCTTGGCTTTTCTCTTGATATTTTTTACCCACTGCCTCTTCTTGTTCCAGCCCCCCCGCTCCAATTTTTTCCTTCTTCCACCACCCTCTCCTTCTCCCCTATTTATTTTGATCCTGCACATCCAACACTCTGGTCATCTGAAGAAGTGGGCTGTGCCAACGAAAGCTCATGATACCATCTACATGATTTGTTAGTCTATAAAAACAGGACTGTGTAGCACTTTAAAGACTAAAAAGATGGTTTAATAGGTGATGAGCGTTTGTTATAAACCTCAACAACCCACCCAGAGAAATAAAAAAGCAAATTGAAAGAGCCAGACGAATACCTAGAAACCATCTAATTCAAGACAGAACCAAGAAAACCAACAATAGAACACCACTTGTCATCACCTACAACCCCCAACTTAAACCTGTCCAACACGTTATCAATAAACTACAACCAATACTGGAACAGGATACTAAACTCCGGCAGGCTCTGGGAGACAGACCCATAGTCTCCTTTAGACAACCACCTAACCTCAAGATGATTCTTACCAACAACCACAGGACATACCACACTAATACCAACCCTGGTACCTTCCCTTGCAACAAACCCCGTTGCCAGCTTTGTCCACATATTCACTCTGCTGATACCATTATTGGACCCAACCAAGTGAGTTATAAGATCAACAACACATATTCTTGCAAATCCAGAAATCTAATTTATGCAATCATGTGCCAAAAGTGTCCGTCCGCTATGTACATTGGACAAATGTCTCAGACACTTCGCCAAAGGATCAATGCCCACAAAACAGATATCAGACAGCATAATAAAGAAAAAACAGTTTCTTGCCATTTCAACCAGAAAGGACATTGTCTCAATGACTTGATTACCTGCATCCTGCTTCAAAGACCTTTTAAGACTTCACTTCAAAGAGAATCTTCTGAACTGTCATTCATGCTTAAATTTGACACTTTACACGCAAATCTGAATAAAGACGCTAATTATCTTACCCATTACAAAGATAGCTTCACCAATTATCACCTCTAATATCATTAGCTCACAGACATTTACCTCCCTTCCTTTCCCCCCTCCATCTCCCTTCTGTTCTGAAATGTGATTTGTCCTTTTCATATGTGTTCACTTTTTTTAATTGTATCCTTTGGTATATATGGTTGTGACCATTTTCTTCCACTATTTGATCTGAGGAAGTGGGTCTGGCCCACGAAAGCTCATCACCTATTAAACCATCTTGTTAGTCTTTCAAGTGCTACACAGTCCTGTTTTTTGTTTCAGCTACAACAGACTAACACGGCTACATTTCTACCATTAGTCTATTAAGTGCTACCACACTATTTGTTGTTTTTTAAGTTTATATTGTAATATGAATAGATTTCTACCTAAAATAAGATTAGCTGTTTCATGTTAGGGATGTTAATGGTTAACTGGTTACCCTTAATGAGTGAGGCTTACTGGTTTTGGTTAAGCAGTAGGGGCTAGAACAGTACCCCACTCACTGTGGGCAAGGCTCTGATCCAGCCCTGCAGGGCCTGCCATGGACAGGGGTGCTCCTGCCTGGCCACAACTTCCCATTTAATCAGTTAACCAGTTTAACTTAAGATTAAACCAGCTGATCAGTTAAAAGGTATTTTACATCTCTAGTTAATGTTGGCACACATGTTACAAATCGGCAGCACCCCAGCTGCTCTGCTCCAGGTGTCCTCAAGTCAGCTGCTGCTGAAACTGATCAGGGGCTGACTCCAGGAAGCCCGAGGCAGAGCTGCTCTGCCCCGGCTTCCTGGAATCAGCTGCTGATCAGTTTCAGCAGCAGCTGACTTGGATACACCTGGGACAGAGCAGCTAGGGTACTACCAGGTTGGTCTTGCAGCGCCGAGGGGCGGCGCTACGGGACCTACCTGGCGGCACTCCAGCTGCTCTGCCCCCAGTTTCCCCGATTCAGCCGCTGGTCAGTTTTAGCAGCGGCTGAATCGGGGAAGCCGGGGGCAGAGCAGCTCCAATGGTCTGGCTGCCCGGAGCACTTCCGGGTTCCTGATGGTGCCGGACCATCAGATGCTGGACCATCGGAGTTTTACTGTACAATGATTTCCATTAGAGATATTCTAATTAATCTGACTTTCTACTAAGACTAAGGTGATCCGCGAATAGAGATAAGGGGCATCTACATACCACAGCATGATTAACTTTTAAAAATAAAACAATCATAAATAACTGGTAGCATGGCTCATTCACTTATTCCTTATCAGAGAGTTAGGAAATCAAATGAATTCAAGGATGGTGAGATCAATAGAACAGAAGTGTATGGTCTGTCCTCTGACAACTACCTATCTGAAACACATATAAAACATCACTATGGAAATCCACAAACCAGCCCTACAAACAATACCTTCTTCAGTCCCTCAATCCCCATATCCTCCTGGCTACTTCAAAGGAGAAACAAGGACTTATCTACTATAACTCTGACCATGTTTTTGGGGTCATGTTTTTTGGGGACCTACCATATGAATACTTTGACTTTCCCAAAGTCAAAGTTCTGTTAAAGGAAGACAGAACAATATAAGCATGAACTTACGTTGAATGTGAATGAACTGCTTTGGTTGTTTAAACTCTCCTTTGTACAGGCGATTGTAATAGTTGACATTGCTCTCTGCCTCCGGGACTGGGATAACCATGCTCTCTTTCTTTTCTCTAAAAACTTGCTGTGCCGAAATAGCTCGTTGTAAATGGTGTTCCTGAAAGAAGAAAACATTAGAATTTGTTTATATAACAATACTTATTTTTTTTAAAAATACAGAAAAAGGAGTTAAAAGTTAGTCCATTTTCCTAGCAATACAGGTTGCACCTCTATAAATCAGATCTCTCTGGTTCAGAAGGACCACAGATGTTCCAGAATGAGAAAGTCCTGATGAGCTATGGAGAACTGGAAGGGACCCAGGAAGGTTGGTGGCGGCCCAGTTGTGTTGAGAGAGTCAGGGGAAGTGGGAGAAGTCAGGAAGCCCCATCTGGGCTGCTAGGGGAGCCAGGAAGCCTGGTAGGCCTGGCAGCAAGGGTGCCAGAAACGACCTTCCCGGGTCTGGCAAAATCCCTCATCCAAGATTAGTCAGGTCCCAAGGGTGTTAACACCAGACTTGAAAGAGAAACCTCTGAACTGTCATTCATGCTTAAATTTGACACTTTACAGCCGGGTCTTAACTAAGACACTAATTATCTTACCCATTATGAAGATCGCTTCCCCAATTATCACCTCTAATATCATTAACTCACAGACATTTATCTCCCCCCCCCCCCGCATCCCCCTTCTGTTCTGAAATTTGATTTGTCCTTTTTATATATGTTCACTTCTTTTTTTTTATTGTATCCCTTTGGTATTTATGGTCATGCCTATTTTCTTCCACAATTTGATCTGAGGAAGTGGGTCTGGCCCACGAAAACTCATCACCTAATAAACCATCTTGTTAGTCTTTAAAGTGCTATATAGTCCCGTTTTTTGTTTCAGCTAAACTAGACTAACACGGCTACATCTCTATTACTATAAGATGGATCGTATGTCTTCCAAGTTAAACAAAATAATATAAAAAGGAATACAAAAAGTATCATGTCAGAATTCGCTATGTATGTACACTAATTCCTTCTAGTATGGGAAGCCCAGGGTTCAAATCAAAATCATGTACTAATTTAATCTACTCTCAAATACAAAGAAACCCCAACGTTTTTATTTAAGATTGCTGCACCGGACAGTTTTCAGAATGGAGAGAGGACAACACAAAATGATTAAGGGAATGAAACAAAGATTAAAGATTAAATGATCTGGGGTGTTAACTCAGAAGAGAGATGACTAAAGGGAAATATGACACAGGTCTATAAAATCAAAAACCGTGCGGGAAAAATCAACAAGAAGGTGTTATTTACGCTCTCATGTAACACAAGAACCAGGGGTCACCCAATGAAATTAACAGGCAGCAGATTTTAAACAAACAAAATGAAGCACTTGTTTTCAAACAAAGCATAGGTAAGCGGTGCAACTTGTTGCCAGGGGAGTCTGTGAAGGTCAAAACTATAAGTGGGTTCAAAAAAGAATTAGGTAAGTTGATGGATGATGGTTAATAGCCATCGTTAGAACTAAGATGGTCAAGGATGCAATCTCATGCTTAGGGTGTCCTTAACACTAGGAATATGAAGGACTAGTTGACTAGTCAACTATCCTATAAGCACATGCTTATCAGATAGCTGACAGGATAATCGATTATTTGCTTCCCTGCACCCCTTGCTGCTTCTATCATATCATATAGGGCAAGAAGAAGAGGGAGAACTTCAAAGCAGCAGTGCCACTTGAAGCATGGGGCGAGACTTTGTGCTCCATACAGCACTGCTGCTTTGAAAAGCCATGTGCAGCCCTGGGCCAACTGGGGTATCCCCAGGCTGCACGCAGAGTTTCAAAGCGGCAACATTGTGTGGAGCCCAGGATCAGCTGGGGAGTCCCCAACTGAGCCCAGGCTCTCTGGGCGCTGCTGTTTTGAAACATGTAGCAACAGCCCCTAGGCTTGTGGCTACACTTTAAAGGCAGAGGCACCCTACTGACTAATCAAATAGCCAATTCAAAATGCATCAACTATTAAATTACCCCTTAACATCCTTACTTAACACTCTGACCGCTAGATACTGGAACTACACAACAGGGGATAGATCATTAAATAATTGCCCTGCTCTGTTAATTTCTTTTATAAAAAAATGGCACTGGCCACTGCTGAAGATGAGGATATGGGTTAGATGGACCATTGTTCAATGCTGAACTGAATGTCAATTCTTATATTAAATTTGTTACCAGCTTCACTTTTTTTAAAATGCTTTAATGCAGTAGTCTCCAACCTTTTTAAGCACAAGATCACTTTTTGAAGTTAAGACAGTCCAGAGTCAACCTCAAACCCAAATACTCCTACCCCGCCCCTTCTTCGAGGCCCTGCCTCACCCCTTTGCCAAAGCCCCACCCTCCTCACTCTGTAAAGATGGGGTACGGGGGAGTGGGAGATAGTAACATCAGTGCCCCCCGCCTCTGTCTCCCCCACCCTGCACAACAAGCAGGAGGTTCCCAGGGAGCAGTTCTGAGGCTCTGGGTAGGAGCAGCAAGGCAGTGAGGGGAGGGGCAGCTGAAGTGCCTCCCAGCCAAACCAGTCAGGATCACCTGTCAGAGGCTCCAAGATGTACCAGTAGATCCTGATCTACTGATTGGTGACCACTGCTTTAATGGGTACGGGTAACAGGCACATTTTACCCTGCAGAAGAACATAAGAGATTGTTTGTGGAACTCCAATTCCTCAAACATGCAATAGTGTTCCTTTATAACTTTGTATTCTTAGCCTACTCGAGACAAAATAACCACACCCAAGTCACAGGAAGTATGAATTACACTATCCCTTTATTAAGTTATCAAAATTATTTAACATCCATCTAGCTTACTAGTTACTTGGATACACATGTGGATACGGCTAGTATAATTGTGATTTTTCCTCTTTCAACGGATTTTGTAAAATGTTTACACTAAAATCCATGAGACAAATCAAGAACTACTGCTTGAAAACATAGTATAAATTATAACTGCAGTGTAACTTTCCTTCAACAACAATTGCTGAGCAACCATATTTGCAAGGCTGGAAAAAAATGTATGAAATCTACAGCAATAAAGTGGATTCAAAAGGCAAATGGTAAACCCCACTAGCAAGATTCAGAGACAATGTTGGATGAACAGTCTCCCCTCTCCCTCCGCCCACATACACAGACCAGATTTTCAACTGCAGGGAATGGAGAGGATGGCATACTAAAATCCTCCCATGGAACTTGCTAGGGAGCTCCACTTTTAATATTGGATAACAGGATTATGATAAAGCTGATACCAAACTCTTGCTACCATAAGGGGACTTTCCACCTCTCTGCCTCCACCACTGCCTTGCTATAAGGGGTGCAGATTCTTATTCTGCCTATTCCCCCAAACTCCAATCTATTGGAAGAAAGATAATGGAAATACTAGACCTCATTACTCTCTTCTCTTCCCAGCATCTGGGAGTTTTAGGTAGTGTTCCCTCCAATGAATAATGCCAGCGTCTGTCTCTTGTGCTCATAATTTTACCAAACAGCAACACTGTGAAAATGACAACTGCACATCTAAGAAAAAGCACTTTATTCTTTTAATAAGGGATGTTAGCATATAGCTGTTTAAACTGTAGTAAGATGAGGACATGAGACATAAGCCCATATAGCACAGGCCTGATTTGAGGCCTATGGCCTAGCAAACAATCGATAAAACATGGCGAAAATAAAACAAAGCTAAGCTGTGATCAAAAGCAGACCCCTTGCCCACAGACCTTGGCTTGAACAGGGCTGAGACTACTTGGTTATAGGTCCAGGACTAAGACTAACTGGTAATTGGGACTTATCATGAGCTGTAAACACACAGCTCATAGACAAAGACCATGATACCCACTCCCCATAAATACTAACTCAGGTTCAGGAAAAGGACGAGGCTGATACATGATGGCACAAGGTGATTGGTGGTAACTTGGCAACATCAGAGGGTGGCAACCTCGTCAGCTGTGATGTGTTTGTTCCTGTATAAAAAGTGGTGTCAGGGGGGCAATGGAAATGTTCCATTGTTTTGAGTCATTTCATTGTTTTGGGGGTACAAATGCATAGTGGTTCAGTAGAGTCTATTGACACCTTTTTACTGTACTTCACTTAACAATAAACCTGGCCTGGCACCTTCGATCCTAATCTGATTTGTGGTGTTTGGGGGCTCTACTGGGATCTGCTGTGAAGGCTAAGTGCATTAATCTAACATGGCACATGTCATTGAGGACACACGCAACAGCCTTCTGGTTATCATCATCGCCGGAGTCAGAGATGCATGAGGACATTGTGACAGTAAATTCTGGCCCCTGCTAACTAACAGCATTGCTGAACGGCTGCCTGAATAACTGCATAAACCAGGGGTGGCCAACCCGTGGCTCACGAGCCGCATGTGGCTCTTCCCCCCGAAAAGTGCAGTTAACGAAACCGCCCGTGCCCCCTCCAGCCCTCCCTGGCTCCCCTGTGCTCACCAGTGCTACCCACAAGATGAACGCTGTGCTGATGCTACCTCCACGGACAATGGAGGTAGTGTGCACTTCCTGCAGGGTGGCGGGAGTTGTGCAGCTGTGTGCCAGGTCCTGGAAATACACAGGCTACTCTCCTCCACCCATCCTCAACAGATGGTGCGGTACTTAAAAGGCCAGTCCGTCGCATGCTGCGGACTTTGTTCCCCTGATGACTTCCTGCATGCAGGGGAGGGGGTCGGGGTCCGGCACCGTGCTGGCTCTGGCTGCTCCAGTGGCGCGCGCTGCCATGGGGAGGGGCATGGCACGTGCTGCCTGAGTGTTTGGAACTGGCGTGGTCCGGGACTCCCCCTTCCCCCGTGCAGGAAGGCAACAGGAGTATGAAGTCTCCAGAGCACCAGCTCCAGCTGCTTGGGCGGCATGCGCTACCATAGGGAATGGAGGAGCAAGGTGCATGCTGACTGAGCAGCTGGAGACGGTGTGCTGGGGACTTCATTCCCCTGCTGCCTTCCCACGCAGGGGAAGGGGGAGTCCTGGATCGCGCCAGCCCCAAACACTCGGGCAGCGTGGGCCTTACTCCTCTGCTCCCCACGGCAGCGCGCACTGTCTGGCGTCGTCCAGGACACCCTCTTTCCCCCCACAAAAGGCAGCAGGGCAGAATGAAGTCACCAGCATGCCAGCTCTAGCTGCTCAGGCAGCGCATGCTGCTGTGAGGAGCGGAAGGGCAAGGCGCGCGCTGACCAAGCATTTGTTGCTGGCGCTCCAGGACAGGACTCCTCCCCGCCCCCCATGTAGGAAGGCATCAGGCATGTGACAGACCAGTGTTTCAGATACCACGCCGCTGTCTGGGGGTCGAGGGAGCAGCCCGCGCACTTCCTGGGCCTTGGTGAACAGCTGCAGGATCCCCAGGTACCAGTCCCTGTCCCCTCCTCCCCATCCTGCCCAAGCACCCACTGGTACCCTGTCTCTTGCCTTAGCACCCTGTCTCCTGCCACAGCATCCACCTGCACTCTATCCCCTGTCCCAGCATCCACTGGCACCCTCTCCTCCAGGCCCCTGCCCCCACCAGCACAGTTGGGACCACATTAGTCATGGGGGCTGGAGGGTGCTCCCTATCCTGCTGCACTTCTCCCTTTGAAATGTGTAAGAACCACCCGCAGCTCCTCTACATCTCAAAAGGAGAGATCCAGAGGGTTCCCCGCTGTCTCTCTCTCCCCCTTGAAATGCACAAGAACTGCCTGTGGCTCTTGTATATTTCAAAGGGAGAGAAGCAGCTGGTTCTCTGCTTCTTGCCCTTTGAAATGTACAGGAACCACCTGTGGCTCTTATGCCTTTCAAAAGGAGAGGAGCAGCAGTTGGGACTGGTGCAAGCAGGACTGTTTCAATCCCTACTTGCACCATTTCCCCACTGCCCCCTGCCTCTCCTGCCCCCCATGGAGACAGTGCTGGGGGCAACCAGCTTTTAAGCAAGCTCCCCCCAGCACCACTCATGTTCTTCCTTCCCTCCCCTCCTCTCCTCCCTCCCCCTCATCTCTCTGATAGAGGCAGTAATGGGGGGGCGAGCGACTAATCAAGTTCCTACTCGACTACCTAATGAGCATTTGTTCATCAGGTAGTCGACTAGTTGCTTATATCCCTACAATCACCACGTGCACCTCATGTGACTTTGCTTCACATGTGCATTGCTTTAGCAATACCCATAGGAAAAAAAACTATATGGATGCAAACCAATGGAATCTGGCAACCCTGTGCATGGGCAATGGCAAACAAAATGTCTCATGGGCCACACAAAGAACCCTGAGGGGCTGCAGATTGCTTACCACTGCTATATCACCTGGTGCCCAGTTGTAAGCATTTTACAAAGTGGAAAGGACATGAGCTGTCTCTTCATGGACATCCTGTGACCTTGGAGTTCCTTACTATAGCCTTAGCTTTAAAGTAGGCCTGAGATGATAGGATGTCCACCCACAGTCAGATCCAGGGTTGAAATTACAGTAACAGACACCTTGAATTAGGGATGTAATAGTGTTAACCAATAAACAAAAGTTTATCGGTTAATGCTATAGACTGCACGCATTTCCTTCCCCTGCACCTCCACCAATATTTTTTTTTAGCAGGCTGGCCAGTAGCTCAGCTCACAGTGGGAGCTCAGAGAGCCCCCAAGACAGGGGCTACTGCCACCCTGGGCTGCTGCCTCTTTATCAGAGGCAGCAGCACATAGCAACAGGCAGCCGGTCCGCAAGGGGAGCTGTTTTTTAAGCTGGCTCTCCTCATGGACCAGCTGCTGCCTGGCACCCCATGCTGCTGCTTCTGATACAGAGGCAGAAGCATGGAATGGCAGAGGGCTCGTCAGGAATGTGGCAGAAGTGCGCTGGCTGCCGGCCACATCCCTGGGCATTACAGAATAGTCAACTAACTGATAAGAATTCATGAGGTTACTCAACTATTCAATTAACTGATATTTAACATTCCTACCTTGAATCCCTCCTTAGCTGTGAAAGATTCCATACACTGATCTTATGCCAACTGACACCACTCCATCTATAATACAAGATTACAAACTTTCCTGATTCACTTACTAAAACTACTAACGTAGCCATTATTCTCGGTCCTGCACTGTGAAGTAATAATAATCTTTCTGTAACATGTTAATGATACCACCTCTTTTTATGGTCTAGCATAGCTCTCAGAAACTGCTTGTTTGATTGACATGTAAATTTCTCCTATTCAGACCTTAATTGGATTTCTAGTCACTCCCAAGATACTTGCTTTTCCCTCCTGCACTTATTTCCTGTGCTGACATTTCGTAGTTTCAGAAGCCATATAATTAATTAGAATTAGTTAATTTTCCTTTGAGATTTTGTTCTAATACAGTTAGTTAAATTTTCATACACCTTTTTTCAGTAACCATACTCCAGGATGTCAAAGATTTGCTCAGTTTGTACAATATGAATGTATAAGGCATTTGCCATTGAATGTCCTTAGGCAAAGAAATTCCTGTCAAACTGAAAAAGGAACATCTTCTGTAAAGTAGCTATAAATGTTAATTAAAAGGACTGAAAAGTGGACACTGAGTCGCATGCTCTGAAATCTCTGAACGAAACAAACCTCAAGCTATCTTGGAAGTGCCATATGCAGGATTATATCACTTGCATTTTAAAAACAATTTTTTTGAAATTAAGAAAGTAATCCAATTTGTATAGAAAGTAAGGAATAAAAAATGTACTGTTTGAAAGGAAAGGCATATAAACAATCGTGATTCAGGAAACCTCCTTCTGCTGTAGAAGTATTTCTATATTTTATTTAATAATGGAAACTAAAAAATTACATTTCTTAACAACTTTAAGAAATATCACAAACAAGAAATAAAGGACACAAAGAAAGTTTACAAAAACTGAAAGGTAAGTAACCTAATCAGACACTAACCTAATCTTAATGAAAATAAGCACACAGATTTGCAACAATAACAAAATAAAACACAGGTACTGCAACATATTATGATTTTCTGAAGCAGTTATTCTTTATCTATAGGGTCACCGACTAACCAAAATCCTATTAAAACCTTCGAAAGACTAAAAACTTCATGAAAATCTACATAAGCTAAATGTCAATTCCTACAATTGAAATTCTGTTTGCTGTTTTAAAGACTTTCACATTAGACTCAACCTACTAAAAGGGATACAGCAGATGTGAAAAAAATCAGTTTGCAATTTGAGTTAAAAGTAATGCTGGGTATGCCAAGACAAAGCAGTGTTCAGTATACTCACTCAAGATTTATGCCATTTTTTGTAGTTTTGCAAATCAGAATATTGTATTTTTACAACATATTAATCTCCCCTAATGTATGAACTTTTCATTCACCAAACAACTAACTGAATGATTATAAAAGACAAAACAATGAAACTGAAAATACCAAGTACTCCCAAGTGAACCAAGAAAAACTACAAGGTAGAGACACTTTTCCCCTCATTTCTAATGTCTCAAAGAAGAAGAAAAAAAAATAAGACAAATGTGATTTATACTGACATATCCTTTTAATGGTAAAAGCAAAAACTAAATGTTCAAATTAAAAATAGTTGAGTTTAATATTCTTGCTGCTGAAGCATATTTTGCAAATGCAGTATTCAAATTAGTCATAATTTTCCTAAGTGAGTTAAATATATATATGTAAACATTCACTTAAGCAATTAGTGTAGATTTATATTTTGCAGTCGGCATTAAAATACAGTCACAACTTTGATGAGTGATTATAAATGATACAGATCAGGGTCATTCACTTTAGATAGTGGATCAAAAATATCTATGGTACCTGCAGAACAGACTTTAAAAAAAAAAAAAAAAAAAAATCCCATCCCTTTTTCTTTCCTGCCCCTGCTTTTTTTTTAAAAAAAACAACTAAAACCTTGTTCCATGCTAATTGCCACTAAAAAAAATTAGTTAACTTGATGCATACTTTCATGTAAAGTACAGCCGGTATAGTATTTTTAAAATATACGAAGTTCATAATGATTTCAGTACAAGCTTAAATTTTAAAAACATTGACTCTTACATATTTCCCTGATTTTCCTTTCCCTAATTCCTTCCAGGGAGAAGGGAACTCTCCCTCCTGCTAATTACATCACCATAGGCAGTTGTCCCTGTCATTTCCCACAACAGGATCCACCACAGCACAAGGACACAACTTGGGAGAAGACAAAAATTGTTCTTCTGCAGTCAGATAAACCAACAAACTAGAGACAAGCACCCAAAGCCAGTTTAGGCCAAGTGGTCAAGAACAAACACCCTAAACCTGCAACACACAGTAAGCCTGCTGAGTGAATACCTGCCCAACAGCCTAAGACCCGTAACATTAAAATTAAAAACAAACAAACAAAAAAAAGCCACATAAACCCACCAAAACACACTTGTGTATTTCTAATCCCCTCTGGAAAGCCGCCCATTTGCAGCACAGAATACCAATAAGTGGGATGGATAATTCTGGTACCAGAGTTAAGACAACAGATATTATTGGATGCTACCATTATTCTCATCCTCTGTGCCCACATGGGTCTGCGGGGGAACCATGGATGCTTATCCACAGCTTAACCAACCCCCAGGTTGTCTGCGGCTATCCAGAGGTACTTAAATTCCAATTTGAAGTCCTGAAATGTTCTTCTTCAGTAGCACTTGCTGTTTTCCTCCTTGTTGACACAGATGATCTCCTTGTAGGAAACTGCAAAGGGATCTCCTAGGGAGGTCAACAGAATAGGAAGCAAGGAAAATCTTCTCATTGCACTCAGAAAAAGGAAGTGACTTGAGAGTAACATAAAAAGGTAAATGTAGACATTATTTTAAAAAATAAATTACAAATAGGGATGTAAAATTCCACTTAATCAGTTATCCAGTTAAATGTTAGCTAACTGGTTAAACTTTAGGTTAACCTGTTAACTAAGTGGAATCTCACCAATGAATAGTGGCCTGACTACATTCACCTGCTCAGCCACTCTGCTATTTAGTTGTCCTTTTTAATAATAAGCCCAGGTCTACATTAGACCTGAAAGGTACCCAACTCCAACAGCATAAAATACATAGCTGGAGTCGGTTTCCCTTAAGCCAAGATTGGAGGCGTCTTCACAGATGGAGGCCAATGGGAGCAAACACTGCCATAATTTTCCCTTACTCCTTGCAACTGTGAGGAATACTGGCAGCGACCAGAGCTGTCCTCAGCATTCGATTTAGAGGGTCTTAACCAGACCCACTAAATCCAACACCAGAAGATCCATCTCTGGTGCAGCAAGTGAAGACATAGCCTTAGAAAGGCTATCATGGGGACTGGATTCTTCTCCATCTAATAGGACATGACAGTTTCTCTTAGAAAAGTCTTATTTTGTGCTCATATGATCTATGCAGAGGTACTGTCTCTTTTGGAGAAAACCTACTTCCTATGCCTGCATTATTTTCCTAACTTAAAAGTATCTAAGATCTATCAAATTTTCACGTGTGACAACAGCATAACTATAGTATTTCCACCAGCACCATTAAGGATGTTAACTATAGATTATCAACTAATCGAATAGTCAACCTAATTTGCATCAACTATTCGATTCGTCGATAAGGGCGCCTTCGCCTTTGAAATATAGCAAGAGCCCTGCTGGCTCTTGCTATATTTCAAAGGCACAACTGCTGTGGGGACCCTGTGGCTAGCGGGGGACTCAAGCAATCCCCCACTGGTCATGTGCTCCCTGCTTTAGAAATTTACAAGAACACCCTGGAGCTCTTGTACATTTCAAAAGCAGGTAGGGCGGGGCCAGCAGGGGGCTTGCTTGAGTCCCCAGCTCGCCCCAGGCTCCCCACAGGTCTTCTGCATTTGAAATGTAGCAAGAGCCCAGCTACCTTCCAAAGGCAGAAGCGCTGCCAGTTCCCCTGCTGTGCCCTGCCCCTTCTTCCCAAGGAAACAGTGCTGGGGGGGAACAGGCTTTTAAGCCAAGTCAACATCTTAAAGTTTAATGGCTTGCTTTGTTTTCAAAAGGCCAGTGTTTTAGTGCATTAAGGTGACAAATACAACTAGTGTTTTTCAAGACACATAGGAAAGAATTTCCCCCTACAATTTTAAAGGACTGAAGTCCCTTTTTGGTATTTGGTCCTTTGAAAGTTAATATTAGATACACAGTTAGATGGAGGACATTCAAACAGCAAGAAGTGCATTTACAAGTTTTCAACGCCATTCAGATAAAGCTACAAATATCCAAGATCCTCCTTCACAAAGGGATTAGGTCAGAGTCAAAGTTCTGATCTGGATGTCTCTAGGAGATTTCTGACTCCCACAGGCAGAAGTCAGAATGGTAGCAATGGCCATGATTCCCAACCCAAGGTGAGAAAGGACTGGTTTAATTGGTTAACCCGTTAAACATAAAACTATCATCTCAGAAGAATCAAAAGAGCTGGGCATTTTGGCTAACATTTTTTTCCAATCAATCTTTTTCTTTATTGCTAGATAATGGATAAAGGGAAGAAATGTGTCACTGGTAGCATGAGGTAGGCCATTCTGCTGCACAATTCATCAGAACATCAATAGTAGAGTGGCAGAGGAATGTCAGAATAAGCTATGCCACACTAGAGGGTCACAGAGGGCCATCCCTTGTGATGGAGAATTAAATAATATTATTTTGATATTAATTCACTCCAATTCATCATTTCATGAGAGAACTGGAGGAACTCAATTTTTTTTTATAATCCTTTCACTCACTCTCTCCCTTATTCTGTTTCACCCACGCAGAGATGGCAAACAAGAAGAGGTAGAAAAGAATGTTCTACTAGCCTAGTCTTTTTCATTAGCCACTTGTGCTTAAGGGCATACAAGTTCAGGAAGGACTTTGGGCTTAAAGTGCAGCAGGGGAGGTTTAGATTGGACATTAGGAAAAAATTCCTAACTGTCAGGGTGGTCAAATATTGGAATAAATTGCCAAGGGAGGTGGTGGAATCTCCCTCTCTGGAGATATTTAAGAACAGGTTAGATAGGCATCTGTCCGGGATGGTGTAGACGGAGCTTGGTCCTGCCTTGAGAACGGGGGGCTGGACTCGATGACCTCGAGGTCCCTTCCAGTCCTATTCTATGATCTCACGGAAAGAGTCTCGTGTTAGCATGGTAAATGTCATTAAGTTATTCTCCTTTCTCTCTGCTAATCTGATACAATAAGAAAAGGAAATATATACATGATGAACATAACTGACTTCTAAATTTGAAGAATATAAAGGGGGAAATGAGCCCTGGTGTTAAGACCCTCTCTGAAGCCTCGGGGAGGAGGAGGGGAAAATGACATATTTACAGTGGTCATTTCACATGATCTTTATTAAAGGAGTTTTCTGCCCTTACCTATATTTGCTTGTAGATTTTGTAGCATGATAAATGTTCTGTTGGAGGCAAGACTTTCAGTACACATTCTGAAACTGCTCAGCTGAGATCCTTCAGTTAAACATTTCCCAGTAATTCAGAAGACTTGAATGGAGACATCATGGAACTCACAAAGAGGAGCTGAAGAATTATTAGACAAATCAAGGGAGAAATCTCCAATCCACTCACTGTGTAATAAAGCTAATGGCTGTTAAGCCATTAACTGCACGGGCAGACAAGAAGTAGAATGCTCCTAAGGGAGGGTAAAGATGTAGAAAAATCTTGGGTGCTCAGGTTACCAGCTACAATTCTTCATTCAAAACTGCAAGATTTCTCCAGAAAATTTATCAAAAAAAAAAAAAAAAAAAAAATCTCTCATGTCTGCTTTTGGGGGGGAGGGGGAGGAAGGGGGAGCAGACAGAGGGGGACAGAAGGGAAGAAACATACACTCACAGATAACAATGATTAACACTAACAGGAAATAGTCTTCCTTTTTCCAGGGCCGGCACTGACCATGTGCTGTGCACCCAGGGGCTGGCACCGCCCATGCACCGCGCGCCTGGGGGCAGGGCCGGCCCCAATCACTCAGCGGGCGCACAGAAATGGCCCGGCGGGCACCATGGCGCCCACGGGCACCACGTTGGGGACCACTGTATTAGACGAGAACGGTATTTATAACCTGGATAAACTCCACTGAATAACTGTTCAAATAACAGTCAAACAACATTAAAGTTTAAAAAACCTACACAATTAATCCCTGAATAGGGATGTTAGATATCGTTTAATTCAAAAATCGTGTAACCGCACAAAATCTTAGAGGTTACACGGTTATTTTATAGTCCCCGGGGGCGAGCTGGCAGCTACTGTGCTCCTGGTCCCACTCCCGGAGAGTACCCTGCCACTCCACACTGCTGCCTCGAATACAGATGCAGCAACACAGGGTGGCAGCAGCTCCCAGCTGTGTTGGGCCAGAGCTCTCCATGGACAGAAGCTGCTCTGCCATCCCATGGAGCAGCTTCAATCTGCAACAAGGCCAGGTCCATGGAAAGAGGCTGCTCCAGCATCCTGCCTGCCCCCCTCCGTGCACTGGCTCCCGCCTCCCCCTCACTTTCTGCTGCCTCTATTCAGGAGGCAGCAAGGAGCAGGGAGGGGAGAAGGCAGTTTTGTGAAGCCACCATGTGCAGAGAGCAGGCTTAAAAACTGTCCACCAGTCCACCCTCCCATCACACGTGGCTGTCTCTGATAGGGAGGCCAGCAACAAGGGGGGTAGGGGGAGGTGGCTCCACATGAGCCGATATGCTCAGGGTGCAGGCATGAAAGTCAGCTTCCTTCCTGCCCTCCTCACTGCTGCCTCTCCAGAGCTGGTGGGAGTCAGTTGACTTCAGCTTGTACAGCTCAGACTGCAGGGGCTATAAAAACTGGTAATGTAGATGCACTGGGACCTCCCCCAAACCAGACTTTGATTACTTAAAAAAGATGCAAAAATAATACATCTGCGGGCAGATCCACAACTAATGTAAACTGACTAAAGCCATGTATCCTCTAACAAGCTTACAGCATCACAGCTGTACCAATGCAGCTTTCATGCTGTACAATTATCATGTAGCCACTCTTGCCAATGGAAGAAAGCTCTACCCATATAGGTAATTAAACCACTCCTAACAAATGGTGTTAGCTATATTGGCATATCCTGTTGTCCACATCAGTGTTTGTCAGTCTAAAAAGTGCTAGTTTAGACATAGCCTTAGAACCACGGGTTTCAACACAGCAGTGTCAATTTATCCTAGCTGAAGATCTGCCTCCAGGAAATAATCACTCGAAACACAGATATATAGCAGAATGGAGAAAAATCTGTATTTTCAGTGGTAAATCTGAGGAAGCCATGAGAGTGATAAGGGACACCAAATTAAAAACATGAGTTTGCAAAACAATGTGACAGCAAATTCATCATACAGAGGCATTTACAAAGCAGAGACACAGTATTCCCTATCCTCATGGCTTTGGTGCAACCACATCTGAAGAAGTGTGCTGCATTTCAGATATTGGACAGTCAGAAAGAAAAATTGGAGGGACTTCAAAGAGAAAAAGTAAAACTGATCAAAGGCTGAAGGTCCAGAATTATAAGGAAAAATGAAGAGAGTAAGACATATATGTTCAAAGCATGACTGCAGTAAAAGGGACCAAGGAAACAATATTTGACACACATAAATATGAACAGATAAGTAGGCAAAATGAGAAAGTTATGGAGGAAACATGTATGTTCATCATGAAAAACTTTCAAGAACCGTATTTAGCAAACTGGAGAATAGCCTCTCACAATAGAAATGCTAATGCTCATCACTTTAATCGTGCTAAAAGAAAACACTGGAAAAAACACAGGGGAAAATTCTTTAATGGTAGAAAGATTGACTGGATGTTGTAAAAAGCATGCTAAAGTTGAGCCAAAAGAATAGTTAGTCCCTTAATCACAAGCAGCACAATTCTGCCCTCACAGAGGTGCAATTTGTGTTATTTGGGGAGCTATTCCTCTTTCCTCTTCAGTTTTTCGATTTCTTTAAGAGCAGATGACTCTTTCAGCTGACCATTATTTCCATCTTTATTATATTTTAAACAGTCAATTTTAAACAGAGAACTATTTATGCTCCAGAAGCCTAAAGCTCTTTCACTCTCTGCCAGCTCTCTTGTCAGCTTACTTCTGGTGAAAGCAAATCTAGGAAAAGGGCAGATATAATGAAGATGTCTCTCTTTATTTTACATGGTCAGGCATCCTGTCAGTGTATATGCATTCATTACATATCCCCCCACAGATTTCAATGGGACTTGCACCTGTGTAAGTGAGACAAAAATTTAACTCAAGATTCTTAGCATGGAATTGCTGACTTCATACTCAACTTTATAACTATGCTGCTGAATATCAATACTGAAATTGGATTGTCGTTGACAGTAACAATATGGTTTTTACTCATAAAATATCTAATAAATGTGTACTGAATACAGTTTTAAATCATGTAAAGCACCAGAAGCATGAGATTTGAATCCCTATTGAATTCCTACCCTAAGACAACTTATCTGAGGAAAAGCTTTTTCCATGGTTTAAGACTGAAGACAAGAAAGCTTTAGTACATGTGTCTAGGACACTCCACTGCACTGAGATAAGAATTTAAAACTGGGCACAGGCAATCAAATTTTCAAATGGCTTCTCAAATTTTCACAATAGAATTAACCCTCAGCTTGACCAAGCCTATATTTTCATTCAAAGCACCTTTCTGGCAATACCAGCAGTTAGGTTTGTGTGATCCTATATATTCAGCTTTAAGCCAAGAATGCCAGTACCAATAGAAAACCATAATGTACAAGTGCACTGAATGCTAGGGATGTTAGCATATAATCAATTAAACAATTAACCAATAAGCCTGGGCTTACTGGTTAATCCTAACAGCACACACTCCCCCCCTCTCCGCCCCCGCCCACCTTGCTGCCTCTGATACAGAGGCAGCAAGGGAGAGGGGGAGGCAGCAGCTGTTTCCTGTGAGGAGCCAGCTTTTAAGCCCTTTCTCCACAAGCGCTGGATCCTGTGGAGTCGCCTCCCCCAGCCCTGCACTGTTGCCTCTGACAGAGAAGCAACAGCACAGGGTGAGGGTGGCAGGCGGGAGCCGGTGCACAGATAGCTGGCTTTCAAGCCAGCTCTGCAATGCAGCCTGCACTCTTGCTTGCTGCCTTCCAGAGGCAACATGGGGCAGGTGGGATGCTGGAGCAGCTCCAGTCCATGGGGAGCTCGGGGCCCCACAGACATCAGCACAGGGTGGCAGGCAGGAGCTAGTCACTGCTGGAAGCTAGTTTTTAAACTGGCTCATCTCATGGACCAGACTTGCCTGCCACCCCATGCTGCTGTCTGTGATACAGAGGCAGCAGTGCAGGGTGACAGGGTGCTCCCCTGGAGTAGGGCCGGGAGCGCACTGGTTGCCGGCCCTGCCCCCCAGGTACTATTGAATAATCATGTAATTGCTAAGATTTGGTGCGGTTACACAATTATTAAAACTACAGCTAATATCCCTACCGAATGCTCATTTCTTCCGCTTTGCAGGTGGAAGAGTGAAATCACTGAAAGAAAGACAAGCAAATGGTTGTTAACATGACTGAGACCTGGGGAAAGGGGTAAATGCTATGAAATAAAATCTCCTTCCTTATGAGAGAGGGGAGAGACTACTTTGACAAACAGACAAAACTGGAATTAAAAATCCTGTGAAGGATTCGCATTAACAAATACATTTTAGAAGCCCATGTACAAAGGAGTGTTATGCTGTCTAGTGTCTGCTAAGCTTCAGCAACACAAGCAAGGTCAAAACACTATACTATAAATCAAATGGAAAAAAATTATTAATACAAAGTTAAGTTTGCCAGAAATAGCTCAGGATCTTCCGGAAAACTCAAATGTCTAAACTAGGAAATATAAAGTTAAATGCCTGCACAACCTTAATTCTGTCCTCTTGCAGCTGGGAACAGACTCTGGGAATTACCTGCATGTATCCAGCTGCATTCACTGTGTTAGATATAGCTGTACTGAGTGGTGGAGGAACAAACAGCAGCAGCTTGGAAGAGCACTGACTATGCTATGAGGTGATCTGGGTCTGTGTCCTCTCCCCCTCCCCCAAACAGTGTGCATTACCACAGGAAGATAATCCAACAAAAGAGGCAGGTGAGATAAGAGATGCAGCAGTACCTTGAGGTTCTAGTCAGCATCATTTCAATACAAAATTTTGTAAATTTTGTTAGTCTGAGGGCACTTGGGTCATCTTGCAATAGGTATTATGGGCAGTGGAAAGTATAAGTAAGTGTGAAAGGGTTGTACAAGAGTATGAAGAGGTTGTTAACTTTTGTAACTATGATATTCTGTTGAGGGAGTAAGTTACAGTGTTTGAGAGTAGGGCAAGTGCAGCTAGACCTGTCCATTATTAGAAAAGGGATAGAAAATAAGACCCAGAACATCTTACTGCCCCTGTATAAAACTATGGTATGCCCACATCTTGAATACTGTGTACAGATGTGGTCTCCTCACCTCAAAAAAGATATTTTGGCCTTGGAAAGGGCTCAGAAAAGGGCAACTAAAATGATTAGGGGTTTGGAACGGGTCCCATATAAGGAGAGGCTAAAGAGACTGGGACTTTTCAGTTTAGAAAAGAGGAGACTGAGGGGGGATATGATAGAGGTATATAAAATCATGAGTGGTGTGGAGAGGGCTGATAAAGAAAAGTTATTTATTAGTTCCCATAATAGAAGAAATAGAGGACACCAAATGAAATTAATGGGTAGGCAGGTTTAAAACTAATAAAACAAAGTTCTTCTTCACACAGCGTGTCGTCAACCTGTGGAACTCCTTGCCAGAGGAGGCTGTGAAGGCTAGGACTATAATAGAGTTTAAAGAGAAGCTGGATAAATTCATGGAGGTTAGGTCCATAAAAGGCTATTAGCCAGGGGATAAAATGGTGTCCTTGGCCTCTGTTTGTCAGAGGCTGGAGAGGGATGGCAGGAGACAAATCGCTTGATCATTGTCTTCGGTCAACCCTCTCTGCGGTACCTGGTGCTGGCCACTGTCAGTAGACAGGATACTGGGCTAGATGGACCTTTGGTCTGACCCAGTACGTTCTTATGTTCTTATTACAGTGAAAATGGAGAGCTCATTAGTATGTGTTTCATGGGCACTATGGAGCATCACTTTAAGAGGGCAGAATTCAGACTGCACGGACATTTAAGTTAACTGTATTTCCTGGTTTTCAGAAGTTTGAGTCTTGCTGAACTGGTTGTTGTGGATGGGAAGCAATTATCACAGTGTATTCTTAGTTCTAATTTTTGGCATTTAATTACCTGGGTTTTTTTAAAATAGAAACATTTGCTAGCAGGAGTTAGTGGTCATTTAAGCAGCTGTAGTTCTCACCAAGGTTTGCAGCTCATGTTACTATGGCTAGAGCATAATCAAAAGATCTAGCTTTTTTTTTTTAAGCTCAGTAGATCTCAAAATAACTTTATATCATTGTCCACATTTTCCAAATGAAAACTGAGGCACTGAAAAGTGACATGACTTGAGTAGGGTCAACCAGCAGGTTTGGCAAAGCTAAGTACATTCCCAGTCCAGTGGTCTTTTCAGGCATCTATGGGATTCCTTCCCCTCCAACACATTTTGTTATAAAGGTATGTGGATAATAATCATGCTTTGAAATGTTTGCAATGGGTAGCTGCAAAAAGAGTCAGAGACAGACATCTCACCCGTGGTTTAGGTCCCAAAACCAGGACAGTTTTATTAGACAGATCTTACAGCAACTTGAATCGTGAAAGAGAAAACTGCTGTGTCTCTTCTCTACCACCTAACTCTGCTATTCTAAACAAAGCTCCTCCCTCCTGTCAACATATCCAGCTACCTCTCCCCTTCCCATTGGGTCATTAGCTGGTCATTAATAGAGGGGACTAGCCCAGTGAACAGCTAGGGTGATAAAGTATCACACAACCCTTGGGTAAGCTGCTGACAGAACCTGTCTCAAACGTAAGTGCAGGAAGCAGGCATCAGGGCTGGTCTACACTACAAAGTTAGGTCAACACAATTTGTCACCCTAATTGTGCATGTATCTACACTTAAGTTTGTCTTCCGATAATGTAAGCTCTCAATTTCTCCACCTCACTGAGTGGCCCATGTATTGAGGTGGACAGAGCTCAAATGTAGACACTGCATCACCTACGTCAACCAGTGTTCCCGCTAATATTTTTCATCCACATGCAGAATACATTTTTATTCTGACCAAGGCACGTATGGATATGCACCATCAATAGAAACACAAGCTGCCAGTTGTGGACACTCTGCTAATCAACCAGGCAGCATTTGAATCTCTCCCAGAAGGCTGCCCAAGTGTCCAACTTACAGGGAACACTGATTGTCAACCTAACAGTCCTCCAGCAGCTGTTCCACAACACACAATGCTGACCACACTGATCACAATTGTGAATTCCACTGCCCAGGAATTACAGAAAATGGAACATGCCCCCACCCATTTAAAACCCAATGAATGTTTAAATGCCCTTTCTTCATTGTCCAGCTTAGCAAGCACATCTAGCAACAATTTGGTGCCAGGTTTTCATGCCAGTTACCCCAGATGGCTCCAGCTTACAGAAGACAGGAGATGCTGGATCCACTGAGCCTATGGAGAGAAGAGGCTGTGGATGTATAGGTAAGGACCAGCTATAGAAATGTGAACAACGACAAGCAGACAGAACAGAGATGTAGAAGTAGTATAAGAAGGATCAGCAGAAGTGTGGCATAAAAAAAAGGAACTGTGGCAGGCATGCCAAAAGGCCAAACAAGCCCACAGTTCATCTGGTGCTAAAACAGACATACTTTTACAAAGAACTGCATGCCACACTTGACAGACACGATCATCAGCCTACACACCAGTGTGGATACCTTCGAGGATCCACAGTCATGGGGCCTAAGCCTTAACAACAAGGAAGTAGTCAAGGAGCAAGAGATGGAACATGCAACTCGGGAGAAGTGGGGAAGCTCCAGTTTTGGCATGAGCCAGCACCGGCTTGAGATTCCATCACAGGCAAGTCAGTCTCCACAGTCCACCTTGGCAGGGAAAGGAACTTGAGATAAGTGTGTAAATTTATTTCCCCAATACAGTGATGGCATCCCCAACTTCACAGGTCTCTCACCTACCCTAACCAGCCCATACTGACGTCGGTGAAATATCCCCAGTGAACCACCAGTATATGCAGAGCCAGGGCTCGCCAAACTGCGGCGAGCCCTGCTCGCCAGCAGCACTGTCCGGCGATCTGCGCATATGCATATCGTTCTGTGCATGTGCAGATCACCTGAACCCAGCTCTTCCAGGTTGTAATCTACTCGCCACAGGCGAGTAGATTGCATTATTTGTCAAGCCCTGTGCATAACCAAAGAAAAATAGCTTTCTTTTGATGTGGCAAGATGGTTTCCAGACAAGGGTATGGTTGCCATCTGTCACTTCATTGTAGTTCAGAATCTTCACTAATGCAAATACATCCATTATGTTCTACCAAGAGTCACAGTCATGAATAAGACGAGATGGTTAATGACCCTACATGTTCGCATGACAACTCCAAAATGATTTCAAACTGACTAGTAGCATTCTGGGGTTAAAAGCTTCTGCAGTGCAATCACCACTAATTTCACTATGAGTGCAGCTTTCAGTTTGGCATCCCTATGCTGGATGGCTGGAGAAAGTATGGCCCATAGATAAAAGTTTGCACTAAAGTGATCCAACCAGTCAGTGCTAGTTTCTGGGCCCCAAAAACTGTGCTTCACCATCTGCATCTGCTTTGTGAATAACAAAAACCACCACCTTGAAATATTTCTCGCTCTGTCTCACAGCAATCTGACCTCCAGAGGACATCTAGTCCAGTCTCCCAGACTCATAGCAGAACTAAATCTATCTATAATTTTACAAAGTGCCAGCTGACTATGCTCCTGTTTGTCCATTGTTCAAGAACTCATCCTAAACTGTAAGAGCAAGGATCACCATATTTGGGACGCAACTTCCTCTTATCCTAAACTTAAACAAGGTCAGGGTTTGGTTGTGCCTGGAAAACGGAGTGCCAGGAATGTAACTGTTTTCGATAACATGGAAAGGGAGGGGCACAGAGAAGAGGGACCTGATACCAGGTGTGGTCACTGAGGGCAGCTGCAGCACAAAAAGTGGCCAGGAGGGCTCCACCATCTTGCCTCCATACATCTGCTAGTATTATCTATTTTAGACAATCCCGACAGGTGTTTGTGTAATCTCTATCAGACGATTTTTCAGAACAGGTAAGACAAGTTCCCTAGGCAATATTCCAATGCTTACCCACCCTTACAGTTCAGAATTGTTTCCTAGAGTATGTCTAGACTACATGTTTCTGCTGACAAAGGCATGTAAATTAGACTACCGTGCTTCATTGACTATGTCAGGATTTAAATATCCCTTGCTTCATTAAAATAAAAATGGCTGCCACGCTGTGCCGGCTCAGCTGATCATCGGCACAGAGCAGCAGTCAAGATGCGGATCGGTCGACAGGAACGCCATCATCAACCGCTCCCTTATGCCTTCACAAGGCACAGTGCAGCGGCCATTTTTATTTTAAATGAAGTGGGGGATATTTAAATCCCTTCTTCATTGACTATGTTGGGTAGTCTAATTTACATGCCTCTGTCGGCAGAGGCATGTAGTCTAGACATACCCCTAATATCCAATCTAAACCACCCTTGCTGCAATTTAAGCCCATTGCCTTTTGTCTTAGTCTCAGAGGTTAAGAACAGTTTTTCCTCCCTCCTCCATGTAACATATAAGAACATAAATAGTCTTAAGAACTGTTATCTCCTGTTAGTCCAGAAAAGAGAAAGACTAAACTAACCCGCTTTTTTCATTCTTCCCTCATCAATCATACTTTCTAGACATTCAATAATTTTCATTTCTCTTTTCTGGACGTTCTCCAATTCGATCACAACTCTCTTGAAATACCTGGAAATGATACTGCAGTTGAGGCAAGAATTATTTCTGCAGGTGGCGGTCTTGTCACAGACTAGCTCCTCAAACCAAATCCACAGGGAAAGCTTGAAATTACAATACATCCATGGTCATCAACAGGTCGATCGCGAGGCGTCCTGTCCGACCCGCCCCCATTTCCCTCCTACCCCCAAGAAGCCCCACTACCTACCTCCAGTGAAAATGGAGGTAGTGTATGCTTCCTTGGGATGGACAGAAGTCCCGCAGCTTAGCGCCACTTCTGGCGATTCTGGAAGTAGCGCTAGCTGCTCTGCCAGGTATACTGCAGAAGGGAGCATTAGCTCCCTGAACCGCACAGGAGTGGTGAGTCAGCCCCGGGGGAGGGGCATGCGCAGGATTTCCCTATGCCGGGGGGGGGGGTCGGGCCCTGGGGCAGGCGCACATGGGGCTTCCCTACGCGGGGGGGCGGGCCCCGGGGTGGGCAGGCGCAGGGCTTCCCTGCGCCGGGGGGGGGGGGGGGGGGTCGGGCCGCGGTGCTTCCCTACGGCTGGGGGGGGTCGGGCTTCGGGGCAGGTGTGTGTGCACGGGGCTTCCCTGCGCTGCGGGGGGAGGTCGGCCCCCGGGGCAGGCACGCACTGGTTTCCCTCTGGGGGCAGGGGAATCGTGGGAGGAGGCAGATACAGGGGACTCTCTACCTCCACTGGCACCCCACTCCCCAGCCACAGAACTCTGTCCTCACTCTCCTGTCCCCAGCCACAGAACTCTGTCCCCACTCCCGTCCCCAGCCACAGAATTCTGTTCCCCACTCCCCGAACTCTGTCCCCACTCCCCTATTCCCAGCTACAGAACTCTGGCCCTATTCCTGTCCCCACTGGCACCCTGTCCCCAGCTGCAGAAACCTATCCCCACTGGCACTCTGTCCCCTGCTGCAGAACCCTGTCCTCTGCCTTCCCAGCACCCTGTTCCCTCTCCCCTGTCCCCAGCCGCAGAACTCTGTCCCCACAAAATGTATAATTATGCTTTATTTTAGATTTAAATAGCATGAATAAAAAGACCATTTATTTCATAACTATAAACACGTGATTTTAATTTTATACATCGCATAATTTAAAAATAAACTATCAGAGTGTGTAAGTAAGGGTTGAGGATAGCAAATGATGGACAGGAGGAGAATAGAGAGGGCGGGACTTTCAAGAAAGGGGGGCTTCAAGGAAAGGGGGGGCAGTAGATCTTCGCCTGTTCGGAGATTTAAAAAGTGATCTTGGGTATAAAAAGGTTGGAGACCACTACAATACATATACAAATTCAATTCACATGCTAATGGGCTCAACTGAGATACAGGATGATGGAGTCTTTATCACAGAAGGAGCTAACAGCTTTCTGAATGGTATCCTTCCTACCGTAGCAATCTATCTACTGACTTTGATTTTTTATCTGCTCAAGTTTAGCATCCTTTCCCCAGATACTTTAAGAAAAAAGGAGGGGGGAAGAAGGAGGAGGAGGAGGAGACAGAGCATCTTTCTCTCCCCCACACCCTTCTCCTATTTATTTCGAGTTTTCATTTCCCCTACTCTTAACTCCGGTCATCTGAAGGAAGAAGTGGGCTGTGCCCACCAAAGCTCATGCTACCATCTACATGTTTTCATAGAACCATGACTAGAAGGGACCTCGAGAGGTCATCGAGTCCAGTCCCCTGCCCCCATGGCAGGACCAAATAGTGTCTAGACCATCCCTGATAGACATTTATCTAATCTACTCTTAAATATCTCCAGAGATGGGGATTCCACAACCTCCCTAAGCAATTTATTCCAGTGTTTAACTACCCTGACAGTTAGGAACTTTTTCCTAACTGTCAGGGTAGTTAAACACTGGAATAAACTGGGCGCGGGGGGGGGGGGGGAAGAATCTGGCTTCCTTTTGTTAGTGCTACCAGACCACGTTGTTGGTTTTTTGTAACAGACTAACTCAGCTACCCCCTAAAGCTTCTAAATTTAGCTTGTGATCCCTATATTCCTTTCTGCAATAAGGATGTTAAGAGGTGGGTAACTGGCTAATCATGCAGTCAATAGGATTTTTAACAACTACATGGTTGGCTAATAAGGGAAGGCACTCAGTCCTGGCTTGTGCTGGGTCCAGGAGCTACCCCACTGTAGCACTGCAGTTTAAATGTAGTAGGAGGCAAGCACACAGGCAGCCTGGCTCCTACTACATTTAAACTGCAGAGAAGTAGCAAGGATAGGTCCTGGATCCAGCACAAGCCAAGACTGAGCCGGGCTTCCTCAGTCCAGGCTCGTGATGGGCCAGCTGCCCCTTCCTGCGGGGGGGGCTAGGAAATCCCCCCACACACACTATGGACAGGGGCTGCTTCGCAGCAGCCTCCTTTGTCCCCACCCCCATACTGCTGCCTCTGATAGAAGCAGCACTGTGGAGACAGTGCTGTGTGTGGGGGGGGGGGGGAGGGGGAGGGGGAAGGAGGCTTAAGACAGATCCCCCAGCACTGGTTCCTGCTTCCACCCCTCTTGCTGCCTCTGTATCAGAGGCAAGTTGACTCGATTACCCAATAAGCCTAGACTTATTGGCTAGTCAGTCAACTAGTCGCTTAGTTCCCTATTCTGCAATACTCTTTCCTAGGCAGTCCTTTCCTATATTGTATGTGTGCAACTGAACCCTTCGAAAGTCAAGTACTTTGCATTTGTCCGTATTGAATTTCATTCTATCTACTTCAGATCATTACTCCAGGTAGTCCAGGTGATTTTGGATTTTAATTCTATCCTCCAAAGCATTTGCAACCCCTCCTAACTTGGTATCACCCTCAAGCTTTGTAAGTATACTCTCTGTGTCATTATCTGTATCACTGACAAAGATATTTAACTGACTGTTCCTAGATCAGATCGCTGCTGGATCCCACTTGATATAACCCTCCAGCTTGACTGTGAACAACTGATAACTGCTCTATGTGAACGATTTTCCAAACCAGTTATGCATCCACCTTATAGAAGTTACATCTGTTTCTAGTTTACGAGGTTACACAAGGAAGTAAGTATCAAAAGACTGAATAAAACAAAAATATACTATATCTACCACTTCCCGCATGTTTCCATATCTAACAAAGGCTCTGCAAATACCAGAGGATTGTGCATCCTGTGCAATGCTCAGGAGAGTAGAAGGAGAGCTATGCAGGCTCCATGTTTCTACTAGAGACGGCAGACAAAGACAAATCCCACACAAGTTTGTGGGATTTTCAAAACAGGTCTAACAACTATAGGATAGAGATGGCATTATGTGGTGCAGAAAGCTTCACAACATGAACCTGACCTCACAGTCCGACTCATCCCTGAATGATTTTGTTCTGCCCAATTACACATTGCCAAAACTTCCCAAATGACAGGTTGTGAGTTGCACATTGAGATACCCACTCATGGCACACAGCAATGCACAATGCAACAAGTGGTCCTGGTGAATATGCAGAGAACTGAAGCAAGGAGTCAAGCACACATACACACAAGGGATGTTATATACAGTTTGTTAGTGTATAGCTGCCATGTGTAGGACAACCATAAAGGGGCAATGATCCCAGATCCCACGAATAGATTAAGGAGAACTCACATAGCGGAAAATAGGCAAACTCCCTCCAGGCTTACCAGAGCAGGGGGGGGGGGAGGGAGAAGGGAGGGAAATGAATCACATCCCTCTAGCTCTGGCTCTCAGATCACTGGACACATATGGAATGAGAATGTGAGGCTGACAAGCACTCCTGCAGCATTCTCCTGCAATTCCTCATAACTGACGCTCATATCCCCCTTCTTGGTACCTCACCTCTCCCTTCGTACTTCCACAGCTTCCCATCGCCCTGATCCTCCAAGCACGCTTCCTTCTTACCAGAGTTCTAACTAGTTTTCTACTCCAATCAGCTTCCCCTCTCTTATCAGTATTTGCTGAAGGAACTTATTTTCCTCTAAAAAAGATAGTTTTAGTGGCATCCAAATATTCTGATATATTCAGACTACATTTTCCCCAAAATAAAAGATTAGAGTAATACACCTGCTTTTTATTATCCTCAGATATCTGCCCTACAATGGATTCCAATTTGTAGTGCCTGGACTCGTTCTGCAATTTTCAGTCCATTATATACCCTCACAGCCATGCCAGTCCTGTGGAATAGTTATCCAGCAAGCCTCTCTCTGCATACACTCAGAATAATTCATCAGGTCTGAAAATGCACAATGGCTCACATTCCTCTCTCAATGAAGCAAACTTAAAAATATGTTTTCATCTGAATTCCCCCAAAGGACTTGTGGATACTGTGCTCTCTGATGCTGTGACACTCAAGCTTTTGAGACCCTAGTGTGATGATCTGAGTCTTGGTTTAATCTCTGGCTGTGAGCAGGTGCCCTATCTTGGGAACCGCCTGATCAAATGGTCCACCATTTGGATACTAACAGAACTCTGCATCGAATCTGGAACACATTTAACCAGTTAACTAAAGAAACAGGATTTTACATTCCTGCTTCTGTTTCTAACATCTTTCTCCCCTAAGCAAAGAAATCATGTCTTTACTGTATCTTCACTTAGAAGGATTAGGTTTTATTGGTAAAAGTAGGTAAACTAAACACATACACACAGATGAATAAGTATTTTCATCAATAATAATCAAAATTTACAGAAAGGTAATGTAAGAACCATTTTACTTTAGAACTTAAAGTTTAAGAATATTTATTATGCATGTTTTGTTAGGATGTTGACAACTTCTGTTTTAAAGATAAAACTTTAATTTCTTGAATCTCAATGCTTACTGGTCCACTGTAATTAAATAATTATTGTCGGACCATGCCCATGAGTTTCCTGCAACTGTAAAAATGTATATTAAAGGAATAAAAAATGCTTATATTATCAATAATAATAATAATAAAAACACAATTCTGCAAGCCTAACAATTCCTTTGCACAGAACTCCATTCTCTAAAGATCCCAGACCAAGAATCATTCATTCCCAAGTTCTGACCTACAAAATATTCCATGGCTCAAACCATTATTATATTGACTTTATAGGCCCTAGTTTGACCATTTGCATCCTTGTTTCTTTTGTATCTACTATTGTTAACTCCCTTCTATGGAAATGATTTTGGTGGATTCAGTGGCATTTCATTAGCACATTCCCAACACGTGAAACTTTCTACGTAAAACAAGCTCTGAAACAGTAGGTGAAAAATATTCTTCTATTTATACAGCTATAAGAGCCCTGACTGATGTGATTACTCTCTGCCCTCAATACTCCCAAATTACATCATGCAATACTTACCATTACAATGTCTTTGCATACATATTTTTAGCAAATCCTCATTTTAAAAGGAGCAGCAGAGAAAACCTGTATATAACCTTTTATGTCAATTAGTAGCCGATTCTATGAAGAATAAGAGTTAGATTTCTATAGTATCTCCACTGAGGATGTTAAATTTAGATTGATCAACTAACTGAATAGTTGGTACAATTTGCATTGACTATTCGATTAGTTGATAAGAGCACCTCCGCCTTTGAAATGTAGTAAGAGCCCTACTAGCTCTTACTACATTTCAAAGGCAGAAGCGCTGTGTGGAGCACGGGGCTAACAGAAGACTTAAGCAGTCCCCCACTGGCCCTGTACTCCCTGCTTTTGAAATGTACAGAGGTTCCCCCTCTCCCAGGTTTCTTGTACATTTCAAAAGCAGGGCCTGTGGGACCACCAGGGGAGTACCCTGGTTGCCACCTGCTCCAAGGGCATTTCTGCTTTTGAAATGTAGCAAAAGCCCTGCTCCTGCTACATTTCAAAAGCAAAAAAGTGCTGCCAGTTCCCTACTGCACCCCTTGCCCTGCCCCCCCCGAGACAGTGATGGGGGGGGACTGGCTTTTAAGCCAGCTTCTCCTAGCACTGGCTCCTGCCTTTGCTGCCTCTCTCCAATACAGGAAGCAAGGAGGGAGGAAGCAATTTGTCGAGTCGACTATCTGATAAGCATTTTCTAATTAACATTTATAGGTTGAACCTCTAATCTGGCATGATTTTAGTTAGCTGGATGTCCACTGATGAGTGCAACTAAGTTTCCCCATAACGTTTGTTTTATAGCCACCAGTCCTGGCTCTCAGTGCTGTTATTTAGCTCTAATTTACTTCTAAACATTTTCTAAGATATAAGCAGTGGAAGTGCTGGTAGCGCTGCTAGACAACACTGATCCTGTGGTTCCCAAGGATGCTGGACTAAAGAGGTTCAACCTGAACTGTAAAATTAAACATTAATAAAAAAAATCAAGAGTTTATTTTTCACATTTCAAGTTCTATTTTTAAAAAAACACAATTCGATAGGAAATATTAGTATCTACACGAAGGCAGGAATGTTATTTTTTTTTATAGAAATTCTATTTTACTTATCCTGGTATCACATTCACTTGGTAATACCAAGCTTACATTCTTGCTCTCTTTCACACACACTTAACTGAAGGAGAGGCATATTTATAGAAAGGAAAATAGGCACTTAAATATAAAAAAGACACACTATATAGCACATAGCATAGTTAGTGGAGGATAAAAGAAGCTGCATATCACCTTGGGGGAAAAGTTCATCAAGATTTAAATGTAATCTTAAACATTACCTATTAAAATCTGAAGTAATCCAACTGAACACTACATGCAACATAAGCCAAACATACTAATCAAATGTTTCCTTCAGTTCAGTACTAAAAGGGCAAAGGAGGGGTCAGGGAGGAAATGATCCCATATATGGTTATGAAATTATGATTTCATAACCATACATGGGATCTTTTCCTAAACATTATATTTGAGTCTGAGTATCAACTTTCATAGACAAGAAGAACTTCTGATAAGGTATAATCTTGTTATAAAGACATTAAGTACTTTATATTTATACAGAAACTTTCATACAAAAATATCCAAGTGTTTTCCAAAAATTAAGCCATAGTTGTTAAGTATCAGCATCCCTATTTTATAAATGCAGAAATGGAGGGAAAGAGGCATTCATACAAGTTAACACAGTCACAAACAAACATGGAACTTGGTGTCATAAATTAAGTGATCATGTAGTCGTAACCCAGTATTATTCACACTGGAAGCTCATATGTTTTGAAGGTATTTACTAAAATATAATATATAGCATTCATCTAGTTTTTCCTCAGTGTAAAGACTGATTGTCAGATTTGAAGGCTTTATATCATGGTCACTATTCTTGCATCCCACAAAACAGCCTTCTCTAAGTGTAGAGAATGCACTCCTGAAAATGCATAAAAGGACAGTGGAGAGCTGTACTTCCCCAGCTTCCGCTTTACTGCAAAAAGGAGGGGTGGAGGTGAAGGCCCTATATGGCTACAAAAAAGCATATTAACTTCAAAATGAGAAGTGAGCATACTAGATGCAGAAATGTTTGCTTGACAGCAAAAACTTCAACATATACAGGTGTTAAAGAGGTCCATGACTGGTTTCAGTTTCCTGATGAGGGACTCGGTGTTTAAAAGTTTTGGAAACATTGTCATGGAAAAAAAATGATACAACTTAGGGATATCAATGGTTAACCAGTGGCCCAACTAGACCACCCCACCCCCAGCCCACCCGGGGTTGGCGTGAGCTGCCCCCCACTCACTCTGTTAATATGTTTAACTGGTTAACTGATTAAACGAGATTTTACATCCCTGGTAAAACTATCTTTAGAAGCTATCAATACCATTCATTAAAGCTTTGCTGTTCAATTGAAAACTGGTCAATTTCAAAACAGGGGTTAAAAAATAGTTCAACACTGTTCTTGACCTTCCCAACCATGCTTGTACCTCTATACTCTCACCACCACCACCTTATAAAAAACCCACAAACAAAGGGGTTTTTTAGTGACTAAAAGTGACTATTGGCTCTGATTTTGCAATTGGATCTACAGAGAACTACACTGACTTTAAAGGAATTCTGCCTCAGGCAATCAATGTCTAGAATTGGGGCCTAACTATCTAAATAAATAAAAAGATAGAGAGGACCGGAAATATTTATACAAGGAGTACTGTCAAATACCAAAAACAAACAAGAGGAAATCATTTTTCTGCGTCTTTTCTAGTTCTAGTAGTCCTCACTGTTGCTTATAAGTTATAACAACAAAAACGTTCAGGATTAAAAAAGAAATGTAGTTTGTGCAAAATGAAAGCATTCCAGACCAGTGGTTCTCGAAGTGCGGTTTGCCGACCACTAGTGGTATGTGGTCTCCTTCCAGGTGGTCTGCAGGTCGAACGCAGCTCACCCCTTATTCCCCCACGGAGCCGCAAGGCTTGGAGCACCAGCTCTGGCTTCCGGGCACACACGAGTTGAGAAAATGAAGAAAGCCCTGACCAGACCTAGCTCTTCACTTGCTTCCACCCCTGATATTTCCTAGAGCTGCCCCAACTCCCCACCTGCCTGCACAGGGTGGCACAGGGATCCTGAGCAGAGCTGGGACACTACCCCCCATTGCCCCCCAGGACTGAGGCCCTGCCTGCTCCACCTGGCCTCGCAAGCATGCGGGAGTGGGGGGAGGGGAAATAAGGGAGATAGTAGCAATGGGGTGAGGGAGTCCACCCCCACTGCCCCAAGAGCTACCTTGGCTCCCTGCCCACTTTTACCGGGCATCACGGAGACCCTGAGCAGAGCTGCAGCATTCAGGTCCCACCCCTGCACTGCTGCTGTTCCGCCCGCCTCAGCCCTGCCAGCCTACAGAGACCCAAAGATGGGAGGAGGGGGAGGGGGAACAGACTGACCTGCCATCGGGGCCTGGCCAGGACCATCCCTAAGCAGCCACCACTGTGTGAGAGAGACAGGGGCATCAGGGGTGTTGAGGGCTGGGGGGTGTTGAGGCAGTGGGGAGGCTGGTGGAGAAGGAGGCAATGAGGTCCACCCTGAAGAGCCAGCCCTGTTCCTTGCCTGCCACCACAGGCAGCACAGGGACCCCACACAGAGCTGGGACCCCCATTCCTGTAGGAGGGGTGGGGGAGAGGGGGCCAGAGGAGGGGGAAGAGGAGGCAATGGAGGAATTGGAGACTGGGGTGTGATGGGATCATGCTCAGAAATTGTAGGACCTGGGGACACATGGTGAAGCGTGACCCTTCCCCACAGGCAAGGCTGTGCAAGGAGCAGAACCCAGAGACTGCTCAGGGAGCAGAGCACAGACAGAGGAACAGAGCACAAGCCCTGGACAGATGAAGGGGGAGAGCAGGCCTGGCTTGCTTTCGGGGAGGATAAGGATGCCCATGTTAGTCCGTTGCTCTGACATCATCTCCTGCGCTAACAAACTAGACCCCCAGCTCAGATAGGGACAGAACATCAACCTCTTTAGCATCACATCAGGGAACTGAGGTCAGCATTAACCAACAGTTCTTCCTGAAACCCATTCATTAACTGTGCAATGCTGCTTTTACACAGCTCCCCCCCAGAGGTAGCTGCATCTCAGCAACGAGCAGGGGATCCCTGAATAAACAACTACCCTACCCCACCGCAGGGCCAGCTGCTTCTCTGCACCAAGTGAGAGATCCCTATATAATCAGCCCTAGTTTCAATGCTGCACTATCCCGTAGCCAGTGAAGAGGGAGTCTTGCTGTGGGGGGATGCTGGGAGCCAAGGATAAATGAACTGGACAGTCATGGGAGTGAGGAGCCCAGGAGCTACTCGCTGGCCAGGAGAGAGCTGAGCTCCCACCCTCTCCCCACCTTGCTGAGGGAAGGGCAGGGCAGTGACACACTGTCCAGAGGCTTTCCCTGCTGCAACGGACATGAAGCCAGGTAAGCGTCCCCCATCATGTTCAGACCTCTGTACCTTCCTCACTCACTCTCCTCCTGACAAGACCTGGTACCCCAGCTTGCTCCTACACTTCCCCTTGCTCCTGCACCTCCCCCCGGCCAGATACCTACCCCCATCTTGCTCCAGCATCCACCATTGATCCTGCACCCTCCTCCTGGCCAGACACCCTACTCCCACCCACAGCCTGCTTCTCCACCCTACCTCCCACCCAGATGTCACACTCCTGCACCCCCATCCCTATTTCACTCACTGGCAGCCCTGTCCCGCATACTGAACCCTTCATGTTTGTCCCCCCCCCCCCCAGAGCCTAAGGGGGTCCGCAAAATCCACTAACTCCGTCACCCGAGAAAAGTAAATCTGGCCTATGGGAACTCCTGAACCTCAGTCCTCCCTGTCCCTTCCCCTCGCCTCACAGGACTGGAGTGCCAGAGGAGCGAGGTGTCTCAGATGGGGGCCTCAGTGAGAGTTGGGGATTTTTGGAGGCTTTTTTTGCTTCTCACTTGTGTGGTCCCCGACTGATTTTTCTCAGTGGCTTCTGACCCAAAAAAGGTTCCCCACCCCTGCCATAAAGAAAGAAAACATTGAAACCTTGTGCATTGGACATAAATTAATAATTTACTTTATTTAAAATGAAGTGAGATAAACTAACATGAGGAAGTTAAAACGCTTAATCTGTTTAATAATTTAAATTAAACCACTCTCCCAAGCTGCAGCACTTGCAAAATACCTTGGGCATAATTATGTAATTAACTGTGAGTTTCCATTAGCAACTCATGGTCCGCAGAAAGGTTTGCATTGAGCCAAGCAGTCCATGGACCAAAAAGTTTGAGAACCAGTGCTCTAGACCAATAATGATTGGCAACATGTGGCCCATCAGGGTTCTAAGTTTGGCCCACAAGATGTTTTGTTTACCACTGCCAGATTAGGCTCATTTCTGTATGCACAGATTTTTTTCCCCCTCCCCTTCTGGTATTACTGAAGAGATACGCATGTAAAGCAAGGGTATGTGAAATGAGGTGCATGCTGTTTGCACACAATACCGACTCGGAGAACTGTGCACCTCTTCTGCATCTAAAGTGCTTCTATGGTTCAACTGGCACACCCTGCAAATTCTAGATACGCAGGCGCAGTCGGCAAAACTACCCTTTCCTGGGAGATCATCTTTATCAGGAATGGCCAACCAATTAAAGATGAAGAGCCAAAATAGCTGTGGATAAAGTGCGAAGAGCCACATATTTATATATTTATTCTTATATATCATATATAGATCTATAGTTCACAAAATGTAGTATAAACACACTACAGGACATTTTGGACAAAAAACAATTAAAAAGTATCTAGTCACTTAAAAAATTCACAGCCAATCCATATATCTTCAGAGAAGTTGACAAGGAACAAACATCAAATGAAAAAAAAACCCTTTAAAAATACAGTATCAGAGGGGTAGCCATGTTAGTCTGGATCTGCAAAAGCAACGGAGTCCTTTGGCACCTTATAGACTAACAGATTAATTGGAGCATAAGCTTTCGTGGGCAAAGACCCACTTCGTCAGATGCATGCATTTTTCAAATACAGTAATAGTCTCACACTAAAAATAAAAATTAAAAAATCCCTGCCATGTATTTTAAATTTAACACTACTGATCTATAATGTCCTGTGAGTTTTTTTAAATTAAACTGAATTGAGAAGTAAATTAGCACAATCTGAAGTGCCTGTTTCATACCAGAGATCAACAAGCTGGAGTGGTTTCCTCATTATTTTAATTACGAAAATTATGGCTTGTTAATAGTTCTAAAAATTCAGGTCTGTCCCAGACTGCAAATACGAGAGGTTCAAAAACAATAAGGGAGAGACTCATATTTCAGAATAATTGCTTCAGCCTGGCAAACACTAGCTTTGAATTTTCTTTAAAGAAAATACAGTATAAACCAGGTACATGCTGATTCTTTTTTTGCCCTGGAATTTAAACATGACATCTGTGTTGGCTGCCTTATTCTGCATCTATGAAGACTTTGAGTTTAAGGTGCTTCAGCCCCCTCTCTAACTCAATCCCCGTCCTCTCCCCCAGAGCCAGGTACTCCCAGCCACCCCTTCTAACTGAATGCTCTCCCCTCTCCGCCCCCCCCCCCAAAGCCAGGCACTCCTAGCCCTCCCCGCTCTAACCCAAATGCCCTCCCTTTCCCTAGAGCCTGTACCCCCCCCACTCCTTCCCATCCCCCAGAACCAGGCACCCCCAGCCCACCCCCCTCCCGCTCTAACCCAATGCCTGCAGCCACCGTCACCACACGCTTCTTCCTCCAGGCGCTGGAGCGCATGCGCAGAACCACCAGGTGTAAGCAGTCCTGGTGCATAGCAGAGAACTACCAAAAGCCGCATTTCTTTAAGCAAAGAGCCGCGGGTTAGCCACCCCTGATCTTCATGATAATCTTGCGGCTCACTGAGATGAATGAGGGCTACTCATGAAGCCCACTCATTAGTCTAGGCTGCCCACCACTGCTCTAAACCAGGGATTCCCAACCTGGGGTACGCGTACCCCCTGGGGGTATGAAAAGCTTGTCAGGGGGGTACAGGGAATATTTGGTAAATAACTAGATTATCCTAACTGAAATATTCCAAAAGTAGTAGTGTTAGTGAAAAAAGTTGTGGATTCTAGAGTCTAGAATCTATTGCCTTTCATATTGAATAGGGGGAATGGGAAGGTTTACTAAAAGCCAAGGGTGTATGGGGACCAAAAAAGGTTGGGAACCCCTGCTCTAAACCAATTGCCTCAGCTAGGGAATAAGTATGCTGCTTTGGAAGTCAGATGATGAACTGAAATAAGGTTTCCAAATCAGAGAGTTGAGGAAGATGAACAAAAACAAAACAAACAAACAAAGAAAAAAAAAGGAAAGGGGGGGGGGGGACAGAGACAAGAGAAAGACACACATAATACAGAGAGACAGATGAAGGGAATTCAATTCACTTTGCCTGCACCTAAAATTACAAGATGGGTTAAGTGAGTACTGAAAAAGGTATCCTCATATGACTGAGGGGAAGACTGCAAAAATGAAATGTACCCATTTCAATTTTATGATTTCCCCCATTCATACTTTAAAAATATCCTGCATATTAGCATCTACCGACAACAACTTACCTCATTATTTTGTAGTTTCTACTTTATATAACTTTTGACTTTAAATATGAAGTCAAGTCTAATTATAAAAAGAATGAATGTTCAAATTAAATTTCTGAGTTAAATGTCTAATAGCACTTAAAACTGCCCAGTCACTATTATAAATTATTCTGATGGTTTTCTGCCTGTAATTACACAAAGGAAATTGGAGGCACTTCTTAAAACTCCAATTATTTTTTCATTTATTTTCTGGTTGAAAAGTAATTTTTACCTAAAAGGTATAACAATAGCATCTGAGACAACACTTATTCTAATTCAGACTTGATAGCAAAGTGCCAGTAAATTCATCAAGTACTTATGTACTATACAGTTTTTGGTATTAAGATTATGCTGAAAATCTACTTAGCATAGAAGGTATCGGACAACGCTTCTTTCTCCGCACTGTCACTAAACAAAAAACATTGTCAGTTATGACATCATAAATCCAGATTAGTTCCATTTAAATCAAAATAGTTTCTCCAGATTTATGAAATTTTATCTGAGAGCAGGATGTGGCCCACAAACTCAATTCAGAGTTAAAATTATGTACATCAGTAGACTCAGAACTTGCAATACAATCCCACAATCCCTGAACACACAACTCCCATGAAAATTATAGATAATGTAGAAACACAACATCTGTCCCCTGATATGTTGAAAGTTATATCAGCAAGGATACAAGACTGCTACTAAAATATTGAAAAAGTCAAGATATTTCCAAAATTTCTGCAAAGATTCACCATAAACACTGTAATATTAATATTACTCTGAGCAGTACTTTACTACCTAAGTTATGCCCACTAAATTCACTGGGATTGCTTTTGGTGTAAAGTATTTTTCAACATAAACAGCATCACAATCTGGACTGTGTGACAATGTAATATAAAGTAGGAATAGTAGAAATGAGTGGTAAAATTTTAATACAAAATTAAAACCTCCCATTCTAATCACAATATAGATTCTTCTTACTTTATTAGCATTCAGCATGTATCAGAATAAAACACATACCCAGAATTTATGAAAAAAAAACCTTTACTCATGAATGAAATTACTCATATGAATAAGTATGTATGAGGATCAGGCTGTTCTTATGCAAGCCAGGCCCCACTAAAAATCAACAAAATTCCCATTGATTTCATGGGGGCCAGGATTAAACTCTTCAAGCAAAGTTTAATGTGTCTCCATTCAGTACTTTTAGTCTCAGCACAAACAGAAAGACCATTACAGGTAACATCTGATTTTGCTATGATGATAACAGTATAAACAAATGTGAAATACTATGAAACGTATTTTGGTGAAAATTAAGATTCAGAAAAATTCAGTGACCTGTTATGAAACAACAATAAATAAATAAATAAATAAACCACACAACTTTTCCACACATTCGGTCCCACTAACTTCATCGAAGATTCATACAAGGAAAGACATTTATGTGCAGGAATGGAAGCAGAGAAACATCTTAATTTGCTGCTTCTACAATGCATTTAAGCCATCAAGCTACCCTACTTTCCCAAACCTGAAGAACTCTGTATCGCTCGAAAACTTACCCTCCTCCCCCCCTCTTTCCCCCACCACACCCACTACAAAAAAGATATCATCAAACCCACCCCGTCTCTCTAAAATCTCTAAGTATGACTAAAACGTTTAACGGTCCAGTCCAAAAAAAAAAAACCCAAACTAACAAAAAAACCAAGGAGAGACCAAACCATACCTCCTTAAGGTCTCACACACACACGCAAGCAAAACTGCACAAAGTAGATCTAAAGTACAAAACACTGATAACCTCCCCGATAACACCATTCTTGGTACCATGGACGTAGAGGCTCTATACACCAACATCCCACATGAAGACGGAATACAAGCAATTAGAAACACTATCCCAGAGAACACCACTGCCAATCTGACAGCAGACCTATGTAACTTTGTTTCACCCACAATTATTTCTAGTTTGAGAACAACTTAAACCTCCAGATCAGAGGCACAGCCATGGGTACACGCATGGCCCCACAGTACGCTAACATCTTTATGGCTGACTTAGAATAACGTTTCCTCAGCTCCCGTCCCCTTTACCCCTTCTCTACTTACGCTACATCGATGACATCTTTATGATCTGGACGCATGGCCAAGAAACACTGGAGACATTCCACAGAGATTTTAACAACCTACACTCCTCCATCAACCTCAGCCTGGACCATTCTACACGAGAGATCCATTTCCTGGACACCACAGTACAAATCAACAATGGAAAATTAGACACCACTCTCTACAGAAAACCCACCGACTCATACAGTTACCTACATGCCTCCAGCTCCCATCCAGAACACACGATATGATCCATCATCTATAGCCAAGCCCTTCGATACAACCGCATCTGCTCTAATCCCACTGACAGAGACCAGAAACTTCAGGATCTCTACCAAGCATTTATAAACCTCAACTACCCACCCGAAGAAATAAAAAAATAAATTGAAAGAGCCAGACGAATACCTAAAAACCATCTACTTCAAGACAGACCCAAGAAAACCAACAAGAAAGAAAACCTTCCCCTCTCATTCCCCTTCTGTTCTGAAATTTAATTTGATTTGTCCTTTTCATAAGTGTTCATTTTTTGGATTGTATCTTTTGGTATATATGGATGTGACAATTTTCTTCCACTATTTGATCTGAGGAAGTGGGTCTGGCCCACGAAAGCTCATCACCTAATAAACCATCTTGTTAGTCTTTAAAGTGCTACATAGTCCTGTATTTTGTTTCAGCTACACCAGACTAACACGGCTACATTTCTATCACTATCACTGAAGTAATGCTGCAATCTTCAAAGTCTTTTACTGGAACTTTTTCCAATAAATAAGAACATAAGAATGGAAATACTGGGTCAGACCAAAGGTCCATCTAGCCCAGTATTCGGTCTGCCAACAGAGGCCAATACGAGGGATCACGACAGGGGAGGTATCATGTTAAGATTACCTGTCACCCACCTCCAGAGAAACAGAAGCTAGGGATACTATTCCTACCCACCCTGGCTAATATTCATTGATGGACCTAACTTCCATGAATATATCTAGCTCTCTTTTGAACCCTGTTAAAGTTCTAGCCTTCGTCGCATCCTCTGGCAACGAGTTCCACAGGTTCACTGTGCGCTGAGTGAAGAAAAACTTCCTTTTGTTTTAAACCTGCTGCCTATCAATTTCATTTGGTAAACCCTAGTTCTTTATCATGGGAATAAGTAAATAACTTTTCCTTATTCACTTTTTCCATACCAGTCATGATTTTATAGACCTCTATCATATCACATGGGACCCATTCCAAACCCCCTAATCATTTTTGTTGCCCTTTTCCGAACCTTTTCCAATGCCAATATATATTTTATATGACAACCACACCTGTACGCAGTATTCAAGATGTGGGGATACCATGGTTTTATATAGAGGCAGTAAGATATTTTCTGTCTTATTCTCTATCCCTTTTTTAATGACTCATAACATTCTATTTGCTTTTTTGACTGCAACTGAGTAGATGTTTTCAGAGAACTATCCACGACTCCAAGATCTTTCTCTTGAGTAGCTGTAGCCAAATTAGTCCATCATATTGAATATACAGTTGGGATTATTTTTTCCAATGTGCATTACTTTATCAACGTTAAATTTCATTTGTCACTTAGTTTGGTGAAATCTTTTTGAAGCTCTCTTCACAGTCTGCCACCTCACTGTTTACTCCTTTCTCTAGATCACTTAGGATGGGTCGCAGGACTGATCCTTGGGGGAACCCCACTAGTTACCTCTCTGCACTCGGAAAACTTACCATTTATTCCTACCCTTTGTTTCCTGTCTTTTAAACAGTTATCAATCCACGAAAGGACCTTCCCTTTTATCCCATGACAACTTACTTTACGTAAGAGTCTTTGATGAGGGACCTTGTCAAAGGCTTTCTGGAAATCTAAGTATACTATATCCACTGGATCCCCCTTGTCCAGGTTTGCCGACCCCCTCAAAGAACTCTAGCAGATTAGTAAGGCATGATTTCCCTTTACAGAAAGGCACCATGTTGACTTTCCCCCAACAAATTATATTCATCCATGTCTTTGACAAATTTATTCTTCACTCTAGTTTCAACTAATTTGCCTGGTACTAACGTTAGACTTACTGGTCTGTAATTGCCAGGGTCACCTTTAGAGCCCTTTTTAAATATTGGCATCACATTAGCTATCTTCCAATCATTAGGTATGGAATCAGATTTAAAAGGATAGGTTAGAAACCACAGTTAATAGTTGTGCAATTTCACATTTGAGTTCTTTCAGAACTCTTACGTGAATGCCATCTGGTCCTGGTGACTTGTTACTGTTAAGTTTATCAATTTGTTCCAAAACCTCCTCTGATACCTCAATCTGGGACAATTCCTAAATTGTGACCTAAAAAGAATGGTTCAGGTTTGGGAATCTCCCCAATACTCTCAGCCGTGAAGACTGAAGCAAAGACTTCATTTAGCTTCTCCACTATGACTTTATCATATTTAAATCTAATTCTCAAACTTCCATTAAAAACAATTTTCTTGCACCAGTGGACAAAAGTGTAAAAAGTAAAGGTAGTAAAAACAGTTGCAAACATAGTGAAAACAATCTTAATCAGTAGATCTTGAAATTCAATGAGAAATAATAATTCAATGAGAAATGTAATGAGAAATAATGATGACATCGTTATATATTATACCACACAAATCTCAGTATGTAATGACCTTAGAATTTAACATATACAAATTCCCTCCCATTTTAATGTAATGGGAGCACTTATTTTGTTCATACATTAAAAATCACTTACACATTAAAAGGATTTTATAATATATAAGTTAGCCCAATACCCTCCCCGCCCCCACACACACACACACACACACACACACACACACCTCTAGTGTAACAATAACACAGGCAATTTATGACATTTTCTCCTCAACAACAGAATACAGAACTCAGAAAATTTGTATTTGATGTATTTACTTAGTTTAACAAGTAACATTCTGAACACTGGTATATTTTAAGATTCTAAAAAAAATACTGATAAGGTAAGATAATGGAGATTGCCTATCTCCTAGAACTGGAAGGGACCTTGAAAGATCATTGAGTCCAGTCCCCTGCCTTCTCAGCAGGACCAAGTACCATCCTTGATGAATTTTTGCCCCGAACTCCTAAATGGCCTCCGCAAGGATTGAACTCACAACCCTGGGTTTAGCAGGCCAATACTGCCACTTATATTTTTTAAAAGTCTAAATCAAGAGTCATGTTTGCCTTTTAAAGAGCTTCCATAATTCACAAACAAGCAATATGTTGCAAGGTCTGCTACTGTGACTTTTAAATTACATTTTACTGCAAAGGAAAAGTAAAACGTACAATCTCCAAGTTTGCTTTAAAATTATTGTTTTATGTTTATACTGTTCAGAATGTTTTATGGCTGTCTGTTTAAAATTATCTAAATACACACATATATTCCAGGGCAATTGCAACCTCTATGATCAAAATACAGCGAGAGCACTCTAAGCGTTGATCACAAGATTTCTTTCAATATTCTACTGTATTGAGAAAGCCAATCAGAGAGAGTTGGAGCCTTCTTCTGACAGCCACAACCTCTGATAAGCCAATCCATGCACATAGTGGGCTGGCTACAAGGCGGAGACAGAAATTCATTGAAGAAATTCTTATGGGTGCATTTACTCTCCACTCTGCATACAACTACAGCAAGTCTGATGAAAACCTAGTAGTGCAAGTGGTAGTCTTGAAGACTACAGTCAAGCAGCACTGCAATCATGGACAGCAAGTATTCACAGTGCTGTCCTAATGCTGACAAGACTCCTCTTAAAATTATTTTCTGGTAAATATACAGACAGCAATGTATCTCTACACACAGCACTGCAAAATTGGACAGCAAGCATTCTACAGGTGATACGTTTCCTAACATTGATTAGCTTACTTAAAATCATCTTAACACTAAACAGCATGTTGTATACTAGAAAATCTAGGTCTAGCTATAGATCCAGTTAGAGCTATGCAATGGTATTTCACATATTCAACATACAGTTACCATTTTTCTTAAACATATAAATACAGAGCATTCTTACAGCAGTGATGATATATTTACAACTATACGATCTGCAACAGCAGACAGCTGGTATTCTACTTGCAACATTTACAAAGCCTTTCCTAAAGAGTGTAAATAATGCAGCCTGCACCCGAGTGTGTGTGTGTTTTGCAGGCTGCAATATCACCCCAAGCACAGCAATGGAAAGATAAAAAGAAAAGCTCCAAACATGTTATTTTAAAATATTGACCAACGAAGCACAAAAGCTTTACATTATAATGCCCACGGCCGCTACAGCACCGCGGCAATGGACAGCTGAGCTACTGCAAGCCATGCATGCTCCCGACACTGATGCATCAGTTAACATCCAAACTCAGAAAGTAAGTGCAGTCTGTATTTGACAGCTTGAAATATAATGTGGGAATAGGGTCTCCCACCAAGTTATTTCACTCTCGAGTAGCGTCAGGGACGCTGATACCCATAGTATGGCAGCTTAGAAGCAGGACACACTTCCATTTTACAATGCAAAGCCTTCCTGACTGCACGGAAGGAGCACAGCGTAGACAGCCCCCTCCACTCCCCTGCTGCCTTGGAGTCCCACATACACAACAGTGAGGAGTGCAGCAGCACAAGCACGCTACGCCAAGAGCGGCCGGCGCGCACACTGCCGCATTCAAAGATGCCTCTTGCGCCTACTTCTCCCTTACGCTAGCGTAAGGGCCTCCCCGGCTAATCAAAACACTCGCGAGTTTGGACGCAAAGAAGATGGCGGAGCAGAGCCCGCTTACGGCGTCGGAGGAGAGTTTACGCTGCGCTTCTTGCGCAGGACCCATAAGGACCACGCAAGGCTGCGGCGTTCAGCGTGCGTAGCGCGCTTGGCGAATACCAATGGCCTATTTCCCGGGAGGGGAGGGGGTGTCTGATAAACAATGGTGCCCCCCCTGCGCGGCTCCCTTACCGATTCCTCCTCCTTCTCCATGCCCGTGGGCATCTGCGGCACGGCCCGGTTGATGGAGACGCAGTCGTTGAGGTCGGGCATGTCCTTGCCGCGGTAGATGGGCAGCGGTTTGGCGGCGTCTAGCGCCCGGGCTCGGAAGGAGAGTTTGCTCATTGTCTCCCCCTCACAATAACACCCCGGGGCCGGGCGGGCGGGGGGCCCCTCACTGCGGCCGCGCCGCCGCCTCCCAGCCGCTCCCGCACGCGGCCCACAACACCATGGAGAGCCCCGCCGCCCCGGCTCAGCTTCCCGCAGAGCCGCCCGCAGCTCGCCGCGCACGCCCCGCAGCCCTAGATCCGCGCCGGGCTCGCTCGATCCGCTCCCTGCGCCATGGCAAACATGGCGGACATTAACCAAAGCGGCCAGCGATCCCGGCAGCCAACGCGAGAACTAGCGGGCGGGGGGGGGGGGGGGGGGGAAGGATGGTGAGGGAGTGAGAGGGGGCGCCGGGCTGCGCGCGCAACCAGCCTGTGGCGAGGGCTTGAGGGAGAGCGCGGCGGGGGCAGCGCGACCCTGGCTGCGGGGTGAGGGCTGGGCAGGCGGCCGGGGACAGGAGTTCGTGTCACGGGCCGAACAGGTGCGTTCACCCGACTCCTCAAGCATCCGACGCGGTGACCTGCTCGAGTGCGTGTCTGTGTGTACACACTCCTGCCCTCACGTGCGCCCGGCCCCGTCCCACGCGGAGAGCGGTACCGCTGCCCGCTGCGCAAACACCTGCATGGCCCGTCGCCAGACACCACCGCCGCCTCCTCCGAACTGCCTACCCCCAGCAGACCGGGATGTAGCTCTCCCGCAGCATGAAGCTGCGCCGCACACAGCTGCAGATCGTACACTAATACATATTTTTCCATGCACCTATCACCTGGCATTGCATAGCCCTGTAGCTCCCTCATCCTTTCATGCATTATTCGCATATTGCAAGGGGAAAACACTTGGCACAGCCAATTGTACACATGATGCCTTTGAAGCAAATGGGAGATTTGGTCATAAACTTAAAAAAAAAACACAAGGATTTCTGCCATGGTTCCCAAAGCATCCTGCAGTGTTAGCTAGAGTTACTTATGCGCAGTGCTTTTTTTGTGCAGGTACTGTCGGGTACTCGGTACCCGCACCTCCAGACGCAGTACCCGCACCTCCAGTCAAAGCTCAACAACTTTTCCCCTGGTGTACCGGCACATTTTTTTAATCAAAAAAAAAGCACTGCTTATGCATGAGGTAATTCCTCTTGGTAGCCTATTTCCTGTGAGAGCAGTCAAATCACAAATAATGCATTAGCATCCCAGAGTAGCTCAATCCCCACTGTATTACTACGGGAGTGGCAAAGTATCAGAGGGGTAGCAGTGTTAGTCTAAATCTGCAAAAGCAAGGAGGAGTCCTGGGGCACCTTATAGACTAACAGATTTATTGGAGCATAAGGTTTTGTGGGCAGAGACCCACTTCAGCAGGAGTGGCAGCAGCACTTAGCTCAAGCAGGAAACTTGTGTCTACACAGGTCAGAGGTTAAAGTTAAGAAGCAACATAAGTTTAAGTTGAGCTAATAATGCAAAGACGACGAGTCCATCGTTTCTCTCTTTTCCCTTGGTGTTCTTGGGGCAGAGTGTACTGCCCCCAGTACTCCTGGCTGGGGAGGCTGGACCCACATGGCTTCCTTCCTCCCAAATGCTAGGGCTGCACAGTGTGCCCTCCTCTCTCTCCTACTGCTTCAGGGAGCATGTACTTGCTCACCCCGTCCAGTCTCTTTCCCTCCCTGTGGGGTGTGCTGCCCCACCACCACCTCCTGGGGAGGAGAGCAGGCTCAGCACAGGGCAGGGCTGTAGGTGGGGGCAGGCCTGCCTCCCCCAGTCCCAGCTGCACCAACCACCCATACTCAAAAGCTTGTTTCTTCATTGATCCAAAACAGATACTACCTCACCCACCTTGCATCTTTAATATCCTGAGGATGCCACAACTACAAATTACCCAATTAGGAATTTAACTAGGTCACTTGAGTTAATATACTGTACTTACATTAATGAAAATGAATGGTATCTTTACTTACCAAAAACAGTAAGAGCCTATGGTGTATCTCATTTGAAAGTTGTTAGGCCAGATTCTTACCTCAAATTTTGTCTGATTCAGCACCTGTTAAAATAAAATGAAATTTTTCCATCGACTTCAGTGAGATTTGGATTAGGTTCATCATAACCTCTAATCAGTGGCAACTGTTCGGGAGGAACATAAGGGAAGCACACCAGTCATGTGACTGCCCCATGTGACTCCTCCCTATGCTACCCTGAGCCCTGGGGAGGGCCCCCTCTCTTCCCATCACAACCTCATATCTTTCCCCAACTTCCTCCCTCAGCAACATGTCCTGAAGAATTAATGGGGTGGGGCCTGATCCCACTTGCACTGAGTTGCTGTTTTCCCCACTGATGAGTGTGTGTGTGGGGGAGAGGGGGCGACCCCCTGAAGCCTATGCCCTTCCCTCCATGGCAATTTGGGGAACACATGACCCTTTTGTGTTCGATCCCCACGTGTTGCCCCTTGCCTCTAATCATGCAGTACTTAAACAAAACCCTGACTGACTTCTTTAGGCCTTCTACACAAATCTGTCAAATACCTGAGCTCGGGATTCCATGTTTCTCCTACGGAAGTTGATAATATAACTCAGGGGACTAGTTAGCCATCTAAAATTTGGATACAAGTTAACTAACACTATCATCCTACCCACCAATGGGAGACCATCTAAACTCCCAGGTTACGTCTACATTGGCAAGATTTTGCGCAAATACTCTTTAACGCAACAGTTTTTGCTTTAGAGTATTTGCACAAGAGAGCGTCTACACTTGCACGTGCCTTTGCGCAAAAGATGTGCTTTTGTGCAAGAGCATCCGTGCCAGTGTAGACGCTCTCTTGCGCAAGAAAGCTCTGATGGCCATTTTAACCATCGGGCTTTCTTGCGCAAGAAATTCATGTTGCCTGTCTACATTGGCCTCTTGCACAAGAACAGTTACGGAAGAGGGCTTATTCCTGAGCAGGAGCATCATAGTTCTTGTGCAAGAAGCCCTGATTTCACACATTAGAACGTCAGAGTTCTTGCGCAAGAACTCCCCACCAGTGTAGACAGGCAGCAAGTTTTGTGCAAAAGCGGACACTTTTGCGCAAAATCATGCCAATGTAGACACAGCCTCAAAGTAGAATATCATCACTAACACAGTAATAGAAATGTAGCCGTGTTAGTCTGGTGTAACTGAAGCAAAATGCAGGACTATGTAGCACTTTAAAGACTAACAAGATGGTTTATTAGATGATGAGCTTTCGTGGGCCAGACCCACTTCCTCAGATCAAATAGTGGAAGAAAATAGTCACAACCATATATACCAAAGGATACAATTTAAAAAAATGAACACATGAAAAGGACATATCACATTTCAGAACAGAAGCGGGATGCGGGGGGGGGGGGGAAGGAAGGTAAGTGTCTGTGAGGTAATGGTATTAGAGGTGATAATTGGGGACGCTATCTTTGTGACATCTTTATGATCTGGACACATGGCCAAGAAACACTAGAGATATTCCACAGAGATTTCAACAACCTACACCCCACCATCAACCTCAGCCTGGACCATTCTACAGGAGAGGTCCACTTCCTGGACACCACAGTACAAATCAACAATGGAAAATTAGACACCACTCTCTACAGAAAACCCACTGACTCATACAGTTACCTACATGCTTCCAGCTCCCATCCAGAACACACCATACGATCCATCGTCTATAGCCAAGCCCTTCGATACAACCACATCTGCTCTAATCCCACTGACAGAGACCAGAAACTTCAGGATCTCTACCAAGCATTTATAAACCTCAACTACCCACCCGGAGAAATAAAAAAGCAAATTGAAAGAGCCAGACAAATACCTAGAAACCATCTACTTCAAGACAGACCCAAGAAAACCAACAATAGAACACCACTTGTCATCACCTACAACCCCCAACTTAAACCTGTCCAACACATTATCAATAAACTACAGCCTATACTGGAACAGGATACCATACTCCAAGAGGCTCTGGGAGACAGACCCATAGTCTCCTATAGACAACCACCTAACCTCAAGATGATTCTTACCAACAACCACAGGACATACCACACTAATACCAACCCTGGTACCTTCCCTTGCAACAAATCCTGTTGCCAGCTTTGTCTACATATTCATTCTGCTGATACCATTATTGGACCTAACCAAGTGAGTTATAAGATCAAGAACACATATTCCTGCGCATCCAGAAATATAATTTATGCTATCATGTGCCGAAAGTGTCCGTCTGCTATGTACATTGGACAAACGTCTCAGACAATTCGCCAAAGGATTAATGCCCACAAAACAGATATCAGACAGGATCACAAAGAAAAAACAATTTCTTGCCATTTCAACCAGAAAGGACACTGTCTCAACGACTTAACTACCTGCATTCTGCTACAAAGACCTTTTACATCTGCACTTGAAAGGGAATCCTCTGAACTGTCATTCATGCTAAAATTCGACACTCTGCGGGGGGATTGAACAGAGACCCCAACTACCTTACCCATTACAAAGATAGCTTCCCCAATTATCACCTCTAATATCATTAGCTCACAGACACTTACCTTCCTTCCCTCCCCCCACCTGCATCCCTCTTCTGTTCTGAAATGTGATTTATCCTTTTCATATGTGTTCATTTTTTTTAAGTGTATCCTTTGGTATATATGGTTGTGACTATTTTCTTCCACTATTTGATCTGAGGAAGTGGGTCTGGCCCACGAAAGCTCATCATCTAATAAACCACCTTGTTAGTCTTTAAAGTGCTACATTGTCCTGCATTTTGCTTCATCACTAACACAGAAAGTGCAATTAAATTTAGATATAAAGCAATATAATAATAGAAGGCTAGGGATGTAAGGGACTAGTTGACTACCCAGTAAGCCTAGCCTACTTGACTAGTTGCTTCCCCCCACTTGTTGCCTCTGAATCAGAGGAGCAGGAACTAGTGGTGGAGGGAAGCCGGCTTAAAAGCTGGTTCCCCCCAGCACCATCTCCATGGGGGGCAGGGGAGGCAGAGGTGCAGCGCAGGAAATGGCACCAGACTCTTACTACATTTAAAAAGCAGAGGCACAGCACCTGGGACCCGGCACAAGCCGGAACAGCTGAGTCCCAGGCGTGAGCTGGGGCTGAGCAGTTCCGGTTCATGCTGGGTCAATTATGCTGAGGCTCTGCTTTTTAAATGCAGAGCTGCAGTGAACCCCCTTATCAGCTAATCGAGTAGACAATGGACATTTCATTGACTTCTTGATTATCTTCCTAACTGCTATTTGACATCCCTATAGAAGGCATAACGAAGAATTAACAGAAGTACTAGTCAATCATCCCTAATGAAAGGAATGATCTTCTTCTAGTTAAGGCACTAGGGTCTAGGATTCAGAAGATCAATTCCGAGCTCTGCCACAGACTCATGGGCAGGCAGAAGGGAGGATATACAGGAGCATATGACTCCCCAATAATTAGTGGTACCACAGAGCTCCTCCAGCCCCAGGGCCACCGCAGGCTGACAGAGTAGTTCCTTTGGCCCTGGTGGGGACATAGCACCCTCAACACATCAATGGATCACTGAGCTCTTCCAGTCCTGAGATTACGACAGGGTCAACTTCCACTGCAGCCCCCAGCTCAGGGGAGTTCTGCGCCCCCACTATGACAAAAACACACATAGGGCACTTATAGACTACATGGCTCCATTTACGGAGCCATGTAGATTTGTTTACTTGGCAAAGGGAAATGAAGCGGCGATTTAAATAATCGCCGCTTCATTTAAATTAAAATGGCTGCCGCGCTGTGCCGATCAGCTGTTTGGCGGCACAGCGCTGTAGTCTGGACGCTCCGCAGTCAACATCAAAGGCATTTGTCGACCTCCCCGGTAAACCTCATCCCACGAGACATACTGGGGAGGTCGACAAATGCCTTTGATGTCGACCACGGAGCGTCCAGACTACAGCACTGTGCCGCCAAACAGCTGATCGGCACAGCGTGGCAGCCATTTTAATTTAAATGAAGCGGCCGCTTCATTTCCCTTTGCCAAGTAAACAAATCTACATGGCTCTGTAAACGGAGCCATGTAGTCTAGACATACCTACACACACACACACACACACACACACACACACACACGCTCACTCTCTCTCTGCTACGATAAACCCTTCAACACATAGCTTGGATCGCCATGAGTTCAGCATAACTAGGGTGCGCTGTGTTTTCTTATAACATCATGCATTTAATGTGCCCCTCCAAAAATGGTCAAATTTATATTCCTGAGTGTTCCCCCTTCTTATGTAACCTTGGGGGGGGAAATCACAATCTTTCCCCTCCATTTCCCAATTTTAAAGTGAGGATAAAATATATTTTCTCCAATCTTTAGTCTTTTTGGATTATAAACTGTTTATTTTTACAATACTTAGCACAATGGATTCTTGATCTCTACTGAGGCCTGTAGGCACCACTGTAATTCAAACAATCAGTATGCAATAAACAGGGAGAGGAGAAAAATATGATCATGAGGAAATTATATTTGCAGAAAATGCCATGACAATGCTCCTTATTCAAAATATTTTCGTCAATTTTGAGGGGATTTTTTTTTTAAGAAAATATATTTGTGTGTGATATCACAAGTTAATGGAAGAGCTTTCCTTTAGTTAAGGACATGCACAATTCATAATTAGAATTATAAAATTTGCAAGACATTTTCTAGAAAATTTAACTTTTAGTCTCCCCACAGCAATTGCACTGATTTAACTATGTTAACAGCCTTGTATGAACTCTCTTCAATGGTTTAATAATGGCAGGTATTAATTTAGTTTAGTTACCACATTAGGGATGTTAGAGCTTAAACGGTTATCCAGTTAACTAATAAGATGATGCTTATCTGTTCCTATTACTGTTTACACTTTGCGAGGGAGTGTAGGTTGGCAGCCAGCAGCCTGGGGCCAGCAGCAGCCAGGAACCTGGAACCTGTGGAGTCAGCAGCGGCCAAGAGCCTGGAGCCCATTAGGCCAGCAGCAGCCAGCAGCCAGAGCCGATGGGGCTAGCGGCAACTGAGAGCCTCTGGGGCCAGCAGCAGCCAGGAACCTGTGGCCTGCAGAGCCAACGGCAGCCGGGAACCCATGGTGTCAGCAATGGCTGAGAGCCTGGAGCTCACGGGGCCAGTAGCAGCCGGGAATGCACAGGGCCAGCAGTGGACGGGAGCCTGCAACCCGTGGGGCCGGCAGCCAGCAGAGCCAGTTTAACCATGTAACCGATGGAATTTCCATCGGTTACATGGTTAATAATTTTTAACATTTTTATATCCCTAATTTATATACTATTTACAGTATTATCAAATACTGCTGCAAGATCAAGAAGCAAGCATAATACACGAGAATGGTTAAAACACAGTTTTTCACCCCTATCTATGTTGTCATGACTAAGCAGTTTTTAAAGGCCATCAGGCATGTGTTATTACCAGGCCTCCCTGCATGGCAGAATTTAGTACCATTGATAAGACCTTTTATGAGATGTAATTAGGCCTGCTCTGCACTAGTTGGTGGCTTAACTGTTGTGGCCTTTCTTTCCTCATTTGTCTCTTCTCTGTTTTCCATTACGTGAGTGATGGCTTAGTGTATGATAAGGTGTCCCTGTATTCTGTTTCTCACTGAGTCCTCCCAGTTTGTTGGATTAACACTTCCCTTTTTAAAAAGTGTACCATCAGTAGATCTTTGCAGCACTTCCACTGCTCTCTGTGAGCCCTTCTTCCCTGAGGGTACGTCTACACTTACCCCCCAGTTCGAACTTGGGAGGCAAATGAAGGCGACCGAAGTTGCTAATGAAGCGCGGGATTTAAATATCCGGCGCTTGATTAGCATAGTCGGATATGCTGGTCGCCATTTTGGAAATTGACTAGCCCGATTTAACTTGCTGCGTATAGACGCAGTACTCCGAGAAAAACCCCTTAACTCAAATTAACTGGTACAATGAGGAGCTGTGGTAGTCATCTGCTAAAAGGTTTTAGGGTGCTTTGCAGGTCCGCCTCTGTGTGTGCGAGAATGATGCAGTCATCTGCATACTGAAAGTCAGTGATGCCAGTTCTCATAATCTTAGATTTTGTTTGGCAATGTCAGAGACTGAATATTGTATGGATGGTTAACTCCTTAATCTCAATTCCGTCAGGAAGGAGCTCAGAGATGAGAATCAGAATCACAGCAAGGTAAATGGAGAAGAGTGCTGGAGCAATGAAACTGCAAATGATAAACGGTCCATTCTCTGAGCTGTTGCACAGAGAGTAGTCTTCAAATCATGGAATAGTCTGATGATGAAAATAAATTTCTGTGGACAGTCACCTTCTCTAGGACATAACAACTGATAGAGTTAAAGGCCTGCCTTGGTTAGATCTGTGAATGCCAGGAACAGTTCTAAGTATTGCTTTCTATGCTCTCCTGAATCTGTCATGCCACAGAGATCATGTCACTTGTGCCTCAGGATGGCCAGAAGCCATCTATGATTTGGGGGAGGGGACTTCTTCAGCAAAGAGAGAGAAGGGTTTGAGAGATCTGGGCAAGGATCTTTCATGTGACGGAGTAGAGGGCAATACCTCTGTAGCTTCTGCCCAAAGATTTGTCTCCATTCTTGAATTTTATAACAACTTTGGCATTCTTAAAGTCAAGTGGAATTTCTTTGCCGGTCCAGATTTTGTGAACAGTTTGGCAAAGTTTGTGCTGAAGCACTGCTCCACCAGCTTTAAAATCTTCATCTGGGATGTTGTTTGGGCCTGGTGTCTTGTGATTTTTTTTGTCCAGCTGATGGCATGCTGGACTTTCTTAGAAGATGGGGGATCAGTAAGCTATTCCATTGCTGAGCATTGTGGAATAGATTCAGTAATGTATTAGGAGAGTCTGTGGACTCATGAGAGTTATCCTTCCAACATTGTTTAGTAGTTGCATTGTCCTTGAGGATAGAGCCATCCTGGGAACATTGGTGGCTTCTCATGTCATCCTGGTCTATGAACACAAAGGCCTTCTCTTGCCACCTCTTATTTTTGATGTCACATAGCCTCCTTTGGAGAAGGTGATAAGTCTCATGTTTTCATTAGTTAGGGGAATAATTTTGCCAGTTATAGAATGCAGTTATCTGTTGAATTAATGCTAGGATTTCCTCATTGTTTTTGTCAAACCAGTCTTGGTGCTGATGAGTGAAATATCCTATAGCAGTGTTTCTCAAACTGGAGTCTGCAGTGGTACTCTGGGGATCTGCTGGCCCCACTGATCAACTCCTTTCCCTTCCTCCCTCCCCTGCTCCCAGTGCTTTCTGACTGTTGGGGAATAGTTGTTCTATGTCAGTGGTTCCCAACCTGTGGTCCGCGATGGTACTGTACGGGGGTCTGCTGGCAACCAGCAAGTCTCTCAGCCCATGCTGCTCCCCAAGCCACGGCTAGCAACACAGGTTGAAGGACGCGCTGGCTGCCAGTGCAGAGCCCCTCAGCTAAGCTGAGAGGCTCCGTGCCAGCAACCAGCTGTTCCTCAGCCCGCACTGCTTCCTAAGTGGGCTGAAGGATGCAGCTCAGGAAACAGCATGGGCTGAGGAATATACAGGCTGCAGTCACAGCTATATAGTTTGGGGGTTCCATAAAATTTTAATAGATTGTAAAGGGTTCCGTTGGCTTGAAAAGGTCGGGAGCCACTGTTTATGACATTCACAAAGCATTTGGATGGAAAGAGAAGAGTGGGGAAGGGGGACAGAAAGAAGTGGGGAAGAGGAGGGATAGAGGAGAGGAAAGAGGGGAAGTGGGAGTGGGACTTTGGGGGTCTGCAAAAAAAATTAAATCAAATTGGTTGTCCTCAGGTTGCTAAAGTTCAAGAATAGTTGTCCTATAGTTTTACCGCATGCACTGTGAATGGTATTTTTAAGTTGATCTCAGTTTTCTTGAATGTCAATGATGTTATCAGACAAGTTAGAGAGTTTTTCAGATAGGTAGAAAAAAATACAAGCCTAGTGGCATTTTAAAGACTGACAAATTTATTAGGGCATAAGCTTTTGTGAAGTACAACTCACTTCTTCAGATGCTTGAAGAGAAAAGAAAAGGAAAAAGGAATGTATAGAGAGATGGGAGTTTGACATCAGTGTTAATTAAATTGTAATGGAGGTGCCTCATCTCCAACAATGGTTAGAATGTGAGAGTACCTAAAGAGAAAATTACTTACTGTAATGAGAGCCATTCCATGTCTCTATTTAAACCTCTTTTGATGGTGTCAAATTCAAATATCCATTCCAGTTCAGCAGTTTTTCATTGCAGTCTGTTTTTGAAAGGTTTTTTTGCCTGAGAAAGGCAACTTCCAATTATGGGTACATCTAGACTACATTCTTCTTTCGAAAGGAGATATACAAATTCGGCGCTAATTCCTCTTCCTTAAAAAATGAGGTATACAAGGTGCTGTCTGAACTGCTTTCACTTTCAGAAAAAACACTTTCGAAAAAGCGATCGGAAGAAGATATACAAATTAGTGCTGAATTTGCATGTCTTCTTTCGAAAAAAGAACGTAGTCTAGATGTACCCTAGGTGTCCAGGGCAGTTACAGTGTTCCCCCACTGGTTTTTGTATGTCTGATTTGTGTCCATTTATTTTTGTGTGAAACAGTCTGGTTTGTCCAGTATACATGGCTGAGGGGCATTGCTGGCATTTGATGATTTATATCACATTAGTAGATGTGTTTGTGAATGAGCCTATACTAGCATAGATGATGTGATTAGGCCCTGTGATGTTGTCACCAGGATAGATCTGTGGACAAAGTTAGCAGTGTGGTTTATTACAGGGTTGGGTTCCTGGGTTAGTGTTTCTGTTGTGGGATGTGAAGTTGATGGTAAGTATTTGTCTCAGGTTGGGGGGCTGTCTGTAAGAGAGGACTGGCCTGCATCCCAAGTTCTGTGAGATCAAGGGGTCGTGATGTAAGATAGGTTGTAGATCTTTGATGATGCATAAGAGAGGTAAAACCTCTGGAGACTGTAGATAATGATTAGTGGCATTTTGTTGTTTTCTTTGTTGGTTGGTAGAATGTCTCATAGCTGATGTGGTCTTGAAGTGCAGGTTGTCCCGGGGAAAGAGGACTTCTTCAGTCCTCTCTCACTATTGCAGCAGCTAGGGGCCAGGTGCGAAGCACCTCTCCATAGCTGCTGCAGCTCCAGCAGACGCAGCTTGGGGAGCAGTGCATGTCCCCTGGTTGAGGCAGGTCCTGATTCATCTGCCCCATGTGCTCCCCAGCTAAAGTGAAGAATGCAGCAAACTGTGCACTTTCCCCTCGCTTCCTGATGAAAGGGAACAACCAGAAATATTTTCATATGAATTTGGGGGAGGGGAGAAGCTTCAGCCCCCTCTAAAAAATGCCTGGGGTGGGAGGCTCAGAGTTGGTGAAGTCCTGGATGGGTTGGGAGGCAGACCTCCAGCCAGCTCCTTTCACCTTCCTGGTGGTGAGTCTCTCTCTTTCCTGTATAGTTTTCTGAGAAGCAATCCCATTCCAGGCATACCCCATTTTCCTGTCACAACCAAACCCCTTACTTCATTTAAGTTATGATAAAAGGAAGCTGTATACTGAATTTGGTGGACCTAGCTCTTACCATTTATGAGGCGTTACCCTTCCTCTTACCTTTAGTTAAAGCAAGGTAAGGATTTGGTTGTGTCAGAGAAATGGGATGTGCCTGGAATGGGATTGTTTTCCATAAAAGAGAGGACTGCTAGGAGGCATAGTTATACTGCAGAGTGAGCACAGGGGGATGGCCACACCAGTAAGAGTGGGCAGCCGGGGCTCTGCATATTGCAGACCACTAGCCACAGATAATTGGTCCCCCATACCTCAAAGCCTCAGGCAAAACCCTTCTGTCTACCCACCCTTGGCCATAGCACCGGACCTGAGGGAGTAGGAGCCTCCCAGCTTTCCACCTTGACTCCTGCACCCCCTGCCCTGAGCCCCCAAACATACCCAATCCGTTACCCTGAGTACCCTCTACACCAATCTCCTGCCCTATACACTCATTTAAATACAGCATGTATATTGTCCTTTTAATTTTCAAGAAAACCCAGTTGATATAGTTAAAGACCAGAGCAATACTGGGAACCTCTGCTAGTAGAAAATAAGTGCTGGGTCATCACTATAAGATCTATAGGTGGACTTGGTTTCTTCAACCTCAACTGTAAACATTTAAATCATACGCAGATTTAAATTTAGAACCAATACCATTCAATTTGCATATAGACAGATACATCACAAGGAGAAAAAAAAACAGAAAAGAAACTAGTCTACTAGGGATGTAATAGTATAGTTGATTAACCAATAAGCAAAAGCTTATAGGTTAATACTATAGACTACACTCATTCCCCCCCCCCCCCATCACTTGCCAGTACATTTTTTAGCAGGCTGACCAGCAGCCCAGCTTAGTCCTGGCTTGCACTGGGTCCTGGACCTGCCCCTGCTGCAGCTCTGCATTTTAAAATGTATTAGGAGCCAGGCAGGCAGGCACCCCAGCTCAGTTCTGGCTCCCGCTAGTTCCGGGAGCTCAGACCCCTCGCCCCCCGGCCGGGGCTAGCCAGGGTCTATAGAATAGTCAACTAACAGATAAGAATTCATGAGGTTATTGATTATTCAATTAACTGATATTAAACATCCCTAGTGTCTACCTTCCCCCAAGAGAGGTGCAGGATTGGAATAGCAAAATCATGGATATTAATTGTGGAAACTTGCACTGTGTGTGCATTAATTTATCATTAAAATTAGCTATCACAACATCACTTTTGTGAATAAATGAACCTTTTAAAAACAGACAAAAATAGAATGCTCAGTACAACTGCCACAACACATACTACTCGGGGTATGTCTACATTACAGTGTTATTTCGAAATATTGTGTCTAGACACAAAATGCATTTTGAAATAGCATTTTGCTATTTTGAAATAGCGCGTCCAAACTGATAGGATGCTGAATCGCATTTAAGGCCGGCCGGAACCAGTTCTGGCAGGGTGTCAGATCAGGAGTTAGCCTCAGACAGCAGCCACACAAGGTATCTGAGACCTGTGCTTAAAGGGACCCTCCCGGACAGCCAGTTCTAAGGTTTCCCTGCTTGCTTGTCTTCCTCAATGAGGGACAGCAAAGCATTTTTTTCTCTGCATGCTCTGGTTGCCCTCACTCAGGACACCACAGCACTCTGCAGCATGGAGCCGGAGCGGCCCCTGGGCACTCTGGTGCTTCTCCTGGACGTGTTGCTGCGAGCCTGGCAGCACGTTCTGCAAGCAGTAACAGTCTCCCTGGTGTGCCCCGCTGGGAACTTGTGCCTCATTCCTCCCTCACGTCCTTCCACTTACCCCTCCTCCTGCTGTACAATAAAAGACACGGGTTCATTACAACAAAGCCCCTTTATTGAACAAAACTGGGGTGGGAGGCAATGAAACTGAGGTGAGACTGGGGAAAGAAGGTGGGAGAAGTGGAAACCTGGGAAGAGGGAGCTGGCAGGGGGAGGAGAAGCTCAGGGTTCGGGGTCTCGCCAGCCCAACTGTCTCCCAGCACCTTGAGTGTGGGGGGGCCTTGGCATTCCTGTGGGTGTGGGGAGAGTGGGGAGGATGAAGCAAGAGGGGGAGAAGGAGTGGGAGGAGAAACGGTAGCTGGGGAGGCAGCAGGAGGAGGCAGTAAGCTTTGCCCCAGGGTCGATGACCACCTGGAGGGCACGGACCATCCTGACCCCCAGGATGTGGTCCACGGCATCAAAATAGGGGCAGGGGTCTGGGTCTGCCCCTGTTTGGGAGCTGCCCCCTGTGGCCCTAGCATATGCCTGCCACAGCTCCTTTATTTTCATGCGAACTTGCTCCTGGGTTTGCATGTGGCATTTGGTGGCCAGGCTGGCAGCCATCCACTTGTAGACAGTTGCATTCTTCATTTAGTGCAGAGGTCATGGACAGTGGAGGCATCCCCCCAACCTGAATTAGGTCCCTGATCTCCACACTGGACCAGGTAGGTGCTCGCCTTTTCCGGCCCCTGGCTGGTTCCTGGGAGCTGGCAGACTGGTCCTGCGGATCAGTGGAGGGCTGGCTGGCACTGGCTGCCTGGCTCATGCTGGGGCCGCTGGGTCAGGGGCAGTGACTGCTGGCTCTGGGCTGGCAGGCTTAGAGCTGGCACAGGCACTGTGTCCAGAGTCTACCCCTTTAAGGAATCCGGGGAGACGGGGAAGGAAAGGAGTTTTCTTGATTGTGCCCAGAGTGGCCAGCAGGGCACCCTGGGAAGGGCTGGAGGTCCCCTATTTTGAAATAAGCATCTACCCAGCACTTATTTTGAAATAGCAATTTCAAAATTGGTGCTATTCCTCATGGAATTGGGTTTACCAATTTTGAAATAAGCCCTCTGCTATTTTGATTTAATTTCGAAATAGCAGCTTGGCTATGTAGACGCTGGTAAAGTTATTTCAAAATAACGACTGTTATTTCAAAATAACTTTGCTGTGTAGACATACCCGTAGACACAAAATAGGTTAATCAATTGTCGGATTCTATACATTTCAATAGGCACTGGAAGCAAGCTACCTCTATAGTTAAAATTCAGTACTTTCTATATAACTTCCTGTTTTCATAGGCACAGAACTTTTTGAAATATTTGCCTTTTCAGCTGAAATTTTCTGTTTTCAAGTGCCTTCCCAAGTTAGTTGTTTAGAAAAGTCAACTTTTTTGTGAAAAATAAACTTTATCCATTGTAAAAGACCATATTTGTGCTTTCGTAGAAGTCACAGGAAAAATGCCTAAAACACTGTTGCAAGAAGTTTTATTTCTGAGATGCAACAGAAGTATAAATTGTTTTCATTTATCTCAGGGTAACCTAACTTTGTTGATGACCATATACATAATGGCTGTGTCTAGACTGGCAAGTTTCCTACAAAAGCAGCTGTTTTTGCGGAAAAACTTGCCAGCTGTCTACACCGGCCGCTTGAATTTCTGCAAGAACACTGATGATCTCATGTAAGAAATCAGTGCTTCTTGCGGAAATACTATGCTGCTCCCATTCAGGCTAAAGTCCTTTTGTGCAAAAGCTTTTTCTTTCAGTTTTCTATTTTAGAATTGTAAATAAAGCACTTGCTTACTATGGCAACATCTTTTGCGCAAAAGGGCCAGTGTAGACAGCTCAGATTTGTTTTGCGCAAAAAAGCACCGATCGCGAAAATGGCAGTCGGGGCTTTTTTGCGCAAAAGCGCGTCTAGATTGGCACGGACGCTTTTCCACAAAAAGTGCTTTTGCGGGAAAGAGTCCGTGCCAATCTAGACGCTCTTTTCTGCAAATGCTTTTAACGGAAAACTTTTCCGTTAAAAGCATTTGCGGAAAATCATGCCAGTCTAGACGTAGCCAATAAGTTTGCTAACTAGTTCACTGTTTGGATCTGTGCAAGTTTCTTTGTGTAGTTGATGGATTTCCACTCCAAACAGCTGAATGCAGTGCCTTGCAAGCTTTTTATTTCACTGTTGATCATCTTTATTCGAAAAATCCCCCTACATATTATACATACTCAAAAGTGGGGAGGAAAATCTTAAATCACATCTAGTTCAGGCCCTGAAGCAAGTGGAGGTCTGTTCCTCATAGTATATTCTCCAGTGCTTTGTTCCAAATTTTACATTCACAGTTGTTATTGGTGAGGTTCAAATTCTCTGATCTTAATCATGCAAAATTCCTGCAAAGTTTTCTTGAGTAGGGATTGCAGGATTAGGCCCAGAGGTTGGTATATTTCTTTCAGTTTTCTATTTTAGAATTGTAAGTAAAGCACTTGCTTACTATGGCAACAGTTACTGTAAAATTAAATGCATATTTAGGGACTTTCAATTGAAATTGTATTACCTGGTAGACTACTCCATGAAAACCATTATATTCTTGTGCATGTGCCTTACATACTTACACAAGGAGAATTATTTGCATGTGCCCATACACAGAAATATTCTCACACATATACATTAATGGCATAGGTCCTATAGAAGAATCTGCCAGGTAAATAATAGAAATTTTAAAATTCTTTACAATTGTGATTATACATTTCTTGCACTTATTGCCATAGGAACAAGATGTTTTATTTAGAAATGTGCAAAGTATTTATTACATATGCTCACATATAGTGTGTATAAATACGTACAACACACACACATACATAATGTAATGTTTCCCTTGGAACATCCATTATATGAAAACAGCCTTTCATTTTATTTATGTTACCAGTTTTACAGTGCTTATTATGATAGGAGATTCAATTTCATGTATTTATTTTTTAATTGTACTGCCATAGTGGCTGTCACTAGTCTACCTTTAATAGACCACATATTAAACATTCAATACAGCCAAAAATTAACAACCAAAACCAGAACAAAACACATAAGCACCACAGAATCAATTCACAACAAAACTATATCAAAACAGAATTCAGAGTTGATGAGTGCAAATTGATGCATGTTGAAAAACATAATCCCAACTATACATACAAAATGATGGGATCCTACATTAGCTGTTACTACTCAAAAATCTGATCTTGGTATCATGGATAGTCCTTTGAAAATATCTGCTCAATATGTAGGAGTAGTTAAAAACCCTAACTGTTAGGAACCATTAAGAAATACACAGCAAGATAGAAAGCATCATAACACCGTTATTTAAATCCATGATATGCCCGGGAGCCCAGGACAGGGGATTGACCTCTGGGAGCTCAGCGCGGTTCGGGTGGAATCCCCTCTGAGCCGGCAGTGTACACTATTGCTGCCAACAGAGCCCTGGGCTGGGACCTGGTGGAGTGGGAGGGTCAGGTCCCCCTATCGCCCCCACCTCACGGAAACCTAGCTCCCAGGTCCATCAGGAGACTTAACTGTGAGCCAGGCCTGCAAGGTCATCTGTACCCTGAGGAGGGAGCAATATTAGTGACTAAGCCACAGAGGCCGTATGTACCCTAATAGGGATGGACTAGATTTGTGATTGGGTCCGAGAGGCCATATATATCATAATAAGGGTGGACTAGGTTTGTGACTAAGCCCCAGAGGCCGTATTGGCCCTAATAGAAGGGAAAACAGCTTTGGGACTAAAGCCTGTAAAGCTAAACTACCCTGACACTAGGGGCCACACTTGGCAAGGGACAACAAGGGGTGTTCCGGGTGCTAGGACACCCCATGACACCTGCCATACCCCGAAATTGGGATATCTGCCTTTTTGTTCTTGGCGTTGGTGTTTCTGCTAATGCTTGTACTTTGCCAACCAATGGTCATAACTTTCCCACAATGTACCCAAGATAACTTACCTCTTCCTTTCCAAAGTAGTACTTTGTGGGTTCACCTTGAGGCCTGCTTCCCATAGGGCCTGAAGGACTTCCTTGAGGTGATGTAGGTGGTCTTCCCATGTACTATTGTAGATGACAATGTTGTCTATAAAAGTAGCGGCAAACTTTTCATGTGGTTCCAACAGTTTGTTCATTAGCCTCTGGAAGGTGGCAGTTGCCCCATGCAATCCAAAGGGCATGGTGATAAACTGATAGAGACCAAAGGATATGGGGAAGGCTGTCTTCGCCCTTGAGTTAGGCACGAAGAGAATTTGCCAGTACCCTTTTGTCAAATCAATAGTGGATAAGTACTTGGCCCCTCCTAGGTTTTTCAACAGTTCTTCCACCCAGACCGTTGCATAGGCACTGAAGCGGGATACAGCATTGACTTTGAAGTTGATGCAGAACTTGATAGCCCCATCAAGTTTTGGTACTAAGACAGTAGAACTTCTCCACCCACTCCTCAATTCTTCAGTCATGCCCATCTCAACAATTGTCTTAAGCTCCTGTCAGATGGCATCCCACATCTTCCTTGGTAGGGATCGGTGCACGTCTCTCACCTTCTGTCCTGGTTCTTGGAGCAGCTGGTACAGGAACCCACAAGGGGAGAGGCAATTTTCTATTTAGTCCTGAGTGGAGCGCAGGATCAGGTCCAGGAGATAACCGTTACAGGACCGCTTGGGAATAGTGACCATAATATAATAACAATTAACATGCCTGGGGTGGGAAGAACACCTCAGCAGTCCAGCACTCTGGCATTTAATTTCAAAAGGGGGAATTACACAAAAGTGAGGAGGTTAGTTAAACAGAAATTAAAAGGCACAGTGACAAGAACCAAATCCCTGCAAGCTGCATGGAAACTTTTTAAAGACACCATAATAGAAGCCCAATTTAAATACATACCCCAAATTTAAAAACATTGCAAGAGACCTAAAAAAGAGTCACCGTGGCTTAACCATCACGTAAAAGAAGCAGCGAGGGTCAAAAATGCATCTTTTAAGAAGTGAAAGTCCAATCCTAGTGCGATAAATAGAAAGGAACATAAACACCGTCAAATCAAGTGTAAAAATATAATAAGAAAAGCAAAAAAAGATTTTGAGGAACAGCTAGCCAAAAACTCAAAAAGGAATAACAAAATGTTTTTAAGTACATTAGAAGCAGGAAGCCCGCTAAAAAACCTGTGGATCCCCTAGACTATCAAGATATAAAAGGAGCAATCAAGGACGATAAAGCCATTGCAGAGAAACTAAATGATTTCTTTGCTTCAGTCTTCACGGCTGAGGACGTTAGGGAGATTCCCAAATCTGCACCGTCCTTTGTGGGTGAAGAATCTGAGGAACTGTCCCGGATTGAAGTGTCATTAGAGGTGGTTTTGGAACAAATAGAAAAACTTAATGTCAGCAAATCTCCGGGACCAGATGACATTTATCCAAGGGTTCTAAAAGAACTCAAATGGGAAATTCCTGAACTATTATCTGTGGTTTGTACCCTATCCTTTAAATCGGTTTCCGTACCTAATGATTGGAAGGAAGCTAACATGACACCAATATTTTAAAAGGGCTCTTGAGGCGATGCTGGTAATTACAGACCAGTAAGTCTAACTTCAGTACCAAGCAAATTAGTCGAAACAATAGTAAAGAATAAAATTGTGAGGCACGTAGAAGAACATAATTTGTTGATCAAAAGTCAACATGGTTTCTGTAAAGGGAAATCATGTCTTACTAATCTATTAGAGTTCTTTGAAGGGGTTAACAAACATGCAGACAAGGGGGATCCAGTAGATATAGTATACTTAGATTTTCGGAAAGCCTTTGACAAGGTCCCTCACCAAAGGCTCTTGTGTAAATTACATTGCCATGGGATAAGAGGGAAGGTCCTTTCTTGGATTGAGAACTGGTTAAAAGACAGGAAACAAAGGGTAGGAATAAATGGTAAATTTTCAGAATGGAGAGGGGTAACTAGTGGTGTCCCCCAAGGGTCAGTCCTGGGACCAATCCCGTTCAACTTATTCATAAATGATCTGGAGAAAGGGGTAAGCAGTGAGGAGGTAAAGTTTGCGGTTGACACCAAACTGTTTAGGATAGTCAAGACAGAAGCAGACTGTGAGGGACTCCAAGAAGATCTCACCAAACTGAGTGATTGGGCAACAAAATGGCAAATGTAATGTGGATAAGTGCAAAGTAATGCACATCAGGAAAAATAACCCCAACTATACGTACAGTATGTTGGGGGCTAATTTGGCTATGACAAATCAGGAAAGAGATCTTGGAGTTATCATGGATAGTTCCCTGAAAACTTCTACACAGTGTGCAGCAGCGGTCAAAAAGGCAAATAGGATGTTAGGAATTAAGAAAGGGATAGAAAATAAGACACAGATTATCTTACTGCCCCTGTATAAAACTATGGTACGCCCACATCTTGAATACTGTGTACAGATGTGGTCTCCTCACCTCAATATATTTTGGCCTTGGAAAGGGTTCAGAAAAGGGCAACTAAAATGATTAGGGGTTTTGAACGGGTCCCATATGAGGAGAGGTTAAAACAACTGGGACTTTTCAGTTTAGAGAAGAGGAGACTGAGGGGGGATATGATAGAGGTATATAAAATCATGAGTGGTGTGGAGAGGGCTGATAAAGAAAAGTTATTTATTAGTTCCCATAATAGAAGAACTAGAGGACACCAAATGAAGTTAATGGGTAGCAGGTTTAAAACTAATAAAGTTCGTCTGCACACAACGTGTAGTCAACCTGTGGAACTCCTTGCCAGAGGAGGGCTGTGAAGGCTAGGACTATAACAGAGTTTAAAGAGAAGCTAGATAATTTCATGGAGGTTAGATCCATAAAAGGCTATTAGCCAGGGGATAGAAATGGTGTCCCTGACCTCTGTTTGTCAGAGGCTGGAGATGGATGGCAGGAGACAAATCACTTGATCATTGTCTTCGGTCCACCCTCTCTGGGGTATCTGATGTTGGCCACTGTCGGCAGACAGGCTACTGGGCTAGATGGACCTTTGGTCTGACCCAGTACGGCCATTCTTATGTTCTTTCACAATGTGGTGGTCAATCAGGTTCGTCCATCCTGGGTGGGTTGATAAAACATCTTGGAAGGCCTCTAGGAGTTGTACTTGGTTCCATTGTAAGGGACTGAGACTTTCCCTCGACTCTGCCAGTTTTGAGTCTAGCGGTTCACTTGCTAAAGTGCCTAGTTCCAATTTAGGGGGTGCTAGAGCAATAAACATGGCTTCTTGAGTCTTCCAGGTCTTCAATATGTGCATACCTCCTTTTGGTACCCCGGCAGTCTAACTTCATAGTCCACTGGTCCCAAATGGCATACCACTTCAAAGGAGCCCTGCCATTTGGCTAGGAGCGTTTATTCTGTGGAGGGTAACCATAACAACACCCGGTTGCCTTTCTCAAAGCTATGGATTCTAGACACCCCAGTAATACTGTTTTTCTTGTGCTTGTTGAGCATGTATTAGGTTCTCTCATGCAAAGGTATCTAACCTCTGAAGCCACTCTTAGGGTATGTCTACACTGCCACCCTAGTTCGAACTAGGGTGGCTAATGTAGGCATTCGAACTTGCAAATGAAGCCAGGGATTTAAATATCCCGGGCTTCATTTGCATGTTTCCAGGCGGGCGCCATTTTTAAATGCCCGTAGTTCGAACTACCTGCCCGCGGCTGCACACGGAACAGACTAGGTAGTTCGAATTAAAGCTCCTAATTCGAACTACCATTATTCCTCCTGCAAGGAGGTTTAATGGTAGTTCAAATTGGGAGCTTTAATTCATACTACCTAGTCCATGCCGTGTAGACATACTCTTAGAGACGTAGCACATATTGGGTGGTGACAAGCACCCAGGTTTCCTGAGTCTCCCAGTCCTCCCTTAATAAATCAAGTATACCCTGTGCATAGGCATGCGCAGCACATTTCATTAGGGTGTGTACCCAAAGAATTTTTTTTAAATGTACTCTTTGACCCCCCATTAGCCACATCCTCTGGCCCCTATTAGCCACACCTCTGGAAGTAATACTTTCGGGGCCATATGAACACATGACCAGAAATAAAAGGTGTCATGTGACCTCCCCCTCCCCCCCCCAAGGACTTTTCCCATCATCCTCTTACCAATAGGGATTAGTTTGGCCCTCACCAAACCCCCCTCATGCAACTATCCTGCAATTGCATTAACCCAATGTGTGGGACATTAACTCTGGGGCAGAGAGGCTGGGGGAAATGTTCCCTCTAAGAGTTTCCTCCCATGAGCACAGTACATTTTGTGTTATGCACCAGTACTGAGTTTGTGGCTTGTTTGGATGTGCCACTGTGGCACCCAAGTTATTAATAAGTATCTTATAAACCTCTACCTTTCCCCTCTGCTGCCAGGTCTCCTCCCCTTGCTCCATCAGCTCCCCTGGTGCCTGCTGCCTCCCCCAACCCCTCACCCACCTCTGCTGTCCTGACTCCTGCCCTTCTCACTGCCCTCAGCCTTCCTGAGACCTGTCCTCCTCCACCAGCCCTTCTCTCCCCTCATGTGCCCACTCCTCCACTCTGATCATGTGAGCTACCCCCCCAACACCTCCCTCTACATACCTGCCCTGCCTCTCTCCTCTGGTGCTGGTCCCTCCCCTGCAGGTGTCTGCCCTTCTGCTTCACCCCCAGAATCCCCTGGCACCTGCACCTTCCCTTACCCCTGCACCCTCCTGGTGCCTCTCCCTTCCCTCACTGCCCCCTCCCCCTTTGCGCTCTTTTTCCCTGATTCCCACCCCCTCACCATCCTCTGCCCCCATTCCTCTAATGCCCTGGTGCCCTCAAACATGCCTTGCTCCATCTCCACCTTCCTCATGCCCACCCCTTCTTTCAAGCCTTCTCCCAGCACCTCCCCTTCTCCCCTCTAGCCCCCAAAACCCTTCCCCTCTCCTCTCCTAGCATCATCCTGTCCCCCCTTCTCACTGACACTTCCCCTCCTGCCCTTTTCCTCATTGTCTCCACTTGGCCCCCTGGCATTGGTCTCTCTCCTCCACCCTGTCCCTTGGTGCTTTCTCCTTTCTTCTCCTGACCTGCCTCCCTCCCCTCAGCACAAGCCCCTTCCTTTCTGACCCTTTCCCCCTATTTTTCCCTCCTCCTCCAGCAGCCACCAGCTGGTCTATAACAGAGTTCTAGGGTCGCCCTGACTATCACCCTTCTGGTGTTCCCCCTACTCTGTCTTTCTTAGGTTTCTCAGCCTCCTTTTGGGCCACAAACCCCCATCCCGCAGTCTCTGGTTCCCAAAGTTCCGGCAGTCTTCCCATCACTTGGTGCCTGCACCAGGTTTGACTCGTAGGATTGCCAGGTTTCCAGTTTTTGGGCCCTCTGTCTGGTAAAAAAAATCCAGAAAATACCCAACACATGCAATGTCTGGTATTTCCTGGTTTTCCGGCTGGGTGCCAGACTGAAGCCTGGTGCCGGCGGTGGGAGGAATGACTGTAAAGTGGGGTGCGATTGGCACTGGGAGCCTCTAGTTGAGTCTAATGTCTTGGGGAAGAGGAGAAGCACTGTTCCTGAGCATGTTGTGGAGCTGCAGCTGGTAGGGTTACCAGGTAGACCGCTCCCAAAAAAACCAGACACACTTGATCATGGACCAGTGGGAGGGACTGGACGGGGTGGGGGATGGCCAGGAGGAAGTGGGGGTGGGAAGCAGAGCTGGCGGGGAGTTAGGGGCTGCAGGGCTGGCCTGGAGGAAGGGGGCCTGGAGGAAGGAGGTACAGGAAGCAGAGCTGGGGGTGGGAGGGTCAAGGAATGCCGAGTTGGCCAAGAGGCACACCCCCTGCCTTACCGCCCGGGGTTTAAACTTACCTTGCTTGCCTGGGAGGCGGGGTGATGCTGCTGCTCCCTGCCGCCTGTTTCTGTGGGGTCCTAAGATCCGCCGGTTTTGGCCGCACATGAGTGGCAAACCCGGCACAGTGTCCGTTCCCTAGCGCACCAGGGCGGCCCTTTGAAATGTGCGCATGCCTATGACCCATAGAGAAACTTGAAGGGAGAAAATCCTGTTTAGGTTTGAGGGACTTCCTTTTTGGCAAAGAGAAGGGTCGGTAGGAGTGTGTCCCCATGTTGTAGGTCGTCTTCTACAAACTTACTTAGCATTGATTTGAGGGTGCCATTAAATTGTTCCACAAGTCCGTTTGTCTAGGGGTGATATGCTGATGTTCAGAGGGTTTGAATGTGCATGAGCCGACACAACTCGGCAATCAGCTTGGAGGAGACATCGGTATCCTGATCGGTCAAGATTTCTTTGGGTATCCCCACCTTAGCAAATATCTTCACTAACTCATTTGCTATATTCATCACAGTTGCTACTTTAAGTGGCACAGCCTCTGGATAGTGGATTGAGTAATCTGCTATCATCAGAATGAAACGATCCCCCATTTTCCTCTTTTCTAATGGGCCGACAATGTCCATCGCTCAAACAGTACACATATGACCAGCAGAGGTATGAGGGGGGCCTTGGGTATGCCTTAGGCCCAACTCGTTGACATTCTGGGCACGAAGCACAGTAGTCCCGGGACTTCTTGGTGTATACCCGGCCAAAAGAACCAGCATGCCACTCACTGGAGGGTCTTTTCCCTACCTAGGTGTCCTGCCCAGCAGGTGGTGCAGGCCAAATGTAGGAGGTTTCAGCGTCACCTCTGGGGGACCAGTAACTGGTATATCTCCTCTCATGTCTGGGGGTCTGCTGCCATCTGATAGAGTCGGTCTTTCCGAATCTCAAAACATGGCATCGATGGGTGTGTTGCCTCCTTTGTTTCCTCTGGGTAGTGGATCTTAGCCTGCTCCGATGCACAGCTCAGAGTTTGATTTTCCCTTTGTTCTTGCAGAAAGTTTACGTGCCTCTCCAGTTCTACCTGGACATCCTTCTTTGGTGGGTTTTCACCTGAGTCTGGGTCTATCGTGGATCCTGGACCATTAGAAGGACCTTCTTGGGGGTCTGTCTCCATGGGAAGCCCCAGCATCCTCCCTCCTGGATCCCCGAGGTTGCCATTTTCTCATAGGGCAATAGTTGTACTCCCTCATGACCTCTTGAAACATGGGCCAATTTCATCCTAATACCACTGAGTATGTCAGCTAGTGGGCCACCCCTTCCAAGGGGAGCTCCTTCCAGCCCCAAATCTCAACGTTTATAAGGATGGTCAGGTAGGGATGTACATCTCCGTGGAGACATTGGAGATTGAGCATCTTCTCAGCTAGCTGGAGGTCTGGTACCAGGCCTTCCAGTATAATAGTCAGGCTGCAGTCAGAGTCCCCCAGAACAATAGCTTCCACGCCTTCCACTGCCACCAGGATCACCAATTTTCCAGGTTGAGGGCCCCATGCCTGACAGCCTGCCACCCAAACCTGTCCATAGTTGCAATCCATATATGGGCAGTCCTTCCAGAAGTGTCCCCCTTGGCTGCAATCCTGACAACTGTCTTGGGGGCCTGTAGATTGGGGATCACCTTAGGCAGACTCCTGGGATGTTCTGGGTCACCGCTCTTTGGTGTTGTGTCCTGGAGATCTTGGCTTGCTGGGTATAGTATGTACGTGGGGGATCCCACCGCTTCCCTCTCCCAGGACCCTCTTGTTTCCTTGAGCTCTCTGATGCCGAGGTTGGGCTCCGGTTTCTTCTGCTGCTAGGTAATCTTCCATTAGGGTTACCGCCGCTGTCAGCATAGATGGCCAATGTCGTTGCACCCATTTCTTGGCTCCTGGAGGGAGTACCTATATGAATTGCTCAGGGCTACTATCTCTGTGACTTGGGATCTGGTTAAGCCCTCTGGGTTCAGCCACTTCCAGCAGTGGTCCCGGATTCATTGTGCAACAGCCCGAGGTTATGCTCCAGTGGGGTACCCTTCTTTACACAACCTCTGCCGATAAGTCTCTGGGCTGATACCCATACTGTCTAAAATAGCCACCCTTACCGATGGATACTCCAGTGCGTCTCGGGAGTCTAGATTATGATATGCAGTCTCATAGACTTTAAGGTCAGAAGGGACCATTATGATCATCTAGTCTGACTCCCTGCACAGTGCAGGCCACAGAATCTCACCCACCCCTCCCACACTAATCCTCTCACCTATGTCTCAGATATTGAAGCCTTCAAATACTTTGATGGCCCCAAGATGCAGAGAATCCTCCAGCTGTGATCTGTGCCGCATGCTACAGAGGAAGGCAAAAAACCTCCAGGGTCTCTGCCAATCTACCCTGGAGGAAAATTCCTTCCTGACCCCAAATATGGTGTTCAGCTAAACCCTGAGCATGTGGGCAAGACTCACCAGCCAGACACCCAGAAAGTTCTCTATAGTAACTCCATTGACCTATTTCCCACTGATAATGAATGGTCAATTAGTTACCAAGATCATGTTCTCAAACCATCCCCTTATCATAGAACTGGAAGAGACATCAGAAGGTCTAGGCAGGACCAATCTCATCTAAATCAACCCGGCCAGGGCTTTGTCAAGCCGGGACTTAAACACCTCTAGGGATGGAGACTCCACTACTTCCCTAGGTAACCCATTCCAGTGCTTCACCACCCTCCTAGTGAAATAGTTTTTCCTAATATCCAACCTGTACCTCTCCTACCACAACTTGAGACCTTTGCTCCTTGTTCTGCCATCTGTCACTACTGAGAACAGCCTCTCTCTATCCTCTTTGGAATCTCCCTTCAGGAAGTTGAAGGCTGCTATCATATCCCCCCTCACTCTTCGCTTCTCCAGACTAAACAGACCCAGCTCCCTCAGCCTCTCCTCATAAGTCATGTGCTCCAGCCCCCTAATCATTTTGGTTGCCCTCCGCTGGACCCTCTCCAAGTGTCCACATCCTTTTTGTAGTGGGGGGCCCAGAACTGGACACAATACTCCAGATGTGGTCTCACCAGTGCCGAATAAAGGGGAATAATGACATCTCTGGATCTGCTGGCAATGCTCCTCTTAATGCAACCTAATATGCCATTAGCCTTCTTAGCTACAAGGGCACACTGTTGACTCATATCCAGCTTCTCATCCACTGTAACCCCAAGGTCCTTTTCTGCAGAACTATTACTTAGCTGGTTGGTCCCCAGCTTGTAACTATGCTTGGGATTCTTCCGTCCCAAGTGCAGAACTCTACACTTGTCCTTGTTGAACCTCATCAGATTTCTTGTGGCCCAATCCTCCAATTTGTCTAAGTCACTCTGGACCCTATCTCTGCCCTTAAGCGTATCTACCTCTCCCCCCAGCTTAGTGTCATCCGCAAACTTGCTGAGGGTGCAATCCATCCCCTCATCCAGATCATTAATAAAGATATTGAACAAAACCGGTCCTAGAACCGAACCTTGGGGCACTCCACTAGAAACCAACCGCCATCCTGACATCGAGCCATTGATCACTACCCGCTGGGCCCGGCCTTCTAGCCATCTTTCTATCCATCTTACCATCCATTTATCCAATCCACATTCCCTTAACTTGCTGGCAAGAATAGTGTGGGAGACCGTATCAAAAGCCGTGCTAAAGTCAAGGTTTATATATAACATCCACTGACTTCCCCATGTCCACCGAGCCAGTTACCTCATCATAGAAGCTAATCAGATTGGTCAGGCACGATTTTCCCTTTGTGAATCCATGCTGACTATTCCTAATCACTTTCCTCTCATCCAAGTGCCTTAAAATGGATTCCTTAAGGATCCGTTCCATGATTTTTCCAGGAACCGAGGTAAGACTGACTGGCCTATAGTTCCCTGGATCATCCTTCTTCCCTTTTTTGAAGATGGCCACTACATTTGCCTTTTTCCAATCATCCGGGATTTCTCCCGATCTCCACGACTTTTCAAAGATAATAGCCAAAGGCTCCTCAATGACATTTGCCAACTCCCTCAGTACCCTCGGGTGCACTAAGTCCGGACCCATGGATTTATGTACATTTAGCTTTTCTAAATAGTTCCTAACCTGTTCTTTACCCACCACGGGCTGTCCATCTTCATCCCATCTTGCGTCACTTAGCGCAGAAGTCCAGGAGCCGACCTTGTCCGTGAATACAGAGGCAAAGAAAGCATTGAGTACTTCAGCTTTCCCCACATCATCTGTCACTAGGTTACCTCCTTCATCCAGTAGGGGCTGCACACCCTCTCTGATCACCTTCTTCTTGTTAACATGCCTGTAGAAACCTTTCTTGTTATCCTTCACATTCTTAGCCAGTCGCAATTCCATTTGTGCTTTCGCCTTCCTGATAACCCCCCGGCATTCTCGAGCTTTACCTTTAAACTCTTCCCTGGTCATTTGTCCAAGTTTCCACTTTTTGTAAGCTTCCTTTTTGTGCTTAAGTTCACGAAGGGTTTCCCCTGTAAGCCAATCCGGTCTCCTACCATATTTGCCTCTCTTGCTACGCGTCGGGATGGTTTCTTTCTGTGCCTTCAATAAGGCTTCTTTAAAATACTGCCAGCTGTCTTGGACTCCTTTCCCCTTCATGTTAGCATCCCATGGGATTCTGCCCATCAGATCTCTGAGGGAGTCAAAATCTGCTTTTCTGAAGTCCCAAGGTGTGTATTTTACTACTCTCTTTTCTTCCTTTGGTCAGGATCCTGAAATCTACCATCTCATGATCACTGCTTCCCAGGTTGTCACCCACCTCTACTTCCCCTATTAGTTCCTCCCTGTTTGTGAGCAGACGGTCAAGCTGCGCACGGCCCCTGGTCGGATCCTTCAGCACTTGTGTCAAGAAGTTATCCCCGACATTCTCCAAAAACTTCCTGGATTGCCTGTGTACTCGTATTGGTTTCCCAACAGATGTCAGGGTGATGTCTGCACTGGTCCTGTTAGGTAAGGAGCCAGTGAGCATCCATAATGACCCATTCAAAAATGCCTTGGGGTCGTCCCCTGGTCCCATCGTTGTTAGCTGAACAGGCAGTCCTAGTCCAGCATCTCCTGTCCCTGGGCCTGTGGCAACAGGGCTTGGTGGACCCATTGGCTGTAGCAGCGCAGTTACCTGTTGAAGCAGGCCTTCCTGCTGGGACTGGGGCTGGGTGGTCAGCTCATGGTGCAGCTGCTGCTGTCGCCTTCCTCTGTAGCATGGGGTACAGACCACAGCTGGAGGATTCTCTGCATCTTGGGGTCTTCGAAGTATTTGAAGGCTTCAATATCTGAGCTATAGGTGAGAGGATTATTCTAGGAGGGGTGGGTGAGATTCTGTGGCCTGCACTGTGCAGGGGGTCAGACTAGATGATCATAATGGTCCCTTCTGACCTTAAAGTCTATGGTGGGTTAGCTGCTGTATCAGCTGCGCCTGCTGCTGTTGGTGTTGGGTCACTTGCTGCTGCTGGTTTTCCACCATCCACTGTAGGAATTTCTCCATATCCATTTCTTAGCCAAACTACAGGGACAAAGGGAGGCTGCCCTGTCCCACTCTCTCTCTCTACCTGGATCTCTCAGCAGGTCCAGGATGTTTCCCACATTCTCCACTATGTGTTGCAGTGTATGCACATCCCGTTCCTGGGGTGAGGGTACCCAGGTGTGTGGGCGCCGCCTGGCCAACTACAAGGTTGTTGGCAGTCTCCTTTAATTTGTAAACCACAACAACCTGTGATCTAGGGTAGTTTAACTTAATGGCTAAAGTCAATAATGTTAGCCCTTATCTCAGGGTAGTACAGCCTATTGGCCAGAGTCAATAGGGGCAGGGGTGGCAACCCCGGTAGGGGGACCTGAGCCCACTCCACTCCACCGGGTCCTAACTCAGGGCCCTGTGAGTGGCAGAGCATTCTGCCATTCACTCTGCAGGGACTCCGAGCTCACCTGGGTGGGAGATACCACTCTGATGCCCTCCCTGGGTCACTTCCTACCAGTGCTGGTGGGGTGGTGTCCCAACTGGTCCCTGGGTGCTCTGGTTCCCTGGCAGCTGCTTCTCCCTCAGGCTCCTCTGGTGCCGGTAACTTGCAGCAGTCTCCTGGGTCTCTGGTCCCTGCTGTCTGGGTCACTGGCTGGTGCAGCTCTGGCGCTCCAGCTGGAGATCTTTCTCCTTCAGTAGCCAGCCCAGACTGAGCTGCTCTCCTGCCTCTTATGCTGCCCCAGCATTTGGAGCATGCCCAGATTGGGTAAAGAGGACTTCCTCTGCCCACAGGGTTTTAACCCCACTTGCTTCAATGCAGGGTATGCACACCCAGTCACAGTGTCCTTAAATTTCTGAGTGCCAAAAGCTGCACCTAGACAACAAGGGATGAACCACTTGATAATTGCCCTATTTTGTTCATTCCCGCTGAAGCATGTGGCATTGCTCACTGTCAGAAGGCAGGATATTGGGCTAAATGACCATTGATATGATCCAGTACAATCATTCTTAATCAACAAAACACGCAACAACAGGCCATACAAGACTTTAGAGGTTAATCAACACCTGGAAAGGCATATGGGAAGCCAGTGCAATGATCTAAAGAGGTCTGTTGACAGAATTGCTGGACCGCTGGGTAAGGTCGGAGAGAGGGTGGCTGTGGGCCTCAGGCAGAGGGCTGGGGCTGGGGACTAACCTTCTCCAGCTAGCCTTTCAACACTTCCCATCCTGGGGCTCTGATGGTGATTTAAGGGGCCTGGGGCTCTGGCCATTACCACAGGAGTAGTGGCCACAGATGAGAGCCCTGGGTCTTTTTAAATTGTCATGCCTAGGGCAGCTGCCTCTTTTGCCTGTGCCTCCACCTTCCATGGGCAGGCCTGGATGTGAGCACTGACTTTATGTGCTCATAACATCACACCCATGTAGAAGAAGGGTTGTTGCATTCTGCACCAGCTAAAATCCCTGGGTGGTTTTCAGGGACAGCCCTGAGTTCATTACAGATCTATTATGAAAGACTTCGCTGTGTACAGAACCCTCCCCCCCCACCCAATCAGGCAAGAGGTGTGCTGATAACGTCACTCCTGGCTATTCTCCCAAAGGACTCTGGGAATAGCTTACTTATATAAATATTTATACCAGTCTTTTTATTTATGCCAGTCTTTTAAAAGACATCCTTACTAATCTCATCATCTGTATCCCACACTAATGTACATTAGAGCAGGAGAGATTTAGATGGAACAAATCCTAAAGTACATACTCATGTCTCACCCAGTCCTTATATAAATTGAGATTTACTTGAGTAAGAATGGAGTGAACAGTGAGGGCCTGAGGATTTGGTCATAGTAAGTATATGAGTAGTGATGTTTTCCTCTCAATGGGATTTATTTTTCTAATTCCTTTTTCTGAGACCATTTTTCCATATGCCTAAAAAATACCTATTTTATTTTATATGCAGATACCATATGAAAGACTGAGTTAACTTATAGAGGGCCAGGGAACTTGGAGGATGTAGTTTTAAATGCTAGGGAAAGGCATGCAGCAATGCCTAGATAAATACAGTTTGTGATGCTTATCAGATTTAACACAGAATGTCCTTGTTTTGGTGTCTAATTCTTGTTGTTATTTAAACAATATTGTATTTAAATGACCTTTTCAGAAACAGAAAAAAATAAACATTACAGAAAACTCTCCAAGCAAGCATATCATCAGGTTCTGATCCAACCTCTAAATAACACTAATACCTTCCAGCTTGTCACCTTACTACTAGATGTATAAGCAAGACATTGGTGCAAATTTTACAGGTATGTACATTGAGAATTATCTCAATGTACAATATTCCATTATAAACCAACTGTGAACATTTAGTATTCACTTATTTTACATTTTTATCTGCATGTTTGTGATATTGTAGATAGACATTGGGTTGAAATATAAAAAAAATGCATAAACACTATAAAGGAATGCATAGGACATCAGTTGAAAGAAAACTAAAAGTCCTAAAAACAAGGTATGCTGCAATTCATTCTTAGGCGTGTTTACACAATTTAATTGCATAATATTAAAATAGAGGTTAAATGAACTTTATGGATGTTAATTTAATTATGATAGGAACACAGAGAAAACATTATGAAGAAACAAAAGGCTTGTAAGAATCAGCATTAACCTTGGATGCAATAACATATTTTAACATGCTAAGCATACATTTCTGGAAAGGTGAAAAATTGTGATGATGAGGGTGTGATGATGGTTGTTTATTCAGAAAACAATCATCTCCAGATTTACTGATGCATCTGCCATATGAATATATGAATAAATGCTCCTGAATAGGGAGCATTTCTTAGGGGGGGGGGGAGGAATGCTATACAATTTACAGTTTTTTGATCATACATTTGAAGCTGTGCTTCACTGGAAGGTAGCAGAAGAGTAGACATAAAACAAGTGCAGTATCTTCAGCACAAGGAAAAATGCTGAGCATTCCAGAGGATAGATGAATGGAATAGGAGTCTTTTTAAAGGTTATGAAGTCCTTCTTTCTCCCTCTGTCTGAAAACTCTCATTGAAGTGAATGGAACCTCTGTCCTATGCATTTCAATGGGGGTTTTGTTAGGGGGAAAATGCTTGATCAAAGTAGCTACTAACCATGCTTAGTGTCTAATGTTCAGAGTTAAATATATCAGCTGTTCCAAACCATTTCTATTTCAGTTATGCAAAGAGTTTAGGTAATTAACTCTGCACATTTCCTTCTTTTGAAGTAAAGCCTGTTTTTTGAAAGTTAGCTAGAAACCGTCAGAAATCTACTATGGAGTAGCTCATATGCAGCTTATCATATTTAAACTAATAACAGAAAATGAGAAAGCTCTCTAGACTGAAAACTTCTAAGTTAAATGCTGAACTGAATGGCAATTGTCACAGCATAACTGTCTAAATGAATGACGTAACCAGAAATATCTAATAGCAAAATTAGAGCAGGAATGCATAGGGACATCAGTTGAAAGAAAAATAACCAAGCAATATTCAGTACTCTTACACCAAAAGATGTATTTCAATAATTACTTTGCATATTAAGAGGAGAAGTAAGCTTTCTGAGTGTTAGCCAAAATCCAAAATATTATACATATGGGTTCTCAAACCTGAAATGAAGGAGGCACAACTGTTTTCTCTCTACAAATATATATGGAGTCATCATCAAAAGGCAAACATATCTCTGCTATAATGGTACTATTTATACTGCTCTACAAATCAACGGTAATACAATTATAAGCCAGAATGAATTTGTAATACCATAAAAGTGTGTCTGCGTGGAAGAAAACTGCAACCTATTCCCTCCAATGGCATTTTTTGCATGTTATATATAAAGTAAATGGAGAATTCAGCAACATCTATGGTTAAGACTGCAAAAGCTTTTTCATTTAGAAAGAGGCATTTTCAGATGCTTATAACATTGTCAGACTTTTAGCTTGCAGGCTGAAATATATTCTTAGTAATCTGAAAATTTATTTATGTAGTGTATGCATAGTCATCTAGCCAAGCTATGGCGTCTTCAGTAGTCTGATACAGTTCTTCAAGACCACCGCTGAACCTAGTCAGCAGGCATTCATCAACAATGTGCGTCATCATCTGTGTTGTACCTCAATTGCACAATGGACTGTCATGAAGGCCCCAGCAATACTGGTTTGCTGAAAATCTGGGAGTGAGTCTATTTATCAGTAAGGTATGTGGAAAATAAGGCAAAAATATTAGATGTTTTCAAGAATTCAGCACACATGCATAATGTAGTTGAGTTGAATTGTATTGTAACATACGAAGGAGTATAGAATATGATCTGGTGATGACATATCTCAAAGCAGGCAAAGATTTAAAGGACTCCTTCTTCTTCCCATATCATATCCAATACTGAGACTATTCATAGAATATTCACTTTAAATATGATTAAAAAAATCAGGACTATACATAAAATCCCATGCTTCAGGGCATTGGCCAACCAACAGCGGTAAACACTGCAAAATTAGTTAAGTCAAGAATATCTTGGGATTGGTTATGGAGCGTAATCTTTAGATGATTGTAGTATTTGGTGATTGTGATACCTTTTGTGGTTCGAACTAGGGAGGCTAATGTAGGCATTTGAAGTTGCAAATGAAGCCTGGGATTTAAATATCCCAGGCTTTATTTGCATCTTCCTGTCCGGGCGCCAGTTAGTCCAAACTAACTGCCCGCGGATACATGTGGCAGTCAAACGTTAACTCGAACTCAGTCCTTAGTTCGAGTTAACTGTTACAAGGTGTAACAGTTAACTCGAACTAAGGACTTAGTTAGAGTTAACATTTGACTGCCACATGTAGCCGCGGGCAGTTAGTTCGGACTAAGGGGTTTAAAAATGGCGCCCAGACAGGAAGCTGCAAATAAAGTCCGGGCTATTTAAATCCCGGGCTTCATTTGCAACTTTGAATGCCTACATTAGCCTCCCTAGTTCGAACTAGGGGGCTAGTGTAGACATACCCTAAGACTTGCTAGGAGATGTCAGGAATGCATTACATGGCCCAGTCTCACAACCATGTGAGTAACTTTACAGTTTCACTGAAGTAAGGTGGATTAGTTTATGCATGTTTAAAGGATAGTCCAACACAGTACAGGTTGTACCTCCCGAAACTGGAACTCTCTGAGCTAGCAACATCTGGAGTCCATCAGGATCATGGATGTTCCTGACCACAGAGCTCAGGGACAGGGAGGTATGGCAGCACAATTGGGAGCAGAGTGGGGGGCCTGCTACTTTGCTGGGAGCCCCATGGCAGGGGAGCAGGTGGCATGGCGGGGAGCTCTCACTCCAACAGCTGTGGAGCTCTGGCCCCCTGCAACAGCTAGAGAGCTCTGCTCTGGGGAGCCCTGGCAGGGCTGGTGGCGGGGAGGCTGGGGCTGAAGCCTGGTGGCAGGGGGGCCCGAATCCGAGCCCGAAAGCAGCGGGGCTGGGCAGGGGGTGGTGGGCTTGGAAGCCAATGGCAGGGGACGTCCCCTGGTGTGGCAAATCCCCTCATTCAGGACTGATCAGACCCCAAGGGTGCCGGACCAGGTAAGTCCAACCTGTATAAAGCAGTGGCTTATTCTGTGTCATTAAATAAGGACAAATTGTTATACCAAGTATTATGTTTTATATCCCTAATCGCCCCTCCTGCTCAGTGGTTAAAACCCAGACTAAATTTAGTCTTTTACTTTTTTGAAAACTAATGTATGAAGCCAACCAATCCACCCACTGCCGTTGGTGTTCCGGAGTTGTGCCATCGCATTTCCTGGGCTATAGTAACTCTTTCCCCTGCCATTATGAGTTACACTGGAGTTTTTTCTACTATGAGAGATACACACGTCAGATAAGTATCACAATTTAACATGCTTACGTCCACTTTTCTTGCAGTTCAGAGGGAAGGCTAATGAACACAATCAGAGCTAGGTGGCTACCATTGCACATGGGGCATCAATTCCACTCAGAGTGACCAGGTGGAGTTACCTGGGAACTGAAGTTTTTGGAGGTAGGATGCAGAGCGCTCTTGGCTCTCTTGCGGGGTTTTGCAAAATATATTTTATTGCATGTTGTTATTAATTATATACATTCTTACAGAGAATTTTTTTTCTCATTATATACTAGTTATATGTTCTGAGGAAGGAGTCTCCAAAACTGGATGATGTCTTAAATTCTGTTCACATGTATGTAGACAGAGGTAAACACATTCCCTTTTCTATGGATCTGCATTTCTGAGTCTCCTTGATTGCATACAGTCACAACGTTCCTCAAAAGGTAAGATCTAAAGAAAATCCTACCAAAACCAGAAACGCTGATGGTCAACCAAAATCAAATTAAATTATGAGAATTATTCTGTGTTGAGGTGACTTTTGTTCTGGCTATAGAGAACTGCTAGCTACCTAATTTACAACTTAAAGGACTTAAAAATGGTATGTCACCTGAAGGACTCCAATGGATTTCAATAAGTTCTGCCCAGGATTACTTGCATGATTGATTCTTAAATAAAAAAATCATCATCTTTAAAAAAATGTATCACACATGCATAGGAGGCAGAGTGGTTGAAACTAGAGAGAGAGTAGTGGTATTGAGAAACTCTTGAGTTTTAATCCTGGCTTTCCCATACCATTGACTCAGTGAGTTGTTGAGGATATATATTAATGATTGGAAAGCACTTTGAAGATAACACCTGAAGTAAGTGTGAACTATTAGTACTGCTGAGATATAAACATAAGAAAATTCCAAGCTATGCAGCAGTCTGTGAAAAACTTTCAAAGAAATCATGAAAAATGTAGTATGGGAAAATAGTCCTACATCAGCTAAATACATAATCCTTTCAAAAACAAGTCCTTAGAGAAAAATAAGATACCTAAAACCTTAGACATTGACTATTTTTATGTCCTTTCATTTATCCCTATTTAGGTCTTTGACACCACAGAATTTTCTATGGACTCTCGGGGGCATAATTGTTTGGGTAATCCCTCTGCAATAATAAAATTGAGCATATGCATTATTTGAAAGTGGAAATGGTGAAAGCAAATCAATTCACAGAAATAATTATAGGCTTATATTCCCACTTTTGAGATTTAAGATGAAGCTGTCAGAATCAAGCTATCTGAAGTACTGCTGTTCATTCAGGCACTTGGAAAGCTCCCGGTAATTATCAGTAAATAATGTGAGGACAAGAATGAGGTGCTATGAATAATCTGTAATAAAGATCTTGAAGGAATTTGCCCACATAGTAGGTGCAATATTTCAGACTCTAAGCACTCAAAAATCATGAGTCAGGCCCCAAAAATCATGAGATTGTCTTTACAGTTAGGATTTTTTTTTTAAGTTGAATCCTTTTTATTTGTATTCTGGTTTTTGAGTCTTGAGGATACACTTACGTCACTTTCTCAAGCTTTTCTGTGCTAGAATTTTTTTTAAATGAAAGCTGAGATTCTCATTAAATAACATGTCCCCAGGAGCTGGGACTTTAAAAAAAATGTCATGAGACTCAAGATAATATCACTAGAGTTGCCAACACTATAAATGCTAGAGGGTGTTTAAAATGGTGTGTCTTTGTTATATGTTCAAAGTAGTCATCACATTCAGATCCCAGAGGGTATGTCTCTAATTAGAAATGGAATCTGTGAGAATTCTGCCACCATCTGAAAAGGTGCTGACTCCCTTCCCCAAATCTTCAGAGTTCTGATGAACTTTAAGATTAGCATGGTTGCCAGGGTGCTTTCTACAGCTGAGTTTGAAGGTATATTTGTGAAAATACAAACCAGGAGACAATCTGAAATGATATTTTGGGGGTGTTAGCATCACATGTGTTCAGGTGCAGATTGCCTTATTGTTTCACTGTAACTATTTATATAAGTTATCTAAAATCCACATGCTTACTTGAATTGTCTTGTGCCTCCTCTAGATCCTGGGTAATATCAATGGTCCAAATTTGGGGTTGTTAGAACAAGAGGTTCCCCAAATATATTCCCTTTAAAACTCATGAAACGATATCAGCCATTTATGCTTCTCCCTCTCTTTTTTGCACACAATTGGAGCTCAAACATGGCTCAAACAGGTTGATATCATCTAGGACTAATATTAACTACTATCCAGCATGCACTGCACTTTTGGGAAGACAATATTTAAAGAGAATGAGGAGTTTGGTGGCACATTAGAGATTCAGGGTATGTCTACACAGCAAAGTTATTTCAAAATAACAGCCATTATTTTGAAATAACTTTCCTAGCATCTACACAAGCCAACCGCTATTTCAAAATTATTTTGAAATAGCAAAGGGCTTATTTTGAAATTGGTAAACCTTATTCTACGAAGAATAGCGCCTATTTTGAAATAGCTATTTCGAAATAGACACTGTGTAGACAGGGAATAGAGGCTATTTCAAAATAGGGGGCCTCCAGCCCTTCCCAGGGTGGCCACTCTGGGTACAAACAGGAAAACTCCTCTCCCTCCCCCTTCCGGAGCCCTTAAAGGGGTAGAATCTGGCCACAGTCTTTTGTGGCTAGCACCAGCCTTGCCAGCCCAGAGCCACTCTGCTGCTGCCCTGACTCAGGCCCAGTCCACCAGTCTGCCAACTCCCAGGAGACTGCCAGGGGCTGGAGAAGGCGGGTGCCTTCCTGGTCCAGAGCAGAGATCATGGACCTGATTGAGGTTTGGGGGGATGCCGCCAATGTCCATGATCTCTGCAGTAGATGGAGGAACACGGCCGTCTACAGGTGGATGGCTGTCAGTCTGGCCACCAAAGGACACATCCAAACCCAGGAGCAGGTTCGGATGAAAATCAAGGAGCTGCGGCAGGTGTATGCCAGGGCCACAGGAGACAGCTCCCAACCAGGGGCAGAGCCAGACCCCAGCCCCTATTTTGATGCCGTGGACTGCATCCTGGGGGGCAGGACGGTCCGTGCCCCCCAGGTGGTCATCGACCCTGGGGCAGAGGGCCCTGACCAGGGCACGGAGGAGTAGGAGGGCCAGGAGCCCGGATGGAGCATGCCGCGCAGCCAGGATCCCCGAGCCATCCCAGCGGACCTGTCGCTGGTGAGAGAACAACATGTGAGTGCCATCACTGTCCGCTTATGCGGGGGAGGGAGGAGAGGGAGACCAGGGACTGCGCACGTGCTCCTTGCTGACCACGGATCACACAGAAATCTGTGCACATGTAAGCATGTGCCGTGCCATCCCTGGGCACGTGGGCCAGCTGGCTGCCACACAGGGGCCTTGGCCTGTTAGCCACACGTGTGTGTGTGTGTGTGTGTGTGTGTGTGTGTGTGTGTGTGTGTGTGTGTGTGTGTGAAGAGACATGACATGCTCCTGAACCCAGGGTGGGGGACAGCAGAACACCCTCCGTCCACAAGCCCGCTCTACACAGAGGCAGGGGACATCTCCCCCCACCCCCGCACACACATTGATGCAGCACAGGGGCATGGATGCAGTCTCGGGGCTGCTCCCACTCCCAGGGATAGCAGGACATCCTGAACATGGCCTGTGTGAGCACATCGGCTCTGATGGTGCGGAGAATTGTCGTCCTCGCTTGCAGAGGGGGCTGGGCTTCACTCACTGTGTCCCCAGGCAGAACTGACCACTTCTCTTGTTTCTCCAAAGCCGCACTAGCTGTGAGTGCAGGGCGCACCACTCCATTCAGGACACTCTCCCCTTGCCTCCCGCTTCCAGCTCCCTCCTCCCAGGTTTCCCCTCCCCTCTCTCACCCTCTCTCCTGCCTTCTTTCCCCAGTCTCACCTGAGTTTCATTCCTGGCTCATCCTGGCATTAAGTGCCTGTCGTGAAGGGTTGAGGTGTCCCGTGTAGGGCTTCATGAGCGAGGATTTTAGGGGAAATTAGATATTTCGAAATAACTGTAGTGTAGACATACAGATTTATTAGGTTCAGAGGGGTAGCTGAGTTAATCTGTAACAGAAAAAACTTAAAAACCAATAAATATACTAGTAGCACCTTAAAGACTATCAAAACATGTAGATGGTATCATGAGCAGCTTTCGTGGGTAAAACCCACTTCATCAGAAAACTTTATGCCCTAATTAATCTATTAGTCTCTACGGCTATGTCTGCACTACCAGATTATTTTGAAATTACTTATTTTGAAATAATAATTCCAGAAATAACTATTTCAAGCTTATTCCTCTTCACAAACAGGAGTTATTATTTCAAAATCACAAACCCATTATTTCAAAATAACAAGCTTGGTAGTGTGGATGCTCACCTTGTTATTTCAAAATAAGGGGAGTTATTTCAAAGTAACTCACCAGGGTAAACATCCCTAGGTTGCCACAGGACTCTGCGTCATTTTTGCAGATACAGACTAACTTGGCCACCCCCTGAGACTTGTCACAATATTTAAAAAGTTTTCCAGAGTAAAATTTGGAACTACAATGTGGCTTATACCAAGCTAATAAGCCAGAGAAAGTCGTTGCTCACAAATATAAGAACATTGACTCCACCTCAAGCTGGAGTGTTTCTGGACGGACAGCCTGGTGTTAGAATAGATGATACTGAAAGTAACTTGTTTTGGCCATGAACCCTGAGCATTACTTTTATACTGTGAGTTCAAGCCCTGCCCTTGACATCTTCCTGCACATGTGCACATCTTTCTGCACATCTTTCATCCTAAGGATGTTAAGAAGCAAGTAATCGACCAATAGTGTACTCGATATCATTTGTATCGAGTACACAAATTAGTTGATAAGGGGCTCTGCTACGGTTCTGCAGTTTAAATGTAGCAGGAATCCGGAACACAGGCAGCCTGGCTCCTACTACATTTAAACTACAGAGCCACAGCAGAGCCCCAGTGCAAGCCGGGACCAAGCAGTCCTGGATTGCGCTGGGTCCTGGACCACTGTGCCTCTGTCTTTTAAATGTAGTAAGAGCCACCTGGGCCTTATTACATTTAAAAGGCAGAGCTGTAGCGCAGGAGCTGGCATAAGCCAGGATTGCTCTGAAATTGCTGCAGCTCTGCCTCCCCTACTCACTCCCTCCGTGGAGATGGTGCTGGTGGGAACTGGCTTGTAAGCTGGCTCCCCACAGCACTGGCTCTGCTTCCGCCTCCCTTGCTGCCTCTGATACGGAGGCAGCAAGGCGGGGGTGGAGCAAGTAGTTGAGTAGTGACTCGAATACCTGATAAGCCTAAGCTTATTGGGTAGTCGATTACTCAGGTAGTCACTCGAGTAGTACATCCCTAATTCAACCATGAGATGAGTATCTTCTAGACAAACTTTTATCTATTAATTCTTAACTTGAGTTGATTTATAGGTAGATTCTGCTCTCACTTAACCCACTGTAAACCCAAAGTCAGTCAACTGAAATTGTTCTGTATTTACACTCGTGTAACCCAAAGCAGAAATCAATCCATGGAAGTGAATTTTTTTTTTAACATTATGGGCCCAGGTCTACAGCTGTTGCCAACACTGAGTAGTATTTATCCTGAGTAGTCCCATAGAATTCAATGAAAACTATAGAATTGGGTATTATTAAACAGATTGTTTTCAACCTCTGGCTCATGGACCTGTTAGGGTCCCCAGACTGCCTAAGATTTCCAAAGGGTCCCATCTTCATTTGAAATTTTTAGGGGTCTGCAAATCAAAAAAGCTCAAAATCCTCAGTATTAAACCATCTGGTCAAATGGTTTCAAACTATAGTCTATGGATAGCCACTGAATGAAATATTTGGAAAATCAATCATCAACTTTTGGTTTGTAGGTAGATTTTTTTGACAAGGTGTGGTCTGCAAAGTCTTTGAACTTGTCTATTCTGTTGGAGGCCAGTGCAGAGCTATTACCTGTTAGTCTCCAGACTAGTTCAGTATGGCTATGTCTACACAACAACATTATTTTGAAGTAACTAGCATTATATTGAAATAACATTGTCCGTGTCTACACAGCTGGCAGTTATTTTGACATTATGTTGAAATAACTGCCATCTGTGTAGACTAAGGATGTTAAAATGCAATTGACTAGTTGATGGAATTTCATCGACTAGTTGAGTAGTCGATAGGCACTTCCACATTCCTCCCTGGAAATGTACAAGAGACCCAGTAGGGGCTCTTGTACATTTCCAAGGAGGAATGCGGAACTCCGCGTACAGCCCATGGCCAGGTGGAAGTCCTGCTGACTCCGGGCTGCATGTGGGTGCCTGCTTTGAAATGCACAAGAGTCCCCAGCAGTGGATCTTGTGCATTTCAAAGCCATGGAGCCCGGGGTCAGCGGGGGACTCAGAGTCCCCCACTGACCCTTGGCTCCATGCTACACTGCAAGCCACTAGGAGCCCAGGGTCAATTGGGGAGTCCTCAGCTGACCCCGGGTTCCACGTGGTACTTCCCTGGAATCTGGGGTCAGCTGGGGAGCCCTGGAAATGCAGTGGGGAGCCCTTTTGAATTGCTGCAGAAGTGGCAATTTAAAGGGGCAGCTGCTACACCGCTGATCCGTGGATCAGCCTCATATATCCAAATTTCTCTCGTGGGCCATGTAAATGAGTCAGTGATGCTCCATCCCCTTGGCTGGCGAGGAGTGTGTAGGGAACAATAATTAGCTGCCCTGGGTCCCAAGTTACTGTGAGACCATACTTCCTTCTCTGCCACACCATGACAAACACACTTGGAAGGGATGATTCTACTAAATATCTCATCAGGTGAAACTTGAGGAAATATGGGTCAGGTGTTCTTGATGGCAAGCCCTGAGCTCTGGAGTTAGAATTAGTAAGAAATGCATCAGAATGTAAAGAAACCCTTTTTTTCTTATTTTAAAGCCATAATACAAATAAATTTTATGTATGCCAGAGAAAGACAACTGCAAAATCAGCCACAGCCATATAGTAAATAAGGGTATGTCTACACTACCACCCTAGTTCGAACTAGGGTGGTAATATAGGCAACCGGAGTTGCAAATGAAGCCCGGGATTTGAATTTCCCGGGCTTCATTTGCATCTCGCCGGGCACCGCCATTTTTAAATGTCCGCTAGTGCCAAACTAGGGTGGTAGTGTAGACATACCCTAAGGTATCCTTCTATAGGGACATATGTCACTACTTTTCAAAAATGATCAGTGATTTAGGGTTCGGGGGTATCGATTTTGTGATGTCCAACTTGAGACACTTTAGGGAAGCTTGATTTTCAGCAAATGAAAGCTCTGCATCATCTGCAAGTTAGGCCCATCTACTATATATTTTAGAGTGTTTGTTGGTGAGTGAGCGAGCACGTCTGTCTGTCCGTCCATTAGATGATAAGAGCTTCCAAATGGGAAGAGCTAGGACCACCAAATTTGTCATGCAGCTTCCTCTTATCATAATTTAAAGCAAGGTCAGGGTTTGGTTGTGCCAGGACAATGGGATATGCCTGGAACGGGATTATTTTTCATAATACAGAAAGAGAGGGGCTGCTAGCAGGGAAAATTATACTGTGCAATGATCAAAGTGGGGCAGTTAGGATCCAGAGATGAGGACCAGGACAGCTATAACCCTTTTGGAACAGAAAGGGCAGGGGTGGAGATAGCCAGCATCAGAGAGCTAGGCAGCACTGTGCCCACCACAGCCAGCCTATGCCAATTCCTGCATCTCCTCACACACACCCAGCCCGCTGCCCTGAGCCTCTCCTCACCTCCCAATCCTGACTTCTGGATCCCCTACAGCCCCAGTCCCCTGCCCTGACTCCTGCACCCCTCACCCCCACCACTAGCCTTGAAAGCCCTATGCTATCCAAAGCTGGGTAAATCTTCTAGTAACATAATGAAGTCTACCAGACTTTATCTGTTTCAATAGGTTTTCTCTGCAGTCAGAGTGTTTTCCTATTTTTTCTTCAATAAAAATGGACACAGCTGTGTCTTTAATCTATATATATATATATAATGTTAGAGTATGTCGTCTGTCTGTGTGCCTGTCCATTTGTTCAGGCATACTTCCCAAACAGGAAGAGATAGGGCCACCAAAAGCGGCATTTAGCTTCCTCATCTCCTATTTTAAAGCAAGGTCCAGGTTTGGTTGTGTCAGGAGAACTGGAAGCCCCGGGAAAAGGACTGATGTTCATAATAAAGGGAGGGGCTGCTATTCTGAGGCATACAATATGAGATCACAGATCACAGCTGGAGGATTCTCTGTATCTTGGGGTCTTTAAACTATTTGAAGGCTTCAATATCTGAGATATAGGTGAGAGGATTATTCCAGGAGTAGGTGGGTGAGATTCTGTGGCCTGCACTGTGCACAGGGTCAGACTAGATGATCATAATGGTCCCTTCTGACAAAGTCTATGAGGGAGGCCAGTGGCAGCAAGCCCACAGGTGAGAGCTTTATGTAGAGTGTCCACTGGGGGCAGATGTACCAACAAGGGTGTGGCAAACAGAGCTGGCAACACCATCTTGCCTACCACCAGACCAGTAAGTAGACCCCTGCCACAAATCCTTTGCTCCCTGCCGACGCTTGGCTGAAGGTCCCCACCTTCCCAGAAAGACTGCAGATTGTGGAGGGGGGGGTGGCTGCTGCAGGCTGGGCCCTCCCTTGGCACCTTGCACTCCTCCCCACACAGGCTGCAGTGGGCACGTATAGAGTTACTTTCACTTTCGAAAGAAGATATGCAAATGGGCGGTAATTTGTATATCTTCTTCCAATCTCTTTTTCAAAAGAGCCTGTAAACCTCAGTTTTTGAGGAAGAAGGTTCTTTTGAAAAAAGGGGGTTTTCCCCCCAAAAGAACCACATCTAAACTCCTTGCTTTTTCCAAAAAAACTCTTTTGAAAAAGTAATCGGAAGAAGATATGCAAATTACCACCAAATTTGCATATCTTCTTTCAAAAGTGAAAGTAAGTCTAGACGTACCCAGGGAATCAGAAGGGGAGTGCTAGGGGCTGGGCCAGCCCTCAGAGCTTTGCACCCTCTCCTGCACAGGCTGCAGGAAATGGGGGCTTCTGGGGGACTGGCCTGGCCCTGGCCTGCCCTATCCATAAACAGTTTGCAGGCTACAGGGATCTGCTGTAGCCCTGGGGGGCAGCCCCAAGAACCTGCCCCCCCATGCAGAGGGCCTACAAGTTGGGAGGGGCATTGGAGGCCGGGGCCAGGCCTTGGAGCTTTGTCCCCCCTGTACAGGCTGCAGGAAATGGGGGCGCTACTGGTGGCCAGGGCCAGCCTCCCACAGATTTTCCTCCTGGACAGGCTATGGGCCATGAGCCTGCCCCCTCTTCCCCCTCCGCCCCACACAGGCTGGAGGCCAGGATAGCACTAGAAGCCGGGGATAGCCCTCAGAGCCTTGCCCCCCCCCCCAGGCTTCAGGAAACTAGGGTGCTGCTTGAGCCTAAGGGCAGCCCCAGGAACCTTGCCTTCCCCCTCCAACGGCCCGCAAGCCTGCATCTGATCCTGGAGCCTGCTCTTCCCAGACAGTCTGCAGCAGGGTCACCCTGCACACAGAATCTGAAGGGTGGGACCTCGCCCTTCCTTCCTCCCCCCGAACAGGCTACAGGAAACAGGGTGGCAGGAGCACTGGACACCAGGACTGGTCCCCGGAGCCTCCCCCTCTCCCTCCTCCTCCCCTGGACAGCTTCAGGCCATAGGGTGGGCACTAGAAACCAGGACTGTCCTGCTGAGCCTTGCCCCCCCATTCCCATTCAAGGTGTAGGAGCCGCCAACCAGGGGATTGCAGCCCCAGCCCTGCAGGAGGAGCCATGGCTGGAGAGCACTATCATGACCCCCTGGGATGAACTGCCGCCTCAGGCAGCCAGGGCAAACTTCCTCCTGGCCTCCCAGACCCCTCTCCTGGGCTCCCTGTCTAGAGTCCTGCACCTCCTACTCTCTGCCCTCACTCCTACATCCCCACCCCACACCTGAGCCCCCTATCCAACCCTCTGCTCGGAATCCACCTTCTTTCCCCACCCTATACAATCATGTAAATAAAGCACGTACCTTTTCCTTTTAATTTACAAAAACAAACCCCAATATTACTATAGTTAAAGATCAGAGCAACACCAAGTACATCTGTTAGTTGTAGTATAAGTTCAGCAAAAGGCAATCCAGCTCCTGAACTACAAACATTTCTACCTGCCCCAAACATATACATTCTATGAACATGAGATTAATCAAGATCAAATCAGTCTTTGAATTCCATGATTTTCCTTAGCTATATGGGGAAACTGCTTCTGTACATTTAACAACTCTTCTGTCACTTCTGACACTTGTGATACATAGCACTCTTGCTAAGCTTGACCTTTGAAGTCTCCTCCAATATAAATTGTGTAGCCTTAATCAGAATTTTGTTATGGCCATTATATTTTTGACAAAGGCCTTCTTCATTTCTCAGTGAGACTTTAACTTATCTTCACCTATATGTTCCATTTAACAAATTAAGAGTACAATTTTAAAGACATAAAAATAAAAGCAAGTTCTGAAATAGAAAATATTGCTAATAAAAACACCCAAGCAGGCAAGTAGTACCTACAAGGAGACTGAAATACAAAATCTCAGTTCTGGAATATAAGGCATGCTAATAGGGGGAAAAGGGATACTCTTTGTTTTGTTCTTTGAGGGATTCTAAAACCTTCTGATATTCTCTAATTCTTGTTATTTCATTCAAATACTTGGCTTTTTAGGATTGTCAGTCATGGATTGATAGGCCTTGATTTATTCAAACATATATTCTTGCCAATCAGTGCTCAATAGCATATGTGTATCTTGTCTTGCCAACAATGTGCTCTGTTTCACTAGAAACTATTGCATTCCACTTGGCTATTACATGATCCATAACTGTATTTAGGCCTCTGATTTGTTCTCTTGTGCACACATCAATCACATCTAAGAATACTCCAAGCTGTGACTCTTCTGGGAAAACTCACATTTTGTCACAAAACGTCTTGTGCTAAAAGGCATATCTATTGCACCTGTATTCAAAAAGAACAAAAATATGACATTTCACCAAAAGCAGGACATCAGCCCTACATCCCGGTTATATGCAGACAAGAATATTTTGAAAACAATACATTCCATGTTCTACTGGAATACACTACATACCCTTTTCTCAAATAGCCATTAGGAGAACAGTTGTGATTATTTATTTTCTGTCTTCATTTTTCTCCAACAAGTACTGACAGATGACATTTGAGAAGAATTCACTCTGAGACAGAGTTTGTGTCAATATGTGGTATACAGATATATTCTCCAGAACACCACTAACAAAGTGGAGCAAGATTTAAAAATAGAATAGACAGTTATGTTATTTAAGATGTTCTTTTAGAACAGTCAGTAAGGAGAGATTCACCTGAAGAAAGCCAGATTTGGAGGGTGGAGAAAGGGAAAAAGAAGATAGACCATGGGCATGAACAGAGCTGTCTTCCAGGAGCCGAGGAGACACTAGCTAATTAGGAAACAGCAGGCAAGTTAAGAAGGGTCACACGTTGTTTCAGGTGAGAATGGGTCAGGAGATCCTGAGCTCTGATCTAGAATCCTAGATTGGGGTGGGTAATAACACAGTGACAGTTCTGCCAAGGTTAGCCCCTGGTGGGCTGCTCCCATAATATTTACCTGCACAGCCTCAGGCAATCACAGCTCCTGTTGGCTGCAGTTCACTGTTGCTGGACAACAGGAGCTCCGCGAAGTGGCATGGACCGGGATACCATTTCCTACCACTCCTATTGGCCGGGAATGAAAATCTGTGGCCAGTGAGAGCCACAATTAGCAGTACCTGTGGTCGTACAGGTAAATATAGCGGTGGGGACCCACCAGGAAGGAGCTAACTCTGTTGGACTGGATTCAGTCCACAGGCAGGTATATGCCCACCCTTGCCCTACATGGAGTCATGGTCCTACAGCCAATCACTTTGTGTTTGGTTACAAGTTTAAAGGTGCAGCCACAGAGGATACTTGCACAAACTGTGGTGCTCTGGGCTGCCATCCTTTCTATCTTGCTGATCAGTTTCAGATTAAGCCAGGGAATGAAGTTACATATTTTCCATCAGAAACTTTATATGCTAACAGGCTGCAGTTTTCATGCAAACGCTGTCAGTCACAAAACTATTAACTAAAGCCAAAGTCTGATTTCCACTGGCTCTCAGGAGTTTCCATATGTGCACTTTTTCATGGAAAAAATGTCAGTCTTTCATGTTCCTGTGGTAATGTTGGCACTGATAGACCCCTGTAGCCAGAAGTTGTTCTTGTTTTATAGCTGGACTCATAGATTTTTCCTTTAACTACCAATCCATAGAAGAAAAACTCAAATGACGACTCCTAATTCTGCATCTGATACCATATTACCTGTCTATCATTGTACTCCAGTCAGGTAGGATTAATCTTCCCAATGCTGCTTGCTTTTCATTAGCAACTATTTCACAATCCGATCTGTTCTTATTCACTATTTGCCCTTGTAGCAGTGAGTAGCAGAGGCTAGATTTTGTGCAACAAAAATCATAGTTTTTTGAAAACTGTTGTAATTTTTTTTTAAATTGTACTGCTGACCATAATTCCACCAAGTATTTCATATTGGGCAAAGATTCTTTTATACTTCCCAATCACTGGAAAATTGGCATGTTTCTCATTCTCTCCAGCTCAGAATTAGCACTGGTAATAGAGCTCTCCAAGCATATGGTTGTATTAATCAGTGTCAAAAGATCAGATGGCACTGTTTCCTAGGGCAAAATGACATGTTTTGAGAGATAATGGGCAAGTTTAACTTGCTATGCTGAAGACAACTAGGACCTTTTAGAATCTCCTCTTCATTTCTATATTCAAAATAGCAAATCTTTAGCTCTGCAATAACCCTTGTGTCCTGAGTGAATGATCGCTGAAATGTTCTCTCTCACTGACTGTGAAACTACAAGTCTTTCTCCTTTAAATGTCAGATCATCCTTAAATGCTACTTCTTCAGGATGCACCCAGAACCCTATAATTTATGTCTGATGCAATCATTTCTGTTTTGGTCAACCACCAATGATAAATTCCACAAATGTGAAAAAAGGAAGATTTTGCTTTCCTACAACCCTTACTTCTGCCAATTTCTCATCTGACACAAGCAAAATGGGCAGGTCTAAATTTACTTGAATATTTTTCGAGTCTGTCTTTAACCCCAATATCAGATTCCCACAGACACATTATCATTCCATGTTAAACTGTGAATAAGCAGAATGGTTTAAAATTAATTGCAATTTGTTCTTTTGAAACATACAATTCCTCTGTTATGTTTGTAGAAAATCTTTTTTTCAATGCACACGTCATAATTTCCTCTATCTTCCTTTTGCAAGAGGTCACAGGTGTTCTGAAACTTTTTTCACAAATGGATTCATGTACATGATCTAACATCGCTGTATTTTTTTCTTCAAAACCTCAGCTACACCTCCCATTCCTCCTCTTCGGTTGCTAGATAGATGGGTGAAGTTTAAAAAACCAAGTAAGTAGCCATCTGCTGATTATTTTTCAGGGAAAAAAAATCTGTGAAACCCATAGTATTGTTCTAGGACTAAACGAAATACAACCCCGAAAGCCCCCAGTAAAAGGACATTTTACATCAGCAGTAATAGAGCACAGGATGTGGTGATACTAGGAACTATCACTACCAGAGAGGTGTGGTTAGCAACAGGGGAGTCAAACAGGCATTTTAGAGGATCTCCACACCCTGTTGTGGCTTGTTGCTTGTTAATTACAAAACACTCAAAAATAGCTTATAAACTAGACATAGCAAAACAGATTTCATCATATAGCAATTCAATGGCTCTGTAACATCAATTTGCACATAACTCTTACACTAAATTCAACCTTCAAATATTAATTGTGAACTCTTCCCACTCATTCAATTGCTTCTAAAGCCTGTTCTTATTTGGAACCTGGAAAAGCTTTATCATCTTTGACATTTTTAGTCTCCTTTCTCTAGTGCTTGGCTTCTCATTTTCTCTGTGACCAGTGTTCTAGTTTGGACCTGGTGCTAGAGGTCACAATCCCCGCACAGCCTGCACAGTGTGGGACTTTGTGGTCAATTGATGAAATCATTGAGCAATTGAGGATCATATTTCTGCTCTGTCTTTGGTCTTGTCCAATCCCCATTACCACAAGAGCCCAAATTTGCTTTGTGTGGGGGAATGGTGTGCTTTGCACCTGATCATCTGCTCTCTTTCTCCGATGCTGTTTCAGTACATTGGGAACTTCCCAATGCTCTAATATGTTGGGTGATTTCTACCCTGACTGAACAGATACTTTGTGATCATGCTCCCAAAGAGAAGATTATGCAAAGAACTCTTCAGTATTCTATAAATTCAGCTCTGCTAGGTCAGCATGCTCACTGGCTAGGTTTACATGACAAACTAGTGCTTGTACTCCATTATAACCCCCAACATTTTTAATTCCTGACAGTGGCAGAAAAATGTGTGAAAATAAAATGTATAGATGACATATGAATGGAGAAATACAAGTTAACTTCCTCTGAAGAAACGTATTCAATTTGAAAATATATTTATTCAAATAGCTTTCTTTATACACTTTTTCTTTACAAAATCATCAGTTAAGTCAGGGTGGGCAATAATTTTTGATTGGGGGCACTCCAAGATTTTGGGAAGTGGTCGAGAGCCACGCTCTTCCATGATATTAATAGAGGAGGTGCGGGGTCTGGGATGGAGGTTGAGTGCAGAAAGGTGCTTAGGGTAAGGAAGGGAGTTTGAGTGAAGGAGGCAGTTGTGACCTGAGACATTGGACTGGAGTACAGGGGGTTGGATTGTGACCTAGGGCAGGGAATGGGGGTACAGGAGGGGATGCAGGGATTTGGGTTGTCAGCTAGGGCAGGAAAGGACTGTGATGTAGGGCAGGGGATTGGGATGCCAGATCTGGGAGGGGATATGGGTACAGGAGGGGGGCAGAGGATTTGGGTATGTGGAGCAGGGAGCAGGAGTTGGGGGCAGAGGGTTGGAGAAGGGAGGGACTGGGGTGCTAGAGGCAGGCACTTGCCAGGCAACTTACCAGCCTACAGCTGTCCCTGAATCAGCCTCCCTGCCTGCCCCACCCCCGCACAGGTTGCAGCCATGTGCTCTGAAGCCCCTTGTGCTTCGAAGCTACGTGTTATTGAAACAGGTAGCTCCCATTGGCCAGTTTCTGGCAAGAAACCAGCCAATAGTATTGTGCTGGGGGTGGGAGCAGCTCTTAAAGTTTCGCCCCCCCCCCCAGACTCACAGTTTTTAAAGAAAAAGCCCGCAGCCGTGTTTCTGAGTGGCAAGCGGGTGGGGCAAGGCAAGTGGGGAGCCTGCCTGGGGCTCCCTGCAGCATCCGCAGGCTGGATCCAGTGGCTTGGCGGGCTGGATTTGGCCCATGGACCATATTTTGCCCAGGCCTGAATTAAGTTATCATAAGTAATACAGGTGGAATCTCCCAAATCTGGGACCCTCTGGTTCAGCAACATCTATGGTTTGGCAAGGCCACGAATGTTGCTAGACCAAAGAACTCCAGGAGACAAGGGTCTGTGGAGTCCTGGCTGGGCCAGCAGTGGCTAGGCAGGGGGATGCCAATATCAGCCTGGCAAGATGGTGAATGGGAGCCTCCACCCCAGCCAGGGAACCTCTGATGTAGGTGGGGTCAGGCAGTTGGAGTGGTCCCTGCTGGCAACCCTGAGAACTCCCTGGCAGTAGTGGGACCACACAGCAGACCAGGATCCCCGACCAGGGAACCCCAGTGGCAAGGCCAGGCAGCAGCCAGTAATCCTGGCCCCAGCAGGGTAATCCCTGATGGCAGTGGGCCGGCCTGCGGCCCCAGCTAAAAAACCCCGGGAATCTCTCTTGCCGCCCGGCGGCAATGGGTTCGGTGGTGGCCAGGTAGTCCTGGCCAGGAACTCCCCAGGGGCAGCAGAGCCAGACCACAGCCAGGGCCGGCTCTAGGTTTTTTGCCACCTCAAGGAAAAAAAATTTTTGGCCAACCCCTCCCCCCTTTTTTTTTTGGCTTTTATACTTGTTTGCACTTCGTAATGTTTTTTGATTTGTTCTGTTTTGTTTTGAGTGTTTGAAATTAAAAAAAATGAAGACAGAAAATTTGTAGTTAGTGAAATAAAACAATTTCCTACTAGTGAACTCATTTAATTTTAACAAAATCACAATTCCAAACCATTTGGGTTCAACTATACGCTGTAATAAAAAATGTTAGTGTCTTCCGGTGCGCCCAGTTTCTCATAAATTAAAAGAATTTATATGAACTGAATTTTTCTGGTTTTTTATACTTGCATAGCCTTTTAATAATTCAGTAAAATCTTAATTTTTTGCAATAGTACTTTCAACTGAAATTAATGCGAGTCTTGACAAACGATTTTGAGACATGGTGGACCACAAATAATTTTTTAGTAATTTCAGTTTTGAGAAGCTCACCAGAAGCCACTGACATTGGTAATGTTAAAAAAAATGCGTAATGCTATAGCAGTGTTTGGAGTGAAAAACTCATTTCTTGCTATACATTCTAATACTTTTTAGAGGAGAAGTTTCAGGACTTCTTAGCTCAGATAAAGCTATTAATTCATTATACAAATATAATTTTAATTATTTTTTTTCCGTGAAGGCAAAGGTGCTTCAAATAAACTCCCCCTCCCCTTTCACTCGCTGCTGGGTCACAACAGCCTTTTTCCTGCCCTGTCCAGCCTCTCTCTATGGACAAGCACCCCTCACTCCTGACCCACAGCCAGCCCAGCCCTGCCCCCCTCCAGCTTCCAGTGCCCCTCACTCCCTGACCCACAGCCCTACCAGTGTCCCTCACTCCCGACCCATAGCCCTGGGCATCCCTGCCTCACCCTGCCCCCACTGCCCGGGAGCCAGTTCCTGGAGGCCGACCCCTCGTGACAAATTTTCTTGGGGTCTCCCTTGAAGAGCTTGGTGGCCTGTTTGGCCTTGCGCTGGAGGTTGCTGATGAAGACAGGGAAGTAGCCAGCCTCCCAGAGGCAGCTCAGGCTGGGCCTAGGCTGGCCCTGGATCAGCAGCAGGTGCTGGCATGTCTGGGGCAGAAGCTGGGGCAGGCAGGGGGGGTTGTTCCTCAGCCCCAGGCCCAGCTGCTCCACCAGTACCTGCAGCTTCTCCAGCGCCTGAAGGTCCTTGTGCAGCGCAGTCTGCGTGGCTGTGCCCAGGGCGCAGGGGCCCCAGAGGATGCCCAGCCCCCTTGCAGCCACCATGGCCCTGGCCAGAGGGGAGACTGTGCTTCCTGCACCGGGGCCATCCCCCCACAAACCCACCCCGGCCCCCCGCGGGCAGGGTTGACCCGAAGTAGGCGGTGGAGCCGGGCAGCAGCAGGAGGCAGAGGGTGGCCAGTAGGCTCGCGGTGCGCATGGTGCCAGCGCTGCACAGCGGGTAGTAGTGTCTCCCATGGCTCTTTAAAATTGGTGGGGCGGGCCAGGGCTGGGCATTGCTGGGGGCGGCTGCTTACCTATAAATGCCGCCCCTTGAAACGTGCCACCCGAAGCATGTGCTTGATTTGCTGGTTCCTAGAGCCAGCCCTGAGCACAGCAGTGGGGCAGATGGCAGCTGAGTGGTCTCAGGGCCCGGAAACCCCGAGGAACTCTCAGAGGTACCGGGGCCAGCAGTGGCTGAACGGGGCTGGCGGCAGCGGTGTGGCCTTGGCTGGAGAACCCCTGGCAGCAGCGGGTGGGGAGCCTCAGCCAGGCCAGTGTTAGTGGGGCAGTGGCAGGGAAGGGAACCCCGGCCTTAAGAGCCACAGGGAGAGGAGCCAGCAGCAGAGCAGCCAGCAGTGGAGCACTGACCCTGGTCCAGGATGGCTCAGGTCCCCAGGGTGCCAGACTAGGGAGGTGCAACCTGTATTTTGTGGAGGCACTTTCAATTGTCAGTATTGCTGAACTTGTCAAATGTTCCTGACTTGTATTTCACAAATAATTTTAACTCATTTCAGTACAGAGAACATTCCCCAGAAGCAATTGTGACAGGCATTGTTAAAAATATTTTCAGAATGGTTTCTGCATGCGGAAGAGTTGCCCGCAAACCATCATGTACAAGTCCATGCAAACCAACTGGTGATCTCGAAGCACAGACCTCCTCATTTTCGATAAAATGTATGAAATGTTTCATTTCATCTTCAAAAAGATTTGTGTCTATGTCCTCTCGGTGGAATTCACTTCATTGCTTACTGTAGTGGCTTTTAGCATCTTCATCCATACTTCTGTCAAAAAACATGCAAAATAAATCCACCATTTTCTTTAGAGATGCACCTCTGCTCTTCAGTTGCACTATTATTGTGTCACAAATAACTTCGACAGTCTCAACAATCATCTTCTCATTCCCTTTTAAATTGATTTCATTGTCTCTAGTTTCACTGGAAAATAACTTCCTAGTTTTTTTGTGCTTCTCATCAGATATATCTGAGGAATCTGTATTTTCTGTTAATGATAGTACATAGGCATCTGGTAGCCTAGGCAGGGAAAGACACAGCCTTCCCAAACCACCAGGCATGGCTCTGCCCACACTCCACCCCCAGAACGCTTGTTGTAGGCATACAGAGTGCAAAGTGTTGCTGTCCTCGAATGCCTGCCATCTCTGTGTTCTGGGGCCAGGGAGGCTCGGGTCACATGCCCTCCTCCCCGCCTATTGTCCGGGGCCAGGGAGGCTCGAGCTGCATGCCCTCCTCCTTCCCCGGTGCTCCAGGGCTGGGGAGGCTTGAGCCGCATGCCTTCCTCCTTCCCTGGTGCCCTGGGGTCGGCATGCTTGCCCCTCCCCTCCCTGAGATGGAGAGGTGGGGCCTCAGCAAAAGGGGCGGAGCTGTAGGTAGGGGCAGGGGCCTGCCTCCTCTAGCCCTACCTTCACCAACCACCCATGTGTTAGTGCCTCTGCTTCCATGGACCTATAGTCATTTCAAACGTCTATTTCAAAACTTGTAACCAAGGCTAACAATTGTACAGCATTCAGTAAATTGGTAACAACTTTTTGCAGTGATTTGCTGACAGCATTAATTCTTTGAAGTAAATGGTTCCACAAAACAGTAAAAAAACAGCAATATCACACTTTTCAAATTTTTCTGCTAAGGATTTTGCTCCATTTTTTGGACATGATTTTTCAGAATTTGATGTGTCTAAGTAAGTAGTTGTCATGTATCTTTTATGGAGGATTCATGAAGGACACGGATGAGAATCGCACAAAACAGGATGGCGTGGAAACGCTGCAATGTGCATTGGTGGTGGGACTAACCACATCGATGAAATCACAGATCTTCCAAGTATTTTCTAATAACGTTCTCTTTATAACATCATAGCTCATTTTCAAAGCTGCAACAGCATCTGCATGAGCAGACCACTTGGTGTCACAAATGTGATTGTCAAATGTTTTCCATTTGCCTGCTCCAAGAGTGATTGTAACGTACTCCACCCATGTGTGCAAACTGGAAAAAAAAGCATATGTGTTTTGAAGTCAAAAAAATGTGTAGCTCCCTCACAAGATGCAGCCACAGCATTGCAGATTACATTCAAGGAATGGCTGGAACATGGTATGAATAAGGCAGAGGGATTTGCGATGTTCAGTCTTGCCTGTAGATCTGAATATTTTCCTGCCATATTTGTGGCATTAACAAAGCTCTGCCGATAATATTTTTGACATCCAAAGCTAAATTTGCAATGATTACCAAAACTGTTGTCTCTAGACATTCAGAAGTGTGGGATTTTAGTGGGACAAAACAAAGAAATTGCTCGACAACTTCTCCATTACTGGTCAAATATCTTAAAATTAATGTTAATTGGTCTACATGACTCATATTTGATGTTGAATCAATTACTATGGAATAGTACTTGGCAGCCTTTACTTCATCAGTGAATTAGTTTCTGAGTTGCCCTGTCATTATAGTAATGAATTCATTGTAGGTTTGGTGCGGTAAAGTTGGTCATGCATGAGCCACAACACTGACAATTTTTCAGATGTTCATTGAAATTTTTAACTTCACTAAGATATTCAAGGCAGGTTAAAAAATTACCTTTTCAATTTGACACTGATGACTCGTCATGTCCTCTTAGACGTGGTCCCAAAGAAGACAGTTTCACTGTGGCAACTATACGTCTCAGCACTTTCCTCCAATATGAACATTCCTTTTCAAACTGAGCCAATAACACAGAATCAGTTCTTTCAGATAATTTACATCTTTGAACAAACTTACACATAGCATTAATATGAGCTTTGGAAGTTTCATGATTAGCAATATCTTTTGCTACATTTCTCCAATTAGGGTGTCTGTTGACAAATGTTTGTTTTCCTTTACTATGGTCAGGGAATAATTTTGAAACATCACAGTAGAGTGCTTTGGTGGTCTCTGAAAAAAATCAACCAATTTCTAATGTCTGTGGTCCCATTTTTCTTCATTCTCAATAAATGGGACTCATGAAGACCTCTAAATTGCTTTCATCCTCTAACCTCATACTTTTTTCTCAATTTTTCCATATTACCTATGTTTTTCAGTTTATTTACTAATAAACCCTTACCAATATTTTGTAGTTCCATTGGCACTGCAGTCTACTTGTTCAACTTCTGCAGTTAACGTGGTATCTCCACAACTCAGCAAGTGATCAGATAATTGAGATGTTTCCTTGCCCATACTTGTTGATGAATGTCTTCTATTCAGTACTTCAGGATTTTTAAAATAAGATGACAAACTGTTTTTTTGATTAGCTTCATCTTTTGCCTCACCTTCATTTTTGTGTGTTTTTGACTGCTAAACTCATAGTATTGCTTCTTTGCTAAAATATTACCTAGATTTTTAGGCAGATCAAAAATGACTTAAAGTGCGGGGGTGTAACTATGGGTGGGCCCTGGTCTGGTCCACCCATTCCCCAATTAGGTTTGTCCAGGCTAATTCCCCTTTCTGGCATGATGAATGCACAAGTGGGGGCCCACAAAAGCAACTCAAAACCTGATCTCTACAGGCTTTGGTACAAAAACTCCCCCCAAAATCCTAATACCTGGATTTTGGGGAATCCACTGCCACCATCAAGTGCTTTTGAATCCACAAACAGGGGTGAACACTTGAAACCAACCCCAGGACACCCCAAGCTCTTTTCTCCAAAGAGCTTGAAAAGAAAAAAGAAAATGCAATCTGCGGTCTGTGATTGCTGGCCCCTTGTCAGAGGCATGCAGATCCCACAGACAGATTTTCCAGGACACAGAAATGAACCAATACCAGGTTAATTTAAAAAAAAGAGAACTTTTATTATCCAAAACAATACTACCATTGCAAGCATAATGACTAGATGGAAAAAGTCACCAATTAATATACTCATGGGGGACCCCCATGGGCTCAGGACTTAGATGCAAAAGAGAGGAAAAACCATTTCTAACAGCACAGACATCAGATCCAAATTCCCAAACCAGAAAACAATGTAACCTGACGGATTTATGTAGACTTTTCCCTACTTACACACTATGAAGAGTCTTTTTCTTGGAGAGAGACATGTCTTCGGTCTCCCTCAGTATCTAAAGAGCAAACAGGCTCAGAGACAAAGGAGGGACAAGTCAAAAGTTCCTTTGTCTCAGTTTGAAATCCCTACCTGCATTTCTATTGGCTGACCGCTACCTGGCTGGGTTAACCCCTTAGGGTATGTCCACACTGCCACCCTAGTTCGAACTAGGGTGGCTAATGTAGTCATTCGAACTTGAAAATGAAGCCCAGGATTAAAATATCCCGGGCTTTATTTGCATGTTCCCGGGCACTGCCATTTTTAAATGCCCGATAGTTCGGACTCCCTGCCCGTGGTTACACGCGGCACGGGTTAGGTAGTTCAAACTAAAGCCTCTAGTCAGGCCCCTGGGCAATGTGTGTGGGGGGGGGAGAGGAGGGAGATGGACAGGTGAGAGCCCTCAGAAAGGCAAGGCTTTGTGTGGAAAGAGCAGAGCTGGGGGCCCAGAGCAGAAGCAGGGCTGGAGACTAAGACTGACAGAGGAGATATGAAGATCTCCGTGACTGTGGAGGACAGCTTCAGGTGCCACAGTGGCCCTGCACTGGCTGGCCAGGAGAAGTGGGCAGAGAACCACGAGTGCTCCACCTAAAGGTGAGGAGGGGCACAGTTCCATTGGTCACCTGTGCGCCCCCCTGCTGAGCTCTCCATCCCCCAGCTGCTCTCCCCTTTGTCCATGGGCAGCAGCCACTCACCAGGTGGCAGCCAACAGCAGCACAACATTAGAGGGGCTGGAGGACTCAGCAGGAGGGGGCAGCACAGCCATGCAGCCAGCTGCCAGAAAGAAGTAGCGCTTTCCTGCTTCAAAGTGCAGCTTTTTCCTGCTGGCTGTGCAGTTTTCAGGCACTCCTGGCTGCCTTCCCCTTCCCCACCCCGCAGGCAGCCGCCACTCATCAGCAGCATGAACACAGGCTGGAAGGCTTCAGAAGAGCACTGGGTAGCCACACAGCCTGCAGCCTCCCTGCTCTCTTGCCACCCACACAGCCCTCTCTGTAGGCTCGCCCCCCATCTTCCACCACAGAGCAGCTGCCCCTTCTGCAGGGGTATGTGTGTGTGGTGCTGGACTACCCGCCCTTGGGGGCCCTGTATCATGGGGGGCCCTGTGCCAGGGCATGGTATGTTTGATTGTAATTCCACCTTTGATTCCTGGAAGAGCTGTGCTAATCCCCCTCCATGGAAGCAAACACAGTCACATACAAACCATTCATAGGTCTAATACAGTGATCCCCAAAGATATCAAATGGGATAGCAATATCTGTCACCAGGCTATATCCTACCAACACCTTGCAGGACTGAGGTGCTCAAGTATGTAAAGTGCACCTCAGACCACAATCATGGGCATCTTATAAACACAACAGTGTACTATATATTTGAGAAAGTTTGTCTGCCTGTCTATTCAAGAACTCGGCCTAAACAGTAAGAGCTAGGACCACCACATTTGGCATGTTGCTTCTTCTTATCATAACTTAAAGCCAGGTACGGCTTTGGTTGGGCCAGGATGATGGGATGTGCCTGGAAGGGGATTGCTTCTCATAAAACCATACAGAAAAGAGACAGAATCACCAGGCAGGCGAAAGGGGCTGGCTGGGGGTGCACTTCCACCTCTGGCTGGGACGGCCCCAGTTCCAAGCTTCTCACCCCCCAGGACTCCTTTAGGACAGGAAAAGAGATGAAACTCCCTCCCCCAATACATACAGGAACACTGCTGGCTGTTCTTTGTCAGGGAGCAAAGGGAAAGTGCACAGCTTGTTGTATTGCTTTCTCTGGCTGGGAGCCCAGGGGCAGATGAACCTGGACCTGCCCCAGCTGGGGAAAATGCATCCCTCCTGCAGCTGTGCATGCTAGATTTGCAGGGGCCATGAACAGGCAAAAAGGAATAGTCCTCTCCGGGGCAGCCTACATATTGAGCCCCTCATCCTCAGCCCCACCCCAGAACAATGACTTAAATAAAGCATAAAAAACAGCAAATGGTCCTGTAGCACCTTAGAGACTAACCAAAAAATATAGATAGTATCATGAGCTTTTGTGGGCACAACCCACCCACTTCTTCAGATGCCAAAAATAGAACAAGGGGTTGTGCCATGAAAGCTCATGATATTTTTGGTTAGTCTGTCTAAGCGACATCTCTTTTTCGATAAAGGGATGTAAATTAGACATACAGGCAGTCCCTGACTTACGCAGATCCGACTTACGTGGGATCCGCAGATACGAACGGGGCTGCCACAGAGTACACGGACTGCGGGACCTCGCGGTCCTGCCGCCCGTGTACTCTGGGGCTTTCTCTGCGTCTCCCTGGTCTGCAGACCAGGAAGATGCAGAGCAAAGCCGCGGAGGGGCTCGGGCAGCGGGGCAGCCCCGCTGCCCTCCCCCCCCGCGGCTTTGCAAAACCGCGGGGAAGCCGGCAGCGGAGCAGTCCAGGCGCGCCTGGGCTGCCTCGCTGCCCGAGCCCGCCCCCCCCGCAGCTTTGCAAAGCTGCGGGGGGGCTCGGGCAGCGAGGCAGCCCAGGCGCGCCTGGACTGCTCCGCTGCCGGCTTCCCCGCGGCTTTGCAAAGCCGCGGGGGGGGAGGGGGGCCTCGGGCAGCAGGGCACCCCAGGCACACCTGGGCTGCTCCGCCGCCGGCTTCCCCGCGGCTTTGCAAAGCCGAGGGGGGGAGGCTCGGGCAGCGGGGCACTCCAGGCATGCCTGGACTGCTCCGCTGCCGGCTTCCCCACAGCTTTGCAAAGCTGAGGGGGGGCTCGGGCAGCGAGGCAGCCCAGGCGCGCCTGGACTGCTCCGCTGCCGGCTTCCCCACAGCTTTGCAAAGCCGAGGGGGGGGGCTCGGGCAGCGGGGCACCCCAGGCGCGCCTGGGCTGCTCCGCCGCCAGCTTCCCCGGGGCTTTGCAAAGCCACGGGGGAAGCCGGCAGCGGGACAGCCCAGACGCCCCGCGGCTGTCCCGCTGCCGGCGTCCTCAGAGGCTTTGCTCCCCGTCTCCCTGGTCTGCTGGTCTCCAGCAGACCAGGGAGACTGGGAGCAAAGCCGCGGAGGACCCAGGCGGCGGGACCGCGGTGCGTCTCGGTCCGCCGCCTGTGTCTTCCTGGTCTGCTGGGGTGGGGGGGGCGCAGCTAGTACGCCCCCCCCCAGCAGACTAGGCTTTTCTCTGGACGCCTGTGGCAGAGCAGCTGGGGTGCTGCCGGTTTGTCCCGCAGCGCCGCTCTGGGCGCTACTGGTCCAATCCAGCAACACCCCAGCTGCTCTGGTCCTGATTCAGCCGCTGCTGGTCAGTTTCAGCAGCGGCTGAATCAGGACGCCTGGGGCAGAGCAGATGGGGTGCTGCTGGGTTGGTCCGCTGATTTAGCCGCTGCTGAAACTGACCAGCGCTGACTACAGGAAGTCCGAGGCAGAGTTGCTCTGCCCCGGGCTTCCTGGAATCAGCTGCTGATCAGTTTCAGCAGCAGCTGACTTGGGGACGCTTGGGGTTCTTAAGTTGATTCTGTATGTAAGTCAGAACTGGCGGTCAGTTTCAGCAGCGGCTGAATCTGGACGCCAGTTCCGACTTACATACAGATTCAACTTAAGAACAAACCTACAGTCCCTATCTTGTACGTAACCCGGGGACTGCCTGTATTGAAATTGTAAATGAAGATGGGATTTGAATTTCCCACGCTTCATTTGCATAATGGTGGCCATGGCTTTTTTTTCAAAAAGCTGCTTTTCAGAAAAAAAACCGCGGTCAAATGGGGATCTTTCGAAATGCCGCATTTCGAAAGATTCTGTAACCCTCAGAGGGGCATTTCTGTAACCCTCAGAGGGGACACCCCCATCTTTACTGTGTTTTTTTTTTCAAAAAGCAGCTTTTCGAAAAAAAGCTGTGGCCGCCATTATGCAAATGAAGCATGGGAAATTCAAATCCCGACTTCATTTACAATTTCAATATGTCTAATTTTCATCCCTTTATTGAAAAAGGGATGTAGTTTAGACATACCCTAAGGTGCTACAGGACCATTAGTTGTTTTTTAAGTTACAGACTAACACAGCTGCCCCTCGGAGGGTATGTCTACACTGCAAAGTTAATTCGAACTAACAGACTTTAGTTCGAATTAACTTTGATAGGTGCTACACATGCAAACTGCTAGTTCGAACTTAATTCGAACTAGCGGAGCGCTTAATTCGAACTAGGTAAACCTAATTCTACGAGGACTAATGCCTAGTTTGAATTAACTAGTCAAATTAAGGGATGTGTAGCCACTTAATTCGAAGTAGTGAGAGGCTAGCCCTCCCCATCTTTCCCTGGTGGCCACTCTGGGCACCACCAGGGAAACTCTTCTGCCCCCCTCCAGGCCCCGGAGCCCTTAAAGGGGCACAGGCTGGCTACGGTGCCCGTGCAAGCCTGCCAGCACCTAGCCAGCAGACCCTGCACCTGGCACGGCTCGAGCCGGCCACCTGATGCCACCCAGCCCTCCGCCTCTTCCTGGGAGCCTGCCCAGGTCCGCAAGAGGTGGGCGCCCGCCTGGTCTAGTGCAGACATCATGGACCTCATCCACGACCTCCACACTAGGCACAGGAAAGTGGCCGTCTACAGCAGGAGAGCTGCCAGCCTGGCCACCCAGGAGCAGGTGTGCATGAAAATCAAGGTGGTCCAGTGAGACCCCCGACCCTGAGCCCTGAGCTTAGAATGGCCATACTGGGTCAGACCAAAGGTCCATCTAGCCCAGTAGCCTGTCTGCCGACAGCGGCCAACACCAGCTACCCCGGAGGGGATGGACCGAAGACAATGACCAAGCCATTTGTCTCGTGCCATCCATCTCCAGCCTTCCACAAACAGAGGCCAGGGACACCATTCCTACCCCCTGGCTAATAGCACTCCATGGACCCAACCTCCATGACTTTATCTCACTTCTCTGTAAACTCTGTTCTAGTTCTAGCCTTCACAGCCTCCTGCAGCAAGGAGTTCCACAGGTTGACTATTTGCTTTGTGAAGAAGAACTTTCTGTTGTTAGTTTGAAGCCTGCTACCCATTCATTTCATTTGGTGTCCTCTAGTCCTTCTATTATGGGAACTAATGAAGAACTTTTCTTTGTGCACCCTCTCCACACCACTCATGCTTTTATAGACCTCTATCATATCCCCCCTCAGTCTCCTCTTTTCTATGCTGAGAAGTCCCAGTCTCTTTAGCCTCTCTTCATATGGGACCCGTTCCAAACCCCTGATCATTTTAGTTGCCCTCCCCTCTCCCACCTTCTTTTCCCAGTCTCCCCGAGTTTTGTTCAATAAAGAGAGTTTTTGAACACACGTGTCCTTTATTTTGTACATCAGGAAGGGGGGCTAGGAAGGGGTAAGTGGAAGGAGGTGAGGGAGGAATGGGGTACGAGCCCCTGATGGGGAGGACTGGGCTGGCTCTGCGGGCTCCTCGGGGTGGAAACTCTCCTGAAGCCCCTCGATTGACCCCCCCCCCCTCCAGATGGCACCCTGCGTTAAGTGCAGCCAGTCTGATGGCCGAGTGCTGTGATGTGCCGAGTGTGGGCACTCAGGGCACTCCAAGCCAGGACTGCTTTGCAAGCGGGGAACCCCTGAGAACTGTCTGTCCGGGGTGGGGGTCGGGTCCCTTTAAGCACAGCCCTCTGCTAGCCTGAGGCAGCAGCTCCACACTCTAAGTCCTAATCTGATGCCCTGCCGGCACTGCTTCCGGCCAGCCTTAACCTCAGTTCAGGGTTCACTCAGTGTGGACATGCTAGTTCGAATTAGCAAAACGCTAATTCGAACTAGTTTTTAAGTCTAGATGCACTAATTCGAATTAGCTTAGGTTCGAATTAACTAATTCAAACTAAGTTAGTTCGAATTAGTGCTGTAGTGTAGACATACCCTGAGACTTTTAAATAAAGCATGTTCATTTTCATTTCATTTTCCAACCCTCCCCCACCAAAAAATTATTTAAGAACCTGAGCAATGCTGGGTAAACCTTCTAGTAATAGAGTACACGAGTAATCAATAATATAATTATACACTTACCACCAGACCCAAATGCAGAATTTCAGCATCAAAGCACAGAGCAATATTCTTGGTCTTCTATAATGATTCCAAACAATTCTATTGTATTTCTTCTTACCATGGATGAACATTGTATGATTAAATCCAGATTGTTGTATCCAATAGCATGATGCCTCTCCCCCACCGATCATCATTTGACTTTATCCTCTTAAGAGGAAGGTATTGCTACATTTTTAAACACAGGAACAACTTCTGGGAAGTAAAGCACCTGTGTAGTTTTGTGTGCAGACAAGAGATGTTTGCCAAATGAACACGTCAGTACTGGTATGGTTCAAGAGTGAATCACACCTATAATCTCTCCCCCAGGGATACGTCTTCCAAGTGACAAGCCTCTGCCTGCACCTTTCCCACAGTGGAACTCCATAGTACTATCCACTCCAGTTTGGATCACAAGGCTACAACATTCACTCGTCCCACTGTACTGTCATAACTGGGGTGCGTGGCAACTTCAGTGCATCTTGAGCATTCCCCATCCAGTGACGGAGTTTGGTATCTTCACCTCTCTCAGGGTGTGACCCAGCAACTGCAGCTCAGACTGGCAGCACTCTTTGCTATCTATTGCATTAACATGACAGGTTGAACTGTATTTGGCGCCTGTATGAAATTTCCCTCTGGAACCTTTCACCAGCAGTTGATAAAACTAAGGGTATGTTTACACTACAAAGTTTTGTCAGAAAAACAGATGTTTTTCCAACAAAACTTCAATTACGTCCACACTGCAATCACGTTCTTTCGAAAGAAAATTGAAAGAACAGAGGGTTTTTTCCGGCATTGGTAATTCTCTTTCTACAAGGAAGAAGCCTTTTTCTGCAAGCGCTCTTTCAGAAAAAGGTGTGTGTGGGTGGGGTTTTCTTTTGAGTCCTCCAGGGAATAACACAGGTGCTCTGGGGGGCTCTCTGTCCATATTAATCAAAACCCTGTCTCCTGCCAGCTCTTAAAGCTGCAGGCACCCTGGACAGGCCTAGTGGCAGGAAGCCAGCCTGAGAGCAGCACCCTGATTGCATGGCTGTCCCTGCCAGAGGCCTTGCCACCCATGGTGGAGCCACAAGCCCCCCTAAGTCCTCCTGGCCCTCACAAGGAGCAGCGCCAAGGGTCCAGGACCCACCCAGGGGGACCAAGAGGTGAGCACCCTCCTGATCTGGAGCAGAGATCCTGTCCCTCCTTGAGCTGTGGGGCGAGGAGGAGACATTGCAGGATTGCCACTCCAATGCCACAATGCCGACATATATGAGTGCATGGCTGAGTCCCTGGTGGAGTGCGGACACCTACCCTGGACCTTGGAATAGGTCCAGAGTGAGTTCAAAGAGGTCCGTCAGGGATACGTCAGGGCCAGAGAGTGCAGCTCACGCTCAGGGACCGGACCCCACACCTGCCTCTAGTACCAGGAGCTGCACCAGATCCTAGGGTGGGTGGAGAAATGTCTTCCCACTCATTGTCGTGGACTCGGGCCTCGAGACCCCCGTCATCGCCCAGCCAGAGGTCACGGTGGAGGAGGAGGAGAACCAGGGCCAGCAGGAGGAAGAGCCGGACACCATTACCCTGCCTTTGGAGCTGGTGCCTGTCAACCAGGATGTCGACTGATGCCAAGGAGGGATCTTCAGGTGAGTGCTCTCAGTTTGTCATACACACAGGGCGGGGCACACAGAGAGTGGGGGGGGGGCGAGTGTCACTCAGGCTGCTTGGGCTGGACATTGTGCTGCAGTCCGTGCACATGAAACCACGTGAAGTGTTAGTGTGTGCCACACAGACTCAGCAGGCAGCCCCTGAGCATGGGTAGGATCCTACTGCCAGGCTCAGGAGAGGCCACACACATCCATCCCCAGGGAGGGGGAAGGGAAGAGCCCTCCTAGCACCTGCCACAGCTGGAAGCAGGTTAGCCACAAGGGCACAGGCATGACCTCAGACACACCGAGGAGTGCCGCACACAGCACGGGGCATGCCTGAACATGCGAGGCACCAGTAGCGCTGCAAGCTGCAGGTGTGTGTGTGGACCCCAGGGCGGACCAGGCTGCTCCTGGTTCCTCTGCCAACCATGGGATCCCACAGTGGCTGGACACTTCCCTTGCCTGATTGTCCGGGGGATGGAGAAGGTAGCTTGGAAGCAGGCAGCATGGTTCCCTGGGCATGTCAGGGCACACATGGCCTTGCTCCCAGGACATCCCCCTCCTTTGGCCCAAGGACTGTTGGTCACTGCTCGCAGAGGAGGGCACGGCCTCAGGGAATGTGTCTGCAGGGATGTCAGACTCTCTCCCTCTTTGTGTTCTCCACAGCTGGAGTAGTCGGGAATGAGAGGCGAGCCACACCACCCAAGCCAGCCACCAAACCCCAGGGGACCCAAAAGCGCACTAGGGTCCAGGAAGACCTCATGTGCCAGCATGTCAGTGTCCTGCATGACATGCAGCGGACCCTGACACAGGGGATCTGGGAGGACTCAGAGTGGCAGAACCATGCCAGCTCATGCAGCAGTGTGATAGCATGTGTGCTGTCATGACAGAAATGATGGCACACCCGCCTGCTGTTGCTCCTCCTGCCTAGCACCTCCCTGCTGTGCCCATTCCCCTGCCCCACAAGTGATGCCTCTGCTCCCTTCTCAAGCAATGTCCATGCCCCCTCCCCAAGTGATACCTATGCTTCCACCCCCTGCCATCCCTGACCCCAGTCCAGCCTCCCCTTGCCACCCACCCCTCTGTGCTTCTCAGACCCACCCAAACCCAAGTCCAACGAGGTCTCCAAACCCGAGGTGGCATATCCAGTCACCACCCATGCCACTCCGAGCCCCCGTACCCTCCCAGGTTATAATCCCCCCCCCTCCAGGTTATGAGTTCTCCTCTCTCTGTCCACCTTTTTTAATGAAAGATAAATACAGAGTTAGTTTTGTGGAAAACCAAACAGGTGTCTTTAATGAGAGGTCAGGGAAGGGGTGAAGGGGGGAGGGTTGTGGTGGGGAAGGGATAGGGTAACAAGCCAGAGGCCCCTGTTGGGGAGGCCCCGGGGAGAGTTACAGGGGTTCTTAAAAGAATCTCTTCCTCAGGGCCTCCCAGATGCGCACTCTTGCCTGATGGGCCTGGCGGATGGCAGTTGTCCCCGGCTGTGTGAAAACTTGCCCCTTGCAGCCAGCGTCTCTCCCCCACCCCGGGAAGAAGGCCTCCCCCTTCCTCTCCACAGTGTTGTGGAGGACACAACATGCCATGACCACCTCGGGGATGTTGTGCTCCCCCACGTTGAGGCGGGTCAGTAGGTACCTGAACTCAGGAGCGGCCCGAGGCCGGCTGCAGCAGCTGGTGCCCCAGGCGGAACGCGTGATCAGCACCCCTGCCTGCACAGCCGTCAATGGCATGACGTCATCATTAGGCACTCCAGGCGCCCCATGACATCATTATTGGGTGCCCTGGGTGCCCCATTGAAGGAGGTGTCCTAGGTGACCACCAAGTCTGTCTGTGCTCACGGGCCACCCCTGCCTGAACTATGCCTTGAGGCAGCTGAAGGTGCCCTCAACCAGGATCCTGGCCTGGTTCAGGCAGGCATTAAATTGGTCCCTGCTGGGGTCCAGGTATCTGGTATATGGCTTCATGAACCATGGCATCAGGGGATAGGCTGCATCCCCCACAAAGCACAATGGCACCTGCATGTCCCCAACCACAAAGTCCCAGTGGGGGAAGAATGTGTCCAACTTCAGCTTGCAGTAGAGGCTCAACTTGTAAAAAATCCAGGCATCGTGTGCCCTGCCTGACCACCCAACAAAAATGTCCATGAACTGTCCATGGTGGTCCACTAGGGCCTGCAACACCATGGAGAAGTAGCCCTTCCTATTAATATACTGGGCCGCTCAATGCTCAGGTGCACGGACCAGTTTGTGGGTCCCATCTATGGCTCCAACATAGTTCGGGAACCCCAGGGCAGCAAATTCAGTCACAATTGGTCCAGGTCTTCCAGGGGGATGATCTTCCGTAGCAGGATTGAGTTGATGGCCTCACAACCTGCAAAAGGAGACAAGCAAACACACAAAACAGAGAATGAGAGAGCGAGTGCCTGAGCCCTTGGGAGGTGCCTGCCCCCCACTCCTTCCCTCCCTTCCCCAAGTACCCCAGGAACCACCTCCCATGAGGCCACCACCCCAGCAGAAAGGCTGTGTGAGGGCAGGACAGCACAACCCCCTGGGGATGGAGCTTCCTCCCCCCCCCACTCCACCCCCCCACAGTCCCTAGGGTACCCCTTTTCCAGGACTCTCCCCTCATGCAGGAACTGCAGCTTGAGTGCACCTTATCTCCATGAGGAGGGCCCTGACAGTGGACTTCCCCACACCAAACTGGTTGTCCACCAACCAGAAGCTGTCTGGAGTGGTGAGCTTCCAGATGGTGATTGTGTCCTGCTTCTCCAGCAGGATGGTGGGCCACAGGTGGGTGTCGCGTCTCCAGAGGGCAGGGGCAAGCCAGGCACACAGCTCCATAAAGGTGGTCTTCTGCATGTGGACATTTTGGAGCCACTATTGCTTGTCCCACTGCTTCAGGACCAGTCAGTCCCACCAGTCCGAACTAGTGTTGAGCCTCCAAAAACGCCTCTCCACTGTGGGGTGCGGTTGCCAGAGTGTAGCTCCTGCACACAAGAAGGGAGTCCCAAGAATGAGCTTGGGTTGAGCTTGGTCAGGACCAGGAAGGCAGCTGGCACAAAGTTCTGCAGAAACTGTAGCATGGCCGTATGGGCCGTCACATGCCCAGGGGCAACTCTGGCTCCATAGCACAAAGACAAAAGCTGTGGCATCCAAAAAAGCTGGGCAGCCACAGCAGGCACTGCAAGAGCTTTGTTGTCCCTCGAAGAGGTAGGAAGCACACAGCAGAAGCAGAGAAACGGCTGTCCAGGGGGGTCTCTTTAAGCGCACGTCTCTGCAAGACTCAGGCACCAGCACTCGGAAGCAACTGGTGAACTAAAGCCCTGGCTGAAGTGGTTCCGGGTGGCCTCTTATGCGAGAGAGCATTCAATCAGTCTGGATGCTCTTTTGAAAAAGCAGATCGCTTTTTTGATGCACTTTTGTGTGTGGACACGCTCTTTCAGAAGATGATTTTTTGGAAGATCTCTTCCAAAAAAAAACGTATTTCGAAGGAAGCCTGTAGTATAGACATAGCCTCAGAAACCGGTTCTTCAATAGAAACATATTGTTTGCCTAAAAATACATAGCAAGCAGAGAGAAGGGTTAAGCCAGCAGCAGTTCATCTCACTTATATGTTAAAATTTCCTTGTGAGCTTTGTTAGTTTCCACTTAGTCTAAATATGTTGGTCTGGGGGAGAAAGACTGTTCAGGGCAGTACTCTCCTAACTCTCTCTGGGTACATCTACACTTGCTCTCTAGTTTGAGCTAGGGATGCAAATGTAGCTGACCGAAATTGCTAATGAAGCGGGGATTTAAATATGCCGTGCTTCATTAGCATAATCTCGCCCACACGTTATTCTGCTCACCAGCTGATTTGAACCAGGAAGTGAGCTCCGGGACATGTTAGTTCAAATCAAACCCCTTGGTTCGAACTTACGTTACTCCTCAAAAAATGAAGTGTGCTCTGGAACACGTTAGTTCAAGTCAAAACCCTTGGTTCGAACTAATGTTACTCCTCAAAAAATGAGGAGTAACGTTATTTCGAACCATGGGGTTTGGTTTGAACTAATGCGTCCCAGAGCGTACTTTCTAGTTTGAATCAGCTGGTGAGCGGAATAATGCGCAGGCGAGATTATGCTAATGAAGCACGGGATATTTAAATCCCCGCTTCATTAGCAATTTCAGTCTGCTACATTTGCATCCCTAGCTCAAACTGGGGCGCAAGTGTAGACGTACCCTTTCTCTCTCTCTCTCTTTCGCTCTCTCTCATGCTCACAGTATTTGTCCCTGTGAGCAGCTGCTACCGGCTCATAACCCTTTCTTCTTTAGGCTGGGATCCTGAATGGTTTTGTGCCTCTTTGATTCTAGTCTTGGGCCTGGGAAAAATAAATTTTGTAGCTTGGTTGGAGAGGTGGACAGTTCCCCGTTAATACCTCCCCCACTGTTTTCTTAATATCCTGGTATTCTTTTGGTGGTACCTTTGTCAAATTTTCCTGTTTGATTCTACCTTATATCCTCCTCTGATTTATTTCCATGCTATCAGTAAACTGAGGTGTATAAAAATAATACAGATGATGGCATGGATTGCACCCTCATCTTGAAGACTTTAGGGTATACTAACAAAACAGATACCCAGTTCCCCCAAGATAAAACCATAATTTTATTTGGAATTTCTACTTATGCTGCTTTGTAGATGAATGGAGAAAGAGATGCCACAGCCAATTATATTTGCAGGAATCAGCGGGTGATCGTAAATGTGTGTGCAAAAATATTAAGGTATCGATAGTAGAACTTTACAAAATTGCAAGTAAAACAAAATGAGTGATTCTGACCATTTGGCAAAAATATGGGAAAATGCGAAAAGGTGCAATTATCTTTTACTCTTAAGCAGTGTTTCCCAGTTGGTGCTCCTTGGAACCCCAGGGTTCCACAAAGCGAAAGTAAGAGTTCCGTGAGAATGCGGCATTGCCCCGCCCCCTGTTAAAGAGACAGAGTATTTTGCAGGCTTTTTTGCTCAACCAATTCTGCCGGGGCTTTTTTTTTTTCCCTTTCTTGCCAAATTTACTCTGGGAACCCTAGGGGTTCCTTGAAATTATTTTAAGCTGAAAAGGGTTCCATGGCCAAATAAAATCAGGAAACACTGCTCTTAAGAAATGAAATTGAGTCCCAGCACCAAAGGCTTTATTGTTTCCTTTAGCTCTTCCATGGCTATCTGTTTCTGTAGAGTATGGGCTCATTTATACATGAAAACCCTGCTCTTGAGCTCTCATTGGGTGCTTCCAAAAATATAGATTTAAAAGCGCAGGCTGCAATAGTGCAATAATTATAATAAAATTATAATTTTAAATGGTCATATTCACCGCAGGACATCTTTTCTTTTCACCAAACCTAGTAACACCACAATGGGAAGGCTATGAGGCATCACTCTCTTTAAACTTAATAAGAAATAAAAAAAGGGAGAAGCCAAAAAAATCCTCATTATTTTGCTTTCCATTGATGGGGTCTGCCCCAAGAAAGTCTTGTCAGTCTGCAGTCTCGTGGTCCTTCTGGATTCCCTACTACTGTTGTATACATTAATAACAGGATCTACAACAAAGGTTTTTTTCATCTTTGACTAGTCACGGACTAGGACCCTATTGTGTGGTATACTCTACAAATACAGAACAAGAAGAAGGTCCCCATGCCAAAGAATTGGGCAAGCTAAGTATGAAAAATAAAAATGGCAAACTATTTTGGCACAAATATCAACACAATTTTTCATTATAGCCTTCTAGGACCTAGCTGTGGTTTCAGTTTTGGAAGATTTTAGGACTCACTCCAAAAGGGGGGAAAGCAGCTTTTTAAAATTCCAAATATGACAGCTGCTTAAGAGCAAAGGGTAAAGTACCACTGTGGCAAAACAAATCTTACCTGCAGAATTTCCAGACAAAGTGCTTTCCAAACTTTGCAAAGGTGGAAGCTTTTGGCCCTATTTGAATGCAACTGAATAGGTAAAAGTCTCTAGAGATGGACTCTACTGGAAATCAGTTTATCCAAATAACAGGCGTAAAATGGGTAGAAACAATGCAACTTCCCACACTGCCCTTTCATTGTGTCTCACTCCTGTGCTGGAGAGAACCCCTCTATGGGGAAGAAGTTATCTCACTTTCCATTTTCATTCAGACCCTAATCAATCAAGTACTTCAGCATATGCTTAAGTTTTCTTTGTTCAGTGTTTATGTTTCATTGACTTCATAGGTTGAAGTGCTTGACTGAATAAGGATACATTTCTGAATTGAATCCTCAGACTTTTGCATCCCTGCTGAGACAGCCAGCATGAGTGCCATGGGCAGCTGATCCCCAACTAAGTGATTATTTTAATATCCTATATTGTGAAAAAACTTGTGTACACACATTACTACAGAACAGCTCTTTGTTGCAACTCCAGATTAAATGAGAAACTTTCAGTTTTAACCCATTATGCTTAATGACAGTAAAATCTTGATGTAAATTATTTTCATTCTTTGAAATCCATTAATACATATATTACAAATGGCTAGTTCAACTCTTGCTACTGGTCTGTCATGATAAGCATCTGTGTCTTCATCATAGGGCTGTAGTTATTGTTCCAGAAGAACCTAAATTATTATTATTATTTTTTTTGTAAAGGGCATTTCTTCTAGCATCTAAAGACTCGATATGAAAGGAAATCATCATCATGATAGTTGTTGGTTTTCTATGTGTGTGCATATAAGTTGATTTGTGTGTGCTCTAAGGAAAATAGACCCCGAGGGTAAAAATTTATAGCTTAATTTTCAATGGTGCAGAACACTTTCAGCTCCTCCTAACTATTGAAAGATGGGGTTACTTTGCAGTTCTAAAGATCAGGCCATTGGGATTTAACACTGAAATAAATTTTCAGATAATGCGCACTGGGTAAAATTCACTCTTCTGCACAGGGCCAGCCTAAGGCCCAAGGGCATTTAAGTCCATTAAACCCTAATGTGGGTTTACAGGCACATCACTATCTTGAGGTCTTAAGTGTTACATACACCCTTGTGCTTGTCCTTTGTACAGGGGTGAATTTCACTTAGTTTACACTGGAGATTAGATTGTGACTTAAAATAGCTTTTTTAAAAAAAAACTATTTTCATGGATCAAATATCTGGAAGCCAATGAGAAGAAAAAAATCTTTCTAGATAACTGGAAACATTAAATATATGTACACTGTTTACAGGAATTTATGAAGGTTCAATCAAAACTTCAAACAAAACAATAAATTATATACAGTTGTCGGTAAAAAGCTATAATTCCTATGGCTGATGAGTGCTAAAACCTTGTTATCTTCAATTCATTGCTGCCCACATTCATTTTATTGCAATCAGTGAGCTTTGCAACGTTTTACTATAGCAATTTCAGAGGCTTTACCAGAAATGTCTTCAATTTGCCCTTTTTTTTTAAAAAAATCAGAACTTTGAAACTTTTTGCTGCTTCTTTGGGGTTGGAAACAGGGACTAGAATGCTCATTTCTGCACAATATGAGACTTTTGGAATTTTTTTGAGCTGCTTCAGCATGAAATCTCAGATAAGGCACTTTGATTCATGAGGCTCCCAAATCCCTGACTTTCCCATTAATTATTAAGAAATCCATTAAGAAAGCAACTCAAGAAAAAGCTGGCAGGCCTTTAGGGGTATGTCTAGACTACACGCCTCTGCCGGCAGAGGCATGTAAATTAGACATACCAACATAGTCAAACGAAGCAGGAAAGTCTTTGCCGACCGATCCTGTAAGCCTTGTTTCACGAGGCATAAGGGATTGGTCGGCAAAGGTTTTCCTTGCTGACCGATCCCCATCTTGACTGCTGCATTGTGCCGACGATCAGCTGAGCCGGCACAACGCGGCGGCCATTTTTATTTTAATGAAACGGGGGATATTTAAAACCCCGCTTCATTTACTATGTCGGTATGTCTCATTTACACGCCTCTGCTGGCAGAGGCATGTAGTTTAGACATACCCTACGGCTACGTCTACACTGGCAGCTTCTTGTGCAAGAACTGTTTTGCAGAAGAGTTCTTGCGCAAAGTCTTCCACAAGAGCTCATCTACACTGGCACGTGCTTTTGCATGAGAGATGTGCTTTTGTGCAAGAGCGTCAATGGCAGTGTGGACGCTTTCTTGCGCAAGAAAGCTCTGATGGCCATTTTAGCCATAGGGGTTTCTTGCACAAGAAATTCATGTTGCCTGTCTACACTGCCCTCTTGCACAAGAGCTCTTGTGCAAGAAGGCTTATTCCTTGTGGGGAGAGGAATAATTCTTCTGGAAGAAGCCCTGTTTTCCGACACTGTACTGTAAATTTACAGATTTGCACAAGAATGCGCGTGCAGTGTAGACACCCGGCAAGTTGTTGTGCAAGAACAGCTGTTCTTGCACAAGATGCTGCCAGTGTACACGTAGCCTAGAAGTCTACGGTCTGAGCTCTCAACAAGAATGCTTACACCTTTACATACACCCATGGCAGCTTGGAAATTGTGTTAATGTGAGTAACAAAAAGGATGGGTACACCTCCCATTCAGATTGCTTGAATGTGACCTGACAGAGAAGTTGTTTTAAAAAAGGGACTCTAACTGCAAACAGCTATGAAATGTAATTGTGTATTATAGGCTAAAAATCAGTCCCATCCTACTCAGGCACTCTTAGCCTAGAGTGGAGGCTAAGAAAGGCAGTACAGAAGACCTCTCTCCCCCTCACCCTACCAGTAACAGCCACTTAGCAACACTGGAGAATGGTGATCTAGCAGGCTATTGACTGTCAGATGGCTGGCTTGGCTAACATGCATAGCAGTATTTCCCAGCCCAAAAAGTATGGCCAGTTAGTTATGTAGACGGGTCCATGCTCACATATGTACCCAGTACACAAACAGGCCCTGGAGGTTACCTCATGTGGCTTCTTTCTGGGCTAGACACAATCATACAAATGGAAAAAGGGTCCTTCAGAGGCATTTGCTCCTCACCATCCAACCTGTTTGGACTCCTCTGAGCTCCTGCTTATGGCTACAGATACCTGCCCTCAAGTAAGAAGGATCAGACATTAACTCTCTACCAGTATCCAATTCAATACACATTTGAATATGGGCTCACCAGCACCCTATACACTGGCCTCTGGGGCAACCCAGACCAAGCAGACTCTGGAAGTTTGAGTCCTTTCCCCTTATCAAAACTTTCTGGCTACAGCTCCTTTAATTTTCAAATAATGTGGCAACATTCCTATTCAAACCATTTTAATATATGACAATGTAGTAACTAACAAGTTGCTTTGATTTGAATTTTAAAATTATCGTGTTTGTCAGGTATGTTTATTTTCTTTTTATTTAAATAAACTTGTTGTGGTTTTTTACTCCTGGTTCCATTACCCTTCAGGTACACAGATTATTTCTCTTGTTGCCTGCCTTATTGTTTTACTAGGTAGTTAAGTTAGACATATCAGACACTTATTGCTAGGATCACTGCAAATAGTTAATAGCAACATCATCTGAAAATTAATTTCTTGGCATGAAAGACTGATGTCATTCAGGGTTAGTGCGATGCAGCTCCATTTAAGGGCTATGCTAAGGAAGTACAAGAAATCACATTAAAGATATGCAGAGATTCTTTGATGTTCAGAAAGTGCTAATTGTGCTTACTGAATCTTCATATAGCACACTCAGTATGCTCAGCATTCAGTTCCAAAGGTAAAACAGAGATGAATACTTTGGCTCAGATTCTGCAAAGATATTTAATTTTATGCACCACGAATAGACCCATTGACTCAAGTTAGCGCACGAAGTTAAGCACGTGCATGAGTCTTCACAGGAGTGGGGCCTATGAATCCAATCCAGGAAGACCTTGTATTCCTTCAACTCCCAGTGAAATAAATGAGAATAGTGATTGCTCAGCTCCTCACAAGACTGTGTCCTTCAGTCTGTACAAAGCCGCATATACAGACCAAAGACTCAGTCTAATGGTACTTTTTGTTTTATGGGATTTTGTGGAGTAAAGCATAGGAATTCAGTTTGGCAGGATAAAATATGTCATAATGCAGACTCCATAATTTACTTAATTAAAAATGAACTCAATCAGAGAGAAATGAGCAAAGTTGCTTTATACAAATTCCTATTAAAATTTCATCCTTGAAACACACACAGGAAGGAGTGATGCATAAATACTTAGACAAATGACATAAAACAGATTAGATTCCCCCCTTATTCAGTCACTTCAGATATTTGCAGAGTATCAGACGCATCAGAACTTTTCTGTCTGGGTTCTCATTTGGATGTCCCCAGGCCTTGTCATATATTAAAACTGGCTTTGTCTGAATTTAACTATTTGGATAGCCATATTAAAACCAATAAATAATTCAGTCATCTAAATACAGTGGGCTTAATACGAAAGAAAGAAAATCAACCAAATTGGGTTGAATAGCCATTGTCATGTAAGGGCAGAATCAGTACAGATAAGAACCAAAAAAGTAATATAGTTGTAAAATGTATTAGTTTGGCTGTAAACAATACTAATTGCATTTAAATGATGTTACTGTCCTTAGCACTGTTTAACAGCTGTAATGTTAAAAGGACTAAATTTATCAGAGCCATGCTTTTTGGTAATGGAGAAGATATCTTTCTTTAGTATTAAACAAACAAATAAATAAATTCTTGCTCCTTTCCAGGCAGGAACAAAGACCATTCCAATTGGCTTTATCTCCATTTAGAGAGAATAATATGGCAGTATTACTATTGAGTTTTGTAACTAGAATCTAATAGGCATTTACATACAGACTGAGTTTTCCCAGTGCAGATGCAAGAAATTCTAATGGAATGAAATTTTCTGAAAGCTAGCCAGAGTAACATCATCACAGATGCCAAATTAAAAGACAATTAACTTATAACACATGAAAAAATATCAATTTCTTTGAAGTTATTCAATAAAATACAAGCACTTCACTTCTTGAATTGAGGAGCAGCAGCTAGTTTAAATATAATCCTCCTTTGTGGGATTTAGTATGTGGAAGGTGAAAGCCTAGCTTTAATACTAAAATTATACATGCCATCCTTAAATAAACTGAAAGAAAAAGGAAATTTTAATAAAAAACTCTGCTGATTCGGATTGTTACTAAACCTTTCTTGGAATGGTTGCTGATCACTCTAACTACTGACAGAAAAATTCCTATCCTCTTTAATATCAAATCACCACTAAGGGAAGTTGGAGAATGCTGAGCTATCAAATTTCTGATGTAGAAAAAAAATAATACTAACTGCCACAAAAAGATCTGGGGCCAGGACTTGCTTACTGCCAAAACCTTTCAAACACCTATGCACTTGCAAGGTCACTACTGTTTCCTTTTCACTGAAATCATTATTTGCATAGACCCACGCCCTTTTGAAGATTCTTGTTCTTTGTTCCTTCTTTTTAACAGCCTGCACTGTACAAATATCAAACCAATATTTGGTCCAAGTCTTCCCTTCCTGTCTTCTTTTCATATACTCTACCCATAAGATTATTTCTCTGAGTCAAGTGATTGTTTTCTGAGGTCTTAGATATTCACTTTCCTTATTTCCATGCCTTTATAATAGAATATATGTTTATTTAAACATTATTTTGGCCAAAGCACTGGGTGCAAATGTACAAAACATTAATATCCCTATATAGTATACAAACTAGATCAATGTTTGAAACCTAAGAACCCTTCTACCTCTCCAAAGTTTGACTTGGAGTGAAATCCTAGCTACATTGATGTAGATGGCTAAACTCTCATTGACGTCAGTGGGGCTAACATTTCACCCTTCAGCTACATCTTGCCTATCCATGCAGGCCGCCCCATAAAATATTTAATATGCTGTTATTTGTTTAAAGTGAGATTTTTAACAATATACCAACTTCCTTGAAAATCAAAATATTCCATGTCAGATCTCCCACAGGGAAAAGTACAGACATGATTTTTCAAAGATTAAATCTCTAGACAAGCCTGAAACGTGAATGACAAATAGATCAATAATGCTTTTTAGCATTTGAAGTAGAACCTGAATACTAAATTCTGGACACATTTGGTAAAGTTTCTAAAGCTTACCTTGTATGAAGAATTTGTGGAAATTTAGATAACTAAATTGTTTTGTTAAAGTCCTGACCGCTAAACAATTATTTTGTAAAAGACACATGAGCAAAAGAGAACATGTCTCTTTAGAGATATTTATTCCTGTGTTTTTGTTAGTAGATATATCTTCCTAAGATGTTGGATAATAAGAGTCTCATGACATAATGAAGATAGCCTTGAAGAGACGAATCTTAGCTTTCATTCCAGGCATGTCTAAGTCTAACATCAATACTGGACAAATTAGTTGAAACTATAGTAAAGAATAGTAAACTGCTCAAGATAGTTAAGACCAAAACAGATTATGAAGAGCTTCAAAAGGATCTCACAAAACTAGGTGATTGGGCAACAAAGTGGAAAATGAATTTTAATGTTGATAAATGCAAAGTAATGCACATCGAAAAACATAATTTCATCTATATGTGCAAAATGATGGGAACAAAATTAGCTATTACCACTCAAGAGAGAGATCTTGGAATCACTGTGGATAGTTTCCTGGAAAGATCTACTCAATGTGCAGCAGCAGTCAAAAAAAGCAAACAGAATGTTAGGAATCATTAAAAAAGGGATAGAGAATAAAACAGAGAATATTTTATTGCTTCCGTATAAATCTATGGTATGCCCACATCTTGAATACTGCATACAGATGTGGCCACCTCATCAAGGGTATGTCTACACTACAGTGCTAATTCGAACTAACTTAGTTAATTCGAACTAAGCTAATTCGAACTAGTACATCCAGACTTAAAAACTAGTTCGAATTAGTGTTTTGCTAATTCGAACTAGCATGTCCACACTGAGTGGACCCTGAACCGAGGTTAAGGATGGCCGGAAGCAGTGCCGGCAGGGCATCAGGTTAGGACTTAAAGCGTGGAGCTGCTGTCTCAGGCTAGCCGAGGGCTGTGCTTAAAGGGACCCGACCCCCACCCCGGACAGACAGTTCTCAGGGGTTCCCCGCTTGCAAAGCAGTTGGAGTGCCCTGAATGCCCACACTCAGCACATCACAGCACTCGGCCATCAGCCCGGCTGCACTTGCCGCAGGCTGCCATCCGGAGGGGGGGGGTCCATAGAGGGCTTCAGGAGAGCTTCCACCCTGAGGAGCCCGCAGAGCCAGCCCAGTCCTCCCCATCGGGGGCTCATACCCCATTCCTCCCTCACCTCCTTCCACTTACCCCTCCCTAGTCCCCCTTCCTGATGTACAAAATAAAGGACACGTGTGTTCAAAAATAGAAACTCTCTTTATTTAACAAAACGGGGGGGGGGGGAATAAAACTGTGGGGAGACGGGGGAGAGGAGGCGGGAAAGGGCAGGAGAGAGTGTGGGAGAGGGGAGGGGGAAAACTGGGAGGAGGGAGCTGGAAGGGGGAGGCAAGGGAAAGGAGGGGGAGGGGAAACTCAGGGATTGGGGTGGAGGTCTCGCCGGGCCAACTGCCTCCCAGCACGGCGAGGGAGGGGGCCTCAGCGTCCCCGAGGGGATGGGGTGGAGGGTACTGAGGTTGAGGTGGGGGGTGTGGACATTGAGGAAGAGGGTGTGGGGGTTGAGGAGGAAGAGGTGGGAGGGGGGCAGTAGTGGGAGTAGGGACAGAAGTTGGGGGGGCAGCAGGCGCAGGACCAGCATGGGGCACCATGCTCTGCAGCAGGACCTGCAGGTTTGAGTTCAGCTCTCGGACCTCAGCCAGCTGCTCCTGGCGGAGCTGCAGGTCTCCCGCATCCAGGCCTCCAGTGTGCGGTGCAGGGCTCGCAAGGACCCCAGGTACTGGTCCCAGTACTCCTGCTCCATGCTGGCGGTCCGGAGCAGGCCGCGGGTGCGGGAGCATGTCCCAGCCAGGGTGGTGCGCCCTGCACGAGCAGCTGGTGCAGCTGTAGAGAAAGAAGAGAAGTGGTCAGTTCTCCCTGGGGACGCAGAGGATGATGCCCAGCCCCCTCAGCCCCCCCCCCCCGCAACATGAGGGCAACCATGCCCTGCACTGTCAGAGCTGCTGTGCTTGTACAGAGGCCATGGTCAGGATGTCTGGCTCTCCCCGGGACTGGGAACTGCCCCAAGACCGCACCCATGTCCCTGTGCCATGTATAGTGTGGCCGGGGCAGTGGGGCGGAGGAGGAGATGTCCCCTGCCTCCATGTAGAGGGGACATGTGAAGGGAAAGCATCTGCTGGGTCCCGCCCCGGGGTCAGGAGCATGTCAGGTCTCTTCACACATGCATGTGCCTATTGGGCCATGGCCCCTGGGTGTCACGCAGCTGAAGCCACCTGCCCAAGGGTGGCATGGCACGTGCTCGCACGTGCACAGGTGTCTGCGTGATCCGTGGAAGGCATGGCCCACGTGTGCAGTCTCTGGTCTCCCTCCCGCCTCCCCCCCTCCCCTCGAACTACTTAATTCGAACTACTTACCTGGTACGGTCTTCCTGGACGACCCTGCTGACTCTGGTGCTGGAACTGCTTGCGATGGCCCGTCCGGTGTGCCCGGGTCAGGGCCCTCTGGTCCCGGCTCGCTGTCGCCCGGGCTGGCACGGACCACCCCGCCCCCCAAGAGTCAGTCGAAGGTGGGGAAGTAGGAACAGGTGGCAGCCCCTGCTGCGGTGCTGCCCCTGGTGGCCCTGGCGTACGCCTGCCGCAGCTGCTTTACTTTCAGGTGCACCTGCTCCTGGGTGGCCTGTGTCCCTTTCGGGCCATGGCAGCCGCTATGCGGCCGTAGACAGCCGCGTTCCTCCTCCTAGTGCGGAGATCATGGACGTTGGGGGCCTGCCCCCAAACCTCAATGAGGTCCATGACCTCCGCACTAGTTCAGGAGGGTGCGCGCCGTCTATGGCCCCTGGATGGCCCCTGGGTGCTGGGGGACTGGGCAGGGGACAGCTCGCTGGCACTGGCTCCCTGGCTCATCCTGGGGCCACTGGTTCGGGGCACAGACTGCTGGCAGGGCTGGCTGTGTCAAGTGCCATCTGGCCACAGTCTACCCCTTTAAGGGCCCGGGGCTGGGAAAGAGGAGAGGAGTTTTCCTGGTTGTGCCCAGAGTGGCCACCAGGGGATCCTGGGAAGGGCTAGCCTCCCACTAGTTCGAATTAAGTGGCTACACAGCCCTTAATTCGAACTAGTTAATTCGAACTAGGCATTAGTCCTCGTAGAATGAGGTTTAGAATTAAGTTCGAACTAGTGGATCGCATGTGTAGCGCCTATCAAAGTTAATTCGAACTAACGGCTGATAGTTCGAATTAACTTTGCAGTGTAGACATACCCCAAGAAAGTTATCTTAGCATTGGAAAAATTTCAGAAAAGAGCAACAAAAATTATTACGGGTTTGGGATGACTGCCGTATGAACAGAGATTGGGACTTTTCATCTTAGGCTGTGTCTACATTGCAGTTTTTTTGGGATACCAGAAATATCCTGGAAAAGCTCTGCCACATCCAAGGAACACGTCTGCTTTTCCAAAAAAAATTTCAGAAAAGCAGACGCATTTTTTCAGCATCCCTGTAAACCTCATTCTACAAGGAAGAAGGGATGTTCCAAAAGAGGGTTTGGCCCGTCTAGACAGGCCAAATGTCAGAAAAGCCTCTTTTGGAAGAAAAGTTGAAAAAGATAACGCTAACTGTGATTTGCAATTTGCGTATCTTTTCCCAACTTTTCTTTGTAGTATAGTCATAGCCTTAGAAAAGAGGAGACTAGGGTGGGATATGATAGAAGTCAATAAAATCATAACTGGTGTGAAGAAAGTGAAGAAAGGAAAGTTATTTTCTTGTTCCCATAACAGAAAAACTAGGGATCACCAAATGAAATTAATACATGACAGGTTTAAAACAAACGAAAGGAAATACTACTTTATACAATGCACAGTCCACCCTGTGGAACTCTATGGATGTTGTGAAGGCCAGGTCTTTGACAGGGTCCAAAAAAGACCTAGATAAATGTAATGAGGATACATCCATCAATGGCTGTTAGCTAGGATGGGTAGGAATGGTGTCCCTAGCCTCTATTTGTCAGATGCTGGGAATGGGTGACAGGGGTGGGATTGCTTGATGATTAGCTGTTTTGTTCATTCCATCTGGGGGCACCTAGCATTGGCCACTGTTGGAAGACAGGATACTGAGCTAGATGGATCTTTAGTCTGATCCAGTATGGTCATTCTTATGTTATTATGTTCATCTGTCAGGATGAGAGAGAGATAAGCAAAAGGCAGGTATTACATAATGTTTTCTAAATCTCCCAATTCATTGCTAAACTGGCTTCTACGATTAAAAAAAATGGACTTTTTCCAAATTAAATCCATTTTTATAGGTAATTGTAAATATTAATAGATTTTGAAATGTTTAGTTTCTGATAAACATGCTGGCAACTAAACTAATAAAGGAAGGTAGGTATGTCCCATTGACAGATCGTCTTGTACTGTAACCATGCATGAGATTTTTATAGAATCATCTTTTTATTATAAAATTGGAAGTCTGAGTCATTCAAATAATTAAAAAACAAAATACTGATATTTTCTATAGCTTCAAACAGTCCCTCTGCCCCCCGCCCCCCCGATCACCAGGACTTCAGCTAAGGGACTTTCAGACTTATATCAAGATCAGAAATTTGAATATTATCTAAGCATATTAACTATACAATCTCCAAGACAAGGCAAGATGGCCATTTCAAGACACAGAAGCATAATTCTTATACCTGGTGAAGTGACAAATTAATTTTTTCCTTCTGTTAATATACAGTTATCTTACATTTGAACCCGAGGAATCATTTATAATGTAATGATCTTGTGTGGCTATGTGCTTATCTTTGACTCCCTTTCCAAGTATATTTCTGCTGTGATAAACCTATGTGCTTACATTAGTGAGAGAAAAAAAAAAGACTTCCTTTTATTCCTCTTAGCCCTGCAGAAATGATGCATATACAGGAGAGTGAACTACATTCTAGTCACTGTTGGCCATCATAGACTGAATTAAAAACTTCAGAGAGGTAGCCAATGTAGTCTGTAACTGGAAACACTTAAAAAACAATCAATAGTCTAGCGGCACCTTAAAGACTAACAAAACATGTAGATGGTATCATGAGCTTTCGTGGGTACAACCCACTTCTTCAGATGAATGGAGTATTAAAAGTCCAGTTCAGAAATAAATAGGGGGTTGGGGAGAGGAAGGGAAAAAATAGTGAATTAGAGTGATCAGCTGCATCTAGACTGGCATGATTTTGCGGAAATACTTTTAATGGAAAAGTTTTTCTGTTAAAAGTATTTCCGCAAAAGCGCGTCTAGATTGGCATGGATGCGCAAAAAGTGCTGCTGTGCAAAAGCATCCGTGGCCAGTCTAGACACGATTTTGCGCAAGAAAACCCTGATCACCATTTTAGCCATTGGGGCTTTTATTGCACAAAACAGTTCTTCCCTGTCTACACTGGCCCTCTTGAGCAAGTATTCTTGCGCAAGAGGGCTTTTCCCCAAGCGGGAGCGTGAAAGTATTTGCTCAAGAAGCACAGATTTTGTACATTACAAAGTCAGTGCTCTTGCACAAATTCAAGCGGCCACTGTAGACAGCTGGCAAGTTTTTGCGCAAAAGCAGCCACTTTTGCGCAAAAACTTGCCAGTCTAGATGCACCCTTCATGTTACAAGAAGCTGAAAGAAAAGATGCATATTGTTCTTAAGTACCCATTGTTTGTTTCGTAAAATCATGAGGATGTGGACGGTAGTGTGCTAGCCTGGTAATTTCTTTATTCATACCTTTGTGATGGCTCCCAAACTTGTAAAGGAAGTTAAGTTCCAACATTTCCCTATGTATTTGGTTTGTGGAACTGGCCTGAAACAATATGGTGACTTTGAGATCCATTAATGAGTGCCCAAGCAGGTTAAAGTGTTCTCCAATAGGTTTCTGTATGTTGCCTTTTCGGCTATCTGATTTGTGTCCATTAATTCTTTTCCATAGAGACTGTCTAGTTTGGCCAATATACATAGCAGAAAGGCATTGCTGGCATTTGATGGCATAGCTCACATTAGTAGATATGGAGTTAAATGAGCCCCTGATGTGGTTGGGTCCAGTGATGAAATTGTTAGTGTAGATGTGTGGGCAGAGTTGACACCAGGGCTGTTTGCAGGGGTGGATTCCTGGATGATTACGCTGGAGGTGTGCTGCATGGTTATTGGAAAGAATTTGTTTGAGGTTAGGGGGTTGTCTGTAGGTGAGGATTGGCCTTTTCCACAAGGCCTGTGAGAGTGAGGGGTCATTTTCCAGGGTAGGTTTAAGGGTTTAAATTGTGGGCTGTAGGTGATGACAAGTGGAATTCTGTTGTTTTCTTTTCTTGGCCTGGCTTGAAGTAGTTCATGTCTGGGTACCCTTCTGGCTCTGTTGATCTATTTTTTTCTATTTTCCAGGTGGATATTTCAGTTTTAAGAATGCTCTACATAGCTCCTGTAGGTGTTTGTCTCTGTCTGGGGGATTGGATCAAATCCGGTTATATCTTAGAAGTTGGCTGTATACAATAGATTAAGAAATGTGTCTTGGATGGAAGCTAGAGGCATGAAGGTAAGTGTAGCGGTTGATAGGTTTCTGGTATAAGGTGGTGGAAATGTGTCCGTCATGTAATTGTACTGTAGTGTCAAGGAAGTGGATCTCGCATGTGGACTATGTCATGCGCTGACTCCTCCCCTTTTATGGGGAATGTAGGATCGAGTCGCCCTCCGTGACAACTCAGAGGGCTCTGATCCCTAAGCTTACTCTAGACCCACCAGGTTCTGGGGAGAGGCTTGCGCATGCATTAAGGCTGTACAGCCTGCATGGTAGCCTCTTCCCCGGCAGGTCGCCCATCCTCCACCACGACTCCCTGCTGGGCTAATGTTCCTGCCTGGATCAGGTGTCCCGCTGCCCGTTGCTCACCTGAGTCCCGTGGTGCTTAGTCAGAACCATGAAATTGTTTCATTTAGCGTCTACCTCTCTGGTTTGCCGGTTTCAGTTTGTATAGGGTAGGGGAACCTGGGCCCCCCCGCACTTCCAGGTTCCAGCACCAGGACCCTAAGGTGAGGCTGAAGGGACATTACCTGAACGGTGAGCGGTTGATTAGCCACTCACCACCCCTCTCGGGTGTTAGTTGCCGTCTTCCACGATGCCCCCATCCTGGGACCACTTCCTACGAGCTTAGACGCTCCAGCATCAGCTCCTCCTTCTGCGGTTGAAAGACTGCCGTCCCGGCGCTGGCAGTGGATGTCCTCACTTGGGGGTCGGTCTCCCTCCCTCCACCGTCTGGGAGCCTAGCCACCTGCCTCTGGGCCCATCTGTCTCTGCGGGCGAGCCGCCTGCGGCGGCCCCGGCATCTCCAGCGGCTTCCTCTCTTGCCCCGGTACATCCAGCGTGTCTGGTGGCTTCCCCCTGATCAGCTGAGCCCGGGCCGCTTTTGAACGCGGTACACAGCTCAGGGTGCATGCGCAACAGTGCCGGGGGGGGGGGGCATACCAGCCGGACTCCGGGCCAGGAGCCTCTCACACTTCCGGCCCCAGGAGGAGCGACAGGCCCGTCCTGTCTCAAACTGATCCAGGCTGAGGTTTATGGTGGGGTGGAAGTTGTTGAAATCCCTGTGAAATTCTTCAAGGGTCTCTTTCCCATGCGTCTATATGATGAAGATGTCTCAGTATAGCATCAGTAGAGTAAGGGTGCTGGAGGGCAAGAGCTGAGGAAATGTTCAAGATCATCCATAAAGACGCTGGCATATCTGAACTGTGAACTCTCAAGTCACAAGTGTCCACTTACAAAAGTAGTTCCACTGATTTTAATGGACTACTTACCAATGAAAGAATGGGGTTCATAATATGGACCTAAATTACTATCAGTGACCCCTATGCAAACAAATTGAAAATTGGAGTTGCATAGGGCAAAAGTGAAAGCTTTATTTAATCTATTTTTTTTTTGTTTCTGGTATTGATACTTATGAAGGAATGAACTCCGTACGACTCCTAGATCCTAGGTTGAGTTTGCATATATAGCAGTTTGGAAACATTCAGGCTACATCTAAACTACGATGCTCTTCCACAAGGAGTTTTTGCGCAAAAAGGCGCCGTCTCCACAGCACTTTTTTGTGCAAAAATCTCTTGCGCAAAAGGGAAAGGAAGAGAAAATGCAAATGAGAGCATGACATATGCAAATTAGCACTCAATTTGCATTTCCTCTTGTGGAAAAGGATCATAGTTTAGACGTAGCCATTGTTATTTGCAAACTGAGCAAATTGATATGGAATTCATCCACACAAATGTGGAACAATAGCATTTTGCAGTAACTTTTCAGGTTAGAACCACTTTTTAAAGACTGTCTTGAATGATTAGTATAAATTTTCTGATTAAAAAAAACCTTGCAATAGATTTTGATCTAATTTTAATTCCTGGGGCCTTATTGTATGTACCAGTTTTTTTTATCAATTGTAACTTTATCATTTTTCCAATTTAATAAAACATCATAACAGGTTTATTAGATTGTACAAACTCAAGACAGGATTACATTCTCCCTGCTTGCCTTAGGTCCTAAACTGGTAGTGGCAAGCAGCTGCTTCTTTTGCAGTTCAGGTTTTTTTTAATATTGGTCACTGAAATGAATACTCACCTTTATCAACACTGGACAAACCTGTATTCTCTGGATACAGGAAGAATATCCGTCTACACTAAATTTTGAAGAGTTTGCTTGATGAGCTAGCCACCAGACCTGGAGGTATTTAGGTTTAATAAGACAGTCTTTTCAAAATTAAGGACTTTTGAAGTTTTAAAAAATCTTATATATGCTGCACAGACTACATTACTTAATGTAATGTGTGATCGATTTGTAACCCCACAAAAATCTGAGGATTCTTGATACCTTGGCAATGTGTATCCACCTGATGCTTAGGCATCACGATGTTTGGTCTCTTGGAAACAGTAATATAATTATTTAAATATTTCTCCTTCTTATTTGTTATTCTGTCTCTGATTGTGACCAGTTTCTGATGCTTGAGAGGAATGTGTGAGAAATGCTTTAATGGGAAATTATTTAACAATTTGCTTATAGGATATATTTCTTCATAAATTCAAAGGCAAATAGATGGAAAAATTTTCAGTCTGACCAATTTGTTTCTCAACAGACATACTATCTAGTGTGCTAAACATCTTCAAATGTCAGAATACTTCAATAGCCATCTCAATCCATATTCCCCTGTTTAATTTTCAGTTCTTTTCCTGTGGAAATAGGTTTTTTGGTCATCAAAAAGGTGAGTAAAAGGGTAGACAAAATTAGAGAAATATAATGAATTCAGACATACAACTGTAATACAAACCCTTAGTCTATAGTCACATGTAACAAAGTGATTACAAAATAGAACATTTTAAGAGATATTTTAAAGTTTTCTTTTAATACTAGTGACTCATTTCACCTAATGAAAGGAAATCTGCCTGACTGATTCTTCCCTTAATCTGACTTTTGAAGCACTCCAATTTGCTTTCCTCCCACTAAATTCAATGGTAAAACTCCTATGGGTGTTTTTCAAAATTCCCAGTTTGAACTGTTTCATCTGTTTTGGTTTTCCTAATTTTCCTGAAAAGTACTAGGCCTTTCCTGTGTTCCAAGCAGAACCTCTTCCACTCTCAGGCTACGGCTACACTGTAGCCTTCTTCCAGAAAAGCTTATGTAAATGAAGCGTGGCATGGAATATTGCAGCGCTTCATTTGCATATTTAATTAGCAGCCGCTTTTGCGCAAGAGGCTTTTGCTCAAAAAGGAGTTGTGTAGATGGCTCTTTTTTGTGCAAAAAAACCCCTCTTGCACAAGAGCCGTTCTTCCTGAAAAAATGCATAAGCTTTTCCAGAAGAAGGCTACAGTGTAGCCATAGCCTCAAAGTGCTGATTTTCCTGAGGGTCTCTGAAACTTATGGAAATTAGAGAAAACATTATCTTTGCCTTAGGAGAGGGGTTCTTCTGCAAATGTATGCTCTTAGACACTACTACCCTCTCTAATCCTTCATCCAACTATTGATCATTTCATTGCTCCCTAGCTTCTGAACACTATGTCTCCATGTTGAATGAGTCAGATTTCTGAGAGTTGAGAGAGTATAAAATGCTTTCACCTTCAAACTTGCAACTATCCATTACTTAAAAGAAAGAACAGGCATATCTCTTTCAAATTCATGCAATGCTCCTTGACCTTGTTACACTCAGCATACCATGTGAAAAAAATTATTTATTTCTCATGGAAGAGAATTTCAAAAGGAGATGTTTTCAATGTGATGAGTGGATCAGCATCTGAGTGTATTCATGGGATTAAACTCATTTATAAACAAAGATGAGTCATTAGCCATGACATCTGAGAAGTATGGAAAATAGAACTTTTTTTTTAATTCCAGGAGCTTTTTCTGTAACTCCTGTTTCTATTCACATAGTTCTATATATTTTCTCTCATTGTTTTGCTTAAAGGGAAGAACAAAAATAACAATACCTTGGAACATTTTTCATTTCCTTTGCCTCTGTTCTCTTTGTTACATGTATAACATGGTAGTTTGTTTGGAAGTGTGAATTTTCCTCTTGCTTGCTTCTGTTCTTCAGGACACACATTGTTGAACATTTAGAAAATCAGATGCTCCCCAAACTTCAACTATTTTTAGTTCTATTAATTCAATTCCAATATGTCTTCTCCTTTTAATATTATAAGCATCCTCCCATTTGATAAGGCTATGTACTCTCATAATGAGAAGTTGGTTTAATAAAAGATACTGTCTCGCCCACCTTGTCTCTTTAAGGCTTAAAAACATAATTTCATTCTTAGAACGCAAAGTTTGAGTGGATTATCTTTTGTACATAACACGCAGTTTTAAAAAATTAATATCTAGTTGACAGATATCTATCAATTAAAATCAAACACATTAAACATTTTAGGTGCATGCATTGCTATTGAAACCAAACTGAGGAAACACATCAGTTTTGATAAATGTTTTTAGAAGGTTTCCAAGGTCTAGGATGGGAAGGCAGGAGACCCACTCCCACAAATTAACTTAGGGTACATCTACACTACAGGACAAAGTCGAATTAAGATTCACGACTTCAACTACATTAATTGCGAAGCTGAAGTCAAAGTAGCTAAACTTGGCTTTTGGTGCTGTCTACACTGGAAGAAATCAAAGGAAGAATACTTGTCCTTCGACTTTCCTTACTCCTTGTGAAAGCTAAGTTACTGGCACCGACCCAGAGCACCCCTCTCAGTTCAAATTATCTGTCTTAACTAGACCTCGCTAATTCAAACTCTGGAAGATTGATGGTGGCAGCTTCGATCTTCCGCTGTGATGTAGATGTATCCTGGACAGGCATAAGGATCTTGCGCAAAACAGGGGTTTTGCGCAAAAAAAAAGTCCACACTGCTTCTTTTTGCATAAAAACCCCTTGCACAAACAGAAACGGCAGAAAATATGCTAATGAGATTGTGACTTATACTAATGAGTCCCTCATTAGCATATTGTCTGCTAGGAGAACTGGCTGTGAAGACGTAACCTAAGTGTTTAGTGTCCTCATCTGGGAGGTGGGAACTCAAGTTCAGAACCCTGTTTTGCTTGCTGCTTCTCTGGATATCCTTAGACCCCCCCAACTTTCCATGGGGTGTGGGTGCTGTGGGGAGGGCTCAGCTCCTACTCATGTTGACTGCATAATTCAGAGTCAAGTCAGTGGAAATCTTTTTGATGGCATCAATGATTATGTTCTCAGGCCCTCAGTAAGTCTCATTTCAGAATTTCCTCTCACTGCACACCTTATTCTCACATAGAAAACTAGGGTCCCTCTGAATGGCATGGAAGGAACCAGTGTCAACTGGGGTTACTAGAGCTTCATCCGGTGCTCATTTCTCTGTCCTCTTACAGATGTTATTTCCCACTATCTTTAGAATGGAGAAAATATTCTGCAGTTGGAACGAATGTGCACTTGGCTACAGATGTTACTCCCACATTTTCTTTTGAGCATGTAACACTAAGATGAACCCAACACATTTTTATTATCTATTCTCTCTACATCCATTACTGGACCACTTCTGTTTATTTCTCCATCCACAGGGAGACTGAATGGATATCATGGCTTTTTACTATTATTGGAAAAAAAAGACTATTCTTTATATTCTTTTCCTCACCTTTTAAATTAGTTTTGGAATTAGATATGAAACTAGTTAAGGATTTGCAAAACATTTATATTTGTAATTGAGAATAGATGCAGTGGGAAGCACATAGAGAAAACATACCTAGTAGGCAGAATGTTAAGGATGCAAGATTTTTTTTAAAAAATAAGTAACTACAGTAAAACTCCACTGGTCCAGCATCTGGAAGTGCTCCGGGCAGCCAGACCATTGGAGCTGCTCTTCCCCTGGCTCCTCCGATTCAGCCGCTGACCGGGGGCAGAGCAGCTGGAGTGCTGCTGGTAGGTCCCGTAGCGCTGCCTCTCGGTGCTGCGGGACCAACCCGGCAGCACCCCAGCTGTCCCTGATTCAGCCGCCGCTGCAACTGACCAGCAGCTGACTCCGGGAAGCCCGAGGCAGAGCTGCTCTGCCCCTGGCTTCCCGGAGTCAGCTTCTAGTCAGTTTCAGCAGCGGCTGACTTGGGAACGCCTGTGGCAGAGCAGCTGGGGTGCTGCTGGGTTGGTCTGGTAGCGCCGCCCCTTGACGCTGTGGGACCAACCTGGCAGCACCCCAGCTGCTCTGCCTCAGGCATCCCCAAGAGCAACTGAGGTGCTGCTGGGTTGATCTTGCAGCGCCAAGGGGCGGCGCTACCGGACCAACCCGGCAGCACCCCAACTGCTCTGCCGCAGGCGTCCCGATTCAGCTGCTGCTGAAACTGACCATCCTAGACCCCTCATAGCCCCCCCTTCCGGTAGTCTGGCATATCTGATAATCCGGCACCCCCTGGGTCCTAAAGGTGCCGGATTATCGGAAGTTTACTGTAGTATGAAAACAATATTGGGCAAGGAAAGAATATACTAAAAATGACAGTCAGGTGTGAGATCAATAAACAGTAAAAAATTGGGACACTGATGTGAGGGATCGAAGAAAAGAGGGACTGGCTAGCCACACCCCACTTTACCTGTAGCCAATGCCAGGCCTAGAGGAACAATAAAAGGAAGGAGCCTGGCTCAGTTAGGGGCTGACCAGCAAGGAGACAAATGTGCAATTTGCTGTCTGAAGGACAGGAACCAAAGCCTGTCCGTTTGGGCAGCCAAAGGAGGAAGTAGTCTCCAATTCCACCCTCTGGGACAAAGGGGGGAAACCTGTTAGAACCCTAAGTAGGGGGGGAAATTATGCCCCAAACTTAAGGACTATGCTAATATAATGGCTGGAGTTTCTAGGCTGGAGCACCAGCAGTGCACCCTTTTCTGCTGGCTAATTCCGGTTCCTAACCACTAGGCCACCTCACCGCCAGGGAGACCAGACCACAGGTCAAATACCTGTTGTGTTCATTCCCTCTGATGAACCTAGCAATGGCCACTGTGGGAAGACAGGATAATGGCCTAATGAAGCATTGCTGGGTTCATATCCCAGTTTTGATGGTATGAAAAATTTCACCTGAAACTGTCAGCTGTCATGTCCTGTATCCCTGGCAGATAAGCACCTAAAATGGAGTACATTGTATCAGATGCAGCAATTGCAAGGCTCAATGCTTCCATGCAAAGGGAGAGTGCTGTAGAGCCCCCTTGGCGATTTATGTAAAACATGCACATGTTGTTGTCTGTCATGATATCCTTATGTGTATCCATGATTAGTTGGAGAAAGCATGCACAGGCATTTCTGACTGCTCAATTCCAAAAGATTGATATGGAGAACCACTTCCTTGGGAGATCACTTGCCGCTTTGCAGTCATTTAAATGGGCTCCCCAGCCTATCACAGAGGCATTTGCTGTTAGAATCAGTGTTGATGGGGGTTGTTTGAATGGAATGCCTGCATGCATGCTGGCTGGTTCTTTCCACCAGTTCATGGAGTGTTAGACCCTGGAAGGCATGAATAGCAGCTATTTTAGCCTGTTCTTGTTAGGAGACTAAACAAAGCTGAGCTATATTTGAAAACACCTTATATAAAAACAAATGTGCATGCCACCATCTACTGAGAAGTTGGAGGCAATTCCTAGCCTGTGTTTGTGGGCTGGCCTGTCTCCGAGACTCATCAGGATTTTGAATCTGTGCAGCATGAGGAATGTTCTCTCTTGTACTGACTCAAGTTTGGCCACATTAAACTCCAGACATTGTACTGAGGTTATTAACAAGCTGGATCTCTAGTTGTGCAAGTATGTGCATAGCTCTCTGGGTAGCTGATGGAGCATCTTGGAAGGAATGAGCCTTTAGAAGGCAATTGTCCAGGAATGGCTAAATAATACCTACTGTTCATATGATGGAGAGGACCATGGAGAATAACCTGGGGATGGATGAGAGGTTGAATGGGAGCACTTTGTACTGATAGTGATTTTGCTCAAAGGTAAATTGGAAGAATGTCTGTGAGACAGTTAGATTAAGAGGTGGAAGTAGGCATCTTATAGATTGAGGGCCGAGAATCAATCTCCTTGTTCCAGTGATGAAATAATGGGTACTACTGTGACCATCTTCAACTTCTGTGCCTTCACATATATATTTAGTACCCTTAGATCAAATATGGGTCTCCAAAAGTGTTCCCTGTAAGATGAGTGCTTGGGCGGATGCCCAAGAGAGATTCTGGTGACTCCCAGCTGATTGGCAGAGCACCCACAGCTGACAGCATGTGTTTCTATTGGTCTCCAACTTCTCTTTCTTTTGGGGATCAGGAAATATCAGGAATAAAAAGGGTCCCAGAAAGGAATGGGGAGGGAGGGTGTGTGGAAGGAAAGGGACATGAAGTAAATAAGAGTAATCCTTCAAAATAATCTCCAAGACCCATTCTTAGATGTAGTGTTCTTCCAAACTCCTGAGGAAGGCTCAGGCAACTTCTGAAGGGATGTGAAAGGTCTATATGTTGTAGTTGCAAGGAGTGGATACCCAGGGCCTTGACCAACACATCAAAACTGGTGTTTTGAAGACAAGGGTTAAGAAGTTGAGGATCGGGTCCTTCGAATGGGAGGTTCTCAACCATCATCTGCACTTTCTTTGGCAACCCTGATAAGTATAACAGGATGCGCCTCAATATCACCACCACTCAGGCTAAATCGCCATTGCCTCCAGTGTATCCAGTGCAGTCTGTAGTACTGTTCTCACTACCAACTGGCACTGATGGATAATGGCTTAAAACAGTTCCTTTTGTGCTTCTAGCAAGCAGTCAAAAACGTTGAGTTTCGCATATTAGACAATTAGACAACGTTGACAATTAGAGCTTGTTAATTTGAAATCCTGCTTTTTAAAGTCACCAATGAGTATGTCTTCCTCCCAAACAGGTCAAACTTTTTCCAGTCTACACAGAGGGTGGCTTTGGTGTGATGTTAACATAATCCATGACAGAGTTAGGCTGAGGATGCATGAAAAGAAAATCTACCTCCTTATGGAGCATGTAATACTTTTTGCTTTCCCTCTTATATGCTGGAGCAATAGAGGCTGACGTTCACTAGATTATCTTGGCAAAGTCTAAAAGTGCTTTGTTGACTGGCAGGGAAATTCTCTAAGAGTAAGATGTGTAGTCTATCACATTACTTGCCTATCATGCTAATAATATGGTTATGTTGATTTAGATTAATTCATTAATATATTAATGGGTAGATTTAGTATAGAGGTAATAGTTAAGAGCTGTAATGTACAAAATCTGCTAAAGACTGTGAAAGGCCATTTACAAGATCAGCAGAAGCTAAGGTTAGGAGATTTCTATGCTTGAAACACTGATCTCACCCAGACACAGGTCATATTTAGAGCTTCCCTGGACTGAAAAGGAGAACTTATACCTGGGACCTTTCACCCACATAGGATGGTAGAGAAAATACCCTCAGACTCAGCAGATGTATTATTATATAAAAAGTCCCAAAATTACTGGTTCAGACTGAGCTGAAGTAATCAGGACACAGGACGTGATAAATGACCACAAAGGCCCATGGTAACGCATTGACGTATATGATAATAAGTTGAGAGCAATGATACATTGACCTATAGGAAAAGAACACTTCAACATTAGCAATATCCCCTATTGAATATGCATCAAACACGTCAGTGTCAGATAGTATAAAAGTGGGACCCCAGCTTAGGGGCGAGAGGGAGGAGAAGATGCAGTCCTTGGAAGGGCCAGAATGATGCCCCAGATGATGATGGGGAAGGTGAAGGTAATGAGAAAGATGATGGGCTAACACCTAAGATTGTTCTAGAAGGAATGATGTAAGTATACGGTATGGAAATATGGATGTACATTCCCTATCTTATGAAACTGGGGTGTTTGTGACAGTACTAACTATATTAATAAACTCTATTTGTAAATATACAAGAGTTTCTATAGTGTGAGTGTTGCAACTGTGCACATCTGGGTTCCCAACCATAGAATAATTGAATACTGGGCCTGATCCTGGAACAAAGAACCTGTCAACCCTAAAGGTGTTAATTAGAAATTAAAACAATCTTAGATGAGGCAGCAGAGGTCTGTAGCATGTCCAACAATTTGAGGTGTAACCCTTTCACTTTGTGAAGGAGAATATGCAGAACCTCACCCACCCTCTTTAGTAAGACCTTGGTAAAGCTTGAAATCATCCACTAATGATGGAACATAACATAAGAACTGCCATACTTGGTCAGACCAAAGGTCCATCTAGCCTATTATCTTGTCTTCTGACAGTGGCCAATGCTAGGTTCTTCACAGGGAATGAATACAACAGAGAATCACCAAATGATCCCTCTCCTGTCACTCATTTCCAGCTTCTGACAAACAGAGTCTAGGGACATGATTCCTATCTCTGCTGGCTAACAGCTATTGATGGACCTAACCTCCATGTATTTATCGAGTTCTTTTTTGAACTCTGTTAAAGTCCTGGTCTTCACAGTTCTCTGGCAAGGAGTTCCACAGGTTGACTGAGCATGGTGTGAAGAAATACTTCTTTTTGTCTAATCAGGTGAGAAAGAGGAGTTGTTTGTCAGTGGAGTAGTTTCCATCTGTATTCTGGCCTCCTTTTCCTAGGAAGTTTCTTCTGTGGGGTTCTGGAGGCTGTAGAAGACTGTTGCAGGAATTTCTGTGGGAGATACCAGATACCTGAGAAGCGTGGGGCCTGTAGGCTGCCCACAGATCCCAGTAGCCACAGGTGACCATATTAGGAAGACTGGGGATCACAGCATCCCAGATGCAGGCTGAAGAGGTGGTGCTAAAATCTCTCAGTAGAGGTACCTGCAGACCTACAATGGAGCATCCATATGGGCAAAACTAAAAGAACCTTATATTTTGACTAGCTTTCTATCACCCCTCTCAGCCTTGGTGCAGTGAGCTTCCTTTGTCATGCAGATTATAAACTGCCTCTCAGATTCCCAGGTAAATGTGAAACAGAACCTCATTGAATGATAGGTTATCATCATTATTATTTTGACAAAAGTATCTTTCCTGTCTCCCATATGTTTGTGTCCTCTCTGCTGTTGTACCACCATGTTCTGTTGCCATTTTAACTTTTGTTGACCCAACACTTTCCTCAGGAAAGGAACACTGAATTCTTATCTGTCTGCACAGCAATATGGACATTACTGGTTCTAGATGAAAGAATTCATAAATAAATACAGAATTATAATTTTAGCCCCTTAAATAATCTACATCACTAGGACTTACCTGTAGGATTTTTTCTCATCATCCAATAACCCTGTGACTAATTGACAGACCTTGACTTATACAAATGTTTGGAATGGAGACCTTTGTATTTGTTACTGTAAGTTTTATAAGTGCTATTCAAATCTGGACCCAGACTCTGAATTCAACTCCAACATCCTTTGGTTTGGGTTTTTACTTGAAGATTTTTAAAGTAACAGTTAATCCAAAATGTATGTATGTGATTTTCTTTAGCTATCGATGATCTATTCTGATGAATGAGCATGAACCCATCCTTCTCAAGTTTGTCTATACATGGAGTTATTCTGGAAGAGATATTCTAATAACTCTATGTGTGGAAAAATAATCCCTTTTCCAAAGTGGATTAAGCTAAAATGGAAAACGTCCCTCTGTCCAAAACTGCTTTAAATTCACATCCTTCCTTATCCAGAATAACTTTAGTGTGTAGACAAGCGCTGAGTTCACAGGTATTACACCTGAAAGGAGAAAGACCACTCTGGTCTGTGCACTCAAGGGAAAAAATATAAGAAAAAAAGAAACATTTCCATACATTTTTGGTGTTCTCGTTACTCAAAATGAACAAACAACATAAAATAAAGCTTGGTGAAGAAGGAGGATCAAAGAGGTTGGGCCTGACAGTGCTTGTATACTCTTTTACATCAGTGCAATATCCTACCATTCTGACTGGGGTGTGGTCTACACTACCTTGCATGCTAGTCTAAATGACTAACCAAAGTGCACGTCATTGAAAATCAGGCTCTTTGCCTTTAGATTACAAAAGCAGAACTGTTGTATTTCTAATAGGGATGTGAAGGACTAGTCGACTATCCGATAAGCAAATACCAGTCCCCCTCCTTTGCTGCTTCTATCAGAAAGAGGCAGCGGGGGGGAGGGCAAGGAGAGACTACTTCAAACCTGCAGTGCTGTGTAGAGCCTGGGGCCAGAGCCCAGCGCTGCCTCTCTGAAATGCCGTGGTGAGCCTGGCGTCAGGCTCCTCCCAGCATTTCAAAGCAGCAACATCCCAGCTGACCCTGTGCTCCATGCGGCACTGTCTCTTTGAAACACTGCAGGGAACCCAGTGTCAGGATCCACCTGGCATTTCAAAGAGGCAGTGCTGCGTGGAGCCCAGGAACAGCTGCGGACTCCCTGGCTGACTCTGGGCTCCACGTGGCACTGCCACTTTGAAATGTCACAGGAAGTCTGACTCCGGGTTCCCACAGCGTTTCAAAGTGGCAACGCTGCACGGAGACTGGGGTCAACAGGGGAGTTCCCAGCTGATCTCAGGCTCCATGTGGACCTTCAAAGTGAAGCAACAACCTTAGGGCTGGTTCTACACTTCAGATGTTGAAACGCTCTATCGACTAGTCAAATAGTCGATGCAAAATCCCTGGATGATCAGTGGAACTCTATGATGAGATCTTGTGGAGTACTCTTCATACAAGGTCTGCTTACGTCTGTTTCTGACACATTGTGTAAATAACACCATTGAGTTGAACTGTGTTTGCACTAATTCTGACACCATGAGTCTATATATGTTTTGTATTCTACCAGTACACCAGATCAGATGCTAATGCCTATTGGTTGAAGATACTGAGGGAATTCTGAATTGTGAATTAAAGATTTCAGTTAGTACTGTTAAAAACACAGCAAAAGGAAAATAACCAAAACCTCTTTTTATACCTGCAGGTATATTTTGACTTAATATCCTGGTTTTGGGGGAGGAGGCTTGGAGATAAAAGACCCAATGGTTGACCAGGCAATCTATTTTCTGAACTTACCTTGATGATTTTACATCTGTGTGATAATAGCTGGGCACAACAGATGGAATTCAATTTTCACTCTCATTTGTGAATTCTCTTGCTTTTGTGTATTTTCCTTATCTGTAAGATTATTCTCTAATATTTAATACTACATAGCACCAGTGACCCCATACAAGATTAGGGTCTCACTGGGCTAGGAATTTTATAAACATAAAGGAAGACATGGTCCCTGCCCCGAAGAGAACATCACAGTAACTTTTTTTTGGTGATTTAATCATATCGACAACTTTATCAAAAATTACAAAACTGATATTAATTTTTTTTCTAATTCTTAGTAAGACTAGAATGGATTTTTTTTTAAATAGAAAAGCATTTTTTTGCTAGTGCTCTGCTGGAATTCTCACATTACAACCCTACATAGCAAAATACAAACTGTAATTAAGAAAGGTAGTATTTCTAAGATAATTCAGTCCACCACGAGCCCTCTATTTCCTCTATTTCATCAAACTCTGGGACTCAGATGATAGTGCATTATTTCTAAACTTTCTGTAAAAATGATTTAGGAAATAACTTAATATTTGATGTAAAAAAAAAAAAGAACAGCCACTTTAAATCTTAGATTGAGTATAACAGATCTGGGAGATCGAAAATGTGTTTTTTTATTTGTTTGTTTGACTACGGGGAAGCTATTTTCATAGCTAATTCCAGCAATATCTTTTTTGTCGGCAGCAAGAATACAAAGGAAGTCCATTGAAATTAATGGAAATATTTTTTCTTTAATTGGTGTTCACAAAATGCACCATGATAGAAAGAGGAATAATACCCTGGACTTTTATCATATGTGAAATGACTCGACATACTACAGCCCACTTATAAATAAACCACAATAAATAAACTAACCATAAATAATGAGACTACTTAGCACTTTGCAGCCTCAAAGCATGATACTAAGTTTAAATAATTAAGCTAATTAAAAACTAATTCCTCTTGTGGGCTCACTTGCAGTCACTTAAAGTTCACAGAGTCACATGACTGTGCCAAATTAATGCCAATTAAAATATTATTCCACTTTCCACAATGGGGTATTTTGTCACAATCTAAATATAGGAGTACTCTCTTAAATTAGAAACTAGGCAAAAAGTATTTTTAATTTTTTTTTCATTTTAAGTCTTCTATTAGAAAAAATATAGATTTATTAAACAAAAAATAATAATGTAGAAAGGTCTGGGCCTCCATCAAAAAAGTATATTATGCTTTAATGCAAAGAGAAAGAAATGGCTCTATGGGCAAAATTCAAGTATGAGTGACCAGTTTTTTAATTGTAAAGTAGGTGCAACATTTTTTAAAATGTTACAACACTGCATGACCTGTAATGCTCACAATATTTACATTAACTGCTTACATGAAACCATAAAAACTCTAAAAGAGAAAAAAAAATCTGTATGGACTGAAACAAACTACGCCTAGCACCCACATCAATGCCATTATTAACCAATGAAATCAAGTGCACAAAAATACTTTACATAGTCTACTAATGTAAAGTATACATTGGTGAGAAAGTACAAACCTAATTAGTTAAACTGCCAAAAGAAGGGTTGGTCAATACAAACTCAGTGTTAAGACCGAAAAGAAAAAGGTAAAAAAACCCAAACTAAATATAAACATACACACACGCGCGCACACACACACACACACACGCATGTATTTATGAATAAAAACATCTATGTAGACAAAACAGCAGAAAAGCAGGCTGATACGAAAAATGGACAACATTAACTCTTTAAACATAACAAACACATCAACTTGTAACAAAAAGTGTTAACTAAACTACACAAAAGATCACTTCACATGAGTTTGCATGTAGGACCATGGCAGGCTGTCCCGCCATTACACAAAAGACAAATGAACCTACCCAGTGGAAGGATGGGTTCCTGCCTCCAGGCCACTGTAGCTTAGTGTAGCTAATTGCATTCCATAAGGTCGGGGTGGGGGAAAAGAATAAGAGCTGTCTATGAAACATGAAAAAGCAGGTTAACCCAGTTGTAGTGCTATGTGCTGTGGAACAAGAAAACTGAGTTTGGAAATGTCCTCAGGTCTCTTTATCCTCTGGGCCAATGGATCTCAATCATGTCACACAGATAATTGAGTTTGGGTTTTGGAGAAAGTCAGTGGGGAAAGGAATAGTTATTCACTGTACAAGTGCCAAACAGGGATTATCAATAGAGTGGCAATGTTATCAGCGTCAGAAGATGCTGATTACTAACAGTCTTAACTAGAGGATGCAGATTTGCCGCTATAGAGAAAAAGGAATTTCAGGTTAAAGACGTGGTGGTTCCCAGATGAAGAAGTCCATCTTACGGACTCCATCTTGGAAAAAGGCAAGGAGAAATGAGAATTTACTTTGAGAAGAAGGGTGTACTACCACCACCATCAATGAAAAAAATGATGTTGTGCTACACTTATTAACTTTTTTTGTTACTTTTATAATGGCTGACAGCTTTAGGCTTGTATATCTGTAGTGTATTACTTCCTTTCTACATATGTTTCACATTTTCACTTAACATAAATAATTTGGTTAATAGATTTAACCTGCATATTTCAGCCACGTTAATATATATAAGAATCTGTTAATGGTATAAATAATTCTTTTTAAATAAAATAAATCTGATATGTTACATAATACTGATAAAATTACTGTTGCTAATAGTTTTGTTAGCCACCTTTAACTTTCAGTTTAGTAATACTGTATGAGGGATACTAGAATTATTGTTTAGGAATGCTGTTGAGCATGCTCTTTTATTCCACTGAAAGATCAAATTGTAATCAACATTAACACTCATATTTTTAAAATAGGGCCATTCCCCCATATATGTAAACAGTATGTTTAATCAGGTTAAAAACCCCAGGTTAACAAATACAGGGTTTGGGGGAATTCAAAGTCAATGGCGGTATAAATTGCTTAGTTTAGAAGGTGGCTATTAAACTTCAACTACAGAAATGGCTAACTAAAATATTTCATCTAAACTTTTTTTAAAATAAAATCTACAGCACTCTACTTTAAAACTTAACTAAATAAAATGCAACCAGTGGTTGCAGCTTTTGAATTCTTAATTAGACCTGTGATCCCACATCCCTTTAGGAATCTGCAAGTTTGCACTCTCCTACAGAGACCTGAATGGAGTACAGTACTTCCAGGCAAGGTTCATTCGAAACAGACAATATAAATGAACACTCAGTGGTGTGAAGTGTATGCCATAATTAAGGTATTACATAATCATGCCTTTTCTCTGCTGTTAAATACAAAAACAGCATCTTTTACATTATCATATAAAAGCATTTAGGCTGTATTTTTTATTTATCACTTTACACTGGTAGTCTCTTGTATGTGTACTCAATAGAAACCAAAGAATTTTGTACACTATTTTTTTGTACAATAAAAGATAAAGTGTGCATTAGGTACGCTTGTACATGACAATATTGTACAATATTTACATTTCAGATATCACCATGAAATTCTGTATTAGCTATATACACAATGAAAATTCATCAGAAACATTTGGACTATTTTTATAATCACAATTTTAGTATTATAGAAAAAATTCAGTAATCATCTGACATTTTTAAGTGTAATCTTTCAAGGAATCTGATTGGTTTATCCAGCATTAACTATCCCACATGATCACCAAAAATATTGTACCACTATTTTGCTTAGCACCCTTTGATGGTATCTATCTGTCCTTGATATAAATATTGATATAATATCTATATCGATACCTACATACTGATTTATGTGCATGTTCAATTTGATAAGTACTGGATCAGAAACAAAGACATTCAATGTTATCTAGAGATCTTCCTCCTCTTGGGTTTTGGAGGCTTCACCTGTCTGTCTCCCTGTGGGATTTGGTGTACCTAGAAAATAAATAAATGGAAAGTTTAGCACAGAAATTAGAGAACCTGCTAGTGATCAATAAACTATAGTATTGCTTGAAAAGTTATTATGCTCTCCAAGTGATACAGCTTGTAATTTTCAGATTAAAACCAGAATTAGAAGTAAATTCAAGAACATTAATTTCAGGAGAAAAATACTACTTCCATCACTGTACAAAGAACTGAAACACAAAACAATAACAACAGCAGAGCAAACAGAACTCTGTGGGCCCCTGGACAGTATGGGGAGGTCCCCCAGCTTCACGTTCCCAGAAGGGTTCGGGCCAAGGCCTGCCAGCCCTCAGCGCTGACTGGAGTGCAGTGCACTCCTTTCAGCCTTTAGCACTGCTTGGAGTGCACGGCCCAGCAACTTAAAGGGTCCGGGGCTCTGGCCATCACTGCATCTACATGACACCCTTACCTCAAAATAAGCTACGCAATTTGCACTATGTGAATTGTGTAGCTTATTTTGAGGTAATTTCAAAATAGCTTATTTCGAAATGTGGTGCTATCTAACAGAGTCAAATTTCAAAATAAAGCGATATTCCAAAACGTCCCTTAACCCTTGTGAAACGAGGCTTACAGGGACATTGGAATAGTGAGCCCGTTATATTTCGAAATAACAAGCATGCTCAAAAGATGTGAAAGAGCTATTTCGGGATACTTTCAGTATCCCAAAATGGCTCTGCAGTGTAGACAGAGCCCCAGAGACCAGAATTTAAGGAATAAACCATTTTCAGCCAACTATTTTCATCCATTATCATAAATTTCAGGTTGATCTGTAGATTATTTATCAAGTGAAAATGTTTTTAATCATCAATTATTTTCCATTCAAAAGCTGGGAGGAAAGATCATGATCATATAAAACCATTAAAAACATTTTTAACACTGCTACAAGAGATGGAATGCAAAACAATGTACGGCTGTTTTACATGGAATACCACCACCATCTGTTGGTAGAATTGAGGCTGTGTATTTTGGAAAAAAAGCAATCAGTAGGTTACAGATAACTATTAATCAAAAATTACAAATCCTTGAATCATATGAAAAAAATGTCCTTATGTCACCATCAAATTCTTCAATTCAGCTAGAATTTCATCTTACAGATGTTATTGCTAGTATCAGTTATAGTCTATGTCAATCATATTATATATTTAAAATTTACTATAGATGAAAACCCATAATTCTCTATTAATAAAGCTAATAATCAAAAGGTTCAGTTTCATCAACAATTCAAAGCAGACAGCAAGAGATATAGACAGTATTCCAGATAGTACTAAAACCATGTCTAAGGTGCAAATCTCGCAAAGATTTCTGCATATGCTTATTTTCACACACCATAAATAGTCCCATTTAAATCTTTTTGGTTGTGTAAAGTTAAATATGTACATGAGTCTTTGCAGGGTTGAGGTTTATAATATCAGGGGAAAAATTAATTTTATTTTAATAGTTAAAACCATTAATACTTATAAAAATACTAATTAGAAGTTTTGAGTATTTTTAATGTATTGTAATGGTTTTTAATAATTTGCATGACTTCTGTGATAACAAGAGTATAACAAAATTCCAAATACATTTTAAAAGTGTATTAACATTATTAGAAATTTATTTTGTCTGTATGCCACAAAGTAAAAGTGAAAACAAAAAGTAAAACAAGCATAGTTAGGTTTTGAGTTTATTCATCTTAATTTGCTTCTTATATTTTCTATTTTGTTTTAGATGAAGATTATTCATTGTAGTGTTACAGTCATAAGATTTTTTAATGCTGTTGCAAACTTGGACAAGATGGGTCTGATTCTTGGATTCCTTACTCAGGCAAAACGCCAGGGGTAGTCGTGGGAGTACAGGGTCTGTTCAAAATATAGGTAGATCTCACACATAAAAGATAAGTATCCAATAGTTACTCTGGGTGGAGAGGAATAATGCAGAGTAATCACAATCTAACTGAAATTATACATCTTTTTCAATGTTATTATTTAAAAACTTAATAATACAAAAAGAGTTTGCTTGAAAATGCCATAAAATGGAAAAACCCATTTCATAAATGTATGAAAATAAATACTATATAACTAAAAACAAAGGAACTTACATTCCCAGACATTTTGTCCAGTTCACTCATGGCCTCGTGTATAGCAGCTTCTAAATGGTTATTTAGCTTTCCGCTTCTAGAATGAAAAAAAATTACTGTCCATGATTGTTTACAATGGAAATACCCCATTTTCAAAAACTGCTGATAATCAAAATACAGTACATACAAAAACAGATCACATTCAACTTACTTAATTCACTACACAGATCTCCCATTGGCAGCCAAGGAACCATTTGTGCAAATCACAAAAGCACACCTATTCATGTGTTCACTTTTAAATTAAGTGTTAGCACTTTGTTTTATTAATTTAATATGTAAAGATAAGACTTTTATAAATTAAACAGGAAATCTCCACAGGAAAAAACGTATTTATATACAGAATACAAAAGTACATTATATCATCACTATATCGATTTTCTGCTTCTAAATGGAAAGTGTAGCATTTTGAACTATTTGAATTAGCTACCAATTAAAATTTGTTTTTTTGTTTTAGTTTTGTTAGGAGAGCAATAGGTAGTACAGAAGATATTCTCTTTCATGAACTTGACCCTGAGCAGTTATTATGCATGCCAAAGGACTGACATTCCCTTCAGATTAAGGTTTTTCCGAGCTACTTCAAAGAGAATATCTGACTAACCCTTAATGCTGGCCTGCCTCCCACACTGCATTTACTCTAGCTGGAGGCTATTAGTACTTCATAAGAGGGCTGCTGAAAAAATAATACAGGCTTGTCATTTCCACCTGGAGAATGACACTGTTCTGCTAAGTTTCTATCTTTCTCCAAATACCTGCAGCTCAAGCCTGCAGTCTCTCTACCTTTATTTAGCAGTAGTAGAGAAGTCAATTGTCCCTCTGAATTGTGACAGTCACATACACTGCTGCCTGCACTGCGTATCTTAATTCACTTCCACAATATGCTCACTGATTCAGTTTGTGCGCATTATACTTATTAAAAGCAGTTTTCCATTTTAAACACCACAATCAGCATTCTGGGTCATATTTATGTGGCTTGGTGACTGGCACTCCTGGAAGTATCTAATTATCAAAAAGTACTTCAAAAAAGTGTAAGGAGGGTCTGAATCAATGCTTCCATTACAGCCAGCTGGAATGGGAAAGGAATTCTGGGTGTGGTATGTATGTCCACTAAATTTGCTTAGACCTACTAGGTATTCAACAGTTATGTAAATACAGTTCAGGCTGGAATGGGAAAGAAATCCTGGGTATGGTTATGTAAATTCACTTCATTCAGCTTCCTTAGGCCTGTTTGATAATCAACTATTATTTAGAAGGTGTATTGCTCATTGTAACCTACTTGGCTGTTGTGGGGTTACAAACTGTGTGAAGAGTAAATGCAGGAATTGTAAGATATGACCACCAATGCTTGCAGTTTTTGTGGGAATGCACAATGCAGAAAAGCCAGACTGTTTTAAACTCAGTTAGAAGGAGAGACCCTGTCAGCGTAAACAGATTTGGATAGACACATACTGCCTCTTTCAGAGCCCTATAGATTAAGTTGCCTGAACTGTCAGACTGGTCCAACCTGTTTTTCTCCACTGTTTCAATGACAGAGTTAAAGAAAAGTAATAGAAATGTAGCCGTGTTAGTCTGGTGTAGCTGAAGCAAAATTCAGGACTAAATAGCACTTTAAAGACTAACAAGATGGTTTATTAGATGATGAGCTTTCGTGGGCCAGACCCACTTCCTCAGATCAAATAGTGTAAGAAAATAGTCACAACCATATATACCAAAGGATACAATTAAAAAAAATGAACACATATGAAAAGGACAAATCACATTTCAGAACAGAAGAGGGATACATAGTCTCCTATAGACAACCACCTAACCTCAAGATGATTCTTACCAACAACCACAGGACATACCACACTAATACCAACCCTGGTACCTTCCCTTGCAACAAACCCCGTTGCGAGCTTTGTCCACATATTCATTCTGCTGATACCATTATTGGACCTAACCAAGTGAGTTATAAGATGAAGAACACATATTCCTGCGCATCCAGAAATATAATTTATGCTATCTTGTGCTGAAAGTGTCTGTCTGCTATGTATATTGGACAAGCATCTCAGACACTTCGCCAAAGGATGAATGCCCACAAAACAGATATCAAACAGGATCACAAAGAAAAAACAATTTCTTGCCATTTCAACCAGAAAGGACACTGTCTCAACGACTTAACTACCTGCATTCTGCTACAAAGACCTTTTACATCTGCACTTGAAAGGGAATCCTCTGAACTGTCATTCGTGCTAAAATTCGACACTCTCCGGGGGGATTGAACAAAGACCCCAACTACCTTACCCATTACAAAGATAGCTTCTCCAATTATCACCTCTAATATCATTAGCTCACAGACACTTACCTTCCTTCCCCCTGCCCCCTGCATCCCCCTTCTGTTCTGAAATGTGATTTGTCCTTTTCATATGTGTTCATTTTTTTTTAATTGTATCCTTTGGTATATATGGTTGTGACTATTTTCTTCCACTATTTGATCTGAGGAAGTGGGTCTGGCCCACGAAAGCTCATCATCTAATAAACCATCTTGTTAGTCTTTAAAGTGCTACATAGTCCTGAATTTTGCTAGAGTTAAAGAAAGACTCCATTAGGAGTCTCTTTTGTATGTAAATGTACTCCAGTGGATGCTGGAATCTCTTGTGGTTGGACTGTGCTTTGGGCTAGGAGCTGAAATCAGAGAGCTGAAATCACTAGGTTTGGTCCAGAGCCAAATCCACCATAAGCCAGTGGCTGGTGACAGTGATTGTCTGATGGAGAAGCGTGAGGAGTAGCCAGCAGATTGGTTGCAGCAAGGGGCAATGGAGCAGTGCCCAAGAACAATGAGTAGGTGGATGGCGAGTGATCAGCAGAGTGAGTGAAATGCCTTCTACCTCCCTCCCCCCCCCCAAACTCAGGAGGGGAGGTGAACTCTGCAGATGCAACTCTGAACTCTGGTCTGCCCTGACCAAGGGCAATGACTGAGTGAGGTATAGAGAAGGGTTAGGCATGTGTAGGGGACAACTACATTGCTGGACTTGAGAGCGAAAGAGGAAAAGGACATTGCCCAACCTACTTGAGTTGGGACATTTAACTGTGGTTTTTCCAAACTAATGCTACGTTACTTCCTGCCCCTTTTTCTACAAAGCTGGCTGGAAGGTCGGGCCCAGCGGGTAGTTTCCAGCTTAGTCCCCCTGACCGCAGTGGGTGTCATTTTCACTGAACCTGTTTTGACATGTCCGCAGAGATTTGTGAGGACAGGGTTTTCGGACCCGAGCCTGCGGACATGAGTCTCCAGGGAATGATCCAAAGCACATGACACGACCCGAACCGGGTTGCGGGGCGGATGTGACCCATGGGCGTGCCTTCCCACCCAGGCACACGACCGGAACCAGAGGGGTACTCCATTGTGGTAAAAGCTGTATGCCAAAGGGAGCCCACATAGATGTGGCCCTGGAAATCTTTTCCCACCTGGGGTTGAGGCAAAATCAACCCTTGCCCCCACGCAAGTAATAGCATTTGTGGGAGCAAGGCTGAATGCATGACAGGGCTGGTATCCTTGCTGAGTGCCACGTTTGTGGCTATGAGAAACATCATTCTAAAGCTCCAGGCCGCAACTTTGACCATCGCAAGAAACAGCATGAGGCTGTGGGGTCACATGGTGGCTTGCACTTATGTGATGCAACACGCCATGCTGCACCTATGCCTGCTGCAGGCCTGGCTGGCAAGGGTCTACAGGCCAGCTCATACTCACATCGACATGGTGATGACTAGGGTTCCCTGAAAGGTTTGCGCCTGCGTGGCCATGCACCAGAAATTTGAGGTCCACTCACCTCCTCAGAAGAGCTGCACAGTGGCTAATCAGCTGTTCCGGGGTGGAGCCATGTGGCAGGCAGCTGCCCCACCCTCCTGCCACGGGCAGCAAGGCAGCCACCATGCGGCCATGGCCCTAGCTTTCGGCCTTCTCCAAAGCTGGAGCTGCAAGTTGCATGGTGGGCGGCTCCTGGTTGTTTTGGTGGCCCTGGCTGTCACAGCTGATGCCCTGTGATAGGCAGTTTACGGATGCTCTGGCAGCCCTGGTTGGGGCTGGAGCTCCATGGTGAGTGGCCCACAACTTCTCCGGCAGCCCCAGCTGGAACCCCATGTCGGGTGACCTATGGTTGCTAAGGTGGCCCTGGCTGGGGCCAGAAGTGGAGCTCTGTGGTGGGCAGCCACGACTGCTCCGGCCGGGGGCAAAGGGTGCTGGACAGGATGGCAGCACAGTGCCAGGTGCCCCGGTCCAGGTGGGGATGGGCTGAGCCCTGTTGCTACATCAGGAGTGGCCTTCTCCCCTCATGCTGGGGCCGACTTACTCCCGCCCAATGGGCTCCCCCACAGGCTGGACTGGAACAGAGCATCCCCAGGCAAGTCCTAGCTAGGCAGCAACTGCCCACTCATGGGACTGGTTCAAGGGAAGGTCCCAGGGGCAATCCCATAGGGGGCGAGCCGATTGAGGGGGCGTGGGGTGGCGAGGCAGAGGGATTTGGTCCCCTCAGGCAGGGCACTACCTGGCCAGGCTGAAGGCTCCAGGCAGCCTAGACAGGGTTGCTCTGGTCTGGCTGCAGTTCTGCACTGAGCTGCAAGGGGACCAGGTCACATCCCACGGCCTGGCAGTTGGCGAGCCTCATTCTTTATAGTGTTAAAAATCCATCCTCCAGCCAGGGATAGGGCTGCCTAAAGCCACATGTGAATTGACAGACTTGGGTCTGCTGTTTTTCTTATGACGAGAAAAATTCCACTAGGGTCTCCTAATTTACTTCTTCAAAGGATGCTCTTATTAGTCTGAGCCCTTCATCGTTTATGTTTGTAAACAGAGTGCAGATGGAGAACTGAGTGTTATTTAATTTAGATTTTAATAGTGAATAATCATCGAAAATATGTTCCTAGTATAAACTCCTCCATTTTGATTGTGATTTTGTAATAACTTTTGAGTTTACATTTTTGTTTTTCTATAGCAGCAATTTATTCCTCAAGATCATTTGATTTAAAGGCTGACTAACATTCTGGACTGGTGTCAACATTTACTTCACTTTCCTTTGATATGACAATAAGGTGCCCTGTGTGAATTTATTTTGATTCTCCGGGCAGCACTTTACTGCTTTTTCACATGCCACCACTTGTGTATATTCACTAAAGGCCACGTTGAAAGCACCTAGATGCTTTTAAAAATCCCACTCGTTACCTAAATAGCTTTAAAAATCTGGCCTAAGGATAGTATGCTATCTTCTATGGAAGCCTTTGCAAAGACAAGTTTCTATTATTATTTTACTAAGCATAAATACACAGCCAAGACAGACAATCACAAGAATTAAAAGGTAACGTGTTATGCATCCTAAATTCATGAAGTTAATATGTTTTAGGTGGTTCTTGCTTTTTTTCCTGAGTCTCTAGGGTGCACTAGTTAGTAGCTACATGCATGTACTGTGTCCTTTCCCAAAGAATCCATATACAAGAATATTTCTATAGTATTAATTATCGTTTTGGACTTCTAGTAACACGCCCCCACCCACTAACTGAAAATGTGTTACTGATTCTTGCTTGTGTAAGTAATTCCTCATCCTGCAAATGTTGAAACACATACTTTATTACTTCATTTGTTGCATCCATCTTTTTTCCTTTTAATTTTATATCCCATTGTATGCTACATATTTTTATGGTTCATTTCAGTGATGATCTTTATGCCAATAAGTTTACGTTTTTGTGCTGCCAAAATCAAAGACATTTTTAAAATGAATTATTCCATCACTCTTTTGCACTGTGGAGAAGGGAGCATAACAATTCCCTTACCTACTTTGCTTTTTGGTGAAAATACAGTGTCCTGTCTCCACAACGTTTTTACTATGGGATAGCAAATGCATGTTAGTTGCTCTGCAGTAAAAACACACATTTTCATAGCACTGGGGATGCACCACTGGTGGGTACCACAGTGGCACACATCAGAATAAGTACATGTGACCTCACTGTCGGTGTACAAGACAAAACTCATTCTGCTCATGGATGGAAAATCTTAGAGCGAACAGCGGTGGTGACTGCCTCATCAGAGGTCCTGTCCTCCAACACCAGATGCCAAATAAAAAGATCCCCAAGTGGATTTTTATCTATGATTTCAAGAAGCCATTCTCTTTTTGGGGAATGAGAGGCTGATTCATGAGTTTTGAATGCTTGAGTTTGGCAATACAGTACAGGCAGTCCCCGGGTTACATGGATCCGACTTACATCGGATCCCTACTTACAAACGGGGTGAGGCAACCCCGCGCTAGCTGCTTCCCCCCAGCAGACCAGGGAGACGCGAAGCTAGCGCCCCCCCCCCCCCAGCAGACCAGGGAGACGCGGAGCGGCTTTTCTCAGCAGACACCTCAGCTTGAGAATAAAGGACTGAGGGAAGTGAGGTGTGGGAGAATAAAACTGAGCTCTGGAGAAATGTTTGGCTAGTGTTTCCCCTACAATATGTACTAGTTCCGACTTACATATAAATTCAACTTAAGAACAAACCTACAGTCCCTATCTTATACGTAACCCGGGGACTGCCTGTACATGCAAGTTGACTGGGCTCCTGGACAAAGGGGGAGACACTGGATCCTACAAAAGACATGAAACTGAGTCCTCACCCTGACACCCCCATGTCCTTGCACTGATGGGTTTGGCTAGGGAAGCATTGACAAATCGGCCCTTTGAGGGAATGGAAGCTTATGTAAGACATTAGAAGCCATTTAGGTTTCTAATGCCTTATCATTATGCCAAATCATTGCTCACCAGGAAGGCCTTAGTGCAGGAATCCCAGTTCTTGACTCCTGGGATCCTAGGCATTCGGGCATACTCCTCACTCCTTCAAGTGGTGAGGGGAGTGCCCTCCATGCCCTAAACTTATCCCAAATTAGCTAAAACTTAAAAATGATCTAAAACTATAATGAACTAGTAAAGACAATTTACAGGTAAGATGTTGAAGACGACATGACACTGAAGGGTTCCACCTCAAATCATGAACAGTAGAAAGGAACAAGAACTGCAGTTGTTCTGCACAGCCCCTCATGCCCTAGAATAGGACATGGAGATTCAAAGGCAGCAGCAGTGGCTAGAGCCATGGGCTCTTCAAATCTCTGCCAGAGTTCCACAGCAGCACTAAGGAGTGGGGAGGGGGCATGCTGTGCTCTAGGCAGTACTGAGAGCAGCCCGTGGGCCAGTGGGGTGGGCTCTGGGCAGTGCTGAGGGCTGGCTGCCCTTGGCGCCGCCCCTGCTAGGATTGTGGAGTTCCTCCCCCTGCCCAAGGGCCCATAGAGGCTGTCGGTTCCCTGATCATATTCGTGCATGGTGTGGCATGGAAGAAAGCACTGAGGCGTTTCTATAAGAAGCTGAGGAATGAGCGGGAAAGGGTTAAAACATAGGCCAAATAGAAGGGATGAATGGTGGTGCACAATGAGGCAATTAAAATAAATAAGGAAGAACAGAGTTACACAAAAATGTGAAGGTGGTGACTGAATGACAAGTAACCCTTTATATCTCTTGAATTATTGAAGGTAGTTAATGCTTTAATCGAAGAACTACGTGTGCTAACAGATACAAGTAAACTCATGGTAGTTCAGAAAGGTGAGGCCCAATAGTAAACAATAGCTCTAGCAGTGTTAGCAGGTTAGGCCATGGGTCTGGGAACTTTAAAAAGTTATTAAGAACTTGTCAAAATGGATTCACTATAAATTTTCTATATTTAATTTATATACTATAAATGAAATAAAACAATCTAACGTTTTATTAGCCACACCAAAGTCAACCTACTTGATTAGCATGCCAATGCATTTGATAATCATAGTAAAACATTATGAAAATTTCTCTAATTATGCTATTGTGTGCTTTTTATGGCTATGGTAGCTAACACATCAGGATAATAAAGAGCAATATTACAGTAAGATTTATAATGTGTACATCTGACAATTGGGTGGGTTTTAAAACAAAACAAACCAAACCATACCGCTTACAATTTAGCCTAACCATTGAAATCACTGGTGAAACTAATGAAGTCTTTTGAAAGTTCTGCTTTTAAACTGAAGGAAATTTATCTCTCTTTTTTTTTTTAAACATTCAGATAAACGCACTGGGAGAACTAGAAGCAATTTTACATGAAGAGGTAGAGCAATGAATTATTGGAGGTGTAAAGAAAGATGCAGGGCCAAAAGAAAGCAAAGTATTTATATTTATAGTTCAATTTTGAAACTGAGTGTGGGTATACAAATATTAATTTAATGTGATGCAGTTTTGCCTTTGGAAATATAACTTATAACTGAGGTTTATAATGAATGTTAGTAAACCAACAAAAGACTGTAATACTATGAAGTGGTTATTCACATGAATAGTCCCTCTGATGTCAGATAAATAAGGATTTGCAGGCTCATGTGCTATTACTATTGCCTTGTTATTTATTACAGAAATATATACCATATTTCAAGTTCCTTACATCTCAATATATCATAAAATAGTTGTAGTCAACAATAAGCACATTTATGCGTTTTACTAAATTCCTTCTATTAATTCACATTTCTTCAGGTGGCTTAGGTCAAACAGTGGACGCACAGCCAAACAAAACACTTCCTAACATTTATGATGTTTATATTTTTAAAATTCCAGAGTCAATTTTTATTTGCAGTTTATTACAAATATTACTGGACATATTTATCCTCTCTGATTTTACTGTGGTTAAACAATAGACAAATATGACCATATATATAATTTATTTATTAATTTGACCTTAACAGTAAGTTATAAGAACTTTTTTTAATATAACTCACTTTGGATTTATGCTTATATAAGAAATTAACAAAATAACTGCCTTGATAGGACTACAACTAGAGAATCATAGAATCATAGGACTGGAAGGGACCTCGAGAGGTCATCGAGTCCAGCCCCCCGCCCTCAAGGCAGGACCAAGCTCCGTCTATCTAACCTGTTCTTAAATATCTCCAGAGAGGGAGATTCCACCACCTCCCTTGGCAATTTATTCCAATTTGACCACCCTGACAGTTAGGAATTTTTTCCTAATGTCCAATCTAAACCTCCCTTGCTGCACTTTAAGCCCATTACTCCTTGTCCTGTCCTCAGAAACCAAGAGGAACAAATTTTCTCCTTCCTCCTTGTGACACCCTTTTAGATATTTGAAAACTGCTATCATGTCCCCCCTTAATCTTCTTTTTTCCAAACTAAACAAGCCCAGTTCATGAAGCCTGGCTTCATAGGTCATGTTCTCTAGACCTTTAATCATTCTTGTCGCTCTTCTCTGTACCCTTTCCAATTTCTCCACATCTTTCTTGAAATGTGGCACCCAGAACTGGACACAGTACTCCAGCTGAGGCCTAACTAGTGCAGAGTAGAGCGGCAGAATGACTTCACGAGTTTTGCTTACAACACACCTGTTGATACAAGCTAGAATCATATTTGCTTTTTTTGCAACAGCATCACACTGTTGACTCATATTCAACTTGTGGTCCACTATGACCCCTAGATCCCTTTCCGCCATGCTCCTTCCTGGACAGTCGCTTCCCATCTTGTATGTATGGAACTGATTGTTCCTTCCTAAGTGGAGCACTTTGCATTTCTCTTTATTAAACTTCATTCTGTTTACCTCTGACCATTTCTCTAACTTGCTAAGGTCATTTTGAATTATGTCCCTATCCTCCAAAGAAGTTGCAACCCCACCCAGTTTGGTATCATCTGCAAACTTAATAAGCGTACTCTCTATCCCAATATCGACATCATTGATGAAGATATTGAACAGTACGGGTTCCAAAACAGACCCTTGCGGAACTCCACTTGTTATCCCTTTCCAGCAGGATTTAGCACCGTTAACAACAACTCTCTGACTACGGTTATCCAGCCAATTATGCACCCACCTTATCGTGGCCCTATCTAAGTTATATTTGCCTAGTTTATCAATAAGAATATCATGCGAGACCGGATCAAATGCCTTAGTAAAGTCTAGGTATATGACATCCACCGCTTCTCCCTTATCCACAAGGCTCATTAGCCTATCAAAGAAAGCTATCAGATTAGTTTGGCATGACTTGTTCTTCACAAACCCATGCTGGCTATTCCCTATCACTTTATTACCTTCCAAGTGTTTGCATATGATTTCCTTAATTACCTGCTCCATTATCTTCCCTGGGACAGACGTTAAACTGACCGGTCTGTAGTTTCCTGGGTTGTTCTTATTCCCCTTTTTATAGATGGGCACAATATTTGTGCCCATCTATAAATAATCAATATTCTTAAATATCAGCTGTTCTAAAATGGAACAGCACTTTTGCAGATCTTATGAGGGCCAGGATTTTAACAGGGTTCAAAAAACAGCAAGATCAATTAATGGTAGATGGCTATGAGCCAGGATGGGGAGGAATGGTGTTCCTAGCCTCTGTTCATAAGAAGCTGGAAATAGGAGACAGGGGTAGGATTACTTGATGATTACATGTTCTGTTTATTCCCTCTGGGGAAATCTAGCATTGCAACTATTGGAAGACAGGATACTGGACTAGATGGACTTTTGGTCTGACCCAGTATGGCCGTTCTTATGTTTAGGGATACTTTATCAGATTAATAAAACTGCAATTCTTTCTTCATAAAATACATTTTTCCCTTATGAACATATAAGGAGAACTAAACTGCTAAATGGTTCTGACTTCATCTTTTTAAGAGAATAGTACTTGTTTGAAACTATTATGTAATCTATTTGTTTTGAACATTTCAAATTGTTTGTATTGTTGTCCTTATGAAGAGGAACAATACAAGCAATGTAAAGTGTTCAAAACAAATAGATTACATAATCTCAAAAGATACCATTTTCTGTTATTTAACTACATATATTATTTATATATTTTTAAATAGATTATTTAAAACGTGAATCATAATAGACCAAAATCATTATTATAAGGCCGTCTAACCAGAAAGCGGATGAGATGAAAAATACAGTCTCAGAGGGGTAGCCATGTTAGTTTGCAACTGAAAATACAACGAATGGTCCTGCAGCCCCTTAGAGACTCAGATGAAAAAGTGAGTTGTGCCCATGAAAGCTCATGATACCATCTACAGTACATTTTTTGTTAGTTTCTAAGGAGCTGCAGGACCATTCATTGTTTTTTATGAAAAATACAATTATCTGAATTATAGTTCTAAAAGATCTGTTATCCTCAGTGTATTATAAAAATTCTGAATGCATCATTTCACTGGCATCTATATCTAAAATGTCCATCAAAGTAGTACCTGGGCATTTGGGGAGCAATCTCAATCTAGAAGCCTAAAATCAGATACCTAAAAATTAAGCATCTCAAACCCCATTTTAGGCATTTTAATATTAGCTGGATCACCCAAGTCCCTATTTGAGCATCAGACTACAAATGTTACCATTATCATAATAGTTTATTTAGGGGATTCAGTCAGTGCTTAGGTGCAAAAATCTGTGATTCTGGTATATAAATGTAAATACCTAGATCTCAGAAGCTATGCAATAATAGCTTTGGTCTACCTTATCCTGACAAACAATACTACACGGTGTCAGTGGAGGGGTGCATGGGAGCAGGATCGGAGTGTGGGGTCTTGGCTTGGGGGATATGAGTGAGAGGGGTGGGGTACAGGGTCTCAGCAGGGCAGTGAGTGAGGATATGGGGTCTCGGCAGGGTGGTGTGAGCGCGGGCTAGGGCTGCGCTGGGAGCTCACGCTGGTACTTCAGCCTCGCCCTTCCCAAGCGGAGACACCACACAACCAGCCCATTCACTCACCACTCTGAGAAGCAGCAGGAAAAGCATTCCTGCACTGCTGTCACCCCTGATGGGAGGTTCCCTCGGGGTTTCTCCTCCCTGCCCTGCAGGAAGCCAGGGCTGGCACTGCAACCTTGTGGAGGGAGGGGAGAGCTGTGAGGAGAGAGCTCAGCTCAGGGAGCCCAGAGCACAGAGCGGCTGCGGTGCAGCATGACTGAGCTGTCCCCAAAGGGCCGGGGGTGCAGCGTGGTCAAGACTTGCCCAGCTCACAGTGGGCCCTGGAAAGTAGACCTGAGCCAAGGGCCTGGCCCAGGTCACTGGCACACACCAGAGCCACTCTCTCAGGGGGAGACCCTATGGCATGGTGTTCCCTTGGCATCCCTACGGTGTTTCTAACAAGGGACATTTCTGGCCAGGTCCTGCCTCCATCTCCAGCGTAAGTGGATTTGTCGTGGGACTTGCACCTGCCAAAGTAGCCCTCTGGGACAGGGGACAGGCCGCCCAAAAGGCTGCGGCCAGAGCTGAGCAGGCATGTCCCTTGGGAGGCATAATCTGCCCAGGCTGGGCTGCCAGGTGGCTTTGCCAGACCCCGAACACTGTCTGGGGCGTGGAGCCTGTGCGAGGACAGAGCCTGTGGACGCAGATGACATGATGACATCAGACTGATTACAGAGAAATTACAACATTGATACATTCCTGGACTACTAATGAATGCCTTGGGTGTGTTTCAACCCTCTGCTTTCCACTACTAGAAGTGAACCAATATATTACTAATATATGTTACACAAATCACAACATAACTTACAGCTAATAGGGAATGTTGAAAAACAGAAAAAAATGAACAGTTTGATATATTTGTTAATGCACAATATAGAATTTTCGTTACAGATCATTCCGTTTTCATGTTGCAGTTTTAACTCATGCAATGAACAAAAAACCTGAAAATTATAGCCTTTTCTACATTTATACCCTGGCTATATTGGCTAAATTTACAGCTTATGCTATTGGCAGAGTTGTTTGTTAGCATTACCTATTAACTTGCCTGGCACTTCTCATTATACGGCCCTATTTTCAGTTGCTGATAACTTTGTTAAGATAACTGCTCAAGCTGAAATGTTCCAAGCTGTGGTGTCTATTTCAGGCTGAAATCCCACCTCCCCAGCCCCAAATTGCAGGCAAAATGCTTAAAGTATTTCCAAGAATGAGGGTAGGGAAAAACTGTTTTGCCCATGTTAAATTCTGGCTACACTTTTTTGAGGGGCAGGGGAGGGAGAGTGGTATGGAAAGAGTGAATAAGGAAAAGTTATTTACTTATTCCCACAATAAAAGAACTAGGGATCACCAAATGAAATTAATAGGCAGCAAGTTTAAAACAAACAAAAAGAAGTTTTTCTTCACTCAGCGCACAGTCAACCTGTGGAACTCCTTGCCAGTGGATGCGGTGAAGGCTATAACTTTAACAGGGTTCAAAAAAGAGCTAGATAGATTCATGGAGGTTAGGTCCATCAATGGCTATTAGCCAGGGTGGGTAGGAATGGTGTCCCTAGCCTCTGTTTCTCTGGAGGTGGGTGACAGGTGAGGGATCACGTGAGGATTACCTGTTGTGATCCCTTCTTCTGGGGCATCTGGTATAGGCCACTGTTAGCAGACAGGATACTGGGATAGATGGACCTTTGGTCTGACCCAGTATGGCTGTTCTTATATTCTTATGTAAAGTCTTTAATTACAAGATGATGTCTTATTTTCTCTACAGGGCCACCTGGCTCAGTTAGTAGACAGAATGGACCTGCTCTGGGAATGAATTGGGGGCTGTGTAGTGAAGAAGACTGTTGTGTGTAGGGGCCTCATTTGTTGTAAATGCTGGAATATAGGTACTGATTGAGATAGTGGATTACTAGAAGTTAAAGGATGATCTTGTATTTAAGATAGTTGAATGCTGCCTTGGAGAATTAGATTTATGCATGTGATGCTGGGCTAGTCACTAAAATCAAATTTGAATATTCCTTATTTTGCGGTTGTCTGACTTGAGACTATAGAGTCTGATTTGCAGAAGTGTCAAGCACTCACAGCTGCAACTGAAGGCAAAGGGACTGTGTTCTAGACTTATACAGTGCTACAGAATGCCAAGGTGAAGTGGGCTGTGCCCATGAAAGCTCATGATAACATCTACATGTTTTTTTAGTCTTTAAAGTGCTACCAGACTATTTTTTGTTTTTTAAGTTTATCCCAGAATGGGTACCCAAAATGAGAAGACAATTCCGACCTTAATCTCTCCATGCCTCAGCATTCCATTTGTAAAAGGGAGATCTCACTGGAATGTTGTGAAAATAAATTTGTGTTCATGAACCATTCAGATACTGTAGCGCTGTGCATCATAGAAAAGCCAATGAGAAATTAAAAATTCTATCTTCAGACTAGGCTTTGAATAGTGTGAAATAAATAAGACACAGGACCATTTATTAGGGTTCCCAGGTATCCGGTTTTGAACTGGACAGTCCAGTATTTGAGCTTTCTGTTTGGGAAACAAATTGAGAAAATATAAATGTCCAGTATTTTCTAAATAAGATGCAATGTAGATTGTGAGGTAATGTCAAATGTGTCCAGTATTTTTGTTGAACCCTACCATTTATTGAAGAATGAGGAGAAAACAAAACATTGAAAAAACACTTATTAAGTGTGCACTGAAAGAAACGGTCCTATGGGGAAAAAAATAAGATGTGCTCATGTAATATATCATAATGCACATGCAAAAGGGAATTGAATTAAGAATGCACAGTCAGCCTTCATTCTGACACTTTCTAACTTTTGAGTGCTTGATTTTTCAATGTTTAGTATGTTAATTTACATGATTTTTGTATGTGTTCCATATCAATAAGTATTAATGTTAACACCATATATAGTAATACTAACTGCTACATACATGAAAGGCGGTAGGCTGAGTCATGGTTGTTATGGGAACTGTAACTTTGAATTTCCTGACATTTGTATAACCACTGCATTTCATCAATGCACATTTTTGCATTTAATATTCTCAAATGTTTCCATATGTACATTGAGCCAGATTCAGCAAAATCTCTACTTTCAACTGATTTTTTTCATGAGATCTATAAAGCTATTCATTGAATCATTTTCTAAGTGCTAGAAATTTTGCTTCAGAGACAACTAATGACAAATAGCTGAAATATTGTCAAAGGCATTTTTATGTTTGCAGTATGAACTCATACGAAAACCCCACCAATATGTTTCAGGTTGATGCTGAAAGGATAGTACTGTCTCACTGGCATCAGCTTATTGCTCATGAAATAGCACATGAAGAGAGAATAGGAAAAGCTTACACCTTAGAAGACATTAAAGATAAGTACAGCAGAAACATGTTTATCCAAGCCTCCATTATCTGGCGCTCCATGCTAACCAAACAACCAGTGAATACACAAAAATATGGGAAACCTCCATGGCAACGCTACTGCGACCATCCCGTCTTTTCAGTCTTGTAAAATAACTACTATGCAAACACATATAGTACTGTCATTGGATGCTAAAACAGAGATTATAACATTGAAAAAAAGCAGAGTATCATAAACTGCTATATTTTTTCTTGCCATTATAAATGAGTACTGCTGTACCTACCACCGTGGTGTACACAATATTGTATGTTAATGTAATACTTCATTTAATACTAGAGGATTTATCGAGCATTGCTCCGATCTGTAACTGAAATAATTTTTGTTTCACTGCATTTAAATAATTGCTCTGGGATTGGGCAGGCAATGAAGGGTTCAGAATGCAGAGTGCCCCGGTGAGAGAAGACAATCCCAACCCACGGTAACTGCAGCAGCTTGGGGCCAGGTGAGAAGTACCTATCCATGACACTACAGTTGCAGTGGGCACAGCTGGCCACAGATGCATGTCCCCCAATTGGGGGACAGACAGACACACAGAAAGATGGTTACACAGACATATTCTTTTAAATATATTCATAGGCGTGCACAGCACATTTCATTAGGGTGTGCACCCAGGGAATTATTTTTTTTAATTTTTTTAAAAGCGAACTTTTATTGAATACTCAATCATAAAGGACATTATATTTATTCATTAAACAAACTAAAACTTAACTAAAATTATTTTTTTTAAATTAAAAACTAAACTTTACTTAAAAAATACAAGCTTAAGTATGGGACATTGTACTTCGTAGTTTGTTTTTTACATGTGCAATTCGGCACTTCTTGCATGATACAGCAACCCCTACTTTAAAACTAAAAGCACATATCATGTGATTAAATTAAAACGCGAAGCCACTTTTTTTTTTTTTTTTTTTGGAGACAATATAGGGTTACCAGGTAGTCTTAAAAAAAATACCGGACACACTTCATGGGGGGGGGGGTGGGGAGGGAAGGGACCGGCCGGGAGGAAAGGGGGGGCAGGGAGCTGGCGGGGGGGGGGTCGGAGGCTGGCTGGCGGAGATTGGGGGCAGGGGAAGGAGCCGCCAACAGGAAGCAGAGCTGGTCGGTAGGGGGAGGAGGTTGGGCAGAGCGGGGCTGGCTGGGGGAGATCGGGGAAAGGGGGGACCGCCAGTGGGAGCGGGGCTGGCCGGGGGAGCTCAGGAGGAGGAGGGGAGAACTGGCCACCGGAAGCAGCGCTGGCGCGGGTGCAGCGGGACTGGCCAGGGAAGATCGGGAGGAGGAACCGACCGGTGGGAGGTAGAGCTGGCGGTGGGGGCGAGGGTTGGGTACAGCGGGGCTGGCCAGGGGAGATCGGGAGAGGAGGGGAGAACTGGCCACCGGAAGCATGGCTGGCGGCAGGGGCAGCGGGCCTGGTCAGGGAAGGTCAGGAGGAGAAGAGGGGAAGAACCAACCAGCCGGCCAGGAGGGGAAGGGGTGGGGGAGGAGGAGCGAATCAGCCGGTGGGGAGTGGGACTGACCCGGACAGTGCAGATCCCAGGGTGCTCCTGCCCCCCTGCACGGTCCAGTCGAAGAGCGAGTAGTCCGGCTGCAGTTCCACCATGTGCTTGACCAGCGCACAGGAGCACGGACTGGGCTGCCCCTCCTCCCCACACACTACCATGGCTCCCAGCACCGATCGTGCCCCGCCTCCAAGCCACTCCCCCCGCCAGGCTTCCGGGTGCCCAGTTGGAAAACCAGAAAATACTAGACATTGCACATCTCCGGTATTTTCTGGATTTTTTTTTTACCAGACAGTGCCCCCCCAAAAAACGGACTGTCGGGTAGAAAACTGGACACCTGGCAACCCTAAGACATTAGGATGTGCCTGGGCACACCCAGTACACCCCGTATGCACGCCAGTGAATATACTGTAGATAGCTGTCCCTTTCTCCACCCTTACCCTCTGCAGACCCAATAGGATTATAGCTTCATTTCTTGCCCCTTGCTGTGGTAATTATAAAGTAAAACTGTCCCTGCTAGCAGAACCCTCCCTTTCCCTTTTATGAAAAATAATCACATTCCAGGCACAGCCCACTGTCCTGGCACAACCAAACCCTTACCTTGCTGTAAATTATGATAAGAGAAAGCAGTATACCTTGCGTTTACGGTTTAGAAAGAGTTCTTGAGCAGATTCAAACCTTGACAGACAAACTCTCTCATATATATAGGAGATTCAATACGTTAACATGAAGGGGGAAAGGAGTCCAGGAGAGCCGGCTGTATTTCAAAGAAGTCTTATTGGGGGCAGAGGAACAAACCAGTGCAATGTCCAGAAAGAATAGCAAATATGGCAGATGACAAGTTTGGCTCGACAGAGAAATCTTTGGTGAGCTTAAACACAAAAAGTGAAAACTTGGACAGACAACTAGGGAGGACTATGAAAACGTTATTTCAACATGTGTAATCAGGAAGGCCAAAGGTCAACTGGAGTTGCAGCCAGCAAGGCATGTGAAGGATTAACAAGAAGGGTTTCTATAGGTATGTTAGCAATGAGAAGGTGTTCAGGGAAAGTGTGGGACCCTTAGGGTATGTCTACCCAGCAGCGTTATTTCGGAATAACTAAGTTATTCCGAAATAACATAGTGCATGTCTATACTACAAGCCATTATTTCAAAATAATGGAGCTGGAGGACTTCTTACTCCAAATCATTGGTAACTCTCACTGGAAAAGTGTTCTTCCTTTGACTTCCTGCTGTGTAGGTGGCTCTAAAAGCCGAAATAAGTTATTTCGACTTAATCTACGCAATTGATGTAGCTGAAGTTGCATAGCTTATTCCAACTGTCCTGCTGTGTAGACGTACCCTCACTGGAGAAGTCAATCCAGTAACTGTTACTGGATTGACTTCCCCAGTGAGGGTATGTCTACACAGCAGGACAGTTGGAATAAGTACTGAGTAACAGATGGTGTGAAAAAGGCTGAGGAACCCAATGCTTTTTCCCCTTCATTTTCACTGACAAGGTCAGCTCCCAGACTGCTGCACTGGCCAGCACAGTATGAGGGAGAGGTGAGCAGCCCTCAGTAACGAAAGGACAGGTTAAAGAGTATTAAGAAAAGCTAGACATGCACAAATCCATGGGGCCGGATCTAATGCATCTGAGGGCGCTAAGAGAGTTGGCTGATGTGAGTGCAGAGCCACTGGCGATTATCTTTGAAAACTCATGGTGATAGGGGGAGGTACTGGATGACTGGAAAGGCAAATGGGAAGAAGAATCTGAGGAACTATAGACCAGTCAGCCTTACCTCAGTCCCTAGAAAAATCATGGAGCAGATCCTCAAAGAATCCATTCTGAAATACTTGGAGAAGAGGAAAGTGATCAGGAACAGTCAACATGGATTCATCAAGGGCAAATTGGCCTTCCTGATTGCCTTCTGAGATAATATAACTGATTCTGTGGATATGGGGAAAGTGCTGGAAATGATATATCTTGACTTTAGCAAAGCTTTTGATATAGCCCTCCCACAGTATTCTTTCCAGCAAGTTAAAGAAGTATGGCTTGGATGAATGGACTATAAGGAAGCTGGCTAGATCTTCAGGCTCAATGGGTAGCGATCAATGGCTTGATGTCTTCTTGGCAACCAGTATCAGAGTGACTCCTGGGGCTACTCTTTTGAACATCTTCATTAATGATCCAGACAATGGGATGGATTGCACCCTCAGCAAGTTCATGGATGACATTAAGCTGGGGGATAAATAGATATGCTGGAGCATAGGGATAGAGTCCAGAGTGACCTAGACAAATTGGAGGATTGGGCCAAAAGAAATCTTCTGAAGCTCAACAAGCACAAGTGTGGAATCCTGATCTTAGGATGGAAGAATCCCATGCAGGCTGGCTAAGTGGCAGTTCTGCAGAAAAGGAGCTGAGGATTACAGTAGAGAGAAGCTAGATATGAGTCAACAATATGCACTTGTCACCACTAACAGATCATTAACAGCGTACTGGGTTTCATTAGCAGAAGCACTGAATGGCAGTGAGTATTCCCTTCTATTTGGAATTGATAAGGACACATCTGGAGTACTGTGTCTAGTTTTGCTTCCTCCCTGCCATTACAGAAAGCATGTGGACAAAGTGGAGAATCCAGCAAAGGAGAATGAAATGATTAGGGGGCATGACTTATGAGGAGAGGCTGAGGGAAATGGGCTTAGTCTATGGAAGAGAAAATGAGGGGGGATTTGGTAGCACCTTCAACCACCTTAAGGGGGGTTTCAAAGGGGATGGAGAGAAGCTGTACTCAGTAGTGACGGATGGCAGAACAAGGAACAATGGTCTCAAATTGCAATAGGGGAGGTCTAGGTTGGATAGTAGGAAGAACTATTCACTAGAAGGGTGGTGAAGCAGTGGAATGGGCTGCCTAGGGAGGTGGTGGAATCTCTATTATTTGAGTTTTTTAAGGCCAGATTTAACAAGGTACTGGCTGGAATGATTTAGTTGAGGTTGTTCCTGCTTTGAGAAGGGAGTTAAGACTAGATTACGTCCTGACATTTCTTTCAACCTTAATATTCTATGATGTTATGACTTATATGTATTATACGTTTTTATCGTTTTTAGCTGTTACCATGAACATTAGTATCGTTTCAACTTAAAATGACCATGTCAGAATTTTTAAAAAAGGTACTGTTTATTAATAAAGGCTTGTGCATTTTTTAAAGAAGGCTCATATAATCATATATAAAGAAGGCTCATATAAGGGCTTTTCTGGGAGGAATGAAGAGGTTACTTAACTTGTAACTGTAGTTCTTCGAGATGTGTTGCTCAGGTCCATTCTGATTAGGTGTACGCGCGTCGCGTGCATGGATTCCGGAGCTTTTTTCCCTTAGCAGTATCCATAGGGCCAGCAGGAAGCCCCCTGGAGTGGCGCTGGTATACCGGTGCGTATATACCCCTGCTGGCCCTCCCACCCCTCAGTTCCTTCTTGCCGGCTCCTTCTGACACGGGGAGGTGGGTGGGATGCAGAATGGACATGAGCAACACATCTCAAAGAACTACAGTTACGAGGTAAGTAACCTCGTCTTCTTCTTCGAGTGCTTGCTCATGTCCATTCTGATTAGGTGAGTCCCTAGCCGTGTCCCCCCTCCGGAGGAGGGGTCAGATGGTAACTAACTATTATTTTATTATTCTGCAGAACACAGAACTGCCGTCCCGTCGGCAGCATCCTCCCTGGCCAGCTGCGTGATTGCATAATGCTCTGCAAAGGTGTGCACCAATGACCAGGTTGCTGCCCTGCAGATCTCCAAGATCGGCACGCAGGCCAGGAACGCCGCTGACGTTGCCTGGGCTCTAGTGGAATGTGCTGTTATGCGCGGCGGTGGTTTACCCGCGCCCTCGTAGCACAGTCGAATGCAGGAAGTAATCCACGAGGATATACGCTGCGCCGAGACTGGCTGACCACACATCATTTCCGCCACTGAAATAAACAATTGAGTTGACTTACGAAACTCTCGTGTCCTATCTATATAAAAAGCCAAAGCACTCCTAACGTCCAGGCAGTGCAGAGCCTGTTCCCTGGGCGACGCATGTGGCTTGGGATAAAACACTGGCAGGTAAGTATCTTGGGACGTGTGGAAGTGCGAGACCACCTTGGGAAGAAATCCCGGGTGTGGACACAACCTCACCTTATCTTTAAAAAACACCGTGTAAGGTGGTTCTGAGGTGAGAGCCCTAAGCTCTGACACCCGCCTGGCCGAGGTAATGGCCACGAGGAAAGCTACCTTATAGGACAGATGTATCAAAGAGCATGAAGCCAGGGGCTCGAACGGGGGCTTCATAAGGGCAGTCAGGACCAGGTTAAGGTCCCAAGCCGGTACCGGAGGTCTCTCATATGGCATCATCCTGTCGACTCCCTTTAGAAATCTTTTAACCAAGGGATTGGCAAAGATAGACCTTTGCCCCGCCCCCCCCCCCGGCGTGGAAGGCTGCTATGGCCGCCAGGTACACCCTTAGGGAGGCTGTGGCCAGGCCCTGTTTCCGCAGGTGGAGGAGGAATTCCAGGACAGTCGGAACCACCCCTTCACCTGGAGCGAGCGTCCTGCCCTCCAGCCAGGAAGTAAACCTCTTCCACTTAGCCTCGTAAAGGGCTCTAGTGGACGGCTTTCTGCTTTCTAAGAGGACCTCCTGGACTGCTCTGGAGCAGGCTCGCTCCGTCACTGAGAACCACTGAGGAGCCACGCTGCTAGGTGGAGAGATGGAAGGCTCGGGTGGAGTGCCACCCCGGCCTCACAGCTCTGAGTGATCAGATCTGGCACTAGGGGTAGCCTGAGCGGGCCCTCCACAGCCAGATCCAGCAAGGTGGTGAACCAGTACTGTCGAGGCCATACTGGCGCTATCAGGATGATCCGAGCCCTGAACCTCTGCACTCTGAGGAGTGTGTCGTGGATCAGAGGGAACGGGGGGAAGGCATAGAGTAGGCCCCTGGGCCAGCTGACCTGCAGTGCATCTCCCTGAGAGCCCAGACCGTGCCCCATGTACGAACAGAACTCCCCGCACTTGGCGTTGCTCAGAGTTGCAAACAGGTCCAGATGGGGAAACCCCCACCTTTGGAAGACCTCATGAAGTACATCCCACCTTAGCACCCACTCGTGCGCCTGGATCGAACGGCTGAGCCTGTGCACTAGCCCGTTCCTGGTTCCCGGAAGGTGAGATGCCTCCAGGAAAATACCGTGGGCTATACACAGTTCCCATAGATCTAGGGCTTCCTGGCACAGGGGAGAAGAACGCGCCCACCCTGCTTGTTGATATAGAACATGGCCTTAGTGTTGTCTGTCAGCACTGCCACCACTCTGTTCTGTAAGTGGGGAAGGAACGCCCTGCAGGCCAACCTGACCGCCCGCAGCTCCTTGATATTTATATGGAGGTGAGCCTCCTCTACTGACCACGTACCTTGCATCCTGAGGTTGCCCAGGTGAGCGCCCCATCCCACGTCCGAAGCGTCCGTGACCAGCTGCACCGACGGGGACGGCTTGGTGAATCGGATCCCCGCACACACCGTGCTCTCGTCCTTCCACCAGTCCAGCGAACAAAGAACGTCCTGAGGGATAGTCACTACCGCGTCTAGCGGCGACCTCAAGGGGTTGTGCGCTACCTTGAGCCACCCCTGCAATGGGCGCATGCGTAGCCTGGCGTGTTGGACCACGTAAGTGCCCGCCGCCATGTGGCCTAGGAGCCTCATGCAGGTCCTCGCCGTCGTAATCGGGAACTCCTGCAGCCCCACTACCAGAGAGCGGATGGTCATAAATCTGTCTCTTGGTAGGGACGCCTTCCCAAAGGCGAGTCCAGATGGGCCCCCACAAAGTCTATGACTTGCGTGGGCTCTAACAGTGATTTGACCTGGTTTATGAGGAGGCTGAGACCCTCGAACAAAACCCTGGCCCTTGAGACATGACCCAACACTTGTTCTCGAGACTTGCCCCTTATGAGCCAGTCGTCCAGGTATGGGAACACTTGGACCCTGTGCCGCCACAGAAACGCGGCTACCACCGTCATACATTTGGTAAAAACTCTCGGGGCTGTACACAGTCCAAAAGGGAGGACCGTAAACTGGAAGTGGTCCTGTCCCACTGTGAACCGAAGGAATTTACTGTGACTTGGAAAAATTGAAATGTGGAAGTACGCATCCTTTAAATCGAGAGCAGCATACCAGTCCCCCTTTCTGAGCGATGGGATGATGCAGGCTAGCATCACCATCCTGAACTTTGTCTTCCTTATAAAGGTGTTCAGGTTTCGGAGGTCTGGTATGGGATGCATGCCCCCTTTCGCCTTGGGTACTAGGAAGTAGCAGGAGTAGGAAACCCTTTCCCCTTACGTCTGGGGGCACCCTTTCTATGGCCCCTAGCATCAACAGGTTGGACACCTCCTGCCGAAGGAGTGCCTCTGAGAGGGGTCCCTGAAAAGGGAAGGGGCTGGGGGATGGGAGGCAGGGTAGGAAAGGAAAGGGATAGTATATCCCTGCTTCACCAGGTCTAGGACCCAACGGTCTGACGTGATCTTTAACCATTCCTGGTAAAAGAGGGAAAGATGGTCCCCAAAGGGCGGACAGATAGGCGCTACTGGTACTCTGCTCTCTGGCGTACCTTCAAAATGAGGGCTTAGTTTGGTGACCGGGTGACGGATCTGAGCCTCTCTCGGAGTCTGACCGAGGGCCCCTACGCCTGCCTCTGAAGAGGTCAGGGAGGCTATTGTTGCGGCCTCTCCTGCGACCCCTATCGTTGTTTTGCCCCCTTCTAGGGTAGGGTCTAGTCTGGAAAGAGCGCCTCTGAGGCGCCGGGGTATGTATCCCTAGCGACTTCAGGGTCGCCCTTGAGTCCTTCAAGCTATGCAGCTTGGAATCAGTCTGCTCTGAAAACAAGGCTGGCCCCTCAAAGGGCAGGTCCTGAATGGTGGTCTGCACCTCGGGTGGGATGCCAGACACCTGCAGCCAGGCACTACGCCTCATAACAACCCCTGTGGCCATAGTGCGGGCTGCCGAATCAGCTGCATCCAAAGCCGCCTGGAGAGAGGTACGCGCCACTGCTTGGCCCTCTTCCATCAGGCCCCGAATTCCTGATGGGATTCGGGAGGGAGCTGGCTGGCAAATTTCTGCATAGACGCCCATGTATTAAAAGCATACAGTTGCTGGTTAGCTATACGTAGCTGGAGGCCCCCCATGGCATAGGCCTTCCGGCCAAGTAGGTCCAATCTCCTAGGCTCCTTCGCCTTCGGAGTAGGACCTGGAGGCCCTTGGTGCTCCTTCTGCCCAGCGGCCTGAACCACTATGGAGCCCGGAGCCAGGTGGGTAAAAAGATGCTCGTGCCCCTCCTGGGGTACATAGTACCTTCTCTCGACCCCCTTCTGGGTCGGTGCAATAGAAGCCGGCGTCTGCCACAGAGTTTTAGACAGCTTGTCCACCGTTTTATTCAGTGGGAGCGCCACTCGACCAGGGCCCGCTGCCGCTATGATGTCCACCATAGGATCTATGTCCTCGTGAACCTCCTCATGCTGGACCACAAGATTGACCGCCAACCTTCGGAGCAGCTCCTGGTGCACCCTGGAGTCCATAGACGGGGGCTGGGGCGCGGGGTCGGCCAGGGCCTCGTCTGGTGAAGACGACGAGAATTCCCTTTAGGGGATTGACTCTTCCTCAGCTATCTGTGCCCCTGGTTCCCCCTGGGAAGAGATGTCCACATAGGTTGCACCCGACTGGGGCATAGCCCCCTGCCCCTGACCAACAACCGGAGGTCTCGGCATCGCCACAATAGACGAGCTGCCTCCAGGTGGAGGGGCTGTCAAGGGGGTGGCGGACGGGGTGCTACTCCTTCAGGACAACCCCGCTGCCGGCCCCGTAGGGGTAGGCCCCTGGGCCTGGTGATATGCCCAGGGCGTCCAGAAAGCCCACTGGGGTTGCCCCTGCCACTGCTGCTGGTCCACCGGCTCCCAGTGAGATGATCTGACCGACGAGCGGGACCTATGACGGGGCCGTGACCTATATGAAGACCTGGCCGAAGCCACCGACTCGGCCTCCAACTCCGAAGAGTACTCTGACGCTGACCAGGGAGGGGCCGATGAAGCCTGCACCCTTCGCTGGGCTGCCATGGCCGATGGCTTGCCCCTGTGCACCGCACGCGGTGCCGGTGGGGGCATGAGTGGAGGCCTTTGCTGCAGCGGTACCGTGCTCAGCTGCACCTGATAGGCCGGTACATAACCCTCCGGTGCCGTCATGTGCAGCGGCGCCGCGCCCTGTTGCTGCGCTCCCAAGGTGTAAGCAGGGATCGGTGCTGGGAGAGGCATCAGCATCGGTGCCGTGCGGGGCGCCTGCTGTGGCACCGCAGGTGGCGCATAGTACGGTGTGGGGCCCTGCACTGCCCAGGGGGCTGTCTGCGGCACTGGGCCCTGCACCGGTGCTGTCGGCGCCGCAATCACACTCGCTCCTGGTGCCGCTGCCGGTACCATCGGGAAGGAGCCCGGGGTCGGTGCCGGCATTCGTCCCGGCTCCGGTGTTCTTCCCGGCACCGGGAAAAACTGCTGCTGGGCCGAGGTCTGCCCTTCGCCCAGAGGGTCCCACGACCCGGACGTAGCCTGCTGGGGGGCACTTAAGGCCGGTGCCGGCGCGGTCCGCTCCTGCGGCACCGGGCCCTCCCCTTCATCCACAGCCATGTGAATGAGGTCCCGGGCTGCCTCAAAGTTTCTGGGGTGGAGGGCTGACGGACCTCTCCTAGCCCCATGGGCTGCCCCGGGCTCTTGCCCCTGTCCGGGCTGCGCCTCTTTTTGGAGGACTTAGAAGATGGGTGCCCCTCCTTAGGGCGCACCGTCTGGGCACTCCTCTCTGCTGAGCGTCCCCTTGAGCTCTTGGAGGCCCTCGGCACCGGGGACTGCGATCTGTGCCTCGGTGCCGTGCTGTCCAACGGGGGTGCCGCCGACGATGCGCTGCGGGCAGAGTGAGGACGCTCCTCGCTCTGAGGCTGCAGTGCCGACTCCATTAGCAGGAATTTCAGCCGGGAGTCCCTCTCCTTCTTGGTCCGGGGCTTAAAGCTCTTACAGATAGAGCAGCTTTCAGCTCTATGGGCCTCACCCAGACACTTTAGGCAATCGGAGTGGGGATCTCCGCAGGGCATAGGTTTGGAGCAGGAAGCACAGGGTTTAAAGCCCTGGGGCCCTGGCATGCCCTCCCCTCACAGGAGGGTTCCACTGCTCCCCTATCTAACTAAATATTTACAACAGTTAACAACTACTTCACTAGATAAAACTTCAACTAGAACTATAATACAACAGATAAGAAATAAGCTGCTGAGAGATAGGCTATCAGCCTGAAGCATGCTCCAGCTACCATCACGGGCGGTAAGAAGGAACTGAGGGGTGGGAGGGCCAGCAGGGGTATATATGCACCGGTATACCCGCGCCACTCCAGGGGGCTCCCTGCTGGCCCTATGGATACTGCTAAGGGAAAAAAGCTCCGGAATCCATGCACGCGGCGCGCGTACACCTAATCAGAATGGACATGAGCAAGCACTCGAAGAAGAATAGTTAGTTTAAAAGCAATTCCACAAAATAAAACAACAGATTGAAAGCTTTTTGCCCATTCTCCTGATAATCCAAATTTTTGATTATCTGATCTAATTGAAACCAAGACCAGATCAGCTAAATGGGGCTCTACTGTAATTATTTGATTCCTTTCAGCCTGTATTTATTGTTTTGAAGACAAGAACTGTAAGCCTAGAGTACTTTAAATTCCTGTTCAGATACAAACTAACCCATTGTCATTGTGACAGTAAATAAACAGTAGCAAACTATACCCTGCCAACTTCTGTTATCCTTTTATAACTGTCTAGAGGTCTTCCTCCCCCAAATTCAATTTACTTCTCTTTTCTTCCATACTCTCAAAATCTCTACCCTAGTTTTGTAAAATCTTACATAAAGTCCAAAAAACCTCAGATAAAACTAACTAATTTGAATATATATAAATTGTTATATTTCATCATAAAAGCTCTGTGCAGGGCAATCAGTCTGGTTACATTAAATGTAGTTCAGATTAAGGAATTCTAAAAAGCTTTACCAATATGCAATGGATAATTTTATGTAAAATTCAAATCTATACTTAAAAGCTCAAATGCGTGTGCTGGCATTTTCAAAGCCTGCTTCGAGTACCAGAAAATTCATTCATACAACCACTCCCAACTACAAAATTAAAATACAAAATCCGTAACTTGCATAAAATCAGGAATTCAGAAACTAGGTGCTTTATTTCTGCTGCTTTCCTACACTCCTCAGGACTGAAGCAAAGATCCTTTGTTCCTCCCAATTACTGTAAAGCAGCTCCGTCTTATGTGGACTTCTGCTGAAATCAAGCTTCAGCCCGGAAGAGATAAGGTACTCCATTGTAATAGTGTATTAGTCAGTGCAAACCAGAGAATTGGCTCATCAGATGTCCAAAAAACCCAAACCAAACCAAACTACCCAAACCACCGTATTGCAGTATATATCAATTATTTCTTGCTTCCTCTTTCCACCAGGACACACACATAGAAAGATATTCAGTAAAATGAAGAGACACATTATATATGATATAAACACATTAGAATAGTTGGAAACTGCCAATAAATAAAATTTTATAAAAAAAATACAATAAAATAAAAATAAAAAAAAATGTATAATATGCTACCAATGTCCAGAATTCCCCTTATAATAAAGATGAATGAACATTGTCACTGGCTCTGCCACAGATTAAGGAGATTTCAGAAACTTTCTATTGTATGATCAGAAAGATCAGCATTGCATATGCTGCAGGTTATTAACTAGTAACTAAATCCTGAAATCCTGACATAGCCAAGAGTCCTGCTTATGTCTAGGACACTTCTGGGATTCTTTCAAGGGAAGAGGACCTCATGATTTTAATTTGTAAATGAATAAGCATCTGCTTACTTTCTGTTCCTCTTCCTGACTCGGCTGTAGGCTTCCAGACCTTCTGTTAGTGTCTTCAACTTCTCGGGCTCCACCTGAGTAAAGATATGAACACCAAACCACATTAACTAGATCTGCAATTATTAAATGTTACTTTTACTTTACTACTGGACATGTCGTTTTTTAGGCTAGGGAGCCTAATTTTCACTGCATACACAAAACATTTCAATTGCCCATCAAAAGAAGAAAAATAATATTTTTACTATTCCTCTTTATGCTCGTACCAATATCAATAAAAATACAAAAAAGGAAAACAATGGCATACTCATTACATATTAGAATTAGGGACTAAAATTAGAATAATTCATGAAGCATAGGCCCATCAATGGCTTATAGCCAGGACTGGTTGGATGGTGTCCTCTGTTTGCCAGAAGCTAGGAATGGGCAATGGGATAGATCTCTTGATGATTACCTGTTCTATTCATTTCCTCTGGGGTGCTTTGTATTAACCACTCCTGGAAGACAGAATACTAGATGGACCTAGGTCTTATCCATTATGGCTGTTCTTACGTTCTGACTGTTGTCAAAATGTCACAGATCCTAATTCTGTTGGAACACATTTTACTCTTTTTGATGTTAGTTGTGCTCATTGCAACCTTTTATGTACTCTGTTATATCAATATATTTTAAATATATGCAATCAGCCTTTACAAAATGGTTTTATCTTCAATTTGTAACTGTTGCTCTGTGAGATGTGTTGCTCATTTCCTCCATTCGAGGTGCGTGTGTGACACCCATGTGCACAGTCATTTGGAGATTTTTGCCTCAGTAGGGTCAGCTGTGGCACCTCTTCTGTACCAGGGTCCTGTATCAGTATATTAGATGCTGCTAGCCCAATGCTCTCTTAATTCCTTTTTGCTGGTAACTCCAACAGAGGGACAGGAGGTTGGGTAATGGAACGGGCATGAGGAATGCATCTGTAGATGATCATAATGGTCCCTTCTGACCTTAAAGTCTATGAGTCTATGAGTGTAAGAACAAGTTATGAAAGGCAGTTAACTATTTTTCTTCTGAGTTCTTGCTTCGAGTGTTGATTCCCTTCTAGGTGACACACAAGCAGTAGCATCTGAAGAGGCAGATGGGCTCAGAGTTCATGGTCATGCAGCTTGCACTACTGCTGTACCAAGTCCAGCATCATCTTGGGCCTGCTGGGTAAGTGCATACTGGGATATGAATGGACAATCAGGTGACAGCCTTGCAAATATCCTGGATTGATACTTGGGCTAGGAAAACTGTCAACAAGGCTTGTATCCCAGTTGAATGGGCTAGTACAGTCACCTGAGGAGGCACCTTGGCCTAGTCATAGCAGCAACAGATACAGGCAGTAATCCATGCTGAGATTCTCTCAGCCAACACTGGACAACTTTTTATCCTGTTGACCATCACAATGAGCAACTCTGTCGGGTCTGTGTAAAGATATGTGACCACCTCCCTCTTTGGAGGGATATAATACTACTTTTCCTCCCTTCTGGACATAGGTGGAATCGAAGATGGGGTCTGCCACAGGATTTTAGCAATCTTTCAGAAACTCAATTTTGAGGTTTAAGTTGCTGTCACTCTTTTAAGGAGAGCCTGGTGCTCCTTAAAGTCATTGGAGGGACTGCCAGTCTGCGAAGGCTTCATTTCTGCTTCATCTGGCAATGGAAGATGACATGGACTTTGCAGGCAGAGGAGGAGGGGTGCCTTTCCCTTTCTGGGGATGGTTCCTTGGCCACTAGTACCTGTTGCAATGCCCCGTGATGGACTTCACACAGTGCTCTAAACCCAGTTCCAGCAGTTTGTCAGGGAAGCAGCCAGTGAGGATTGATGGGTGTATGGAACTGGCATGATCAATACTTCCTAAAAGTTCCAGCATGGCCATTGAGCAGGCCACTGGCCCTGCTGCCACGGCGCAGTCACACTGGTCTTGTGGACTGATGTAGGGTTGGTACCCTTCCGGCGAAGGGCTGGACCCAAACTCCGATTTAGACCAATCCCCTTCTAGTGACCATGGAGACCTGTATCTGCCAACTAATCCTTATCAGATACCAATGCCTAGAGGGTGGGGATTGCCACCTGTCCTTTGAGCAGTATCAGAACTATAGATATCAATGCCATGATGGTGAGTAGTCCTACATCAGTGGGGACGGATGCCTAGGACACTGGCTAACCAATAGGGATCTTCGCCAAAGTGATCTCAGTTAGGAGGCTGGCAGGTATAGGGAATATGGGTTCTGTGCCTCTGGGAAGGAGAGTGCAGTGCCATGGACTTGTACCTTCTAACCAACAACTGAGGTTATGGGACCAGGCTGATTGGCTGTGGGGTCAGAAATAAATACCTGTGATCCGGGACCGATTGTGCTCCTCTGCATTTGGGGAGGTCCCATGGCTGGCTAGACCTTAGATTGCAGAGCCTTAGCCACATCTGGCAACTGACATGGTGTTTGCGGTGCTGTGAAGCCCACTGGGTCTTTGGCAACCTGAGTCATCTCAGATCACAAAGGTCCCTGTAGGGGCCAGGATCCCTGAGTGCTCCTGGACGTCTGAGGCAGATCCCTGGCTGGGCTAGGGGATCTGAGCATAGCAGTACTCCCTTGTGGCTCCATGCGCTTGAACTAGATCCTTTGCCCTGAACCCTCTTCCCCTTCTTGGATGGTGATGGGGTGAGCTCCTCTTCTGTTGCTGCTTCTTAGGCGCCCACAATGGGAAATGGTGCCAGGTGGATCTTAGTGCTGGTGGGGTGCTCTGCACTGATGCCAAGGTGCTGGGAGTGGAGTCTGCTCAGGAGGGCTCCAATGGGGAGCTAAGAGTGGCCCCCCTCAGGAGGGCTCTCAGGAGAATGTCCTATTCCTTCTGGTTTCTGGGATGAAAGTTATTGAAAATCCTGCACTTGTTCTTAATATGGGATTCCCCCAAGCACTCCAAACAGCTGCTGCAGAGTCACTGAAAGGCATCTGCTTGTTGCATGATGAACGTGACTTGAAGCTCCAGGATGAAGTCCTAGCTGGGATCCTTAACTACTAAACTAACAACTAACACTTACTTAAATTGGCGAACTGAGTACCTCGGAATTATACACAAAGGTAAATGGGCTATTAAGAATCATTAATGCTCTTGCGATACACGACAAGGCACTCATGGGCAGTAAGAAGGAAGTGAGAGGGCATTGGGCTGGCAGTGCCTAATGAACAAACACATGAGTGGGATACTCTTCAGGGCCATATGGATGCTGATAAGGCAAAAATCTCTGATAACTGTGAATGCAGGCAGGCACGCATCTAAAACAGAATTGACACGAGCAAGCACTTAAAGAATTTTATATTCCTTATATGCTAATTTTTTTAAACTTCAAGTCTACCCTTAGCTAACAAATCACTTAAACATTGGCTTAACTTTAAGCATGTGATTAAGTTCCTTTAAAATAAATGGAGCATATGTGTTTTGTAGAATCAGCTACTTTTTTTAAAGCCATCTATACTACTGGTTAAAGAAATACCACCATGCCTAACGCTAGCTTTTGGTAGCACACATACAACTCCATTAAAGTCAACTGAAATTATGTGTTCACAGCCCATTACTGAATTTGAGCCACTGGTACCTCTTCACAAGTACTAATAATTAATAAAATAATATTTTTCTAGAGCTGTACATTTTCAAATGATGTCACAACATTAGCAATTTTAACTTCACGTGATTTTGGTTAGCAAAATAGCCTTGCGCTCAGTTTAATTTACAAAAGCATATTTAAAATATCACTTAAAAAATTGAACATATTGTGTTAAGTTTTATATTTCTTTTTATCTGTGCCTCATTTAACAGCTTTTTGTAACGTTTGTTGCATTAGTGATAAATATAACAATTTTCTGAATGCATAAAGCATATTCAATCATTAAACAGAAATTAAGCAATGTTATGGTCTTGAATAACTTTGTTCTGTAAATTCAAAATTTCCCTCCCAAAATGACTTAACTAAATCATTAAAATAATGCGCGGTCTGGGAGGGGGTTGTGATTTGGGATAGGGTGCAGGAAGGAGTGCAGGGGTTTGGGTTGTGACCTAGGGCAGAAGGGATTTGTGAGCTGGCACAGAGAATTGGTGTACAGAAGGAGAACATAACAACGGCCATACTGGGTCAGACCAATGGTCCATCCAGCCCAGTATTCTGTCTTCTGACAATGCCAGATGCCCCAGAGGGAGTGAACAGAACAGGGAATCTTCAAACAATCCCTTTCCCATCACCCATTCCCAGCCTCTGACAGAGGCTAGGGACACCATTTCTACCCATCCTAGGCTAATAGCCATTGATGGACCTAACCTCAGTTAATTTTCTAGTTCTTTCTTGAACCCTGTTAAAGCTCTGGTCTTCACAGCCTCCTCTGTCAAGGAATTCCACAGGCTGACCACGTGCTGTGTGAAAAACAATTCCTTTTGTTTGTTTAAAACCTGCTACCTAATAATTTCATTGGTGACGCCTAGTTCTTATTTTATGGGAACAAGTAAATAACTTTTCCTTATTCACTTTTTCCACACCAGTCATGATTTTATAGACCTCTGTCATATCCCCCCTTAGTCTCCTCTTTTCTAAGCTAAGAAGTTCCAGTCTTTTTAATCTCTCTTCATCTGAGACCCGTTCCACCCCCCAAATAATTTTTGTTGCCCTTTTCTGAACCTTTTCCAATGCAGAGGGTTTGTGTTGCGGGAGGGAGGGGGTGTGCGCAGTGGTTTAGGTTGGGACCTGGCACAGGTTGGGGTGTGGGAGGAAGTGGGGTGCCAACAGAAAGGGTGACAGACTTGCTGGGACCTTGCAAGGGGGTGGGGAGTGACGCCTAACTCCCAGAAGAGAGTGGGGCTGGAGACATCCAGCCCTCACCTCCGCCTGGATTGTGCCAAGCTGGTCAATCCCCACCCTCCAACCAGCCCTGAGACTTGCCTGGACCACGCAGCACAACACTCAGGCAGTGATTTCAAGTGTCTGGGGCTCCAGCTTGTCAAGTTCTGGATCTGCTATATCCTCTGCTATATTCGCAAAATATGGCCTGCCAGGCTGCCTGCCTGCTATGCCTCTGCACACCGCTCCAAGTGGCCAGCTATGGGGACCATGCGTGTCTGTGCGTCACACACATTGGGGGGGAAGGTAGCCCTCTGCATATAGCTTGTGGTGTAACCATGGCCCAGGCAGCTCCCACTGGCCGGTTTCTGGCCAATGGGAACTGTGAGATTGTGCTAAAGGGAGAATGGGGCAGTGCATGAAGCCTCTTCCCAGGGGAGGCCAGCACGTAGAGACACACATGGCCCCCACAGCTTGTCACTTTGAGCAGTATGCAAGGATGCAGCAGGCAAGGAGCCTGCCTGAGGCTCCTGCTAGGCTGCGGGAGGGCTCATTTTGCCTGCTCTTGCTTTAGTTTAGATATCTGAAAATGTAATCTGGGGATATAGCAGATCCAGAACTTGACAGAGTGAGAACCGTTATGGTGAGGTCTGCATATGGAGATCTCATTTCCATGAAGCAGACTAACTTGGTTCAATAGGTGCAACTTTGGACACTTCCAAATAAATATTTAGCCCAAAACAAAACTCCTCAAGTATTTTTTATTTTACTATAAGACTAGTTAATATTCCATCAGGAAATGGCTCAAGCAGGTCCACCGACAGGGGAGGGGGGAAGGAAGTGGGGCAAAGGGGACAGTTGTCCCATAGCCTAGTGATTCAACGGGGCCCAGGGCTCCTGGTTTCTGCTGCTGCTGTTGTAGCTGGAGCTCTGGACCATTTAAATCACCACCCAGAGTGCTTTGCAATCTAGATACCTCTGTGGGTGGTGGTGGTGAAGGCTGTCCCAGCCCCGCCCCTTCTGGGAGCATAGAACCGCCTCCCACCCTTACCTAGGGGCCTGCAGAGGGTACCGGCACCTCTGGGCTCAAATAAATTATTTTAATAGTCTAACTTTATAATAGTAAAAACCACAAGGAGTTCTATGGCCCCTTAGAGTTTAACAGGATTTATTAGGGAATAAGCTTTCATAAGTAAAACCTACTTCATCAGATAAATTGGAGTGGAAGTTACAGAAGCAGGAGTATATAAGGGACAAGTTACTTGTGTTAATGCAGCAAATCAAGTCAGGGTGAAGTGGGTCATTCACAGCATTTGATGTGGAGATATAACTAAAGAATTCCCTTTGTAACCAGTTGGGGTCCTTATTCAAACCTGAGTTGATAGTGCTGAATTTGCAAATGAGTTCCAGTTCAGCTGCTCTCCCTTTGTAACCAATTTTTTAAATTCTTTTGTAGAAGGATGACTACTTCCAAATCTATTACTGAATGTCCAGGGAGATTAAAGCACTTCCCTACAGGTTTATGAGTGTTACCATTCCTGATGTCTGATTTCTGTCTGGCCTGTTTCCTATAGTCGGCATAACTAATTCTGAAAAACGATCCCTCACTCAGACCTTGGGAAACAGGCCAGTCCTCACCTACAGGCATCCCTCCAACCTGAAGCAAATACTTACCAGCAGCCATACAACGCCCCACGGAAACACTTACCAAGGAACCTATTCCTGCCACAAATCCCATGTCCAACTCTGTCCACATATCTATACAAGCAATACCATCACCGGATCTAACCACAGAAGCCAACCCATCAGGAATGTGTCCACCTGCACATCTACCAATGTGATACATACCATCAAATGCCAGCAGTGCCCCTCTACCATATATTGGCCAAACTGGAAAATCTCTATGCGAAAGGATCAATGGACACAAATCAGACATCTGTCTTGATTAGCTTCATTAACACAAGCAACTTATATATACTCTTGGTTTTGTAACTTCCATTCCAATTCATTTGATGAAGTGGGTTTTACTCACAAAATCTCATGCCATAATAAATCTGTTAGTCTCTAAGATGCCACAGGACTGCTAGTTATTTTTGCACATACAGACTAACATGGCTACCCCCTTAGACTTTATAATATTATTAATTTATATATAAACACACACAAATTACTTAATTTTAGCTTGAGACATTGAAGAACTAACTCCATGGAGCTGTGAACAAAAAGATGCGCTGCTGCAAAAGTAATAAAACACTTACTGATGAGAGAGGGAAAAAAAAAAAAAAAGCTCCAGCAACACCAAAGAGGTTAACATGCAAGTACTATATTTATAATACTTACAAATGTTTAATAATACTAAGGGAAACAATGTTACTAAACATGAAGTTAACCTGAGATCAAATCTTAATTAATTTTACAAGATATTTGAATAATTGCTACCTAAAAAAAAATCTAGCGCTCTTCAGATTCAACAGAATTACAGGATAATACTGTATTTTGTCTAAGCCTTTAATTTCCTAAAACTTCACTAAATGATAGAGATAAAATGGATGCTGAGAGATATAGTATCTGTATTCAGAACATATGAAACAGTCAGATATATACAACTTTCTGAGAGCTGTATGCTGTATGTCTCCCAATATAAACTCACACTATTTTAATGGTAAGCTATTTTATTATTAAGCACTATTATTCAGTTTAGTATTTACCTGAACGTGCAATGAACAGTGCCAGACCTTATACTAAATAGTTAATTGAAATTGACTCTTAGTGAGAGAGTTCCTGGTAAATATTATAATGTGAAATCAATTAGCATTTACTTTTGGGAAGAACAGTTTATATCAACAAATGGTCAACTTAAAATGGTATTAAAGATAGTTATGTTTAGTGAGGAAAGAAAAGTTATTAGCGACATACACCTTTACCTTCAAACAACCATTTACAATGCATTAGACAATAATATGCACAAACTTTTCAGAAGTACAAAGAAATCACATCTATCAACTTCAGTTGGAGCTTGGAAAGCTCAACCCCTCTAGCAATCAAACATCATGCACATATCTGTAGATTAATATTTATGAAGGCACAATAGCAGGTTGAACAGTTTTGTGCAAAGTTTTTAAGATACTTAAACTGAATTTCCTAGAAAGTTCCAATAAAAAGCATTAAAAACCTCTGCTCTTTGAGACAATTAGTTATTTATTAGCCAAGAACTTGAAAGTAATCTGAAAGAGAGTAAGTTATGGGAATATGTGAGCAATAAGGCAAAACAGGATGATTGTTATCATGGTATGCTGGCACAGACTATTTATATAGTACTTTAAATAGTGAAACAATCTATTTGATTCTATTTTTTATGCCACATGATCTAGTCCACTCCAATTAACTATTTTGTGGATTACATCCTGCCTTAGTCAAATCTAGTCAGAAAAATGAACCTAAACCTAAAGACACATGGTAGATCAGGTAATGTCTTTTATTGGACCCACTTCTGTTGGTGAGAGGAAATCTTCCAGACTTGTCAAAAGCCTAAACAGCCAAGAGAGTCAACATAGTAAACCATCTTCCATCCTGTAGTCACTTCAGTATCTGAAATTCAGTTCTGGATTTCTTCACTTCAAAACCATAGGGCTAGCTATTGCTTAACTCTCCTCTCAGGTGGAAAGTGGATGATTTTCAACATTCATAGAGATTTTAGATTTGCACATACCGTTTTGCATTTACTATCCTGCTCTGAAAATCATCCTTCCTGTTTAGGTCTGGAAGGACTCACTCTGACATTCTTCATGACCCGCCTTTAACTCTTTAAAATCACATCCTCTTAACACTTGTTGTTAAGCAACTTATACCATGATCCTAGCCTTACTGAGCTTGAGAGAAAATGTTAGAACTGAGAATCTGAATCTGACTCTGCTGTGCAGGAGCGGTGCAGGAGCTGTATTGGCAATAGTTCACGGGGATGGTGCTGTAATTCTTAAAAAAAAAAAAAAAATTCAATACTTTCTGCACATTTTGCCCCCTAAGTTCTATAAGGATCCTTCCAACAGGCAAGTCATCATATGAGAGAATAATGGTGAGTGGGCCTGACCACCAGAATAGTTCTTTCCAGAACAATGGATTTCCTGTGTATAAGAATTACCTGTTCTGGCAGCTGTGTCTGTAACCCCATATTGCAGAACAGCTTCTTGCTGTCTTAGTGAGAAGATGTTACTTATCAAGCATAAAGAAAAGATTTAACTTGATAACTCAAGCTTATTTACACTGTCAGTGCAAACATGAAACAACCCTTTCCTCCTTATTCTGTTGACATATTTTGCTTTCAACTTCCTATGTTTTTTTTCTCAGATGCTAGTATCCTAATCTACATGATATTCTGTTTCCTCCATTTAGATGGTTTTGCTGCTCACACTGCACTTTTTTTCAGTTTGCTCCTTTATTTTCCAACAGAAAACCATGAGTTAACTTTCTTTCTCTCTTGATAAGAGGGAATACCATCCACAAGCTACCAGGGGCTATTTGAATAGAAACAAAAGAAAAAAAAAGCAACTTCATGTGTATCCCCTTAAAGTAGTAAAATGCTGTTGTAAAGAAAGTGAAGTCAAATAATAGAGTCATAGAATCATAGAGCTGAAAGAGACCTCAGGAGGTCATCAAGTCTAGCTCCCTGCTCAAGGCAGGACCAATCCCAACTAAATCAACCCAGCCAGGGCTTTGTCAAGCTGAGACTTGGTCATTTGCTATGTAATATACAACTCAGCCACGTAGAAAAGCTATTGCCCTAGTGTGAAAAATGTAACACATTGTAGGAACAATTCAAATGCATATAAAATAATTTAAAGTTCTTCATACAATAAATTTTCAGAAACTACTAAAAGTGAATCACATTAAGAGTTTCACCATTCCAGGATTTCTTGGTACAGATCATTCTCGAAGATCTGTTGCATAGCAAAATGAGTTGGCTTTGCTGGCTTCACACTAAACTGCCAAATATTCAAAATACATGGCCATGCACCAACTTACAGGAGTGTTTGGCCAAATGCATAAATGAATGAGAACTGAAGTTGTGAACATCACAGTTTCTCTCTATTTTCAACCAGAAATGGGAATACGTATGTTATTTTTCTATTTAAGTCCTCTCTTCTGTCTTTCACATTTCTCCATTCTACAGAATTCAATCTCAATCCCTATTCTTGTCTTTTTGATTGGGGAGGCTAAATACACAACCACCTTCTGAAACCTGGAGGGCCTTCTGATCCAAAACTCCTTTAGTCGGCCACAGGGCTTGTTGATGAATATCGGGACAGACTCCCTCTTAGCAGGGATATGAGCTGCCTTGACAACAGTCTGGTACCAGCAACATTTTGAATTTAATAGAAATAGTTTAGAAGGTACCCAGCAACATATGCAACTTTAATTAATTTTGTTTGAGCTCCTGCATATATTACATTTCAAGTCCATTAATTTAATATTGTGTAATAAAGTAAAAAAAAAAACTAAGAAAAACAAAATGGAAGTAGTAAGACCGGCATAAGAACAAATATACTTTTGGTAGATAAGAAATTAACTTTTGATGTTGTTCAGCTAATTGATGCAGTACTCCTAATGAATGTGACTGATAATGTACAGATCTTCTCTGTTTATAAAGGGCACAAAGAGCAATTTCTTAGTGTACTGAAACAATCTTATATAGAGGGACACAATTACTGTTGTGAAGATATCAAATCAATAAATATCTGAAATGAATGCATTTTGAAAAAAAATGTATTCTCTAGTACTATATAATTCATAAAGATATTGAGAGGCACCACAGCAGAACACTGATGGTGAATAACATACTCCATTCCTCCTCATTTCACACTTTTTTCTTAAAAAAAAGAAAAAATATGTGGTCAACAATATTTGAAAAATTAGGCCTTCATTATCAAAAGGGACTACAAGTTGAACCTCTCTTAAGTGGGATTTCCTGGTCCAGCAACATCCATGGTCCTGATGTTGCTGGACCAGGGAGACCCAGTGGAGAGCCAGAGGCAGGAGCCCTGGGCGAGCCGGGAACCCAGTTAGGCTGGCTGCAGGGAGGCCAGCAGCTGGAAGCCCTGCTGCAGGAGTCCAGCTGAGCTGGTGGCAGAGTGGCTAGAACGCCAGCAAGCTCTGGCGAGGCAACAGTGGCAGGACTGCAGGACTGCCACAGCAGGGCTGGCCTGGGGCTATCCTGGTAGGGCTGGCAGGTCGGGAACCCCGGTGGCTGAGCAATGATCTGCCGTGTGTGTGTGTGTGTGTGTGGGGGGGGGGTTGTGCGAGTCCCAGCAGCAAGACTACGGGCTGGCGCTGCCACAGAAGGGCTGGCGGGGCAGGGAGAACTGGCTGCAGGGCAGTAGTTTGCTGCAGCAAAGCTGAGAGCCCCAGCAGTGGGACTGTGGACTGCTGCAGTAGAGCAGTGGGGCTGGTCACAAATTCCAGAAGCAGAGCCAGGCTGGGGGGGCCAGTGGCAGAGGGGCAGAAATGACCTCCTCTGATCCAGCAAATTCCCTCCTTTGGAACCACTCAAGTCCTGAGGGTACTGGACTAGGGAGGTCCAACCTGTAGTTATTTAGGGATCTTCTTTTGTAGCCAAATAAGTTTTATTTATCCAATTACAGTTGTTAAAACAAGTTAATTTATTCAAAGTGTGTACTCTTGTTCTAAAGGTCAGCGTGCACCTATTCAAAACCTATGTAGGGAGCATAGAACAATGAACAAACCATCTAAAGAACGGGAAGCTTAGGCTAAAACCATGCTAGCCAAACCATCACAGGTTATTTATAACAGTTTTATAACACAACTATTATAGTTTGAAGGAAAAAAAATCCACATACAGTCTGGTTAGATAAATCCTACTAGCAGTAGGATCGACTGTACTTAAATATGATACTGTTTCTATTAGGTTTCAACTGAAGTAAATTAGGTGGGGGCGTGAAAAGAGATGACGAACATAGATCAAGAGATGGGAGATGGTTCTGATGAACAAGGGCTGAAGACAACACGGTCATAGGTATTTGAACTGCTGTATTGTGTTTACAAACATTGGTGGAGGGCACTTGAATAAATTATACAAAATGGACACTGAGGCTACGTCTTCACTGCGAGTTCTTTCGGCAGAAAATACGCTAATGAAGGACTCATTAGCATAAGCCATAAAATCATTAGTATATTTTCTGCCATTTCTTTTTGCGCAAAAAGCAGCAGCATTGACTTTTTTTGTGTGCAAAACCCCTGTTTTGTGCAAGATCCTTATGCTTGTCCGAGGATCTTGCGCAAAATGAGGTTTTTGCACAAAAAGAAGCAGCGTGGAATTTTTTTTGGTGCAAAACCCCTGTTTTACGCAAGATCCTTGGACAGGCATAAGAATCTTGTGCAAAACGGGGGGTTTGTGCAAAAAAAAAAAAAAGTCCACACTGCTTCTCTTTTTGCGCAAAAACCCCTTGCACAAAAAGAAATGGCAGAAAATATGCTAATGATGTTGTGACTTATGGTAATGAGTCTCTCATTAGCATATTTTGTGCTGGAAGAACTCGCAGTGAAGATGTAGCCTAAAAGAAGGGAATCTGAGTCGTTCCTGCAGTGGCCCAGGATGAAGAGGGCCATACAGATTGAAATACTTTTGTGATTATGAAGACTGCAGAAAAACTAAAAGCTCTGCTAACAGTAGAAAATAAGGATTGAAATATTTCCCTTAATAAAACAAAATACCCTAATGTCATTGATAATGGCAGTTTCATTGAATTCCCTATCAACAATACAGCCCCTGTGCTAAGGGACATTAAACTCTAGCACAAAGCAAATTAAAATCACTACTACTAGGAAAAGGTCTTTCGTGTTCTGCTGTCTAGGCCTTTTTAATATTTTTTCTGCTATGTGCTAGAAGAATCAGTCAGGCAAGTCAGAGATAGGGTGAAACTGCTTTAACTTATTTCAAATTCCTTATTTTGGTTAGATCAGCTTTATTTTTTGCAATTCCTGCCATTTCTAAATACTGCAGTCATGCCTTGCACTCCAATAAACCATAAGTTACACAATAATGCATTAAAGTAAAATATTTTTGTATAAGTAGTTTCACGTGAACAAATGACTCAGCATGACTTAATTCAGGCCAGAATACAACCTATTACGTTTCCTTACGGGATTTGTGTAAGTTTCTCATGAAATAAATTTCTAGTGAAATAAATAGTTTTGAAAGCTATCCTCATGAGCCAGGGATTAAAAAAACTATTAGCACTGCATTTCAAAATAAGAACAGAACCCAAAAATAAATATTAGATGAAGAGAATTCTTTGACTATATATACGTATATGTATACGTAAAATATATATGTGTGTGTATATATACCTTCCCCTCCTCAGTGTTTTGTTGACATGAGTTATGAACGTCTTCTTCTCTTACTAATTTGCCAGGCCATGAAGTCAGTCCTTTTATTTGGCCCCAGACCAAGTCGCCAACATTGAACGTCCTCGGCCTGTAATGTATCAACTCATTTGAAGAAGGGGAATCTGGATTCCTTAGGTCATCTTCACTGCTGATGCTTTTAGCATCTGAAGGGCTAGGCACACACCCATTAATGCTTTTGGCATTAAAGTCTCCATTATAATGGATATAGTCTTTAACTAGAGAACTTTCCAAACTAGTTGACGAACTTGGAGATTGCTCCTCCATGACTAGATCTTGTTTAGAAGTGTTCAGCAACTCTCCAAACCCCCTACTTTGTTGAGGCCTATTTCCATTTATGTGTGCACATGTTTCCACAGTGTTCTCCAGTCTCTCTTTAAAACTCATCATAGTTCTTTTGTAATTGTTATACCTGAAATTCTCCTCCAACATTTTATCATTTTGACAGTTTCTCTGTGGTAACAGTAACTGATGCTGCTCATTCTGTAACAATGGCAGTGTGGAAACATGATTGGGCCTTTCATGACAAGGACTGCTGTGAACATGGGTCGAATGATCTAAAAACTCCTCACACTTCCACCTGTTTATTTCACCTCCAGGGCTTTGCTCCTCTTCCCACTGTTTTCTGGATGTGTTGCAACCTGCTGATTTGTAATATTCAAATCCATCCCCTTCACTTGAATTTTTACTGTGTTCTGAATTCTTCAGTACTCGTGTCCCTCTAGTGTTTCTTATCCTACCTTCATGATCAGAGACACCAAGGTTTCTTCCATGGATTACGGCGCTGACAGCACTAGAAAGATTTAATGGGTCACCAATTGAGGCTGTGAAGGCACTCATGGCACTCAGAGCTGGAATGGGACTCATTTGTGTTGTACTGCTAACTGCAGTGGTGATTACTACTTGCATTCCTTTGCTCGCAGCATCTACAACTGCTTTGTAGATAGCATCGACTGAAGAATCACCCTGAGCAGCTACATTGAGGCTATCCTTTGCCTGTTGTCCTAGAGTTGGTTCAGTCCTTTGCTGCAAATCACAAGATGGTTCTTGAAAAGGAGGAAGGGTAGTGTTGGAACTTTCAGAAACTGATGTTATCCCCATTTGAGTGATCATTCTTTTGTTTAGAAGAGCAGCATCTTCTTGCATTCTCACCTTAAAAATAGGAAGGAGAAATTATGGAAATTTACATTTTCATTGGATGCTATATTTCAGAAGATACATTGGATGCTATATTTCAGAAGATACATTCATTTAATTCACTAACTGTAATGGTTACACATCAATGACATATTTTGTCATGGTTGTATATAAGCAGAGATCTACTTAAATTGTAGCAAAAATCACCCATTTTTCATTGATTGGTCCTGGCATAAAAAGCAAATTTTGCATGTGTGTGCATTAAGGATGTTATGACGCGGGTAGTTGACTAATCATGTAGTCAACACAACTTGTATTGAATACATCGGAGTCGGCAACGTCCGGCACGCATTCCTTAAGTGGTACGCAAGATGATTTTCAGTGGCACATGGGGGTAGGGGAGTGGAGAAAGTCCAGAGCCTTGCTGTGCAAGCAGCGAAAAAGCCAGAGCCATGCATGGCTCCACACATGCGCACGCGCTCCCTTCCCGCCCCCAGCTGGAGGAACAAAGCAGTACACTGGTGCACTACCTGCAGGCTTTTCCTGGTGCTCCACTGGCCAGAATCCAGCCAGTGGAGCAGTGGATAGTCATATCTGGGACAGAAATCCTGAGAGCAGCGCAAGGGGCAAAAGCAGACCCGTCCGCCATCTTGTCTGTAAAGGATCTGCTGCTGCCATGGCTGTGTCCCCACTGCTCTGCGCACTGCTCTGCTCTCACTTCATGCCTTCTGTGTGCTGTGTACTAGCACCCTCCAGAGAGCCCTGTGGGGCTGCTGGAGTCTGTCATCCAGGTGCCGGCAGGCTGGATCCTGCCAGCCTGCCTGGACCCGCTGGCTGGATTCCCTGCGCTCCTGTCGAGGCACGGCCTCCATTCCATACTCGGCCCACGGGTTGCTAATTTATTCCATGTGTGGAGCAGCTAACTTATTCCGTGTCTGGCTGCCACGTGGGAGTGACTGTTACAATAAATAAACCCTGTTCCAGACACTGGGAAAGAAAGTAAGTGCTGTCCACACATGTCCCCTCCTCTGTGCTGAGACCCTGCACCCACATCTTGCTCGTGCCCCCTTCCCCCTTGCCAAACACCCACCCGCACCCTGCTCCTGCCCCCTCCCCCGGTCAGACACCCTACTCTCACCCTGCTCCAAGTGCAGGGAAGTGCATGCGTGCTGCTCCTTCCCTCACCACAGGAAAAGCTGGAGCAGAGCCCAGGGCAGGATACCAAGCGGGGTGCACAGTGGAGAGAGCCCCTCCCTCCCAGGAGAGTGGGCATGGCGCAAGGCAGAAGAGTTAAATCTTGGCATGCCACTTCGGAAATGTTGCTGACCCCTAGACTACACGTCAGTAAAGGATCCCACTGCAGCTCTGCAGTTTAAATGTAGTAGGAACTGGGTCCCAGACCAATGTGCCTCTGCCTCCTCTCTCCCGCCCTGCGCTTCCCCCAGCACCAGCTCCTGCTTCCCCCATGATACCGAGGCAGCAAGGAGGGAGTGAGTAATTAAGTACTGACTTGACTAGTTGCTTACTTCCCTATTGTGCATACAGTAAATTACATGCTATCCTCCCTGAAGCTGCTGCAGGCAGCTCTCCAGCAATAGCCAGCAGCCACTACTCTCCTGTCACTCAGCTCTGAAGGCACAGAAGTAAGCATGGCATCACCATGACCCCCCCCCTTAAAATTGTCAGATTTCAGAGTATGTGATACATTTTTCATGCCTGTGAATTTAGTAGGGCCCTATACATAAGGGCTACGTCTACACTGGCCCCTTTTCCGGAAGGGGCATGTAAATTTCAGCAGTCGTCGTAGGGAAATCCGCGGGGGATTTAAATATCCCCCGCGGCATTTAAATAAAAATGTCCGCCGCTTTTTTCCGGCTTTTAAAAAAGCCGGAAAAGAGTGTCTAGACTGGCCCCGATCCTCCGGAAAAAGTGCCCTTTTCCGGAGGCTCTTATTCCTACTTTGAAGTAGGAATAAGATCCTCTGGAAAAGGGCACTTTTTCCGGAGGATCGGGGCCAGTGTAGACGCTCTTTTCCGGCTTTTTTAAAAGCCGGAAAAAAGCGGCGGACATTTTTATTTAAATGCCGCGGGGGATATTTAAATCCCCCGCGGATTTCCCTACGACGACTGCTGAAATTTACATGCCCCTTCCGGAAAAGGGGCCAGTGTAGACGTAGCCAAGGGGAAAAAGATGATCACTCAAGGAACAGAATCAGAAAATAAAAAGGCAATCTAAAAATATAAAATAATATGAATATGGATACATAACACTAGCTTTCACCCTTTGCTCAAAAAGACAAAACTTTGCAATAATAGGTGGTATTTTAGATGACAAAAATGTTCAAATCTCTCTTGTTGTAACCACACCTTTCTGAGTCTCTTTCTTTTTCTGAATGAAGTCCAAGATCCTCATTCTGACATTCAAAGTCCTAAACAACATAATCAGTGCCGACATCTTTATATCCTAATTTATTTCCTCATATTCCTCCCTCAGGCTTCGTCTACACTATGGCATTTTTGCAGAAGAGGAAATGCAAAGGAAGCGCTCATTTGCAAATCTTGTGCTCTCATTTGCATATTCTCCTCTGATCCTTTTTGAGAAAGAGGTTTTTTCGAAAACCTCCCGCTATGTAGATGGGGCTATTTTCCGGGAAAAAAACAAACAAAAAAAAAAGGCCCAAACCTTTTGTGCAAGATCCCTTATTCCTCAAAAAATGAGGTTTACAGAATCTTGCGCAAAAGGGTTTGTTTTTTTCCGGAAAAATGGCCCCATCTACACAGTGGGTTTTTTTCACAAAAATCTCTTCTGCAGAAAGGACCGGAAGAGAATATGCAAATTAGAGTACGAGATTTGCAAATGAGCACTTCATTTGCATTTCCTCTTCCATAAAAATGCCATAGTGTAGACATAGCCTCAGTCTCTATTTTCCTTCATAGTTTCACTCCTAAGTGCTTTTGTTGTTTCTACCCACTCTCTGTTTTGTTTTTTTGTTTTTGTTTTTTGTTTTGATGCAACATACTGGCTTGAAATCGCCTCATGTGCAAGTGACCTACCTTTCCCTTGTTCTTATACTTTTCTTTTAGGAAGTCGCTCTCCTTTGATCCTTCATCAACCATGCCTCCAACTCTTTGCACTGTAGCTATTTCATGTATTATCTATTATAAACTAAGTTAGATTCTGAGAAACCCTGTATATTATGTTTGTTGTGTACATTGATAGTGAAGTAAAGAGAATAAGCAGTATTAATACTATAGAAAGTATGAAGAGAAAAGAATGGCTAGTGAAGCCAAAATATTTATTGGCTAGTGAAGCCAAAATATTTATAACTACTGCTTTAAATACTTACCATCATTAAACTCTTACATAATTCACGACAAAAAGAAAATACGAAGATGTAGCTAACATATTTAAAAAATGTGAAGGGGTTAATAGGCAGTTAGATGACTGTGATTTTGCAAAAAAAAGGTCTACAGGGAAATTTCTAGTTGTCTAGACTGACAAAATGATATGTTGTCTTTTTCCTTCTTAAAGGATAAAAGCTTTTCTGGCATTATCACCTGCTGCCTTCACATTTTCAGTTCTGCAGCACTATAATAATGTTAAGTACACAATGTAACTCTTTTTGTTCCTTAACTCTGTTGATACTTTCACTGTCATTCCATTACTTTAGCATTTGAATTTACATTATCAACACAGTTGTTTGTTTGGATGGTACTGTGAAAGGAAGATACCATTCTTACAAAAATTTTTATTATATGTCCACTCTAATCACTTATGGGTAGTCCTTTCATTTACTTCAATGGGCACTGTTAGAAAAAGTAATTTGCTCACAATCACTTCCTCTTTCTCTTCCTCTTTCCCATTAAGGGTACATCTACACAGCCGTGTTATTTCGGAATAACTAATGTTATTCTGAAAAAATACAGTCTGCATCTATACTACAAGCAGTTATTTCAACATAATGTCAAAATACTGTCTAGCTTGAGGACTTCTTACTCCAATTCCTGTAACCCTCATTTTACGAGGAGCAATGGAAGTTAGAGGAAAAGTGCTCTTCCTCGGACTTCCTGCTGTGTAGACAGCACTAAAAGCCGAAATAAGCTATTTCGACTTAAGCTACGCAATTGATGTAGCTAAAGTTGTGTAGCTTATTTTTGGCTTTAGCTCTGCTGAGTAGACATGCCCTAACTGACAATTCTTTTAACTTTTCACCAGTCTACAATTTGTTCTCAACCAAGAGTTAATAATCCTACACAAATTAACAGCTCCTGAAAATTAATAACAGTGGTCATATATGCACATCGTAAGTAGTATCAATAATATAAAAATGACGTTCAACTTATTAGTAAAACATATAATTTTAGTAACATGTTTCTAATTTGCAAATACAAAATCCATGTTAAAAAGGATAACTAACTGGAATAAAATAGATGGTTTTAAATATTCAATGAAAAAGCAGAATATAGATATCAGTTCTACAATTAGCATTTTTAAAATTCACTCAGTATTGATTTCATTGTACTTTCTACCTGAAAATTTTGAAACAGACAAGCCATAGGGTTTGGGTTGTTAGTTGGTCCAGGAATTGTGGGCTGCCCATGAAACCCCTGAAGATTCTGGTACCCCTGGAGAAACTGGTGTTGCTGCTGATTTGAAGGAAACATCTGATTGTTGTTTAACAGTGACTGGAGATGAGTCAGTTGATGGTTATTCAAAGTAGTGTTTATCGACGACACATCACCTGCAATTTCAAACATATGAAAAAAGAAGTCAGCATAATTTTCAAGAGTTTGTGAGAGTTACCTTGAGTCATATTTTAACTGATGGTAAACAAATACCGACACTCGCTGTACAAAACTTTTCCCATGAAATCTTCTGTACAGTGATCTCAAGGAATATGCTTCCTACAGCTTATTCCTTCATTTCTTCCACATGCCTTCTTTCAGGTTAAATCTATCTATACATGGACTCTTTCTAAAGAATTCTGACATGACTGTCCTTCATTCTGGAATGGCACACAGCCAGGAACAGTAGAACCAGAGCCAGCTGGTATTCATTTTCTTGGAAATCCATTCTTAGCTTCAAAAGACTGACTGCTTCATACCACACCACAGCTCTCCACCCACCAACCTTTTCGTAATTATGACATTGCTATCTGACAGAACTAAACAATGATCTAAGGCCTTTTGAACACAAAAACACACTAGATAACTCTACTAGTGCTCTTTTCTAGATACAGGAGAAAAATCTCATAGTAAGATTAAAAAAGTATAATAAAAAAATCTGCATTTTGTAACAAAATAAAAATCTCCAGTGCATATTAAAATATAAAATAAGAGTATCAGAAACAACAGAAAAACAGTTTGTGACCCCATATCCTATTAAATTACAAAATAAAAGAAACCTGAAAGTGGAGTTTACTATTTCTTATTTCTGAGTTAACACAAACGAATGTTCTTCCTAAAGTTAATGCTAGTGGAGTCAGCTGATGAAAATCAACAGACATTTTATTTTAGATAAAAAAAATTAATCCTAATTTAATAACTATCCTAACGCTAAATTAAATTACATTGGAAAAATAGGGCTGAGTTCATAGTAACAATCCTGCAGCTTGACAAAGTAACAAAGTTGCAATACTTTACAGCTCTTTGACACAATATTTTAGTCATGCCACTGTTATATTTAGTTGCTTATTGAGTCCTAACAGCACAGAATACAAAATATATCACATGTTCTGGGTAAATATATCAAAACACTAGAGATTTAAGAGAACAGTCTAGGTTTAAAAGTTCATTTATTTATGTAAGGGCTTGACAGGTGTGATACTCTCAGTTCTAAACTACAACAAAGAAATGAAAAGCAAAGAAACAGGAGAACAGAAATGTATAATCAAGGGCTAGCAAGGGCAACCTACTTCACTAAACTTGTGCAAGGCTTTACTTGGAGTGCTTTATGTACTACATAGGACATGTGCTATAGTTTTGGCATATTTTTTATTTAAATGGAAAAATGCACTTGGCCATTTTCATCTATTGCACAGCTACTCACACTAACCCTGTGATGCCACATACATTTGAAGTAAAACACTGCATCCCAAAGATGCTCATGTGCTTTCATTACATGAAAGGTAAAAGGAGTCACATTTGCTTGACTGAATTTAAATGTGTGTAGTAGGCTTGGTGGCATCAGAATGAGGAAAATTAAAAATAATATTATATTCAAAAACAGAATGAAATATTGCTGAATTTTAAAAAAATTGCTATGTAAAATTTCTGACAGTAATGGTTATTTTTCTCTAGAAGTTTTCAGTGAGCTGTGACATACAAAACTCTTTTAGGAATAGTGCAATTAAATGGAGTCTTTAATAATAGAATATAGAATCAGAAACTCTCCCCCCAACCTTCTGTTTTTTAAATCTGTGAAAAAATTTAACTTACCAAGCAGACCTGTCCCCAGTAGAGGGTTAAGTAGCTGTGGCACCACAGAGTTATTGTTGAGTTTAGCTGGACCAGATGTATTCCCAGCATTATTAGATAGGTTCAGCAATGTTTCTGCCATTGACACCACTGCTGTCCCACCAAGTGTTGAGACAGACAGTGCTGTCACTGCTGATGATGTAGTGGTTGTGGTAGTGGTTGCCTGGGAGGAGGTTGCTATGGATATCTCTGGATGATTAGCAGTGTTGCCCGATGTGGAGTTCAGGACACCTCCCAACAGCTGGGGATTCAAGGCCATAAATCCCGAGGCCCCAGTGACAGCTGGGAGGAGCAAGGGATTAGAAGTAGTATCAGTGACTGTAAAGCTTGGTATAGGGTCCCCCAGGGGGTCGGTTAAAAGGGTCTCTGCTCTGTTGCTTTCTGACTGATTGCTTAGCAAATGGTCTGGTGGGGTGGTCATCTGCGTTACTGAGGGTAAAGGGTTATTTTGCTGTTGTAAAAAATCTGAGATGGTCAAATTGAAAGATGGAAGGGGAAGCATGGCAGCTACTTGGGCTTGATTCTGAAGCAGGGCTGCTAGAAGCTGAAAATGAGCAGGCTGTAATACCTGCCCATCCATGTCACTGGAGAGAAAAGCTAGGGCAGCATTTACACTTGGGTTGAGAAAACCTAAAGGGTTGAGGATGACCTCAGACTTGCCTTCTCCTGCTGAAGGCTGCAGTATATTTAATAGATTCTGGTTTAGGAGATGTTGTTGATTCACTGGCAAAGAGATAGGTAGAGAATTGAGAAGGTTTGGATTCAAAGAATGCGGAAGATTGTTGTTTGAAGAGCAGTTCTGTGGAAAGTGAAGTGTGTGTTCATGGCCAACAAAAGGGAAATCACTCCCAATGGGCAGCTGGCTCGGAAGTGGGTTTCCAGCTGCAGTAGTGACTATGACACCATCTTGAAGAACGGATGTTGTCTTTGTAATGGCAGGTTGGCTGGTTCCAGCTATGGCTATGGAAGATGATGGTCCTGAATTCCCTGTAACACAAAACAATACATATATTAACAATGTCTTCTGAAGGACAAATACTATCATTACTGAAATGATAATTAGACTCTTCGAAATCTAGCTATATTCAGACGAAGAAAATTCAAACAGCATGATTTTACCATTTTTAAGTAAGACAATCTGCAATGAATTATTTCAGATACTGCACAGAAATGTCATCCCCACATAACAAATGGAGTCCTGCTTACATAAAAAACTTACATTTCTTTTCAAACTCCTTCATGAGACTTGTGTAAGAGGCTTATTCTAGCACTGAAAAGTACCCATGTTCTGTTTTGACACCACACCATATCTACTACTAAAATGATCAGCAACACTCTGAAGATCTAACGGTAAAGAGTATGATCCCAAGATTAGATCAGGAAGTTAGGAGCAAGGATTAATGGTTTCTATTCCCAGTTCTATCAGTATATTGCTTTTTCCATATGCATAATGATCAGAACACATCCCATCTAACAGTATGTTTTGTGAATTACTGTTGGGAAAGCATTATACAAGCTGCCATGAAAACATAAATTTGTTATGAAGGAAAAGGTAAAGTCTTTTGGGTGGCGTGGATGGCTTTTTTGCTGGGAGTGACAGAGAAATCCGAAGCTTCCCTGCAGAGTGGATTTACAATAAAGGCTGTTACTTATTCAAGACTGGTTATTCTTTTTCTGCTTCTGCATATCTATCTGCCTTGACCAATGTTGGACTTCACAAATCAAGTATCTGCTTTCCTCTACCTGACGGAATTTTTGCATTTGGATTGACAGTAGTTGTATGCAAAAGCTGTGTGTCATCAGGAAGCAGGAGAAATAAAACAGAATATAACCACCTTTGAACGATATTTTTCAACCAGATATGGTGACCAAAGAGACGCCTTTGGTACTGGAAAACATAAATACTAAAATTGCAGATTAATTTGATAGCAGAAAAAACAATGTATTTTATCTTCTATTTAAAAAACTACAGCAAATTCCATTGTATAGTCTGTTGATCAGATAAAAATCAGAGAGCATCAATTATAATTTAGCAAAATTGCAGAAACAAGTGCTATTGGAAACTGGGAGTTCAACTTCCATCAGAGTATTCTTAAAGATAGAATCCAATTTTTTTTCTGGGAACCCATCTTTCAAGAATCATAAAGTATTGACAGCTCAACATTATACATAATTACGTATATTACATGAGATGTCAACTGTTGAGCTCCTTGGACCAAGGATCATGCCTTTTTTTTCTGAGAAGTAGTACAATGTTATGGTGCAGTAAATAGACACACAAAACAATTTACTTGCAGCTGAAGTTGACAGAAATCAACTTTGCAATCATAAGAACAGGATTTCACAGGCTCCCAGGGCTGCATGTTAGCAGACAAGTGTTAATGCTAGCAATGACAAGTAAATTTTTTCAGACAGAAGTCTAGAACCTGTGACAAAAAGGAAAAACAGAAAACAAATTGTCCTTCTCCATGTAAATGACTGCACCAGGAGAAACATGTGGACTGAAAATATCCACAGTGGTAGGTAGCTTTTCCCAAAAAAGCTAATTAAAAACTGAAAATAACACAAGTTTACAAGGAACCTTCCAAACACTGAAATGATGAGGGTGGTGAATGGCAATCAAACAACATGTAAGAGAATGAAAAGTTTACTCAATTCTGCAGACTAAAAGTCTCTGACAAATTCTCTAAAACAAAATGTCAGAAAAAGTTCCCTCTCAGTCTTTCTCTCTCTCTTTCTCACACATGACTGCATGGAAAACAACCGCATTGACATAATGGAATGGTATGTTACAAGATATGAGATTTTTTGTTTTTAATGTGTGTCACACTGGCTCTAACAGACAACAACATGCATGAAATGTGTAATTCATCCCAAATTAATGAGATGGATAATTTAATTTAGAAATAATTTTTGCATGTTTTATTGATACTATTTTTCATTTCTTGCATCTATAAGCCTGTAATCCTTAGTATCATGAGTTTGACTAAACAGGAACCAGAGAACAGGGAACCAGAAATAACATATTTCAAAAGCCTCTTAAGTAACTTTTTTCAAACACAGAAGCAAGTTATTTGCATTCTACTAGAAAGCAGGAAACTTTCCTTTTCTAATAGTATAAAACTCTTGGTTTTAGCTCTGATGGGTCAGGTAAATGTTGGTATCTTTTATTGGTGCAGGATCGAATGTTGAGAAATTCCATATCTAGGAAAAAAGGAAAAGGTTCTCTTTTAAAAAATGGCAGCTATTTAATGCTGCTCAGAAGGTTTAAATTTGAGGAGGCCAGGTTAAGAAATACTATGAGAAAAAGAAAACCATGTGAAAATGTTTAACAGCAGAACCTATCAACATAATTTAAGATTATAAAGTGGCCATTTTGGGTGAGACCAAAGATCCCTCTAGCCCAGTATCCTGTCCTCCAACAGTGGCTAATGCCAGATGCCCCAGAGCAAATTAACAGAACAGATAATTATCAAGTGATCTAGCTCCTGTTGCCCATTCCCAGCTTCTCACATACAGAGGCTAAGGACACCAGCCCTGCCCACCCATGCCACTGATGGACCTATTCTCCATAAAGGCATCTAGTTCTTTTTTGGAACCCAAATATAGTCTTGGCCTTCAAAACATCATCTGGAAAAAGTTCCAGAGGTCAAATATGTGCTACGCTTTGTTTGTTTTAAACCTGCTTCTTATTAATTTCATTTGGTGACCCCTAGTTCCTGTATTATGAGGAGTAAACCGTCCTTTATTTACTTTTTCCACTGCAAGCATGGTTTTATAAACCTCTATCATATCTCTCCCTAGCTTTCTCTTTTCCAAGATGAAAAGTCCCAATTTTATTAATCTCTCCTCAAACAGAAGTTGTTCCATTCCCCCAATCATTTTTGTTACCCTTTTCTAAACCTTTTCCAATTCCAATACATCTTTCTTGAGACAGAGTGATATCTGCATGCAGTACTCAAGATGTGGCCATATTGTGGATTTATGCAGAGGCAATATGATATTTTCTGTCTCATTATCTTTTCTTAATGATTCCCAACATTCTGTTCACTTTTTTGACTGCTGTAGCACACTGAGTGGATGTTTTCAGAGAACTATCCATAATGATAGATCTAAAATGTCTAATTTAGACCCCATCATTTTAACCTGTTTACTTGAGATTATGTTTATCAATGTGCATTGCTTTGAATTTATCAACATTCCATTCCATCTGCCATTTTATTTCCCAGTCATCCAGTTTTGTGAGATCCCTTTGCAGCTCTTCACAATCTCCCTGAGACTTAATGATCTTAGGGAGTTTTGGATCATCTGCAAATTTGTCCACCCTTTTTCCAGATCATTTATGAGCATGCTCCATTCCAAAAACTGACCACTTATTCCTACACTTTGTTTCCTATTTTAACCAGCTACTGATCCATGAGAGAACTTTTCTTCTTATCTCAGGACAGCTTACTTTGCTTAAGAGCCTTTGGCGGGGGACTTGGTCAAAACTTTCTGAAAATCTAAGTATACTATATCCACTGGATGCCCCTTGTCAACATGCTTGTTGACCACCTCATATTTATCATACTAGAGACATATGAAACAAAAATCTGGCTGGACCCCTGTCCACTCCATATAAAAACAAAGCAACCTTCTCAAATCAGGCTTGTGGAGAAGGAATTAGCTTAGACAGGAATATAGTACAAGTATGTAAAAAATCTGGAAATATAATTAGCTCACTGAAATAAAATTCATGTTATTATGCTTGCTCTTACACTAGGATTGCTAGTTGAACAGCTGTACCTAGCCCCACATTCTTTTTATACAATTTGGTATAAGTTGGATCAATATTGATCACTGCATAGAACTATTTTTAAATCCCACTCCTGTCCTGTTTTATCCCCTCACACATTTTTTTTTTGCATTTTTATCCTGTTCCCACCCACAGAAACCTTTGAACCCAGAAAATCTGCAAGAGAAATAGATTCCTCCATGTTATCGAATGCAAAAACACAACTCCACTAAAACACAATCAATATACATAAATTGAATTCTGGCACAATTTTTACCACTATAAGAATAAACCAACCCTTTTTTTCCTCTCCGTAACTTTCCCCCCGACCCTTTCCCCCCTCCCCAACTTTTTTTTGTTTTTTGCTCACAAAAAAATCCTTGGTGTTCCTCATAAAAAAAAATTGTTTGGTGTTCCTCAGCCTTAACAAGTTTAAGAAGCACTGGAGGAGATAAAAACAGCTTTCAACACCTTAGTCTGGACCTCATTAATAACCAGAGACTCTATAAATGGATGTTTCAGATGCATCAAGCCTAAAATGAGCTTCGTGAAGCAAGGGACCACATAGAAACTGGTCTACCTTGATCATACTTACAATAAGCTGAAATAGCTGCCAAAGTAACACCGAGGGAATTTTTATTTTACTTTTTTTGTTTTGTTTTAAATCAAATTAAAAATGATGGGCGTTTAAGTAGCTGTTATATTAAAGACAGATATTGGAATCATTGTAAACAAGTTTCTGAAAACATCTGCTCCATTAAAGTGGCAGTCAAAAAAACTACCAACATTAGGAACCATTAGAAAAGGACATTAGGAATCATTAAGAAAGGGATAGCTAAAAAGACAAAATATCATGTCACCATATAATTAATGCCCACACACTTTCAATCCTGTGTGCAGTTCTATTCATCCAATTTCAGAAAAGATAGATTAGAATTGGAAAAGGTACAAAGAAGGGCAACAGAAATTATTAGGGTTATGGAACAGCTTCCATATGAGAGAGAAAAGATTGGGACTATTCAGCTTGGAAAAGAAACAATTAAGGGTGGAGAAAGGGGGAGGGGAGAAATTGAGGTGTGCAGATACTATGGATGTATGAATTTTAACTGGTTACCTGATAAGCAACACCCAGAAGCAGCCCCATGAGGCTGGAAGTCAGCAGCCTTGTGGGGGACGAAGGGCTGGAAACAGCGGGGGTGAGGGAAGATGGCTCCCAGCCCACACAGGCGTAGAGATGACAGCAATGGAGGGGGCCCTAGCTGCCCTCCCGCCCCGCTTCCCCTGCTGCTGCTTCCGGCCCTGCACGAGGTTGCTGACTCATAGCCCGTGTGGGGTCGGAAGCATCTGGGCTGGAGCAACCCCTGCCTGCCCCGTTTTTATCAGTTAACTGGTTAAACTTAACGTTTAACTGGTTAACTAATCAAATGGGATTTTTCATTGCTAGGAAAGATTGTATAGGAAAGTGTTATTTACCCCTTCACATAACACAAGAACCAGAGATCACCCAATAAAACTAACAGGCAGCAGGTTTAAAACAAAAAAAGGAAGTATTATTTCTTCACACAATGTACAGTCAATCTGTGGAACTCATTGCTATAGGATGTAGTGAAGACCAAAGATATAAGTAGACTAGAAAAAAATTAGATAAATTAATGGAGGATGGGTCTCTCAGTGGCTATTTGCCAAAATGGTCAGGGAAGCAATGCTATCCTCTGGATGTCCTTAAATTCTGACTGTTAGAGGCTGGGTCTGGATAACAGGGGATGGAAATTTCCTGGTTCTGACCATTCCCTTTGTAGCATCTGGCATAGTCCACAGTCAGAAGACAGGACATTGGACTGTATGGTCCAACCCAGTACAGTCATTCATGGGTTCTTATTTTCCCTAAAATTTTTTCAGCTCACTAATGAAAAGGCAGTAAAATGTTTCCATAGACTATAATAATTTTGCTCAAACACCTATTAGTGTTGTCATGAAACTATACTGACAGATGCTGTAATGTGAGTAAGCAGCGTGGGCCTTTTAAAAAAACAAAACACTTTTTCTGATACCTATTTCATTCTCCACTCAGCGTCCATATTCTCTCTCCCACAGGTATTGCCAAGCAAAACTTGTAATAGAGTAGTAGAGATCTAGAAGATTTCCCCATGCCAGTAGGCTCTTAATACATTTAAAAAACTGGTGCACAGCATGAGAGACTGGGCACAAGCTGGGAATCAGCTGATTCCCAGCTTGTGCCCTGTCCCCGCTACCCCTCTGCCTCTCCTGCCCCATGATAGAGGAAGCAAGGGGTGAGAGGAAGCGACTAGTTGACTATCCAATAAACTGCCTTATTTATCTGCATTACCGTAGCAGTGAGCATCGACCAACACTGCACTGTTTTTACAGCTCCCAGCACTGTTCTAGGAGCTGTAAAAATACAGGACAAATAGATAGTGCATGCCCCAGAGAACTTATTGTCTAAGCCTAAGAAAGCAGATGGAGAAACAGACAGATGGAAGTATAAAGCTGCAATGAGACAATATCAGTCAGCATGACAGGCAGTGGTTTCTGCACCCCAGCAATCCAATTGTCGTCAAATATTTTTTTAGGCTTCATTGCAGAGGAGAATTTTGAGGAGAGATCTGAAGGAAGGTAATGAGTCACTTTTGTTGATGCGTATAGGGAAGTTCCTTTGAAGCCTGAGGAGCAACACTGGAGAAAGCACAAAGGTGCTTGTGTGACTATTTTACAAGTGGACAGTGAAGACTGTCATGGAGTCAGAGCCGACATTTTGATATCAAATGAGGGATAACAGATAGGGTGGGGATAGGTTGTGAAGAGCCTTTAAAGTGAAGAAAAATAAGTCAATTGCGCTACAATAGCAAAAAGGGAGCCAATGGAAGGATGCAAAGAGAAGATAACATGGTCAAAGAGGTTTCTGAATATATGAGTTGTTCAAGGCTATATTTGTCAAGAGTAAGGATGCTGCAGTAATAAAGATACAATATAATGAGAGCCTGGACAAGAGTTTATATTTTGTGCATGAAGGGAGGTTTATCTTGGAGATGTTATGCGGAAAGAATCTGCAAGCTTGACATTGTCTAGAGATGAGGATTTAGAAAGAGGTCTGAGTCAATTGAGTGAAGTAACAAGGAAGATGGGGTCTGGAATTCACAAGTCACTTTACAATTTGTTCATGCCGTTAGGAACAAACAATCAAGAACAGAAGCACCTCTACTGATATAGGGAGAAAAACCCATCTGCAAAGTTCTTCATTCTAAACTTTATGGTAACAAGTAAGTACTTCCAGCTCACCCTAGCAGGGCCTTCCTTTTTAAGGGTTTTGGCTACATCTAATGGCACAGAAGATTGATGTGGTGATTATTAGGTCAATTAATAATACCTTTCTATTCCAAGGAGCAGGATGGTCTTGAGGTTAAGGAATTAGACTGGACCTTAAGATTTCTGTGTTCAATTTCTGGCTCTGTTACAGTCTTCCACTGAGACTACATGCAAGTTAATATGGGTGAGGTAGTAACAAAAGTTGTCCAATAAAAGATTTTACCTCACCTACTTTGTCACTCACATACTCAGACACCAAACACCACTGTAGCAAGTCACTTCACCTCACTCCCAGCTGTAAAATGGGTCTGAAGATAATTTTCTTATTACTATCATTTGTCTCTTTAAACTGTGAGCTTTTTAGCACCGGGATTATCTTTAACTGTATTCAGACATTGCCCAATTCAACAGGGTCCTTTCAGAGAGGACCTTTAGGTGAGACTGTGGCACAAAGAGAAAATGAATAATGAAAAATAATATTGGTCTCATGGTTATGAATTAACTCTGGAAGAAGCAGAAAGTTTCCCCTGAATCCTTCAGCCTTCACTTGTAAAGGATATTAAACAGAAATCTGACCTGTCAACATCCTTACCAGGAATGTGTGACAAAATGTGGAAAGAGAGTTAAAAAGGTGTAACAAAACCTTTTAAAATTGGCATAAATGGTGCCTCCTGGTTAGGATCATATTATGCATATTGCTTTCTTCCATTTCTTATATAAATCTCTTGGTATAATTGACATCATTTCCACCCCCAGGATGCTAGACTTGTCCACCCTGTTATTATTTCAAACTTAAAACCATTTGAAATGTTCCATTAATTTTTATGTTTCAATTACATACAAAACTACATCATGCAGCAAAACCAACCATTTAGAAATTAGGTAATGCCCCTTTATGCATATGCACTATGATGCAGTCTTTTATTCTAGGATCGCATACTATTTTTTCCATTAGACCCCTTCCTCATTCAGTGTAGAGCATGGCTAGTACTCTATGAATAAGGCAGTTATATTTTCTCAGTCGATATGTAGCCCTATCCATTATTTACTGCACACTATCCAAATTCCATACAGAATACATAATAATTTATTTCCAAGTGTCTCATAAATATTAATTAATCTTTACAACTTCCCAAGGAGATAATGAATTTATATTCACAACTCCCCTGGCAGATAAGACAAGCATTGTCATCCACAATTTACAACAAATACATGCATCACCACCAGGATTTGAATACAGAACCTTAAAGTTCTGCAGCACAGATGTCCACAACTACAGTTACTGGACAAACTATATTAGCTAGCAGCAAGAGAAAGTTGTTAGTTTGTGTGAACCAGCCACTACAGGAGGATGCACATTATCTATGTGCTGATCTACAGACAGAATAGCCAAGCACAAAGATATGTGGAGCTCAGTGACTATCATTTGGGACTGCCATACCAGAGAGCTGGGATGTATCTTCAGCTTGTGTAAACTTGCAATCGGATTGGAGGCACTGATTAATAGTGAGATATGCAATATGAAGGGTATGGAAATGTTAATGCCAGTCATCAAAAATGTGCATCTAGAATTCTCATGTCCATAGTAAATAATGATGGGTTCTTGGACCCTTGCTAGATGTAGCTCAGCTAGCACAGCTTGTTTTCCCCCTTTGACATCCCTCTCATGTTTCAGCCACAGCTGGACAGTCTCTGCTCTGAGAATTTAGCCTGTAAATTACTGATGCAGTGGTGGCTGTAGTGACCTAGCCTTAGATTACACAGATTTTTTGTGCTGCAAAACTGTGTCAAGCATGACAAATCAGAGATATGAAATGACAATTTCCAATAACTTGTAACAGCCAAATTTAAACAGGATTTCATGAGATTAACAAAAAACAGCTTGACCCACCCCTCAAGGAAATTCCATGATTAATTTCAAAGGCTTTCTGGAAGCAATGGAAGAGTTAGGATCTTTTGTAATGGAAAGTGATGGATAATTTATATGTAGGAGACTTTGCCAACTCCCTCTCTACTTCAGTTGTTGTTAAACAGTGTTTGCAATCAAAATATTATAGCACTGAGACCCCCTCCCCCCAAAAAAAATTTACTTAGTTGATGTTCATTGCTCAAGCTGAGAGAAATGCAAACAGGAAACAGCATGAATAGTAAATTGGATTTTTTGAATATTTATTTTACTTAGGCTATGTCTAGACTGCAAGCCTCTTTCGAAAGAGGCTTTTTTGAAAGATACTTTCGAAAAAGCCTCTTTCAAAAAAGAGCGTCTAGACTGCAAGCAGTACTTTCGAAAAAGCACCCAGGCAGTCTGGATGCTCTTTCAAAAAGGCCCTGTTTGCATTCAAGAATGCCTTTTTTCAAAAGAGTGTTCTTCCTTGTGAAATGAGGTTTTCCGCCGTTGAAAGAAAAGCCGCGTTCTTTCGATTTAATTTTGAAAGAACGCGGCTGTAGTCTAGACGCAGGTGAAGTTTTTTCGAAAAAAGGCCACTTTTTTCAAAAAAAACCTTGAGTGTAGACACAGCCTTAGAGTCAAATGTTGTCCTCCTTATGCTTAAGAGTACCTTGAAATAAGAAGTGTTATTTGTGGAAAATACAAGAAAACATGAGTATGGTGGCAAAATCTGACCTTCTGCGATCTAAAGTATTATTAAAAGCATATGCAAAGAGCCAGCTATTTAGTTTTTAGTGACACTTCCAAATGTTTATCACATTAACTAGTATCTGATCAATAAACATTAGCACTACTTTTCACTCACATTGGCATATAAAACCAATTAAGGAGTAACTGTTTCACAATGATTTAGTAACTAAAATATGTAAAAAAACAAACCAAAGTGACCACAGAACTAATCTCAAATTGAGTATCCAAAACCCACACCATACTTCTTTAGCTGAATCTCTCTTGTACATTGGTATAGACTAACACTTCATAACTTTTTATACAATAGCTATTGTTGTGCTGTGACTGACAAAAAATTTTAGCGCGTGGTATGGTAATAAGTGATCACACAATAACACAAGTGCAGCTGGACTACTAACTTATGGTACTAGCTTACAAGATATAGAATATGTATAGAAAGTTTAGGTCTGTATAATTCCAAGGCTTGTCTGCTAAATAACTTAGAGGAAATGGACTTAACTCAAATCAAAAGATAATTATCATCCCATAACTGGCAAAACTATGTGCTATAGAGGATTGGATTTGGTCAATCCTTAAACAAAGGACCCAATGCCTTCAGTGACAGAATGGTTTAAAAATGCATTGCTGAAGGACTGACCAACTCTAATCATCCATAATTTAGCAGATTTTTTTGGTACAAGATAAAGTATGAGTTTAAACCAGTATAAATATACGAGTATACCTCTCATGTGGACACTATTACAGCATAAAAGGGCTCATTTTGGACATTGTAGCCCAGGGCCCAGCTGTTCTTCAGGGCCCAGGGCTCCCAGCCACTGCTGCTGCTACTGTGGCAGCAGTGATGCCCAGAGCCTTGGGGCCTTTAAATTATGGGCAGACCACTGCATGGCATGCTCTGGGCAGTGCTGAGGGCTGACTACGTCTGGCACCCTCTTCTATTTCCATTCTGGGAGTGCAGAGCCATTCCCTCCCTCACTTTGCCCAGGGGCTCAGTATGGCTATTGGCTCCCCTGCCTGCCACTATTATGCCAAGTAAAGGCACAATCACAGCATATGTGCTGGGCCATGCTGGTGGGATAGAAACAAGGAGACCCCATGTGCAAGCGTGTCTAGGATCCCATGTCTTAATCTAAGCCTGCTCTAACAGACTGCAAAACTGTTTTCCCATAGGCAATATCAGTTAATAGAGTTCCTTAATTCTTTTGGTGGAGGAAATGATTTCCCCTTCTCTGCGGATTTGAAAGCAAGGATGACAGAGATTGGAAAACACAGCTACCTCAGGAGTTCCACCTGGCATGGTTGTTTCCAGAACTTCCCACTAAGGATAAAGAAGCTAATATAGTTTATTACTATACTATTTTGTACTGCTTTTGTATTCCAAATAAGCCCTCAGTTGTAAGTAGCTAAATGCAGATTCAAAGCTGTAACCTCTGGAGCTTAATGGAGAAGCCTCTACAGCTTGAGCTATAAAGCCAGTTGGCTAGCAACCTAGGCTGTATGCTCACTCATTCTTATCTCTCACTGTAAGTGGTGTAAGTGCCACCACATGGGACAGTGAACCACTAGGAGTGCGGGTTACACTCCCCCTGCCGCCGACTCCTCCTCTCCCCTCACCCCCAGTATTTGGGAAGTGGTGAGAATCCTGAACCCAGCTGGCAATAATGCCTGCACCATTGTGTCCATTCAACATTATGGATCTGGAAACCTGTGGAGTTCCTACAGAGGATCTTCTGCAAGGTTTGCGGAGGTAAAAAGAAAACCTGCTTCTTAGGCAAGACTTCCCCTTTGGCAAAAAGTACAGAGGGGGAAATGGGTTATGGAGCTTCTGTTCTTCATCACTGTGACCTATGGCTACTCTAGCTATTAGCAAAGTAGGCAACTGTCTAGGACAGCAGACTGTGCCTAAGGTGGCAGGGCCAAACTTGAGTGGCACTGCTACTCTGTGCACCAAGTCAAAACACCATTCATTCAGATTTAGCCCACACATGCCCCCCTTCAGACAGAGGGGTAGCTGGCATCTGAGCAAGTGGCATTGTAACTTGGTATTTGCACCCTTCCTCCTGGTAACCCCAGCTAGCTCAGCTGGTTAGAGTGTAATGCTAACAATATCAAGGTGGTGGGTTCAAGCCCTATGCTAGCCACCGGATATACTTAGCCAGGAAGCCTGTCTCCTTTAGGTCCATCAATGGCTGCTAGCCAGGGTGGGTAAGAATGGTGCCCCAGCTGCTGTTTGTCAGAGGCTAGAAACCAGTGACAAGGGTGGGGTCATTTAAGGGTTACTTGTTCTGTTCATTCCTTCTAGGGGCACCTAACATTGGTTGCTTTTGGAAGACAAGATATTGGGCCAGATAAACCTTTGTTCTGACCCAGTATGGCTGTTCTTATGTTCACAAACCATAAGGTGGTGTGCAAGGCCCACCAGAAATTCCAACAAACCCCCATATTCCTAGGAGGTGCGTCTTGCTGGTTGAGAACCTTTGTTTTAAGGTAGTGGTTCACAACCAGAGCTACATGTATTCCTAAGACACTAGTGGGCAACCTGAGGCCAATGGCTGAACGTAGCCCATTGGGGTTCTATGTGTAGCCCATGAGAGATTTTGTTCACCATTGTCCAAACCCAGGCTTGCCAGATTCTGCTGGGTTTTGTCCACATATTTTTGTAATACCAATAGGAATAAAACTAACACACTTAAAGCAAGGGCATGTGAAGGGCAGTGCACGCTGATTGTACATAAGAACCATGCACTCCCACCGCATCCAATGAAAGTGTTGTTGTGGTGCACTGCACATCCTAGGTACATAAGCGCAGTTAGCAAAACTATCCTATCCCTTGAGACAATCTTGGTTACAACAATCTTACAGCCCATTGACATGGAGGAGGGCCACTCACTAGTCTACAATGTCCCATGCTGCCCTATGGGTACACAAAGATCATTGAGGGGGTACATCAACTCCTCTAGATATGTATCTAGTTTTACAACAGGCTACATAAAAAGCACTAGAGAAGTCAATATACACTAAAATTTTATGCAATGGTTTGTTTATACTGATTTGTGTATATGAAGCACTTAAATGTAATACTATTTTAAATTCTATTATTTTATAATTGTATAGTAAAATGAGAAAGGAGGCAATTTTTCAGTAATAGTATTCTGTGACACTTCAGTATTATGTCTGATTTTTTAAGAAATAGCATAAGTAAGATGAAATTTGGGGGGTACATAAGACAAATTAGATACCTGAAGGGGCTACAGTATTATTGAAAGATTGAGAGCCACCTTTCTAAGGGACTGAAATGGGGGCAGCACAGAGAAGTTTTGCCTGGGGCAGCAAATTGTTTTGAGTGGCCTTTGACAGCATAAGGGTAAAACAAGGAAGGGGTAAGGGGCTTCTTGCCAGTCACATGACTCAAGGGATCTAAAAGGCTTTTTTGGAGGCCACAGTTGGGTACAGAGAGGCAAATGAAGAGCATCTAGAACAGGAGTCTGAACTTGTCAGAGGAATCGCATTGCTTTTGTGTTAGGAATTTGGTGTTGTAAACAATACATTGTGCCTTTTGGAAAGAGCCTGAAACTGATTTGGGAGTGGAACTGGTTCTTCGTTGGGCTGGTGAGAAAACCCATTAGGTCACAGTGATTTTGCTATATTTTTTAATGGTTTTAAAAACTCACCAGAAACTATTACAAAATATCAGACAGTTTTTCCCTTTGGTTAGTATTTTTGCATTTTCAAACATTCATGGAGAAATCAAAATATACTCTTTCAGACAATGTTAGTAAAGAGGAATGAAATTTTCTGACATGTCTCCCTTTTGACAATAAAGACATGCAAGAAAGAGGAGAGCTGACCTTGCATACTTGGAATCTTCATAAGTGGAGACATATATTACAGATCAAAGTCCAGGATCCTGGCTATCTTTTTGCAGCTCAAATATATAATTTATTCAACAGTCTAGTTATTGACCTAATAAAATTATTAAGATGAACAGAAATAAAAAAAATTGACAAAAATAAAAGAGAAAGAAGCAGGGAGGTATTTGCTACCATCTGTACTCTTGAACATTTGTTACAATCTCCAGAAGAATACTTATCTTTCCTATATTTTATATAAATAGTAAAGAATTAACACAAAATGCGCCTGTGCTTCTTTTGCTGTGTCAGGTAGTGACTGGGGCATGGATTTGAATGAGCGGGCAGAGGTTCAAACCAAAGAAGACCGAGATGGTGTTGGTAGGTTTTGACAAACACCCACAGAATGTGAAAACGATTACGTTGGCTTCCGTTACTGAGGGTGTTAACTTGCTACTTGTCAATTAACTCGGCAATTTTGGGATCTTACTATCCATCCAGCTATTAGATGTTCATAATCATGATGGTATTTTCTCCATCTCTGTCTGGTCAGGAGGTTACATCCTACATTCTTGGATATGGACCCTTGCTCTCTTTATCCAAGTCTTTGCAGTGGCACGGGAACACTTTTAGAAGTGAAGGTGCTGAAATCCAGCCCCCTTACTCTTGTCCATCTCCCCCTTGGTAAGGCCGGAGCAAAGCCCTGGCATGCAAGGCTAGCAGTAGAGCCCACTGGCATGAAAGGGAGAAGGAGGGGGCAGCAGCAGAGACCCTGGCATGCGGTGCTTGCAGTCAGCACCCTGGGCACAATGCAGCATCCCCCCACTCTCCATTTCTGCACCTTTGAGTCTTTGTTGATTAGACTACTGAAATGTGCTTCCTCTAGGCAATGGTCTAGAATTAAATGTATCTTGCCAGGACCACGAACAACGTTTCAGAGTCTGTCTTGCCTGCTTGTTACTTTCTGGGTAGAGTTTAAAGCTGTTGTTTATATTAAGAACTTACACTTGAGAACTCACTCACTCTGGTACCATACTACACAGCACCTCAACTCTGAAATTCACTCCCCCTGCTCTTAAATAGCCCAAATTGATTGCCCTTTAGGACATGCTACAAAACTGATATATTTGGATACATTTCTAGTGTCAGTTGAGGTTTTTATCAGCCTGGACAGGTATATAAGAACATAAGAATGGCCATACTGGGTCAGACCAAAGGTCCATCTAGCCCAGTATCCTGTCTTCCAAAATGGCTAATGCCAGATGCCCCAAAAGGAATGAATAGAACAGGGAATCACCAATTATCCCTCTCGTCATCCATTTCCAGCCTCTGATAGGCTACAAATACCATTCCTACCCATCCTTGCTAATAGCCATTGATGGACCTAACCTCCACGAATAAATGTATCTAGTTCTTTTTTGAACCTGTTAAAGTCCTGGTTTTCACAACATCCTCTAACAAGGAGTTCCACAGATTTACTGTGTGCTGTGTGAAGAAAAATGTCCTTAGCTTTGTTTTAAACCTGCTACCTATTCATTTCATTCAGTGACCCCTAATTCTTATGTTATGGGAACAAGTAAATAACTTTTCCTTATTCACTTTTTCTACACCAATCATGATTTTACAGACCTCTATCATATCTCCACATTAGTCTCCTCTTTTCTAAGATGAAAAGTCCCAGTCTCTTTAATCTCTCTTCATATGGGACCCATTCCAAACCCCTAATTCTTTTTCTTGCCCTTTTCTGAACCTTTTCCAATGCCAATATTTCTTTTTCGAGATTAGGCAACCACATCTGTACACAGTATCCAAGATGTGGGTGTATCATGGATTTATATAGAGGCAATAAGATATTTACAGTCTTATCTCTATCCCCTTTTTAATGATTCCTAACATTCTGTTTGCTTTTTTGACTGCTGCTGCACATTTTCAGAGAACTAGCCACAGTGACCTCAAGATCTCTCTCGAGTTGTTATAGCTAAATTGGTCCCCATCATTTTGCATGTATAGTTGGGATTATTTTTTGCAATGTGCATCACTTTACACTTATCAACATTAAATTTCATTTGCCATTTTGTTGCCCAATCACTTAGTTTTGTGAGATCTTTTTGAAGCTCTTCACAGTCTGCTTTGGTCTTAACTATCTTGAGCAGTTTAGTATAATTTGTAAATTTAATAATAAAATATAATTTTATTATTGGGAGGATTAGTGTTTTGTAGGTGTTTAGAGGGGTGGGGGCATTACACGTTGTATGAACATGAGGCTTTGCTGTGAAGAAAAACTGATTTTATTCTATTGCTGTTTTGGTCTTAGTCTGATTGTGTATTCATCTGGTGATCAGATTGAGACAAGTGCACCTATTTTCATTTAATCGTATAGGCATAAAAAGTACCTAACATATACAGTTAGAAACAAATCATAACATAGTTCAAAGTTGTCAGACATATGGGTATTCTTTTAAAAGGAAACCTACCTGCTTCAGGAATTGTTTGATTACAGCTGCTAACAATGCTGTTTGGTATCACTGGAGTGGAGGATGTGTGGATTCTTGACTGAGGTGGGTTCAGATGTAATGAATTTCCTAAAGCCATTCCTGACTGACTGAGCACCCCACAGTTCCCACTAGCCTGCATCTGATTAATTAAACCTGCAAGATGGTTGTTTGCGCCTGGGCTAGTACCATGGACAAAATTAGTGTTTGCATTCTGGCAGTGCATACCTTCCCCTCTTAAAGGTAAGCTCTGTGTCAATGAATTCTGAAGTGTGCTAGAGTTCAAATTTGCATCTGTAAAATGCATCTGGTTAGCAGAACAAGGCAAAACAGTATTTGAGCTCCCACAACCAGTGGTACTATTGCTGCTCATATGAGAACTTTGACAACTCATGGACTGAAGTAACTGAGACATAGAACTGATGGGAAATGAACTTTGATTTTGCTTCCTTATCAAATCAGATCCAGGTTTAGAAACTCCAGAACTATCCAAATGAGACTGTCTAAGCAAACTCAATACGGTGGTAGTTGGCTGTTTTCTTTTCCTCAAAGGGTCTTTTTGCTGGGACATCAGTTTATCTCGTAGTGCTGCTCGACCACTTTGCCCTTCACTTGTTGGTAGAAGCATGTTCGCAGCAGGAGGAAACATGGTATTTAAAGTGCTATGTCCTTCATTGTTGCCACCACTGGCAACAGCTCCAGAATTGCTACTGCTGCTATTGTTGTTACCAGCAAGTTTATTTTGATTTGCTAGCTGTGCTTTGGCTGCTGCTGAGAGTAAACTACTTGCTGGAAAAGAGGCAGCATTGTGCTGGTTCAAGATCTGATTTAAAGGCATTCCCAGCAAACCAGGCTGACTCTTCAGGGGACCACTTCCAGCAGATGCAGTAGGAAAAACTGCATTGCTTGGAGGATTTAATACATTACTCATTCCAGCAATTAATGGATTAGGGATGTCCTTGTACTGATGAAGTCCATCAGGCTTGGTGGAAGGGCTTGATGGCATAGATGGTCTTGGAGACCCTATTGTTGATCTTGGTGACCTGGGAGGAACTTTAATACCACTACAAGATGACTGTGGTCCTACTGGAGGCATCATGAAATTGCCATGATCTGATGATGTGGAAGATGAGCGTGATCTTTGGGGAGATGCCTCAATCCTTCCAATGCCAGATGCCATCATGTGAACTGGGGATGTCACTGGTGAAGGAGAGAGGGAGGTTGAAGCTGAATGCTGAACTCTTTGTACATGACTCCCATGGTTCATATGACCAGGTTTTACAGTTGGCAAAGGGAGATTGCTTGGCAAAGGGACAACAGCAGGAGGCATGCTTACATTCATTACAGGTACCTGAGAATGGACATTAGAATGGAAAGTAGTTGGGTTAATGATAACAGGATTCTGATTAACTGGCTTGCTGGGAATAGGGTCAAGAATGCCAAGTGGATCCTTCTCTGATGTTAATGGCTTTTTCTGAAGAGCACAAGAAGGTGGAAGAGGTGGAGGTGGACCTTGGGGTGGTTTATGGTGAAACATTGTTCGTGGTAGTTCCATATTAGCTGAAAAATTACACATGGGTTTTTTCATTACTGGGCTTTTTGTGGTCAAGGTTGGGGAAAGAGGTATATTAGTCCTTCCAGCCATTGCACAGGATGACTGAACTGGAGAACCATGTAGCATTACTGAAGGTGGAGACAAAGGAGTCCTGTTCATGTGAACGGGACTAGAGTTGGGTGCTCCATGAAAACTGGAATTGTTCCTTGTGAAAACATCAGGGCTTCCAAGTGGATCAGTCCTAGGAGAGATTGAGCCATCTCCATATATCTGTGATCCTGATGAAGCTGGACTAGGCATTCCACCATGACTGCCACGATATGGAGACTTCTGTCCATGATCATTACTGCCCAATCTCTGCCTAGGATAGACAGAATGAAGTTCTTGTTGCTGGCTTCCAGTCACTTCTTGTACATAAAGCCTACCCATGGCATTAGATGCCCCGATCATTAACTTGAATGGAGTTTTACATTCTGGCATCACAGAATTTGTAATTCCTTCATGTGATTTATTCCTCACTGATCTTGGAGTTGCTGCTCGAGAAGGAACTACTGGTGTTGCACCTGATAGTAAAGAAAAATTAATTACTATTTTGAAATCTGTTCAAAAATTAAGTTTAACACATTCATAAACATCTGTAGCTATTACATATGAAAACAAAGAAAAGTTATTTAGGTTCCAAAGCAAATATTCAAAAGTTAAGAAATCCCAGATGTATGGTTGCCTGTTCAAAAATAGTACATGAGCATGTAATTAATGACTGTGTCATAATGCATATGTAAAAAAGAAGCAAAAATGTGGTTGCATGGCTAACTGGATACGAGTCATATCCTAATTTTTAAGGGCTTGAATTTGCTATTTATATAACTTCCTTTTGGCACAGAAAAAACAAACAAACTACAGAGTTTAATATACCTGTGAGAGAGGTAAAAACAATGTTTTGTGCAACTGTACAATCTCCCCCCCAGTAATACATCATCATCAGGTTGTATTTTTTCAGCATCGCAGCACAGGCTGCTACCACTTCACTATCAGACTATGTTAGCTGGCAGCAGTAGGTGGTTATTCCAAAGGAAAAAAATGAACATCTGGCATCATGCACTGGGTGCAGTGGGCATAAGCTGTGCCTAGCTCTGCTTTCTCTTTCACCACCAAGTCCTCAGGAGAGGAGGCGCTCCTGCTCCATGCAGGAAGAGAGGATGACTGCTGGAGTCATGTACTGGGCCTGAGAGGCTTACAGTGTGAGACCTGCATATGCCTGTCTGTCTCACTCTCTGTTCTCCTAAAAGTAAGGGTAGCACATAGCTGATGTGTGTGTGGGGGGGGGAGGGGAGGAGGGGAAGGGAACCCCACGGTAGTCATATGCCAGGTCTGGGGCTGTAGTGGAGGTGGGGACTCCTAGTTCAGCTCTTCCACAATCGGTGCCACAGTAACTGTTCTGGCAGCTCCTGGGCATTCCCAGTGCAATGTATGGTTATGTTGCTGCTTCAGCGGCAGCTCTTGAGAACACTTGGGTTCCATTATTATTTGGCCATGATGCCAGAGTTTCCCTATCGGAATGCAACAATTGAAGGGAAATGGTGATTTTTAAACAGTCAAACCTGACTGAAATGTCACGGGACAAGGCACTACTCTAGTTAAGGGGCTCTCCTGCTATGGAATTCAGAGGCCTGTTGCAAACAATTGAGATGTTTCAAGCTTCTCAAAAAAGTAAAAATAAAAATGTAAAGAAACTTATAATGAAAAGCCCTAGGAAACTAATCATAAGGGCTGCTTCCAGCTCCTCCTGAAATAAAACAAGAAACTATGAAAATAACTGTAGGAGGCAGTTGGCTAAATTCTCTCTCCAACACGCAGCTTATATAATGTGGGCCTTGTGATGAAAAGTCTCTAGGCTGGGTATGGATTCTTTCCATCCGGTTGCTCCCTGGGGCTGCAATAACCCATGGTATCACTGCATCACACTATGGAGCCCCTTTTTATGCTGACTGCTCATAGGGTATGTCCACCCATGCAGCTGGAAATGTACTTTCCCCCGGTACACAGATCCATGTTCGTGCTAGTTGAGCTACTGCAATTATAAAAGCGATATAGATGTTATGGCATAAACAGCAATTTGGGCATGCTACCCTACTCCTAGGGATGTTACATATTGGTTAATTGAATAGTCAAGTAACCTCATGACATTTTATCAGCTAGTCGACTAGTCTATAGTCCCCAGGGACGGGGCCAGCAGCAGCTCAGGGTGCCAGGCTGGAGCCAGTCCACGAGGGGAGCCAATTTAAAACCATCTCCCCTTGCGGACCAGCTGCCTGTCACTCTGTGCTGCTGCTTCTGAGAAAGAGGCAGCAGCACGGGGTGGCAGCAGTCCCTGTCTGGGGAGGGATCTGAGCTCCCAGACCCAGTGCGAGCCAGAACTGAGCTGGACTGCCTGCCTGCCTTGCTGGCTCTTAATACACTTGAAATGCAGAGCTGAAACGGCGATAGGTCTTGGACCCAGTGTGAACCAGGACTGAGTCAGACAGCTGACCAGCCTGTTAAAAAATGTACTGGCAGGGAGACGGGGAGAGGGAAATCCATGTAGTCTATAGCATGTAGTATATAAGCTTTTCCTTATCGGTTGATCAGTTAATCGACTATACTATTACATCCCTACTGAGTTCACGCCTTCCCAACCCAGGGAGTCGGATATCAGGTGGCTAGTCCCACCTGCATCCCATTAGCAATTGCTACACTGCTATTTTAAGTGTGCTAGCACAAGCAGTGCTAAGGGGAGTATATCTGCCCAGTCTGGGAGGCCCTTTCCCAGCTGCATTGCAGACATGTCTGTATAATGGAACAACACAGGACTTTCCATTGCCTTTATTTGAGCCTTATGATTTGGCTCTTAAAGTACTTCTACACTGATTATTAAACAAAAAGTTAAAACATTAAGTTTAAGCGTATCATATTTTGGTATTTACATTTGAAATCACCTTTTCTGTCTTTAATTGTAATTGAGAAACCAAATGGGTTTTTAATTATTCATATTTTAATTCTAGGCAATCATGGATATCAATATTAGCTTTTAAAAGCAGTATGCTGAATGTACAAAATAGTAGAACTAAACAATACTTAAAAGTACAGAATATGACAAAACAGACACAAAAAAGCAGACCAAACTATTTAGTAGGAATGGCTATATTACTATGAGAACGTTTCAACAAAATCCCTCCTATTTAAGCGAATAGAAAATTATTTATTATGTCTTTTTAAAAAAAATGCACTTTTTTGGACTAAAAATTTTTCCGAGGTTTAAAATTTCAAACATGGTAGCTGGTTCAATGAAGAAGACTCATTTTGGTCCCAATTTGCCAGTCCATTTATGAAGACGAATGCTTATGTCCTCTTGGTAAATAGGGATGTATTTAAACATGTACTTTAACGCTTTGCTGAATTGCAAATATGATGATGATGATGTTGCGGTAGTATTTATTTATTAAGTATCTATAGAGTATATGTTAGGTTTTGAGTTCTGGATAGAGGGCTGGAAGGGGACTCTTTTCAGGTGGAGGAGCCTTATGCAGAGTGTATACACATCTGTACAAATGCAAACTGTGTACTTTTGCATTACAGATTTACTGTAAGTGCATAATAAATTCAATACTTCTGAATCCAGCCTCAGTACTATTTCTCACACATAGAAAAAGATCTTTCTTTTTCTACCTGCCAATATCTGTTTTTCTAAATCCCTTATTTATTTCCTATTTTGCCTTAGGGATGACATTATAAGCAGCAGAAACAAAAACGGAAGCTTTTCTGCCAAGTTTGCTTATTTTAGGTACTTGTATCTTAGACTTCATTTATTTCCCCTTAAAGAACACCACTGCATGTTTGGCATATAACCTCAGAACATGCAAAGTTTAATTTGGATAACAGAAACTGCACATTCCAATACACACAAAGGTTCATATAAATTCCCCCACTTACAAATCATCCATTCTCATAATAAGGTTGACAACTTTCTAATTGCCGAAAACTGTGGTTCCCTGCAACTGGGAGCAGCACAGACAGATCTCAGAGTGGCACCTGTGGGCGGGGGCAGCACACAGAATTTTCCTGGCCACCTCTCTGCCTAGGAGCTGGAGGGACATATTAGCTGCGTCCCAGGAATTGCGGAAGCTGTGCTGACTGGAAGTACCAGAGTCCGTCTTCGACCAGGCATTTGGTCAAAACTGGATACCTGGCAACCCTACCAGCCACAAGGCAACGATCCACACATGCTGCTCTGAAATTAGGCTTTCACTATAGTTGCTAGTCTCTCCTAACTACATCACTATGACAAACTCCTTTCTACTATCCCTTAACAGATGCAGAAACTAACCTGGACTCCACTAAACATATGCACATATCAACATGCAGATGGCTCAGCCAAATGCATATAACATTTGACTTTGGAACTAAATTACAAAAACAAATCTATGTAAGAGCATACCACAGAATGTGGGATATAGGTACATAATCGCACTTCCATTCCTTTTAATATCTGAAGAGGCAATCTTCTTACTTTTGCTGGGGCATTTAGTTTTGGGAGGAGCTGTGTACTGAAGTATTGCTTCAACTAGGACACGGATAATAGTGTAAGCAAGAAGGAAATTAGGGAAAACTGGACAACTGGGATTAGTTGGATGGGGATAAGCATATAAAAAGATAAGCATATTTTCTTCTTTCCTTTTATAGAAATATGATATGATACTACACAAAGAAAGCTACAGTACATTCATACAATAATAGCTCTGAAAATAGAAATGCACGTCAGTCACAAAACTCCAAAGTAAAGGCTCTTAATAGCATTAGTTACATTGTACATAAGTATTAAGGCAGACCTTTAAAATCATAAATGGTAATCCAAAAATATTTAAGTACATATGTACAAACCACAGTTGTGTCTAAGTTAACATCTCTGTATATATCTCAAATATATACAGTTTTTTTACTTGTCTACTTTAAAATTCTCCTCTTTAAAATTTCATCAGCATAGGGAGTTGAAATTAGTTATTTACTGGTTTAGAGAATCTCAGAGTGTTAGTCTATAACTTTAAAATCAATAAGTAGTCCTGTGGCACCTTAGAGAGTAACAAAAATATATAGTATCATGAGTTTTGGTGGGTAAAACCTACTTCATCAGATGAGCTGGAGTGGAAATAATAGAAACCAAGATATCTATATCTATATCTATATCTATATCTATATCTATATCTATATCTAATTAAAAAAACCAGCCAAAGTAGTACTAGTCAATTATAAGATCCATGTTAATGAAGTTCATTAACAGGGCTGGATGTGTCCCATTCATAGCTTTTCATGGGAAAATGCAGATGTCAAAGTTAGGGGAAATTGGCATTGTAGTGCATTAACTAGTTAATGTCTTTATTCAAGCCCAGGGTAACAATGTGAAATTTGTAGATGATTTCCAATTCTGCAGTTTCTCTGTATAACTGGGTGGTAAAATTCCTTTGCAGAAGAATGGGGCAGGTTCCCACATCTCAGATACATGCACCCAGGAACCTACTACCCCTGCAACAAACACCGTTGCCAATTCTATACAAGCCACATCATCACGGGACCCTTCTTTTGCTGTGATTCTGTTTTTTCCACTGCAGCTCATTTGAATAAGTGGTTTTACCCATGAAAGTCTATTATACTATATATGTTTGTTTGTCTCTAAGGTGCTACAAGAGTACTCATTGTTTTAGAGAAGTAGTTTCTAACTTTTTTAAAAATCATGTAGTCCAATTAATCTTTTTTTCCTTGAATAATATTACTTACTTGTTCCACCCCCAGGGCTAGTAAGAACCAGAGAAGGAGGAGGAGCTTCCATGCTTTTATGAAGGGTAGCCACAGCAATAATTTTCCGTTTATGAATGCATAGCTTAGTGACATCTTCATCAGCTTTAACATCTTCAGCAGTTCTCTGTTTCACAGCAGCTCCAGGATCAAAATTAAATACCTGAAAAAAACCCTCATATTAGAAACAAAGTCAACAAACTCCAAAAATATATCTGAACTAAATTTGCTTTAATTCCTTAAATAATCCCCATCACATATCTTGCATTTCATAGTACATCAGCCTTTATAGTATGTTTTGGTGGATCTCTTGCCTCACCCGTAGACTGTCCTATAATCTTCTTTATTGGATACTGCTTGCAAGCCCACTGCTCCTGCCGCAGAGCCTGCTGCATCCAGACAGTGGTGGGTGGTATATACCTTGCTTGGTTTTCCTGCTTCCACCATGGAGGGTTGGACCTCTCTCACTTTCACTCACATCTCCTCCTTTCTCTGTCTACCCAACTAGGTGAGACAGATCGAGAAAATGAATTTCTGAAGCAGTTCTACCAGCTGGCTACCAATCAAGAGAGGGCTGGGTTACAAAGGGCATGGGCAAGAGTACCACAGTCTAAGTATGAATAAAAAGAAAGTGGACGCCTGAGGTTGCTTGGAGTAGTAATGAGGCTACATGGTAAGAGAAGATAGTGGGAAATAATCTACCACGTTTTTCTTTTAAGGTGTGAATTTGGGTGAGCGATGGTTGGGAAGGAGAAAGAATCTGTGTCCCAACCACACTACAGCATCAACTACAGTTAGTAATATCAAGTCAACCCTGTAAACCAATGAAAGTTTTAATATAGAAAGCAAATAAAGGTATACAATCTGCCCTTTATTTTATTTGAACGAACTTTAAAGAAAGCAGCATTAGTGCACTAGATAACCAGTTTTTTAAAAAAAATCTATAAGTGGTTGGGATCAAGCACAACAGTTTACAACTATATACTAATGTCGTATTATGAATTTCAGAATTTTACCATGACTTGACCCAATTTCTGGATATTATTTGATAGCCACACTTAGCTTTTTGCTACTTCCATCCCAGACTTGGGCGAGTAGATTATAGCCCAGCACGGCGCCGCAGCACAATCAGCGCATGCACAGAACAGCATGCTGAACCACGCAGCTGGTAAGCAGGGCTCGCCGCAGTTTGGCGAGCTCTGCATATATACATACACACATACACATACACATACACACACACACACACACACACACACACAGGGCTAGACAAATCACTGTTTCTACTCGTCCGTGGCGAGTAGATTTCAGCTGTTCGCCCCGTTCACCGGCACTGCACACATGTGCAGTGCTGGTCTGACGCATGCGCGGTGTGGGGCTGGCAAATAGATCTCACCACGGTTTGTTGATCCCTGTATATATATTTATATATATATATATATATGTAAAATGTATATTTTATAAGCAGAAAATATTATGAATCTGACCCCAAAAGTGTGGGGAATTCTACAGAAGGTGCTATTGTCAGCTTGCCTTGAAATTCCTATATCAGTCAAGTATCTTTTTCTGGGTCTCACGCACTATTATAATGTTGTTGCATTACCTTTCCAACACTACAAGAAAACGTTTAAACAAATGGAAACTTACAAAAAATAAAGTCATGAAAAATATTTGTGTTCATGTTAGGTTTTATAACTCCCCTTGCCATGACTCCTCCTTTCCTCCAATACACAATAACCAGCTGTACAAAAACAAAAAACAAATTCTATATTTTGGATCTAAGCTATGTAACATGTCCTCTTACAGCAGGGGTGGGCTATAATTTTTGATAGTGGGGGACACTCTAAGATTTGGTAAGTGGTCAAGGGCCACACTTTTCTATGGAGGATGTGTAGAGTCTGGGATGGAAGTTGGGTGCAGAAGGAAGCTGGGGGTACTATGGTGTAGGAGAATGTGTGGAGGTCTGAGAGGGAGTATGAGTGAAGGAGGAGCTGTGACTTGGGGCAGGGAATTGGGGTACAGGATCCAGGATGGGATATGGGTGCAAGAGAGGATACTAGCCTAGGGAAGGGACATAGGAGGGAGTGCAGAGTCTGGGAGGGAGTTGGGGTTTTGGAGGGGGTTGAGTGCCAGAGACAGGCTGTGGTCGGGAGCCAGTTACCTAAGCAGCTCCTAGCCAGCAGCCCAGAAGGACTCTCAGGCAGGCTTCCCTGCCTGTCAGTAGCCTCAGACTGCTCAAAGTGGCCGGCTGTTCCATGTGGCTCTCTGCGCTGTGGATTCCAGGTGCTGAGAGATTGTTCTGGGGGGGTCAAGGGCAGTTCATGAAGCCTCCCCACACACACAGCACAGAAACCACAGGGAGCAGCCAGCTGCTTTCAGTGTGGCATGGAGCTGCTCTGAGCTGCAGGGGTGTGCTGCGGGCCAGATTCAAAGGCTTGGTGGGCCAAATCCAACCCGCAGGCTATATTTTGCCTGCCCTCTGCCTTACACATACCATTTAAATATGAATGAAATTATGGCATAGCAGAAATAATGACATAATTTATTTGGTAGACAATGTTGCATATATGTTTATAGCTACTTTTTACCTTGGGAAGAATGAGAGGACATTCCAAGCCACATTTGCAGGTTCCATCAGTCAGCAGGTATGTCTTCACCTGCTCCAAGCAGGATAATAAAGACCCACTGGGACTGTAAAGGAATAATATAAATGAGTCAATACATTTAGGTAATGGTTTCCATATACAGATATGTGAAAATATGTGGTTATCTGTGGTAGACAAAATTATTTCTGAAAAAAGACACACTGATTTTAATGTAAAAACAAAGAGGTGACCAGACAGAAAAACACATAAAATAACAAAATTTATCATTTAATTAATTAATTAACAATAGTATATTATTACAGTAGTACTTTAATACCTCAAGCAGAATTAAAGTCCTATTGTGCAAACACATTTATGTCCCAATTACAATACAAGATCCATGGGTGAACTGTAGCCACTATGACACAGACCCTCCCTATGAAATCAATAGAACTCCAAGAAGGTATTGCAGTCCACATACACAATGTAATTTGCCTTATCACTCTTAATTTAAGAAAGGATCTCACAAGAGGATACATAGGCCAGTTAAGTGTATATCTTGTTTTTGTGGAAACTAAGTTTACAAGCAGATCTTGAAATCTCTTGTGCAGGTTGAACCTCTTGTGAAATCCATCCTGTAAATAGCTTGCCTTTTCATGTAGGCGAGAAGGTCACGTAGTTTGAAGGTGTGAGAAAGTGAAACATTTTATCATAAAAGAGAATGTAATCATGCTGAAACTTTGCCCAGTAACAAGCATGCGCACAGTGATAGTTTGTTATGTAGCTCCTACTATAAGAGGAGTTGTATTCTAAGGTAGAACACACTTTGGTGGGTTCTCGCTATGCTGCAGCATTTCTAAATAAACTATTCTCTGTACCTTTTACTGAGTGTAAGGCTCGTTTTGACACTCTCTACTCCGGCACTCCCGCAGCATCCATGGTCTGGCATTATTTTAGTTACCCAGATGTCCACTTATGATGGGTGTGGCCAAACTTCCTGTGGTCCCATAAAATTTGTTTACAGCCACCAGTCCTGGCTCTCAGTGTTCTGTGCTGGTATTTAACTCTAATTTACCTCTAAATGTCTTCTAATAGCCCAGTAAGCAGTGGAAATGTGGGTAATGCTGCTAGACAACATTTACCTCCTGTGGTTTGGCAAATTCTCTGGTTTGGTACCAGTCAGGTCCCAAGGGTGCCGGACTAGAGAGATTCAACCTATAGTCATCTGGGTGAGAATGTGTAGCTGGGATGATACCAGGTAGCATCATCTGATATTAAGCCTGAAACTGCTTCTCCTCAAATAGTTCCTCAGATTCATGGGCTACAAACGGAGATACCCTAGTTTTCCTGGGAGGGTGCAAGGAAGAAGGTTGTCACCCACAGAAGTCATGCAGAAGTGAAACATCTGGAGTGGTGAAGACAGGACAGTGTTGGAACACTACAAAGAAAAGGGCCTGGGTGCCAAGACAAAGGATACTAGGTATATACCTGCATGTATTCCTCCTATGAGATCTAAACATGTGTGAAGCCTTGGATACTCCCTCTGATCCATAACGTTCAAAAAAGGGATCCCTTCCTGCTGTGATGAGAATCTCAAGGTGAAAAAGTATACTAGGTCTAAAAGGTAGAGGCCAAAGCCGGGGTGGTATATTGCATTATAGTAATTGAGCAATAACAATGCTGAGTGAGGCGCTCCATGCTGATGAAGTAGAGGGCTCTGCTATAACAGCGGCAATGCTTAGATCTGTGTAGTGTAGCGGCAATGCTTAGATCTGCAGCAGAAATCTCAACTTATCCAAAACTTGAAGATTCAGTACCTACTTCCTTGGTACTGAGAGGAGTGGTCCGGTACAACTTGAGGTGGGAGCAGACAGCTTTGGGGTTGACAGTGCTAACGTGTCTAGTTCCACACACTCAGTGCCACAGTAAGCAGTACCAAAGAGACCCATACCAATGGGATTGCTACCATAATAGCCAGTGCTGAAGTGCTCAGGCTAAGGTGTTCCCTGATGCTCTGGCCTCAGCACCAGACACAGTTAACTTTCAAGCCTAAAGCAGTAAAGGAGTCCGAAATACAGAGCTTCCCACTCAGGGCAGAGAGACTCCTTTGATTGGTAATAGTGGAGTGACCTGAACTTAATTTTTACGGGATATTTCCAGGAGGTATTTGCCTCTGCTTTTCTCAGAGGACTCATGCTTCTTCCTGGGCTTTAACAGTCCTATCTATACCCAAAGCTGCTCTTTGAAGATGAAGCCTGGGAGTTTCATCCAGAACTTACAGAGGCACTTCTGCACACTCGTGGAACAGATGCCAGTCCAAAAAACAAAACAAAAAAACCCCCACGACCCCCAAAAAACTAAAGTTGAGGTGTGCCCTCTTGCCTCTTAAAGTTTTACATACTAAGCCTGTGTCAGGGACATAGGCTTCCCAAGACAAAAATGACAACTGGTGTTCCCATTGTGAAGTGGAATTATCACAGCACAAGAAAGGTACAATACTTAGAGTCGGGCAATTTAACATGGGACATCTTCTAAGCTAGGGATGTGAACGAGTAGTCAACTAGCCAATTAATCGATAAGCCTAGGCTTATTTATTGGTTAATCTAGTTGACTACCTGCATTTCCCACCTACCCCTTGCTGCCTCTGTGTTAGAGGCAGAGAGGGGTGGAGGTGAGCAGGAGCCAGTGTTGGGAGAGCCAGCTTAAAAGCTTGTTCCCCCCATGGGGGCTTCAGTGGGAGGAGGGGGGGCGCACGGGAGCCATGCGACCTCTCAGAGGGTTGGGGGGGGGCCATGGGAGCCGTGAGGAAAGGGAGCTGTGAGACCCCTTCAGGGCTTGGGGGGACATGTGGGAGCCACACAGCCTTGGGGGGGCTAAGGTGGGGGGAGGAGTCGTGCAGTAGCTGCAGGGGTTTGGTGGGGGGAACATGGGAGAGGGGTGTATGCAGGAACTGCAGGGGCTCGGTAGGGATGCGGGGGAGCCCAGGGACTCATGTGGGGGGAAGAGGGAGTGGGAGTTGTGTGTGGGAGCTGCAGATTCTCGTGGGGGCTCGGGTAGGGTTAGGGGGCATACGACAGCTGTGAGGCCTTGCCCCGCACTAGCAGGGGGCCTGGGCTGCGTAGTCTCCCACTTCTTGGCCAAAGGGAGTGGGCCAGGTGCTGCACCCTCTTCCCTCTCCCTGCCAGAAGGATAGACTCAGCACAGCCCGGCCCCAGCCCCCCTCAACCGCCCCCCCCCGGCAGCTGCAGTGGAGAGAGCCAGGACAACCTTGGTCTGGCCCATCCCTCCCCTCCCCTGGTGGCCGGAAGAGGCAGAGCTGGGGCAGGCCATGGCTGGTACACCTCGACCTGATCCTCCCTAAGAGCTGGGGGAGAGCCAGTGCTGCCTACCCCCTTGGGAGAAGGGGGTTGACGAGCATAGTGAGCAGGGGGCACACTGCCCCCTAGTATTTTCTAAAGGAAAAATACATAAAGTTACTGTACATCATCTGGAGAGTCACTGCCTCAAATTAGCATGTGCTTTCTGTTATGACTTAAAACAAATATATAGAGTACACAATTTTTATAACCCTCACCTGATATAAAGCACTCCATTTTGATCCACGCGACGCTGCCAACCAACTGGAACTTGCACTGCTGGTAGTCCTCCATCTTTGTCCCCTCCATCACACTCCTTTCCGCCATTCATTTTTCTGTTTCTGCTTATGACTCTTCAAAGATATCAACAGTAAGATGATATCTTTATATTACATGTCATTATGGCCTTCAAAAAAAGGCCCTTCAGTACATCTTTTTCTAGACTGTACAAAGCACATTGGGAGGCTCTAGTTCAATTTGGAATCAAGTCCCTAAAATTTGTCATTTTTTTTTTTGCTAATGAGTCAGTTTCCCATTATAATCCACATTAAATATGCAATGTTTATTATGCATTCATAAGGATGAACTACATGGGTAAAAATGAGTGCTTCCAATTTAGGAAAATCATAATTCACCAATGCTCTATTACATGTCAGAAAGGGGAGGGGAAGAGGTGAATTTCTAGTTTGACAGCATGGCTTCAAGCTTGATGACTGTCTAAAATAACTTGTATTTTGAGAGAGCTAATCTCATTTTTACATATATGAGTCAGAGTTAATACCTCCAGGTATTACACCCTTTATATGCCACATTCTTTTTGCTTTTTCTTTATCTTCCACTCATTATCCAACGTGCTGCAGCTATCTTCCTGTGATTCTTTCATGACTTCACAACTCCAGTACAGCAACCTGAAAAAAAAATCTCTGTAAAACACATGCAGCTAAACATACCTGCAATAATATGAACTGAAAATTCAAACACCATAAACCACTTATTTACTCTCTCTCATCACCTAAGGCCTGATTTTGTAACTTTTACTCACTAATATATCTCCATCCATTTAAAGCACTACATATCAAACCTTTAACCCTTAAAGAAGTTTCCCAAGTAAACCTGAGAATAAGTGCAAACTTGCAAATATGCGTCATTTACATATGAATGGCACTGAAGTAGTCATATAGTAAATCTAAGTGCGCATCTGGCTAACTAAAATCATGTTGGACCACAGATGTTGCCGGATCAGAGAGTGCCAGATTAGAGAGGTTCAAACTGTATAATATTTTAGCTTTAATTCTACATGGGTAATCAACCTAAACAAATTATATAAAAAAGACAGTGTCACTTGATTTCTCAGTGCAGATGTGGCACACTAGTTTGCAGGTTCTGCATAATCTCATGAGAGCACCTACTGAACTGCCTGATTGACATAGGAAAAGTAATAAACTTGCCTCATGTATGAATAAGCCCTATTAAATAAGTTCATAATGATATAAGCTCCTGCTATCTACCCAAAATGAATACTTCCAAGTATTTCAAGAGAGAATTAACTCTCTAGAAAACAAGTTTTGTTAAACGGGAAGCTGAATAGGAAAGATTTAGATAAAATGCTATAAAAACAACAGTTCTAGAAATCAAGGGTAAGATAAATGACTCCCCCTATATTGAAGTAATGATGCTGTCAGAGCTTTTATTTTGATTTAGTTTAATGCTATATCTGTTCTATCTTTCTCCTTGCTATTATCTACTAATATTTGAGTTTGTGTGCTTCTTTTGGTGTGAACATCCGTCCGTCTGTTCAAGAATTTCTTACCTTAATAGTAAGAAAATTTGGTATGCAGCTTCCTCTTATTATAACTTAAAGCAAGGTCAGGGTTTGGTTGTGCCAGGACAATGGGATGTGAATGGAATGTTTCTCATCAAATGGAAAGGGAGGATGTAATAGCAGAAGAGTTATACTTACAAATGATCACAGTGAGGCAGCAAGCATGGGGGACAGTGATACCCCTAAATGATCACAGGGGGCAGCAAGCACCCCCACTGCTCCAGGCAAGCTCCACGGAGAAGCTGGCAAGTGGGCTGCACAGGACTGGCCCCGGAGAGAAACTGGCAGGTCCCCTCCCCTTCAATCCGCCCACACTTCCCAAACCTGTATCCTGATGGCTGCACCCCCGCCTCTACCCTCAGCCTCTTCTCACCCTCTATCCTGACTCTTACACTCCCCACACCCTCAGCTTCCTGCCCTGAGTCTCCCCACCCCACTGACTGCTGCACCCCATAACCCCAGCAGTGTTCCCTCTAAGCTGCAAAGTGGCACAGTCTCACAGCTGCTTAATAAGCACAACCTAGCCAGGGGCTCAGGACTGGCACATGGAGCTGCCTGGCTGGGGAGGGGCACTTCTCCCTCAGCAACAGCATCAGCTCCCTGCTGAGTACAGAGCATGGAGTCTCTCCCAGCTGGTAGGGAGAGAACTAATTCATTGAATTATTAATAATCCATTAATAATACTCAAATTGGAGGGAGAAGCCTACAATTTAAATGCCTGGTATCATCTGCAATGCATTCTTAGATAAATTTCTCTGCCTATGGGAGTTTCTACCTGCCACTGTCCATACAGGCCTATAAGATGGATGATTAAAATGGAAATTGATCTAGATATCACTATGAAGGTCATAAAATGGCTTCTGCTGACACAACATGCAACATTATGTCTCTTTCAGAACTGTTTGTCACTAAAAGCATATTACATGTCATGCCATGCTCTACACTCATTTGCCACCCAATACTAGACCTTTTTCAATATCCTGGTCTTCCTTTACAAGTCCCTCAATGAGAAACAACTTGGAAGCTGTATGTATAACCTACTGTCACTGCAATGATGGACAAATATACTGCAGCTAATGGAGCATAAGTTGAGCATCATAGAGTCAGAAGCAGAGCTCAGCACTATAAAATTCTTTTCCACTATAGATCAGATTTAACTCTCGCCTGGTCACTTTCAGAGCTCAGTATGTTCTCTCTTCTTTTCAGAGCCTTTTCTTCCTATTTCCTCAATACAGGATGCTACCAAATAGCATGAAGAAAGTCTCTCCTCTAGACTTTCCTAATTTCAGACAACATTAGATCTATCTTTTAATCTCCATATCTGGTGCTCACAAACACTACTGATAGGCACATTAGGAATACATTAGGGATATGATAGACTAGCTAGAGCTTCACAAAGTGCAGGTAGCATGACAAGATTTTTTTGTGCAGTTAAGATTTAGTGGAACATTATTTTATCTTTTCTATTTTATTTTTGTTTGTTTGATTTATTTGTCAATGCCTAAGGCCAGGTCAATTTATAGACTGAGTGAATTTTTCTCTCTCTCTATTATTACGGTATATTGTAGTTTTGTTATAGATTCTGAATTAGTGATTTTTTATAATAATGTAAAATATTTTTAGAAATAAGGGTTACACCCAGTCCTGGGAAACGGTTGAGACCGTGGGCCAATTAGAAGAGGGTTACAGACAGCCAATCAGGGTCTGGCCAGGCCCTGTAAGAAGGGTTCCTGGAGAGGAGGAGAACACACTCTTGCTCCAGCTGTGAAGCAGAAAGGACCTGGATGCCTGGTGGGCTAGAGAGGGTACCTGAGACAGCAGTGCTGGGGAAGGGCAGGCAGAGAGCTGACTCAACTCCCAGGATGCAGGAACCTGAGAAGTACTAGGCAGTCAGGGTAGAAGAAGGCAGGAGGTCCACACCTCCTTGCCAACTATGAATGGCCATTTCAGACTGCAGTTTGCTTTTGAGGCAGGGTCACTGATGCAAGGTGGATATGGAAGAGGGTGTTCCCTGGGAGCACTGATGAGGGGCAGCATCAGGGGCCAGGAGACAAACAAGGCCTGACATAGCATGGAAGATGACAGGTAATTGAGGAGAAGACACTGGAGAACAGGGGGCACTCCAGAGCTGGAAGAACTAATTCTCAGATAGACCAGCAGGAGGCACTGTGCTGGTGAGTGCTTGAACACTTACAATCATCAAAATTTAAAATGTTGAAGCACATGGGATAAATAATCAAAAATGTCATCTCTTAACCTGCTAATATTACTACTTTGCATGCTCATGTTGCTATTTAATGAGACCAAATTGGCTCTATTAGTAGGAAATGATAGTCAATATATATTTGCAAACATATTTCAAGTTATTTTTAAGTAACTATTTGTATTAGTTTCAGAGGCGTAGCCAAGTTAGACTATAACTGGAAAAACTTAAACAACAAATAGTCTGGCAGCACCTTGAAGACTAACAAAACATGTAGATTGGAGTGGCCAACCCATTCTGGGGAAAGAGCCAAGATATCAGTGGATCCAGTGAGAAGAGCCAGGGCAAAGTTGTTGAGCAAAAAACAAACAAACAAAACCAAACCTCCTCTGCTCCTTTAAGAAAACATGTTTAGAGGCTTTTTGGCTACATCAGGCTCCTGCCGGCCGATGCCATCTTTAATTGTCCTTCTTTAATGGCTGCACCGGACGGCTTCCCTGCCCAGGTCAGCACAGGGAGCTGGGAGGAGGGGGCCATTTTTGGGGGTGCGGGGTCAGCTTTATAAGTCATGGGGGGGGAGGAGGGGTTTGCAAGACACACCCCGTGGGGGGGGGGGGGGGGAGGGAAGAGCCGCATGTGGCTCACGAGCCGCGGGTTGGCCATGGCTGATGTAGATGGTATCATGAGCTTTCATGGACACAACTCACTTCTTCAGATGAATGGAGTTAATAAAGGTTCAGTTCTAAAATAAATATACTGTTCATGCTACATGAAGTTGATAGAGAAGATGCAAATTGTTCTTAAATACCCTTTGTTTGGTTTTTTTAAGTCATTAGGATGTGGAAGGTAGTGTGCTAGCTAGGTAATAGCTTTATTCATACCTTTGTGATGGGTCCCAAATCTGTAAATAAAGTTAAATTCGAAGGCTTCCCTGTGTATTTGGCTTATGTTGCAACAGGTCAATTCCACAAGCCAAATAAAGACATCACCTGGCTAGCACACACTAATTAACCATTTTTCCCCTTTTCCCTTTTGGACATTTAATAAGTCCATTCATCTGAAGAACTGGCTTGTGCCCACAAAAGGTGCTTCCAGAGTATTTTTATTGGTTTTACAATGTATTGTGTTAGCTAACACTGATCAATAGAATGGCATTTAAAAACTTCGTGTGGATCAAATCAGACTTTTACTATTATACGCGGTTTGAAAAATATGGTAAACTGGGAGAGTAATTTGCAATACATAACTGCCTGCATAGAAATTTTTCAAATATGTTTAGCTAGTACAGTAAGAAGGCACAAAATGCTTGTTTCAGCCAATACGTTTTTAGACCAAAACTACTTTCTGCCAAGCCTTTTGACCTTGAGAAGTTTTCAAGGCTGAAGGACTGCAAACAGCAACAGCAATATTTTAGTAACAAAAATAGGTGCATAAATATAATTTAACACATAAGGCACATGGCATTAACATGGCAGTTTTTTTCAGATTTAATATTTCATATAACACAGTGCAGTGAAGACTAAACAGAAAGCACTGAACTGTGCTATTCAGCTTGGCAAACATGGGCTCCTGATCCTGCAATTTAACTGCACTCATCTGGAGCACCACTGAAGCCAGTTGCTCCACATGCAGTGAATTTCAAGAACAGGGCTTTGGTTTCATCTAAAAAAGCATATAACAATATAATTCAATCTGTGATTAGTCATATACACATATCTGTGTATGCATGTGTTGGGAAATGCTAGTGGAAAGTGAGCTTAGTGTAATATACTACAAGATAGTATCAAATGTATTTCCACTATATTATGTGCAAAAATAAATTATCAAAAATATAAATTGTGGACATTGTGCATTATCATCAATGTTTAGTTAAATAAAAATAAGTAGCTGACATGAACATTTTTATACAAATCTTTTGTTAGTCACATTGGAGTAGTAATTTTAAATTACTTTAATTATGTAGAACCCTATATAAGATATGCATAGTATCAGAAATTTACATTTTAAACATCTGATTTTACAAAACTTGATCACTGCCAAAGAAGCACTCAAAAGACTAACAAGATGGTTTATTAGATGATGAGCTTTCGTGGGCCAGACCCACCTTCCTCAGATCAAATAGTGGAAGAAAATAGTCACAACCATATATATACCAAAGGATACAATTAAAAAAAATGAACACATATGAAAAGGACAAATCACATTTCAGAACAGGAGGGGGATGCGGGAGGGGGGGGAGAGAACAACCCCCAACTTAAACCTGTCCAACACATTATCAATAAACTACAGCCTATACTGGAACAGGATACCATAACTCCAAGAGGCTCTGGGAGACAGACCCATAGTCTCCTATAGACAACCACCTAACCTCAAGATGATTCTTACCAACAACCACAGGACATACCACACTAATACCAACCCTGGTACCATCCCTTGCAACAAACCCCGTTGCCAGCTTTGTCCACATATTCATTCTGCTGATACCATTATTGGACCTAATCAAGTGAGTTATAAGATCAAGAACACATATTCCTGCGCTTCCAGAAATATAATCTATGCTATCATGTGCCGAAAGTGTCCGTCTGCTATGTACATTGGACAAACATCTCAGACACTTTGTCAAAGGATTAATGCCCACAAAACAGATATCAGACAAGATCACAAAGAAAAAACAGTTTCTTGCCATTTTAACCAGAAAGGACACTCTCTCAATGACTTAACCACCTGCATTCTGCTACAAAGACCTTTTACATCTGCACTTGAAAGGGAATCCTCTGAACTGTCATTCATGTTAAAATTCGACACTCTCCAAAAAGGAATGAACAAACACTCAAACTATCTTACCCATTACCAAGATAGCTTCCCCAATTATCACCTCTAATACCATTAACTCACAAACATCCCACTCTCCCCACCTCTAATATCATCAATTCACAGACACTTACCTTCCTTCCTCCCCCCCCCGCATCCCCCTCCTGTTCTGAAATGTGATTTGTCCTTTTCATATGTGTTCATTTTTTAAAATTGTATCCTTTGGTATATATGGTTGTGACTATTTTCTTCCACTATTTGATCTGAGGAAGTGGGTCTGGCCCACGAAAGCTCATCATCTAATAAACCATCTTGTTAGTCTTTAAAGTGCTACATTGTCCTGCATTTTGCTTCTGCTACCCCAGACTAACATGGCTACATTTCTATCACTAAAGAAGCACTCAGAATTTCTCTAGTATCAAGCCTTCAGGCAGTCAGTAAAAAATTATAATAAAGTCACATGACAGACAAGGAAAGACCTCAACCAGTCACTTAGTCCAATCCCCTTACACTGAGGCAGGACCAACTTTATTTAGACTATCCCTGACAAGTATTTGTCTAATCTGTTTTCAAAATCCTCTAAGGACAGACACTCCACAATTTCCCTAGGTAACGTGTTCCAACACTTAATTATCCTTAAAGTTAGAAAATCCTTCCCAATATCTAACTTACATCTACCTTCCTTTCTTTATCATTAAAAATAAACAAATACTACATGCAACTTTCCTTCCTATAGAGAAGAGTGGAGAGAAATATTTCACTTGACAGATTTAGCCTATTTATTTATTTTTAATACTGGAATAATTTTAGATATCACAGCAATTAGTGTCATAAGAACTCAGCGCAAACAAACGAACTACAGGCAAACAAATAGAAAATGCCCTTATAGCTCTGTGGATGAAGGCACAACAGTAATGTTTAGCTTCCAAAAATAAAGAATTTGATGTTCAGGCTATGCAAAGCTAGATTGAGACCTCATTTGGCTATTACTTGCTAATTATTAATCTCCATTTAAGTATTTCAAATGAATTAATTAGAATTCTCAACTGTCTTCTAATTACACAACAATGCTTGTTGCTTTGTTTTTTTATTTTTAAAACTCAGCATTCTGTTGACTAATGAGATTAATATTGAACATTTTGTGAAGTGCTATTTTTACTCAAACAATTAACTTAATCACAACAAATGTGAAGATAAAGGTTTCCTCTCTTGATCTTACTTCATTGCACTGAATGCTACAACTAAAATGACCTGCACATATGATGCCATATTACATTACCTTCTATTTTGAGAGAGATGCCCTCTCCCCCTGAAAATATGCCCATAAATAGGGAAAGTGAAGACTGTGGCAATATTAAAATTGAGCTACACCAGTTCCAGATGAAGTCTGAAGTACTGAAACTTACTTTGTTATGATACTGGCCTCAACTCTATCAGTGTGTGAGCTTTGCTTTGTGCTGGTGCAGTATTTCTGCATGGGGAGAGGCTTGCAATGGTGTCACTACATTGACCTAGTTGCACAGATACGCATTTCCTTAGTTCAGACTGACCTTGATTTAACCATTCTGATAAATGACATCCTTCTTCAAAAGGGTCTTAGGTTTAATTCACTCATATTTAAAAAGAATTCCAAGATCCTGAAATGTGGGATCCTGGACTTCACTGAGGTCTGGGTAGAGGAGGAAAACCTCCTGGATCTCCGCACCAGATGCAGGAATGTAGATGTCTATGCCTGGACAACTGATAGCCTGGCCACCAAGGGCCACATGAGCACCCAGGAGCAAGTATGCATGAAATTTAAAGAACTCAGGCAAGCCTATGCCAAGACCAGGGAGTGCAGCTCTGGCTCTGGGGCAGCACTGTAGGCCTGCCCATTTTATGCCCAGCTCCACCACATCCTGGGGGTGCAGGTAAGTCCCTTTCCCCAACCCTGTTATAGACTCAGGGATGGAGACGCTCACTGTCACACTCCCGGAGAGCAGAGCTGGTGCGGAGAGGGAGAAGGTGGATGAGGCCAGCATCAGCTCAATGCCTGCTAGCCAGGAGGTCATGTTCACCCTGGAGCTGGTACCTCCCTCTCAGGATGTCTCCTGGGCAAGATCCGAAGCCGGGGAAGGCCCCTCAGATGAGCGCCATTACTTTCCCTAGACGCACACAGATGGAAGCGGTGGGCAGTTAGGGTATTCTGTGCATTCCTCGCTTGGCCTTCTAGGCCTGGGGATTGCATAGCAGCCTGTGCACGTGAGTGCATGTGGAGTGCCAGTCCAGAGCGCACAGCCCCAGGAGGTAGCAACCGAGGATCCTTGTGCTCTGGCTCACAGGGTGTCTGGAGAGGCCTGCCTTACTCCCACCACCAGGGTGAGACTGGGACACCCTCCCACCACAAGCGACCACTAGAAGGAGGCTAGGGACATGGAGACACATGCACACACTTAGCAGTGCTGCGCATGGCACATGGGCATGCCCGCACTCTGCTGAACCCAGTGTGTGCGCAGCACGGTGTAAGGATGTTAAATATCGAGTAATTTACTAGTCGAGTAGTCATCCTTTGAAATGTACAAGAGCATAGAGGCTCTTGTACATTTCAAAGGAGGAATGTGGAACTCTGCTTGCACACCGGGGCCAGTGGGAAGTCCTGCTGACTCTGGGCTGCATGCCATGAGCCAGCTTTGAAATGTACAGGAGTCCCCAGCTCTGCGTGCTGCGCTGGAATCTGGGATCAGCAGGGGAGTCCCCAACTGACCCTACGCTCCACGCAAATGCTGCGGCGGCCTTTCAAAGAGGCAGCGCTGCATGGAACCCGGGGTCAGCTCCGTGCGGCACCGCTTTCAAACACTGAGGCGGCATTTCAAAGGGGCAGCACCGCACAGCTGAGCTCCATGCGGCACTGCTACTTTGACGTACCCCCCTTCCCCTCCCCTTTGCTACCTCTATCTGATAGAGGCAACAAAGTAGGGCGGGGGAAAGGGGGTAGGGAAATCGACTAGTTGATGACTATCCGATAAGCATTTGCTTATCGGATAGTCGACTAGTCCTTAATATCGTTAGCACAGGGGAAGCCCAGCTGCCTTGTGGCCCCCCACTCTTGCCTGCAGGGACCCAGTCTGGCTGGCAGCTTCCAATGCCTGCTTGTCCCTGAGACATGGGGGCAGTGAGGTTCACCCGGAGCATCGGTGTCAGTGTAGGAAAGGGTCCGCTGTCTTAGCCCCAGATGGCTTTGTTGGAAGCACACTGCCTTCTGGTCTTGGCTCAGAGATGAGGGCTAGGTTTCATGCATGGTGTCTCCCCAGATGAATGCCCTCCTCTTTGTTTTCCACAGCTGGACCAGTTGACACCTCCCATGCCATCCTCCCGACCCCATGCGACCCAGCTGTGCAAGAGATGCTATGAGGACCTCGAGAAGGAGCATATCACTTGCCTTACAAGCCCTGCAGTGGTCCATGAACTGGCAGTTTGGAGACTTGATGAGGAACTGAAGCTGCGCTGGGATATCTGACAGGAGTTGTTGCAGCAGGGCTGATCCATCTGCATGGCCTTCCACATGGTACTAACTTCCTGGTGGTTGCTCCTCTGCCAGCTCCCACCCCTCGAGCTTCTCCTCCTACCCCACCTCCGTGGATGCCGAGGGCCCCACACAAGAGGCGGTGGGACTACCTGACCCAGGAACCACTCTCAGCCCCTGCCCTGAGCTTCTCCGTCCCCTGCTTTCCCCCCTTCCATCTCCCTCCTTCCATCTGCCAGGTTCTTTCCCCAGTCCCTCCCCAGTTACATTTACTTCAATAAAAAAAACCCAGAGTTTATTGTTCCAAACCAGAAATGTACTTTATTGTCTGTGCAGGGGAGAGGTGGGAGAGAGGAAGGAGGAACAGGAAGGCAGGGGAAGGAAGAGGTGTGGGAGGAAAGGCACACTGAGGCAGTGCACAGGCCCCTTGTGAAAAGGCCCAGGGAAGAGTGTCACTGGGGTCCTTGTGTGAAACTCTCCCTTGGTGCCTCACAGATATGTACAGCACCTTGATGGGCTTGCCACATGGCAGCTGTGCATGGGTGCTCGGAGGTCCTGCTGATCTGGTTAGTCTCTGTCCCCCAGCTCTGGCAGGAAAATTTCTCCCTTGTTTTCATAAATATTGTGAAGGACATAACGCATTGCCACCACCTAATGGTTCTGCTTGCTGAGGTTCAGCCTGGTGAAGAGTCAATGGAACCTCTCCTTGAGATGCCCAAACGCACCCTCTACAACAATACGGGCCCTGCTGTGCCTAATGTTAAAATGTTCCTTGGTGGGGTCAAGGTGTCCTGTGTAGGGCTTCATTAGTCAGGGAAGCAGAGAATAGGCTATGTCCCCTACAATACAGATTGGCATGTCCACATCCTGGACCCTGATGGTGCAGTCAGGGAAAAAGATGCCAGTGTGCAACTTCTGGAGGAGGCTGGAGTTTCGAAAGACACGTGCATCGTGCGCCTTCCCTGACCACCCAACTGAGATGTCCGTGTACTGGCTGCGGTGGTCGATGAAGGTCTGTAGGACCATCAAAAAGACCCCTTTCTGGTTCATGTGGGTGCTGTCAATAGCCCCACTCTCCCGCAGTTGGGGAAACCCATGCCATCAAATCCAGGGATGATGGGGTCCACGTCACCCAGGTTGATGACTCTGCACAGCAGGACGTTTTTGATGGCCCTCACTACCTTTAGAAGGAGATAAAGAAAACAGAGAATTACAGAGATGGCAGGGCCCTCAGGAGGCCCCCGAGCCTATCCCCCCTCCCTTACAACAAACCAGAAACAACCCCAACTTGCCCCTTCCCATGTCAGGCAGGACTGAAAAACATCCCAGGGAAGGGACTTCCACTGCCCCCCACCACTTCCTCTTCTCTAGGGAACCCCACTCCAGAAGTTCAGTTCAGTACCCTCCTGGGACAATAGCACAAGAGTACTATACCTGCATGACCATGGCCCCGGCAGTTGATCTCCCCACGCAGAACTGGTTCCTGACAGATGGGTAGTTGTCCAGCATGGCGAGCTTCCAGATGGTAATGGAACCCGCTTCTGGAGGGAGATGGCGGGTTTTGTGTGGGTGTCCCATCTCTGGAGGGCAGGGGTGAACCACTCACACAGCTCCAAAAAGGTGTCTTTCTGCATACGGGAAATACTAGAGCCACTGGTCATCCCATCACTCCAGGATGCTCAGGTCCCACCAGTCACAGCTGGTGTCCAGTCTCCAGAAGTGGCGGTGCACGATGTACAGGGGAAGATGGGGTCAAGCTGCATAAGCAGTGCCCAGACAGAGGAGAAGAGGTGCCCCACAATGAGCTGGGGGTCCTGTTCCTGCAGGGCCAGGAAGGCAGCCCACAGAAACTGCAGCAGGAAGTGCACCAAGAGATATAAGAGCTGTTGACTGCTGGGAGGCAGGTCCAGCTGTGTGGCAGGAGTGCTGAGGTGTCTTCAAGGGCAACCACAGCAGGCAAAGAAAGGGCTCTGCTGTCCCTCAGTGAGGTGGGCAAAGAAGAAGAGCATAGGACACAGCTGTACAGGGGGACTCCAAGCTCAAACCTCAGATAGCCTCAGGCAGCAGCTCCAGGAAGAGAGTGCTGTACTGATGCCCTGCCTGAAGTGCTTCTGAGTGATCTTAAATGCGATTCAGCGTCTAATGACTGTGAGTGCTCTATTTCTAAATATCTTAGTGCTATTTTGATTGGCATTTGCTATGTAGATGTACTAATTCGAAATAACCCCTTTCGGAGTATTTCCTCCGAAATAGCTTATTCCGAAATAAGCGAGCAGTGTAGATGCACCCTAACAGACCCACAATGTCTAGACAGCAAAAGAATGGATAAAACTACATGCGAGATTGAGTTACAATTGTTGGCTGCTACCATTACTGACAAAACTTTAAGAGCTTTTCATCTGTGACCAGATAATCTGAAGATGAAGATGCAAAACCATAAACAGTTTACTTAGATATGACTAAATGCTATTCTGTGAAGTGATTCTGCGATATTCTTATAATTATGCTCTTTTGTAGGTTCCACAGAAAAATCCAAGTGGACTTAAATGTCTAGTCTTCAGAGGGTACAAGGAACTCTGAACTGGAGAGAGATTTCTTTTCTGTCCCAGCAAGAGTAAAACAGCTTTTCTTCCTTCCTTTTTTAAAAATTATTTATTATATACTTAGCAAAGTACGACTCCATATTAAGAAATAAGTACCCATTAATTAATTCTTATATATGTATTTCTAGCTATAAAACAGTTCAGTCAGTTTAGGTTTGTTTTTCATTTCAAAAATAACATTTGTATTCAGTCTAACGATTTACATGCCAAGTATGAACCTGAGGCAATTTAAAACAGTGAAGTTATTCCGTAGAATGGAATTTTAAGTCACCTTTATCAATACAATCCACTTTGTCATATTCAGGATGGATTCAAAGTATATGACCAATTACCTCTTGTTTGGGCACCATACAGATCTACCAAAGGTGACTTGTCAGGACTGCAATGGTTTGTCTCCATTTAAAAATGGTTGAAAGCCATTCCTACTATTTTCAACTTCTAGACTCTTTCCAATCCACAAACACAAAATTCTAATGAACACACATCTTAATTAAAATGAAAACATCCTATTTTCTAACTTCAAAGAAGGAAAAAAAGTAGCATTAACCTGTCTACATAAATGATTCCAATCACCCATTTTAAAATATTCTTTGTTATGTTAGTTTAGATGTTCTGAAATACTTTAAGACATTGTAGCACAAAAAGAAAAAATATTTATAACTCTTTCAAAGGGTTCCCCACTTAATTAATTAATTAATTAATTGAAACTAGACTAAACACATAGGTATTGGCCAGGCCTACAAATGGCTTGGCCGTTTTTTCCCCCCTTTCTCTAGCTTCTGTTGAAGAGAACTTTTCTGTCTCTTCCTGACATTTTCTCTCCTATGGGAGAATTCTCTGACCCTTACCACACTTTGACTTCTGCAGAAGCAGTTTCCTTCTAGATCTTAATTGTTTGGGGGTGAGAATGAGTGGCTCATTTTCTGGTTGCATGGCTTTTAGCTTAATTCTGTGTGGCTGATCTCTGAGATGGATTTATCAGTTCATAAAAGCTCATATCAGGTCATGGCTTCAGCAATTTTTTTCCCACAGCTCACTGACAGTCAGTTAGCTCTGAAAGGCCCCACTATTAGGAGGAGGAAGCTGAACTTCAAAAGTATTCAACATGTCACAGACTGAAATGTTTCTCTTGCTAATTTAAGTTAATAAATCTGTTCACCGCAAAATTATCTATGTACTTTTTGAATTCTGCCAGATGAAGAGAGAAAGAAATGAAAAGTTAAGAAAATCATTGAAGGTCACATTCGGATGACTTCACATTTAATTCATTTGCAAATATTTTTAAAGCGCTGGAATAATGTTGCAAATACATGAACTATAAATTCAAAAGTTGATCCAAGGACACAGACATTTATCTACCTACAAGCCAAAACCTTGGTTCCCAAAGGCCAAATCATTTGGAGGCTAAATCAATTTTCATTAGTATTTTTAGACTGTAGAATATATGGCCAAACAACTACATGAGCTCTTTCTTGCTGTACATTCTAGAGGGATTTACTAACTACATGCAGGAAATATAGACCCAATATATATAAAATTAACTATTAGTACATATTTGTTTTTATCTGACAAATTCTAAGTAAATCATTGTGCATACTATCCATTCATCTGTGATAAAATACAGAATAATAATTAAAAGATTGATTTAAAAATGAAATTGAAAGTCTCCATTAGTTTTTACTTACATGGCTTTTAAAAAAATCAGCCCCCTGGAATTATGGTCAGTAGATATGATCTGTTGCTACGACACCTCATCCCTTGCTTAAGATGACCCCAAAAGTTCATTAATTGTAAAGCGCGTGAATTAAAAAACAAAGCATTCCAGACGTTAAAAAAAAAAATCACACTTGTTCAGAAAGAATGCAGAGACTTAAACTATATAAATTACATTAAATCATCTTGCTTTGTACTAGGTACCTAGCACTCAATGCAGAGAAATATTAAGTCATTTGAGTCATTCAGACTGAGCTTCTGTGCAAGAGAATGTCAAAAATATAGTGGGATTGCAAATTAAACCTGTAAATTATGCTTTTGTGCTAAAGTGCTAAGTCATGTGACTAAGCTATTTTTAGAGACATGAAATGTTTTTTTCCCCAAGTGCTGTTCTTAAAATTGTTTACTGAAACATTCCGCAAATAATCAACAATTTCCCTAGTCATATGAAAAATACTCTTAAAATAAATTATGTTAACATAAAATTAAGTATTCAGGCATCTTAATACAAACACTGTATCATTACTTGGTCTAATAAAACAGTGTTTGGTGATCTCATGCAGGCAGTCTAAAATGTAGTATGCTACACACCTGCACAGAATGATTTATGAATGTCTCTACTGCAATAATACAATATCTTTCATTATATTGCAAAACCTGACAATTAGTTCTACTGGATTTTTTCCCCCTCCTCCCCCCCCAAATTGTTCTCAAGTAAACTGAAATTGAAGACCAAACATTTTATTTTAAGAAGATTAAAACCTATTGGTAATTTTTTTTAAATTATTTTGTTTTGAATAGAATACTGAAGCAACCTAGTAATACATGTTGAAGTATAACAGCAGTATGTGTTCAAATTACCCAACCACAAAAGTGTATTCATTATTTTAAATAGGACATTAAAAACTTCCTATTGATCTATTTATACTTGTATGTAATATGGACATTTAACAAGTTTAAATAAATACTTCTTCAAAGACACACACACATTGTCAAAAACACAACTAAAATGTTACTTCCAAAAGACTATAGTTTTCCCTTCTGTGCATGTATAGCATTAATAGGACTTGTGTGTGCAGATGGAAGAAAGACTATATCCAGAATGTCTTTTCTATTTATTTGTGAAGATAAGTTATATACTAAATTAATGCTCTTTATTTTGAAAGAAAGACAAGAATAGTACCCTAATGCTTTTTTCCTCTCCAGGGAAAAGTTTCTTTGACTTATTTTTCTTTTAAGAAAAAACATCTATGTCAGATTCAATATTTCAAGCAATTTTATTTCCCTAACATGGTGAATGGGCCATTTACAGCATGTTATGAAACAAAATAAATAAATAAAATAACCCCCCCCCCCCCCAAACTAGCAACAACTTGCTCCTACCACTAAAGAAGATTTGGTGTTTTTTCTAAAATAATGTTGGTTAATATTAAATGGTGTTTTAGTGCCAACATGCAATCATCATGCAGTAAAATAAAATCTATGAAGAGAAAGACACTAAGATCAGATATTGTACTTTGAATTTGAGTGACTGAGCCTTGAAGAGATGTTTGCACTTCTTTGACGTGATCCTGCACATGGTTACTTACATAAATATCCTTACTGTTTTCTGCTGGGTTACACGTGCTATCAAATGATATGCAGTATTAGTCCCTTAAAGATAAATTAAAATCAAACAAATAACTGACTAATCTAAGTTAATGCTGAAATATTAGAGATAAGCCAAATGCCATATACCAATTTCAGCTTACTTTTGTACTGGGTAGAACAGAGCTGATACATAACATCAGTTTACTGTTACTAAGATTACATAAATAGATGAGAAGTGAATGACAAATGAAAGAAAATTGCTAAGATAACTTCACACCACCTGTGCTTAGCCACCCATATGAATGATTCCCCCCAGTGTAGAAAAGTCAATGGCAAAACATTCTATTCACTTTCTCGGGACTAAAGTTTTGCTCTTTAATTGTATATGAAAATATAGATTCCAAACTGTCAATAAACAAGCACACAAAAAAGAAAAAAAAATTAACTTCTGCAAACTCTCTCTCATATGAGTATTCCCCCACGGCAGTTAATGAGTCTCCTATTAATAAACATAAGAAAAAAACCTACTTTTGTACATAAGGATTTGCAGAATTTGGCCTTACTGAACTATATATAAGTTATTCTCTATTACATTTTCCAATTTTAGCCAGTTATCTCTACACCTGACAGATGGTTTCCTGAGAAGGAACCCAGAAGCTCAAGCATTTCTATAACAGCCCATTAACAATAAGGGGTATTATTTACTAAATAAACCATCCTTGTATAAATAAACTTCTCTTATATCTTTATCTTCTCTTTCTACTAGAGCTGGTCAAAAAACACACACTCTTCCCAGAAATAAAAATTTGCATTTGGGGGGAGGGGAGAGAGGAGGCATGTGTGGAATCATTCCAAATTGGGATATAAAGCCAAAAATACAACATTATTTAGAGTAAGAGATTTCTAGAAAAAAATAGCGTTGGAAGAACCAACACAGAATTCTTCCATTTCCCATCTGGAAGACTCTTCAATTTCACTTTCCTCACAGCAAACAAAGTGAAACTGACAAGAGCCAAGATGCAGAAAGAGGGATGCTGGGCCTCCTCATCTTCTTCCAACACAAGGGCTAAGTGCCCCACTGTCTGGCTTGCTTGAAGCCAGAGTTGCAGAGGCGCGGTTGGCCAAGAGGCAGAGTTCGCTGTTGGGAAGCCATCATTTTGATTTTCCTCATGGAAAGTTGAAACTTTTCAGCAAAATTTAATTTTTTTTGTGGAAAAAATTTTGGCTAAGAAAATTTTCGATTGGAAAATTATTCAGACAGAAAATTGTCAACCAGCTCTTCCATCTACATTATCCCACTTTACGTAGTTGTTTAGGGAATACACTTCTCAATTAGAAAAGTCTTTCCCTATCCCAACATGCATTATTTTGGTTTATTATACAAGTTGTGATCAGAAGTGGTCCAACTAAAAAGTATTTATTGATTTTCAATTAAAGTAAAGTACAATATTTAATTATATCAGGAAACAAAAACTGACCTTTTTCCTTGCTAAGGTTTAGACATAAGGTGGGTGTGTTCATCCTGTTCATTCTAAGCTGAAAAACAAAGGACTCATTGATATAGAAGATACACAAATTTATATTATAATAAGTTTAACCTTTAATAATTCTCATATGCCCTCAAATTTTATAAATTCACTTGGGTAGACAAATTTCTTCTGTGTACCCAAGTGGGCTTTTGTTTCCGGTAGAAAATGACGTTGGAGCAACTCCCTACAGTTAACACAAAGGCACATTATTTTGTTTACAATACAGTCATTCTCATTTAACACTTTAGATGTTTCAGAAAATGATCGTGTTAAGTGAAAACATGTTATACGGAGTCAATTTTCCCATTGAAAATAATGGAAAAGGTAGGGGTTGCGTTTCCAGCAGTGGTGTCTGTTGGGACCGGGACATAAGGTTGGGGGAGAAAGAGGAATGGGTTACAGCAGGGAGGGGAGGTGTTTGGCCCTGGGGAAGGGAAGGGGAGGGGGATTGGGTTGGGAGTATGCCCCTGTAACGGGTCTGCTGGGACCCACACTGCGTCCGGCGAGGGAGGGTCACTAGGGAACGGTGCGGCGAGTGGTGAACCCTCCGCCACTTTGCAGAGAGGCGGGGGAAGCCCTGCACAGCCGACAGCGACAGGCTGGCTGGGAAAATCCAGCTGCCAGCCTGCAAGTGGGGGCGGAGGAGAGGGGGCAAGGCGTCTGGCGAGGGAGACAGCAGGGAACGGCACGGTGAGTGGTGAACCTTCCGCTGCTTTGCAGGGAGGCGGGGGAAGTCCTGCACAGCCACCAGCGATGGGCTAGCTGGGGAAATTGTGTTATTCTGGGGATGGTTGTATAATTAAAAAAATGTTCCCTAAAAAAAATAAAAAAGTGCTATCGCGAAAATGTGTTAAGCAGGCACATGTTAAATGAGGAATTACTGTACATGGCAAAAGAAATCTGATGTTTAAGTCTGTTCTAATCAAGATTATGTTTTATTTCGGCAACAGTATTAATAAGGAACTTAAATTGTTGGTTGCCTTCAGTTCAGAGTAAGGAACAGTGTATTACTGGGCTCTTTGCATCACAATCTTTCTTTTGTTCCAACTAGGGGTGTGCCAGGCCTATTCCTACTCTCTGCGGCCTGGTGTACTGCCAGTGGAAGTGACAAACTCAAGGCTCCACTCAGTGACTATCATATTCTTCCCCTTTCTTGTCATTTGTAGGAGGGCAGGATGCAGCAGCTTTTTAGTCTCTGCTTACTCTCTGAGGAGGCTACCTGTGAGGGACACTCAAAGCAGCACTCTCAAGACACACTTTGCACTCCCTTAACTGGCCTGCAGCGCATGGCTCTAAATAGTAATTACTTTGGGTATTTACCCCATCAAGTTTCTAGTTGCCAAATAAAAAGTACCTGTAGAAGTCTGTGTCATGCTTATAAATACTGTATTTAATCAAATCTTTTTTTATATGAAACAAATATTTAAGCCTTATTTGGAGGGTACAAGGAGAAATTAATTGGTGCAATGTCCTTGTGCTGGATCTTTCTATAGGGATGAATTTCACCTAAAAATATTTGAATTTGAGAAATCACTGAACATTTATCATGTGATATCTACTTGTATGTATAAAATAAGGATAAAAAGTAACTTTGCAAATGTGGTAATATTTACATTTACAAAAGTAACATGAACGGATGTGTTGCTACTGCAGCAACATACACAGGGCTGGATTAAGACCTTTAGAGGCCCTAAGCACTGAAAAGATTATGGTGCCCCTCATATGTAATTCAAAATAAAAACAATACTATACCGTAAAATAAAATTTTATTTTTCGAAATGACACAAAACTTACATGTATGCTGAAATAAAAATAGCTTCTTTCTAGATTTTCTGATTGCAAAATTCTGGATAAGTTCATCGAAGCTGACTTGACGAAGCATGTCCAATTCCACACACAATAGGGAAAGTGAATCGAGTCTGTCCTGACCCACTGTTGTTCTCTGAGGGTGTTTTATTCTTTTCAGTTGAGAAAAAGAACGTTCTGCAGAGTTCTGATTTTTCCCATAATGACTACTTAGACACTTTTTTTGAAATAACAAATTTTTTCAAAAAATATCTTTTTTTTTTATGCCCCTGCTTTGCTGGTGCCCTAAGCACGTGCTTAGTCAGCCTATTGGGTAATGCAGGCCTGAGCATAGAAGAGTATTCTACTAAAGAAGCTCAAGAGGAGAAGGCTGGAGTATTTTTACACCTAAAGTCTGATGCATAGTGGAAAACCACACTCTGACTGAGGTCAGAATAAAATTGGGAAGAAAAGTCAAGAAGCAGCATATTTTCTCTGTTTTTAAATAAAAAATAAATATAAGAAAACAAGGCATCCTCTCCATTTTCTTGACATAGTCCTTCTCCACGACTAGTTTCAGACTAGAATGAAAATGGTTTTATTAAAATGATATGGCAGTGGCTGACTACACAGTTTGTGTTTGAGGTTTCAGATGGCTATTTCACTAGGACTCTTAGTAAAACAGTTAATAGACTTTTATGGTTATGTCTACACTGGCCATTTGATTTGGTGCAAAAGCACTGACGTTCTACTGTCCGAAATCAGTGCTTCTTGCGCAAATGCTTTGACGTTCCCGTTCGGGCAAAAGCCGTTTTCCGGAAATGTTTTTGCGCAAGAGGGCCAGTGTAGACAGCTAAAAACTGTTCTGCGCAAAAAAACCTTGATGGCGAAAATGGCGATCAGGGCTTTCTTGCGCAAAACTGCGTCTAGATTGGCATAGACGCTTTTCCGCAAAAAGTTCTTTTGCAGAAAAGCATCCATGCCAATCTAGACGCTCTTTTCCGCAAATGCTTTTAACGGAAAAACTTTTCCGTTAAAAGCATTTGCGGAAAATCATGCCAGTCTAGATGTAGCCTCTGTGAATACCCTTGGGGCCAATGAGAGGCCAAAGAGCAGTACTGTGAATTGAAAATGAGGTCTACCCACTACAAAACAGAGGAAATGTCTATGACATGGGAATATGGAAAGAAGCATTCTTTAAGTACAGGGCAGCATACCAGTCTCCAGAGGAAGTATGATGGTGGCCAGGGAGACCAGTGAAACTTGAACTTTTTCAGAGACTTGTTGAGGCGACGCAGGTCTAGAATGGGTCCAAGTTCTCATTTTTACTCTTGGGATTAGAAAATAAATAGGAATAGAACCCCTTTCTTTTCATATCCTGAGGAACTTTCTCTACTGGCCCTAAATATAGATTCTTGAACTAAGAGCTGCTTGCGAGAAGGGTCCGAGAAGTGGGACAGGGAAAGAGGAATAGAAGGGTAGGGTGACCAAAAATTGCAGGGTTTAACTCTGAGATACTGTGTCCAGCACCCCGCAGTCTGAGGTGACCCATAATCAGGCTGAATGGTAAGGGATGAAAACGGTCAAGAAAACAACAAAGTTCATCTTGAAAACTGACTGGGGCATGGCTCTTCAGCGCTCCTTGAAAATGAGTGCTACTGGTCCCCAGGATGGTTAGGCAGGGTGGATGGCCCAGAGGAGCAGGAGCATCAAGGGAGGCAAGGACTAATACTTGTGTCTCCTTGCAGACTCTGACGAGGTTGCCAAGGACTTGAGTGGGGTTGGCCAGACTGTTTCCATGCAGGCTGCAGCATAAGCATGTCCAGAAAGTGAAGGATAGCCCAAATGTCTTTTAACCCATACAGCCTCACATCTGTCTGCTCTGAATAAAAGAGACTGTTACCATCAAATTAGACACCTGCAGGCTAGATCAAAGTCTGCATCTCTCTGTCTGAATCCGGGAACTGTGCCTTGTAACTGCCACCAATGCAATCACACTAGCTACCAAGTCTGCTGTATTTCATGCCATTTGAAGGGAACAGCTAAGCTGTCAGTAGGGTGTCAAATTCTTAGGGCAAACCATGTAGGAGGGACTCCTTGAAATTGCAGAATCATAGAATCATAGGACTGGAAGGGACCTCAAGAGGTCATTGAGTCCAGCCCTCCGCCCTCAAGGCAGGACCAAGCTCCGTCTACACCATCCCTGACAGATGTCTATCTGACCTGTTCTTAAATATCTCCAGAGAGGGAGATTCCACCACCTCCCTTGCCAATTTATTCCATTATTTGACCACCCTGACAGTTAGGAATTTTTTCCTAATGTCCAATCTAAACCTCTCTTGCTGCACTTTAAGCTCATTACTCCTTGTCCTGTCCTCAGAAACCAAGAGGAACAAATTTTCTCCTTCCTCCTTGTGACACCCTTTCAGATATTTGAAAACCGCTATCATGTCCCCCTTTAATCTTCTTTTTTTCAAACTAAACAAGTCCAGTTCATGAAGCCTGGTTTCATAGGTCATGTTCTCTAGACCTTTAATCATTCTTGTCGCTCTTCTCTGTACCCTTTCCAATTTCTCCACATCTTTCTTAGGGGGATATATTACCGACCACACTGACCAGGACAGTGATACTGACATAGAAATGCTGAGGGAGATTAGAGAGGCTACCAAAATAAAGAACTCTATAATAATGGGGGATTTTAATTACCCCCATATTGACTGGATACATGTCACCTCAGGAAGAGAAGCGGAGATAAAATTTCTCAATGGCTTAAATGACTGCTTCTTGGAGCAGCTAGTGCAGGAACCCACAAGGGGAGAGGCAATTCTCGATTTAGTCCTGAGTGGAGTGCAGGATCAGGTCCAGGATATAACCTTTACAGGACCGCTTGGGAATAGTGACGATATTCGAGCAATACTGAGGACATTTTGCATTGTGAGAAGTGGCAAAAAGGTCTACTAGTGGAAATCCCCATCGTTGAAATATCGCCGAGAGCACTGTGGGATGTAACTCCCACTCGTGGTTGAGAGAAAAATGCCTGCTGAGGGCGTCGGCCGTTACACTGTGGTGGCCCGGGAGATATTCTGCGATTAAAAAGACGTTGTGGCGATTGCACATGTTCCATAGACATACCGCTTCTGTGCACAAGGAGTGGGACCTGGCCCCACCCTGCTTGTTTACGTAATAAACGGTTGTCATATTGTCCGTAAGGACTCGTATGACCTGTCCCCGAATGATGGGAAGGAAGTGTTGACATGCTTTGTACACTGCCCTGAGCTCCAGGAAGTTGATGTGCATCAAAGATTCGTCTGGCGACCATAGGCCTTGTACTTGTTCGGGGCCGAGGTGTGCGCCCCATCTGATGAGTGATGCATCTGTTGTCAACTGCGCCGACGGCTGAGGGCGATGAAAGGGTACGCCCGACAATAGATTGTCTGGACTTGTCCACCAAGCCAGTGATTTATTGACCTGGGTGGGAACCGTTATTGTCCTGTGGACATCCTGTACATTGGGGGGACAGATTTGTGCCATCCAATGCTGAAGGCATCGAAAATGTAACCTTGCGTGTTTGACCACATATGTTGTGGAGGCCATGTGTCCCATAAGCTGTAGGCACCGTAGTATGGGAACCGTTGGACTGATGAGCAAGATCTGGATCAAATCCTGCATCGTCTGGAACCTTTCCATCGGTAATGATGCACGCTCGGTCATAGAGTCTAGACGAGCGCCTATGAACTGTATTGTTTGGTGCGGTTCCAATGATGACTTTGGAACACTGAGAATGAGACCCAGCTCTTGGAAGAGCATGAGTGTTGTCTCTGTAGCACTGCGCGCTTCCTGCAACGATTGGGCTCTGATTAAGCAATCGTCGAGGTATGGAAAGATCATTATGTGTAGACGACGAAGATATGCGGTTACCACAGCCAGGGTCTTGGAGAAAACCCGTGGAGCCGATGAGAGACCAAACGGCAGGACCTTGTATTGGAAATGGTCTGTACCGATTTGGAAGCGTAGGAATCGTCTGTGCGCCGGATGAATTGCAATGTGAAAGTATGCATCCTGAAGATCGAGGGATGTGAACCAATCCCCGTTCTGAAGTGCTGGGATGATTGTAGCTAAGGTAACCAATCGAAACCGTTGTTTTCGTAAGAAACGGTTGAGGTCACGAAGATCTAGTATCGGTCTCCATCCCCCTGATCTCTTTTCCGTTACAAAGTACCGGGAATAAAACCCTCTGCCCTTGAACTCATCCGGAACAGGCTCTATTGCTCCGACAGTGAGTAGACGGTAACTTCTTGCCTGAGCAAGAGTTCGTGAGATGGGTCCCTGAAAAGGGACAGGGCAAGGGGGGAATGGGGGGGGTAGCGACATGAATGGGATGGTGTAACCGAGGCGAATTGTCTGAAGGACCCATTTGTCGGTGGTGATGTAAGCCCATCGATGGAGGTACGGCCTCAGACGGTGGTGAAATATCGCCTTCGTAGCACTCAGAATGGTACTGATGGGAATGGTTCTCAACCCCTCCAGTGACGCGTCAAACTTGCTGTCTGGTACCCTGTTGGGAAGTTGCTTTGGGCGGCGGGCGTCTCCGCTGTTGCCGCTGTCTACCTCTTTGTTGGTCTTGAGGCCTATACTGAGGAGATTGTCATAGGGGGGGCCTCTGCCTTTGGTAGGGGGTATACCGTTTTCTACGATATGGAGGAGTGTACATGCCCAGTGTTTTTAAAGTGGCTCTGGAGTCCTTCCCTGAGTGCAGAAGTTGGTCAGTCTTATCAGAAAAGAGATTCTGCCTGTCAAAGGGTAGGTCCTCGACCTTCGAGAAGAGGTTTTTGGGAGCAGAGGACTGTTGCAGCCAGGATGCTCTGCGCATAATGACTGATGTAGCAGTCGTGCACGCTGCAGCGTCAGCTGTATCCAGGGCAATATGTAAGGCCGTTCCAGAGGCTGCGTAGCCCTCTTGTATTACAGCCTTTAAAATGTCTCGTTTTGCCTCTGGAAGATGTTGAAGCAGTGGTACAAGCTTGGCGTAGTTGTCGAAGTTGTGATTCGCCAACAATGCGGAATAATTGGCCATTCGTAAAGTGAGTGTTGCCGAGGAGTAAAATTTACGTCCGAATAAATTGAGACGCTTACTGTCTCTGTCTGCGGCAGTAGTTTGTGTTGTGGCATCTTTGCCTTTTGCTGTACTGCATCCACAACCAAGGAGTTAGGCTGTGGATGGGTAAAGAGAAATTCCATCCCTTTAGCAGGGACGAAATACTTTTTATCCGCCTTCTTATTCGTCGGCGGGGCGGATGCCGGGAGCTGCCAAATATCGTCCGCAATTTCAAGAATGGCCGCGTCCAGTGGCAACGAAATCTTGGGCTGGTGAGTGTGTTTGATATTACGGAGGAGATGGTGTTGTTTTTGTTCCACGTCACCCAGCTGTACGCTTTGACTCTCCGCCACTCTCTTAAACAACTCCTGAAACTGGCGTAGGTCGTCAGATGGTGAGGTGTCTCCTTGAAAAACTGCATCGTTTGGTGACGATGAAGAATGATGCGTGGGTGATTGATCAGGTTCGGGATCCCGAACAGGAAGAGGTTGTCCGGTGTGAGAAGGAGACCCGGAGGGAGTTGGTGGCCTTGAAGGGGCAGAGGAAGCTTGGTGCTTTTGAACGAGAGAGGTGTGAGGAGACCGATGCTGATGAGAGGATGACCTATGGTGATAGTAGGGCGACGTGGAACGACGGGATCTCCTAGAATATCCCGAATGAGTTGAAAACGCGGGCGATCTTGGTGATCGTGACCTTCCTCTGTAATATGTGCTGCAACTGGGTGAACGACGATCATGGTGGTAGGAATGACCAGAATGTGGTGAGATTTGGCCAGCACGAGAGTATTCAGAGTACGCCGGAGATGGTGAACGTACTTCAGGAGAGAACTCAGGACTTGGTGATAAAGAAGATAGTCTCCTGGATGTACGGGCAGGTGGTGCCAGCAACTGTTCCGGTGGAGAGGAAGTTGGAGTGGAAAGCACAGAGTGAGGAATTATCTCCACTGGTTTGGAGGAGTCCGTGCCGAGGTGGTCCGCGTCATCGCAGTTGATTGTCTCGGTACCAACGATTGTCTCAGTTCCGGGGATAGTCTGAAAGGAGAAGGCCGCCGCGGTGCCGGTGGACATCCTTCTGAGGAAAGTCTGTGATGTGACGATCCTTCCGGTGCCGAAGGGTGGCTCGGTGCCGGTACACTCGATGACGGGGAACGTTCAGGTGCCAATGAACGTTTAAGCTTTTGTTGCTTCATGGGCGGTGATGATCGATTTGGTGCCGACCATGTAGAAGGAGAAGGATGCTCAGGAGTTACCGAGCGTTGCCTTGTCGAAGGTTTCGGCGTTTGTTTTGGTGATCGTCTAGAATGAGCCGATGCCGAAGTGCACTCCTGTACCGAGGAATGGCTCGGTTCCGCAGGCAGCTTGGGCATGCGTCTCGGTGCCGGGGAGCGGCTGCGGCTTGGTGCCGGGGAGCGTTCCGTACCGGCAGCGGTTCTCGAAGCCATGGAAGCCCCTGGAAGCGGTTTGGAGACCGAGGGAACGGCTGAAACAGTGGATCCCGATATAGAAGGGCTCGGAGCCGACTTACTCCGGCTGTCTTTAGGCGCCACCGCAATGCTTGCGGGCGGTGCCGTTGATGTCCCTGGCTTGTCACCTGCACCCGATCTTAAGGGTGGAAGGGATCGCGCTGGCGATGGTTTCCTCTTCATTTTTTTAGTTTTCTCCGTGTGTCCCTTGGATTATTTGGCCTCGGGTTGCAGAGCTTTATCAAATAAAAGGATCTTTAGGCGCATGTCCCTGTCCCGTCTTGCTCTGGCTGTCAGCTTGGAGCAGTGGGGACATTTCTGGGGTATGTGGCCTTCCCCGAGGCACCTAATGCACAGGGAATGGCCATCAGAGGCAGGCATTGCCTCACGGCATTCGCCGCACTTCTTGAACCCCGGCATTTGAGAAGAATAAACTAACTACTGAAGAAAAAAGGTTTTTTTTTGTTTAAACAACTAGAACTATTAACTACATAAGAATTATAACTAACTTTTAAACTATGTATATAAGAACTATGGGTGCTCTCTCTCTGTTTTAGTGAACAGGGTTCACGAGAGAGACGTTAATCCGTCCGCGGCCGAGGACGGTCAGGAGGAACTGGCGGGAGCCAGACCATCAACGCTCAAACAGCGTGAAAAGCCACGAGCCGTACTTCGCGCATGCGTGGTCCGGCAGACTACGACTAGAAAAGATCTCCGATCTGCAGCGCCGGGATGAGCCCGACACCTACAGTGGAGCACCCACGGGACACTGCTCGAAGAAGAACCAGTCATTACTCAGAGTGCTCTCATGGGGCAGACAACTGAGATCTGTGCAATGACTGTAGGGAGAGCAGAGCGCCTTCCCATAGGAGATCCAGGAACCAGCCAATTGGAGCTGCAGGGGTTGTGCTTGCGGGCGCAAGCAGTGCATGAAGAGCCATTGTTCCATCTCTCCTCAGGGATGAGCAGTGATCTACCAGCAGCTGGCTGCTTCCAGAACTGTAGTGCCATGGCAGGCAGGCAGCCTACCTGGATCCTGTTGCGCCACCAGGTAGGAGTTGCCTGTGGTAAGAGTTTTCTGCTGAGAGCCTGCACCTCATGCCCCTTTCCACATCCCAAATGCTTGTCCCACATCAGAAACCTCTCCTGCACCCAAACTAACATCCAGAGCCCCTCACTCCCACCTGTACCCCAATTCCCTGAACGAGATCAGTTCCGTCCTGCACCAAACCAATTTCAAACATAATTTAACATAAAGATAATAACCAATTCATTAAATATGAAAGGGAATGGGTCACTATGTAATGTCTTGGTGACAACAAAATGTACAGTCAAACTGAACTGTTAAAAATGCCCAAGGGGAAAAACCTAAATAGATGCACTTTATTCCATCACTATTTTATTTATTTAAGTCAGAATTTGTTTGCCATCAGTTGTATACCTGCTGTCTTTGTGTATGTGTACAAGTAGCTTTGCGTGTGATAAGGTTCAAAATATTTTGATCGAAGACAAAGACAAAAAATGACTCTTCCTATTTGGAAGGTTGGTAACCCTTTTACTAGAGTCACACCAGTCTATATTTGCACCTCCGCTCCCCTTCCTCCCGCCCCATCTTATGGATTGTTTCATTTAAACTAGCAAAGGAAGGAACTATGGATGAGCAAGGAAAAAAAGAGGTATAGAAAAATGACCTAAAGTAAGTGTGTTTTGAAGACAATATCTCATGGTATATCGTATCTCAAGTATTACAGAGAGCTAAGGCAATAAGGACTACCAATAACCCCTACAGCAAAGATTAAGGAATATTCTAAGAAAGCTTTGGAAAAATCTTGAAGCTAGAGAATTAGCCTGTTTTTTATAGCATAATTTCCTAGTGTGTTGTTTTTTTCCAACCGTTAGCTGTCAATATTTTGATTATACAAATGTGCAAAAAGAGCTTTTTTTTTTTTTTTTTTTTTAAAGTGAAGTAGAGTTTCGGCTTCATTTCTTAGTGTAAGTCAGCTACTCTAGCATAAAAAATATAATCTAGGTCAGAGATAATGTTGAATCTTTTCTGATGTAAATAAGTAGCATTCCACTGTTGAATTATGTCAAAGTATATTATGAATCAGTGTCTATTACATTAAAACAGTCAGCTTTATATACCGTCTGAATGAAATCATATAAATCCAAGTTGAGAATGTATTTTCTCCCTCACTTAATTAGCAGTAAAAACATGTAAGGAGTGCCCTGCTAGTCTTAAACAGAGAGTATAAATTGCAAAATTGTTTGCATTTTCAATTCATCTTGGTTAAATACTAAAATTCTCTACTCTATGCTGCTCTCTTGATTAATTTTCTAATATTAACTGAAATATATTTAGCAATAAACATTCCTAACATAACGTACTAATTTACTATATATTTGAGAGAGTTGTGAGTCATCTGTTTGTTTAAGAACTCCTCCTAAACTCTAAGAGCTAGGACCACCAAATTTGGTGTACAGTTTCCTCCTATCATAACTTAAAACAAGGCCAAGGTTTGATTGTGCCAGGAAGATGGGATGTGCCTAGAATGGAATTACTTCTCATAAAACCACACAAAAGAGAGACAGAATCAATAGGGAGGTGAAAGGAGATGTCTGGGGGTGCCTACCTTAGATCTGAGTCCCCCAAGCCCCAGGCACCCTTTAGGGAGGGGTGAGAGGGCTGAAGCTCCCCCACCATTTGTACAGAAACATTGCTGGCTGTTCTCCTTTGTTGGGGAGAGACGGGAAAGTGCACAGTTTGCTGCATTCCTCACAAGGGTACCATTTTGGGTGCATGGATGGGAGCAGCCTTGAGCTCTGTGGCACGGCTAGCTTTTCATCCCGTTCCCCATATGCTAATCAAGTGATGGGAAAGTGCTTTCATTCTGCACATGCCTCTCACACCTGGCTGGTGTGCTCCCTTCAGCAGCCAGGTATGAGAGACATGCACAGAATGCAAGCACTTCCCCCTCACTCTCTTAGCATGTTGGGAACAGGATGAAAAGCTAGCTGTGTCCTGGAGTGTACAGCTGCTGCCCCCTCTATGCACCCAAAATGGCACCCTTGATTCCTCACTCTGGCTGGAAGGCCTTGCTTCTAGTTACCTTAGGGACCTTTTGGTTTCTTAAATTTTTGGGTGCACATTCAACATTGTTTCAGAGATAGTCCTGTCTGTAGTTTGGCTATCGACTAAGTTAACGGGGGCTAAGTCCTTTTCTTCTTATACCCTTCATCTGTGGTACTCTTTGCACCCCAAGTTACATCTATTAAGCCAATAGTATTGTTTACATTAAATCACATTTTTTTATTTCACTTTTTTTTGCTGCGCTCAAGATTCTCAAACTATTTTATACTATGTACATAATTTTATTCAATAAAAGAAAAAAGGAAGGAGTGGAGAAAAAAAATTATTTTTTTCTAAAGTATGGAGGCGGTTACAGTATATATCCAAGAATTAGAAACAGTGGATATGTTAAAAATGGGCAATTAAGGTAAGTGCAATTACAGTAATCGCATAAAAGGTACACATTTAAAGAAAAATTTTCTCAAACAAATTCTGTTGTATTACCCATCGCCAATATGAGTTAAACACTCTAAGTTTTTAAGTATCACTACAAATAATCCTAAGATTTTAAAGACAATTCTGTAGTTAATATTACAAAATAAAAAAATGTAAAAGATATACAACATGCAGTAGTCTCTCTCTCTCCCTCCCCCTCCCTGTCCCCCGAATGGTCTCTATTCTGCAAAGCAACATGCTAATATAGGTTGTGAGCCATTCACTGGGATTTTGTGCCAGTTAATGAATGCTGGCAAATCCCACTGTAGAAACAGTGCATGAATGGGACTCAACACTGCTATCTCTTAAAAAAAAATGACAGCAGTGTATTGTCATTGATGGTGTGCTGCAGTCCATAAGTTTCTCTGGAGCAGACTTTTAATGTGTCAATTTCAGTTTCTCTGCCACTGAGAACAACTAGAAAAATAATCTCATGGCCCTTAAGTTCAATTACCTGGTTTCTTTTATATGAGAAGTGCTTTGGATCAAGTCAGGGTGAAAGAAGATCGAAAGGAGAGCTAGTATAATTTCCCAGAAGGCAATAATTTGAAAGTCTGCTAATTTAACATAGATATCTTGAAGAGCCACTAGAAATAATCTACTGAAAATCAATAGATCATTCAGAATTACCATAAAATCACGAGTATAATGCGCACCAATGCATAATTCGCATCTACCTTTTAAACGTCAGAATCCCGGAATAAACTGAACTCTTATCTATAATGAGCACCCTGACTTTTTGTCTTGCCTTTTTGTCTTGTCGGGTAATCACGTGTGAGCACACGATTATATAGTGCATGACATTTCCATCTTTGGAATGCTATGAGTTGTCGGCAATCTTACACGACTGCTGAAAAACGTAAAGTTGTTAGCTATGCTGAGGCTCATGGCAACAGAGCTGCCAGCCGTGAATTTGATGACATAGAGTCTAACATGCGGCTTTGGAGACGGCAGAAAGAGCGCCTGCAAGTGCTGCCTCAGATGAAGATGGCTGAGCAAGGTAAAAGCACTGCATATCCTGAGTTGGAGGCCAAGCAAAGCGGTGGTATTAGCATTGCGGATGTTAGAATGAAGGCTTTGACCATTGCCAAAACGTGTGCTAAGACAGCCAGGTTTAAAGCTTTGTATGGCTGGAGCGATCGGTTCATGAATCGCCATGGCCTATCAGTCCGATGCCGAACAAAAATTGCACAGAAGCTACCCATGGACTCAGATACCAAGTTACTACAGTTCCAAAAGCTTATCATAAAACTACACAAGCAGCACTGCTACGACCTTTCATTAATTGGTAACACAGATCAGACACCATTAAATTTCGATAATTCCTACGACAGAACGCTTGAAGTGAAAGGTGCCAAGACCTTCTCCATTGCTACCACAGGTCATGAAAAGTCTAGGTTTACCGTAATGCTTGCTTGCATGGCGGACGGAACGAAGTTGCCTCCTTATCTTTGTGTTCAAGCTCTAGACAATGCCAAAGAACGTTATATTCCCGAACACCGTTCACGTGCGTGTTCACCCTGAAGACTTGATTGACAAAGCTTTAATGCTTGATTGGCTACAGATGGTTTGGGCAAAGCGTCCAGGTGGATTTATGAGAAAGCGGTTTCTAATAGTTTTGGATGCGTTTCGGTGTCATCGTATGCCATCCGTCAAGAAAAGGCTTCAGCAGGACAAAACAGACTTGGCAATTATTCCTGGTAGAATGACCAAAATGTTGCAGCCGCTTGACATGACAGTTAACAAGCCAATGAAAGATGGAAATTGAACACCTGTTTGTTGGAAGGTGAACATACATTTACTGCAGGTGGATATATGCGAACACTGATACTGCAAGATGTTACCCAGTGGATAGCAGATGTCTGGCTTGAACTTGATCCCGCTATGATAAGGAAGGGGTTTCTGAAATGCAGCATCTCTAATGCTATGCATGGCAGCAAAGATGATGCCCTGTGGATGGATCTGAGCAACAATGAATCGGCTGAGGGTGAATTACCGGTATGCGAAGAGGACAATGATTTGTATTTTCTGGATGAAGATGTCGAGGGCTACACCCTGGCAGATATTTTTCGTCTGTTTGAGGAAGATTCTAACAAAAGCAAATTCGAGGGCTTCGAAGATGAGTAGAAGATCAATTAACATATCTGTTTGTTTGCGCTGCAGTGTTGATTTCATTTGTTTAACTTACCTTTTTGAAACTGTATATATAGTTGCTTGTCGATGCTAATAAAAATCAACTTAACCTCTGGTGTCCAGTGATTAATTAACTGCCGCAGAACCGCCAAATGAAAACTTAAATAAAATCTCCTATGGATAATGCGCACCCCGACTTTGACGCTAAAAAAACGGGAAAAAAGTGCGCATTATACACGCGATTTTACAGTATATCAGAATTGATTATAAGAGCTTAGTAAAAGAAGTGCAACACACCTAATACTTATTTTCTAGATACTACAGAGTCCCTGTTTAATCAGTTCTAATTTACAGACTACATAATTTTGATTTTTAAAATGCTGTCCTACACCTTAATAGGGTGTTGTTTTTTGGGTTTTACAATCAGCAAACAATACTCACTCTCACACCCAATCCCACTCCCATAAAGCAAGAGAATCTACCAGGTTTACTAGACACTTCACTACAATATGAAGATTCTCACAAGGTACAATGTGATCACGAATCTCAAATTTAAACTATTATATTAAATATTACAAATGTGCTAGGGTACATCTAGACTGCAAGGTTTTTTCGAAAGAAGCTTTTTTGGAAGAGATCTTCAAAAAAAAACCTTCTTCTGAAAGAGACCGCCCACACAGCAAAAGCACATAGAAAAAGTGATTTGCTTTTTCAAAAGCAGACACTGAACAGATGTTGTCTTGCGTTTAAGCTGTGATTACTATGGACGGAGTAGCCACCAGAGCACCTGTGCTTTTTTCTGGAGGCCTCTTATTCCGAAAAAATTCCCTCTTCCGCGTCCATGCATGCCTTTTTCTGAAACAGCTCTTTTGGAAAAGGCGTTCTTCCTTGTGGAATGAGGTTTTCTAATGTCAGAAAAACCAGCGTGCTTTCGATTTTCTTTCGAAAGAACGCAACAGCAATGTGGATGAAAGTGAAGTTTTTTTCGGAAAAACATGTTTTTCAAAAAAAACCCTGCAGTTTAGATGCACCCTTAGTTAAGCATGTGAACAAAACCCTTCCATTCCCCTGAAGAACATGTCACCTTCAGTTTGTATTGACTTCATTAATGCTGGTATTTTATAATCATGAGATTTTTTTTAGTTGAAAATTGTAGTTCCTCAATGTAAGAGTAAAACTGAGCCAGGATATAATGTGCAAACAGGTAGCAAGGCATTACAAATAATCACATTATTTACGAGGTCAAATGAATCTCTTATACAGCTGTTACAGTCTTTCGCAGGAAGAGGATTTAAATGCAAAGTAAGTTCATCTAAACAGTGTGATTAATATATATATATATTTATTTATTTATTTATGTAGGATCTTAGCACTTAGGTTTTTGTAAAACACGGGACACTGCCATTCATGTGAAAATGTCCAGACCAAAATCTGCTTATACTGGATGCTTCTCTCGATGTACAAAGCAAATATGGACAAAATAATGGCCTTCCAATATGCCTGAAGCCTGACCTATGGAAAAGATTGCCCCTAAGATTAAAAACAGTTCATTCTTCACAGTCATTATGAAACCTATAGTTCATAAAAAGAGTGTCCTATCTGAACAGGTAAAGGGCATTGCTGTTGCTCAAAAGGCATCATAACTGACACTCACAAATATTTTGCTCCACCATTACCCCAGGGCCTCCCCTTTTTTGTGTCTCCTTCTCTCCAGCCTCCCTATCTTTCTTCTTCTGTCCTTCTCTAGGGTAAGGTTTTATTGCTAGCATGATCTGTGTTCTCAGGGATTGGGTTATAGACCAGCAGTTCTCTCAGAATGACATTCCCAAGAAACGTGGCGCACTAAGCACCTGTCTAGCTTATGGATAACACTTTCCTGGTGATCAGGAGATGTTATTTTCCCTGGTAGCAATATAAATGAGTGTTATTTTCTACCAAAAATCTATAATTCCATTATTTTCTATTGAACAGCTATCTTAATAGATACCAGTGAAAATGAGATAGGATCAGAGGCCAAAAATTTGGAAAGAACAAGTTAAAAATTTCTTAGACAAGTTAGTTGTCGTCATGTCCCCACTGTTTGATGAAATATATCCTATAATATTCAAGGAAGTGACTCAGGAGATCTCAGTCATTAGTGATTATCTTTGAAAAGCCATCGAAGCATATAATTAAGCAATCAATTTGTAAACATCTAGATGATAACAAGGTGATAAGTAATAGCATGGATTTGTCAATAACAAATCCTGTAAAAGCAACCAAATAACTTTCTTTGACAGAGTTACAAAACTTTGTGGATAAGGGAAAGTGGTAGAAGTGGCAAGTTTTGATTTTAATAAGGCTTTTGATACTGTCTTGCATGACCTTGTCATAAATAAACTAGGAAAATAAAACCTATATGGAGCTCATAAGCATCCTGAGGCTTAGGCAGCAAGCCCTGACCACACTCCAGCCCCAGACCGGCTACTGTAGGCATTCTAGAGGCGGATCGTTGCTGCCCCCAGCTCCTTCCCTCCATGTGCTTTGGGCCAGGAAGGCTGGAACCAGGTGGCATCCTCCCTCCCATGGTGCTCTGGGAGCCATGCTACGCAGCTTCCTTCCCTCCCCCAGTGCTCCAGGGAGGTGGGAGAGCAGCACTGCACGCATGCACCCCCTTGTCTCTCTCCCCCTCTCTCAGAAGCAGGGGGCTAAAGATGGAGATTCCACAATCTGCCTAGGCAATTTATCCAGTATTTAACCACCCTGACAGTTGGGGAGTGTTTCCTAATGTTCAACTTAAACTTCCTTTGCTGCAGTTTAAGCCCACTGGTTCTTGTCCTATTTTAACAGGTTAAAGAGAGCTGTTTTTCTCCTTCCTCCTTGTAACAACCTTTTATCTCTTTCTAGATATAAAAAGATTTTCCTGCAGGATGACAGAGGGATATCACATCACTCTGCATTCCACAGCCCCTCCCTCCCTCCTTCCCTTTCTCTCCCTGTGCTCTGCAGCTGGGTGGGTGAAGGGGGACGTGGGGCCTTGTATGGCAGAGGAGGTGCAGAGCCCAGAGCAGCCAGCCGCGTGGCCTTTCCCCCTCACGGGGGGGGCCAAGGACCCAGAGCCATGCGGTGATGGCTGGGGCTGCCAGCCGCATGGCCTTCTGCCCTCGTATGTGTGTGTGTGTGTGGGGGGGGGGGGGGAAGGCCCCAGAGCCACATGCTCTACCCCTTCACGGGAGCGGGGCTGGCTGGCTTCAGCCCAACCCCTGATAGCCAGAGGGAGACACATGGACCAGAGGAGGAAAACCAGGGGTGGACTGGCCTTAGGAGGGCCCAGTGGCTGGGGAGAGAGAGCTGGGACAGTCAATGGCTACCACGCTCTGGCCTGGCCCTTCCTGGCTGCCTGGGGAAGAGCCGGGGCTGCCTACCCTAGAAGGGGGGCTGGCGAGCGTAGCGAGCAGGGGGCACAGCCCCCTAGTATACTTAAAATCTTTTATGTCACCTCTTAGTCTTCTGTTCTCCAGACTAAACAAATCCAATATTTTTCATCTTCCCTCATAGGACAGGTTGTCTAGACCAAGAGTTTCAAACTCCTGCCTGCAGGTCAGTCCTCACTGGAGGGATTGGGCAATCTGGCCCAGGACTCCTGGTTGGCTGGAGTGGGGGGGCCCGGCACCATTAACAGCCCCCAAACTTCCTATCATCATCCCGCTCTCTCCCCCTATTGCTCCCCATCCCCCAAGTATGTTTATTTGGTGATCACTAGGGGTGGGATGGAGTTATCCTGTAAGGCAGCAGTGGTCGCTTGGAAAGTGGAGTGCACTGGATGGGTACACTTGCTCTGCTTCCTCTGTGGCTTGTGTTGCTGTGGGGTGTGCAGAGAGCATCACTCTGTGCTAGGCCCCCTTGGTGAGCCCCAAAGCCGCATACTTGGGGACCGCGATGCCATCGGGTGAGCAGGCAGGGGGTGATGGTAGGAAGGGGCTGATAATAACAACACCCCTGCCTCGTCCACTGGGAGTCGTGGGCCATAGTGCGCTGTGGTCTAGACCTTGAATAATTTTGTTGTTCTTCTCTGGACTCTCTCTAATTTGGCCACATAATTCCTGAAATGTGGCAGGCAGAACTGGACACAATACTGGAGTTGAGGCCTAACCAGTGCAGAGTAGAGTGAAAGAATGATTTTCATGTCTCTTACAACACTCCTGTTAATATATCTCAGAATGATGTTTGCTTTTTTTGCACCACAGTTACACTGTTGATTCATATTTAGTTTGTGATCTACTATGACCTTCAGATTCCTTTCTGCAATACTCCTATTTCGTATGTGTAGGAGATTCTATTTAAGTGGAGCACTTTGCATTTCTTCTTATTGAATTTTGTCCTATTTACTTCAGACCATTTATCTGGAGATTTAAACAAAACCAAACAAAACCACACAAGTAAAGCAGCCACAGAATAAGAAAGCCAGAAACAGGGCTTATTTAATCAGGAGAATGAGTTGTTGTGATAAGCTCTCTGTCATCCAGGCAGCAACTGCTTGCAATTCTGGGTCTGGTTCATTCTCCTCTAGTAAGGAAAGCTATTACTGCAATAAACTCCAAATGAATACAAGGGAATATATGGTATAGGTTGCCTAATTTTTTGTAAATATCACCACTTCAAACTGTGACTAGGAGATTCCCTCACTAATGATGCCAGGAGAAAGGTAGTTATGAAAACTCTTCCCTTCCATTAGGGTGGGAGAGTTCCATCCCCACTAGATTGTGACCATTATAAGTTACAATACCAACTAATGGTGACAAGTGTATCACACATGGAAGCATCTGAAATTACCAAAGTTTTCCCTCCATTTAGAAAATAACTGATAATTATGCTATGGTGGTTGTCAAAAAGTTTACCTATTTTAGTTTCTACTACGTTTGCACAATAGAAAACTTGGAAGGAAAGTTGACTTTTATATCTACTTCTATTATTGCTCCCCATTTTTTAAAAATTGTATGTGACTAAGTAATCTTTTTTGAAAGGAATTTCTGGAAAAATAATGTTTGGCATTTCAGTAAATTTGTTTTCCTATTTGCTTTGTGAATAGTGTGATTAGTTTTCTAATTTCATCTGAACAATTTAAAAAAGTATCTTATATTCCATTCTACTTAGATTCACAGTTTGAGAAATGAAAGATTCAGCAAAATTTTCAGAAAACAAATGTGAATCCAAGAAGGCCAAAAAGTAATCTACAAGTAGCATTACAGTAACCAGAGAAAAAGTACCACTCAGAAAATTACTAGGTGTAGGTTTTAAAAACTGTTTAAAATGTAACATTCAGCATGCACTGTGCTGAAATTTCTAAAAGATATGCAAGATCTTTACCACAACTGTGGGCTTGACATAGAAAACATACAGTGAAATTCAATGACCACTATTTACAAAAGTAATCTAAGTCTTGTTTTTATTTATTTTTGGAACACTTAATATGCTTATTTTATTCAATAGTTATGAAATATATATATTACATAGTAATAATATTAAAAATATCAAACTCTTACATGATACTGTGACCAAACTGGCTTTATATTATGGCTATAGGCTGGCTATAGTTTTCAGTAGTTGGAGTAGCATTAATAGAACAGTATATCCTGAAATACCATAGACAAAAAGAGCCATCCATATCAGTGCTTGGTGGATCCAAGAAAGAAAAAACATGTACTGTAATTATTAAATTAATGAGCTAAATGAATCTTTTACCCCAGTTACTTGGGGTACTCAACACATAAGTCTAATGTTGTTAGATTACTTTTACATTATCTTTAAGAGAAAAGGAAAATCAGAAGAAAACACTTAAAAATACTCAGAAAGCTGCATCATGTATTTATAGCTAGGGTCAGGGGTGGGGAAACAGGGAGAAGATAGAGGTAAAAGATAGAATTTACTTACCCAAGATTAGGAAAACTGGTGGAAAATATCCACTGATCTTGGGAAGTTCACTGACCCCTTGCAGAGAATTAGTGTTATAATGCTCTAAGAACTGTCTATAATTCCTTGTCTGATTTATTGAGATGACACTTTCTTCCTGTAAAAAAAGAAATCCAGCATATTAAAGTCATATCCAGCATATTTACAGAGAGACAAACTGCTTCAATTATATAATGTGTGTGATGTGTCTCTTAAAAACTATCCATAACATAAGGGCAAAGGCTATATATTGGCAATTTGTACAATAAGTAGTATAAAAAATGTAGGTAATGTAGGGCAAAAAGAGGGACAACTGCATTTTTGTTGTTATTTAGAGGAACTACCAGTACATCTTAAAAATGCATACAAAGTACTGTTTGTTTTGTACTCTGATTCCCATCCATCAGCTCAGCAGCATGCTACAATCCTAGATGTCAAACAAGCATGCGTCACCACCACATACCTCTTCACAAATAAGTCAACAAAGAGGTTACATGAAGTCACAGTTAGGGAAAGAACTCCCGTTTCTAGAATGGCAGCCCCAAATCTCACTCACTTCACAACAATGCCTTTCAGATTGACATTCAACAATATACCAATTGTCTAGTGCTGACTAATAAACAGTCATATAATGTACTAGAAAAGTGTGTGCCAATTCCTTCTCTTGTGCCTGGTTCAGAAAGAGCCTAGCAATTACTCCTTTTGCTCAAGTGATAGCGGTTCGAATTGAAGATCTATGGCAGGGGTGGTGTAGCCAGACAGGAACTCCCCTTGTAACATCCATTTTTGCTTGCCTGGAGCATCCAGGGCACACAGAGCAGAAGGCCCAGGCTGTGTGACCATGAATGGCTGTAAACAGAGATACGCCAATTGCTGACCAAGAGGCTGCCAAGGAGTGCCCTTGACTGAAACCCATATTGATACGAACACACATCCATCCGCGGGGGGAGGAATCTCTCGCCCAGTAAAAAAAGTCTAGTATTCACAATTTAGTTATCTCTCTTGCAAGTGTAAATTAACTTGAAACTTGCTTGTAAGAACTGGCGCCACAAAACGGACCAGTACAATTCGGCATCTTAGATAAGAAAGAGGATACGGGCCCCCAGGGGTATATAGATGGGTCCAGCAGCACATTTTCTCTGAGTGTCAATCTACCATCTATCTGCTGGTCGGGTTAGGTGTTTAATCTCCCGAGGTTCCAGAGGGGACGCCCACCTCGTATTCGTCTTTCCTTGGAATTGAGAGACCGGCCCTGGCCTGACACGCTGGAGTCGAGAGGCACAGAAAGGGGTAAAAATTGTACCTGGATGTGGTCCTTTGTTTAAGTATATATATACACATAGTGTTAGAGCTCTTTAAAGATTAAGCTGTCACTTGGTACCATTATTTCTATTTTCTATCTTTACCTTTTTCCTGTGATCATTTTTAAGACCTATATATATTTGCTAGCATTTAAGAAATAGAACAATAGCCATTGTAACCATATGCTTTTATAAGTCTTTTAATAAACCTGTAACTGTTTAAGCTTTAACCTGACTCCTCCAGTTGCTGTAACAAAACCAAGCACAATTTAAAAGAATTTCAGCCGGTCATAAAGGGACAGACATAGGGAGAGCTTGGGCATTTGGATCTGTGTCACTCCCAGGTGACAAGATCCGTTGGGGCACCTTTTCAGCCTTTCCTAGGCTGCCCGCTGCGAAGGAACCCCTGTGTTCTAGCAGCTAAAATCTAAGGTGTAATAAGCTCTTCCTATATAACGGGGCGTCTGTTGGCCTGCTGGCCACCCTCTGCGATGGGACCCCGGTCCTAGCAGTAAAGACACGGACGTTAAACCTTTTCTCGGAAACACACACACACACACACACACACACACTGCCCTGACCGTCGGCTGACAGGTGGGCAGTAATTTTTGACTGGAGGTCACGACACTTCTGTGCTTCCACACATAGACCCTGATTGGTCTGGGGGTGGGAGAGTGCACAAAGTCTTTGCCCCCCAGAGAGAACCTTCATCTGTTCTGAACAGCTGATGGTTCCACCTAGCTACCTGTGCCTCTGGCAGTGGAAGGAGACTTTGCACACTCTCCCTTGCACTTCCTAGGTCAATCAGGGCCTTGGGAGGGGAGCATGTGAAGTCTCTCACTCCTGCCCCTACCCTGCAAGGAAGTGCTGGGCTTAGAGTCAACCACCAGCTGAGCAGCAGATGGCGGTTGACTAAGTGCTAAGCCCCTTGCAGGGCAGGAGGAGACTTCATGTGCTCTCCCCGCCCCCAAGCTCTGGGGCAGAGGGAGTGTGCGAAGTCTCCTTCTACCCTGCCCCCGTTCTGCAAGGAGCGTGGTGGCACTTCACCCCTTGCAGGGCGGGAGAAGACTTCACGCACTCCCCTGACCCTGGGCAGGGCTGGCTCTAGGTTTTTTGCCCCCCCTTTTGTTGGCTTTTACACGTTTGCACTTTGCAATGTTTTTTTTTTGACTGTTTAAAATAAAAAAAAAAATGAAAACAGAAGATTTGTAGTTAGTGAAATAAAACAATTTCCTACTAGTGTACTCATTTAATTTTAACAAAATCACAATTACAAACAATTTGGGTTCAACTATACACTGTAATGAAAAATGTTAGTGTCTTCCACTGCGCCCAATTTCTCATAAATTAAAAGAAGTTATATGAACTGAATTTTTCTGGTTTGACTTGTGTAGCCTTTTAATAATTCAGTAAAATCTAAATTTTCTGCAATGGTACTGTCAATTGAAATTAATGGGAGTCCTGATAAATAATTTTGAGACATGGTGGACTGCAAATAATTTTTTAGTAATTTCAGTTTTGAGAAACTGAGTTCATCAGAGCCACTGATACTGGTAATGTTAAAAGAATGCGTAATGCTATAGCAGCCGCCACGGCCCTGGCTGGAGGGGAGACTGTGCTTCCTGCACTGGGGCCATCCCCCGCCCCGCGAACCCACTTCGGCCCCCCGCAGGCAGGGTGACCCAAAGTAGGCGGCAGAGCTGGACAGCTGAAGGAGGCAGAGGGCAGCCAGCAGGTTCTGGGTGTGCATGGTGCCAGCACTGCACAGCAGGTAGTGGCGTCTCCTGTGGCCCTTTAAAATAGGCGGGGCGGGGGCAGGTATTGCCAAGGGTAGCTGCTTACCTGGAAATGCTGCCCCTGGAAATGTGCCGCCCCAAGAACGTGCTTGATTTGCTGGTGTCTAGAGCCAGCCCTGCCCCCGGGCCAATCAGGGCTTGGGGGTGCAGGGAGCGTGCAAAGCCTCCTTCTACCCTGCCAGGAGCATACAGTGCTTCTAAACTCCGTGCACCGCTTGCAGGGTAGGGGCAGGGTGGGAGGAGACTTTTTGGGCTTCCTCCTGCCCCAAGGCCCTGATTGGCCTGGGGGCACAAGAAGCAGCTGGGTCTCCACAGGCCGGATTAACCTGCTTGGCAGGCAACATCTGGTCTGCAAAGGCCCTTTTTCCTACCCCTGATCTATGGGTTCAAATCCTGATGTCAATCAAGATCAAATAAATTATATCACATGAATGCATGTGATATAATTTATTTTAGTTTGAAAAACTAGCTTATTTAATTTACACACTGAGAAAATATCTTTAAAACGTGTTCTGGGGTTTTTTTAAACTTAAAAGCCATTATTATCTGTAAATTACGGCACAAATCCACAAAATATAGGTTTTTCACATTTCAGTTATTTGTCAAAGGTTTTGTTTAGAGATGTTACACACTGCAAGGGTTGCAAGTTGAGAGGTATGCTTCACAATGGTAGGCATGGGGGACCCAGAATGAGCGGTTCCACAACAGACAGACATACTGCTGGAGTGGCACCATGTACCTTGTAGCTACAGCCATAGGCACAGGAAGTAGTAGGTGCTGCAGCACTCAGGCGTTTTGGATTTCCTGGCCACATGCCCTTGCTACCCAAGTTCCTAGCTGCCAACCTTGCACCCCTGTTATCTGCAGTCCCAGCTACTGGGCCCTTGGGCTTCACTTCTGGCCCCAGGTCATGCTAACTGCTGGCCTCATGCACAAGGGCTCAACTGCTGGCCACAATGCTTGGACGCCAGGCTCCTCCTGTTAGGTTTCACCCACCAGCTAGGCTTGGGGTCCTGGGTGCTGACCCTGCATGTGGCGATGAGGAGTGTGGACAGAGGCAAGGGGGGGGTTCAGTTTAGCACCCCCATTCCAAAAATTGTTACAACACCACTGGCTACAGCTGTTCTTTCCTGTGTCCAATTTCTAGAAGCTGAGAGGTTGTGGCATATTTTGGAAAATGAGTGATGACAAAGAATTCTTCATGAATGTTCTCTCCAGCTGACAGATTATGTCATTACTCAGTTTGTGTATGGGAGGGGGGTTGCATTTAGCATATTTACCTTGAATATCTTTTAAATATGTCAAAATGTTATAGACACAAAGATCTTTCTGAGACATACCATATATTTTTTAGGAGGAACATTGTTGACAGGAGTCGATTTAGTGTTGCAGTTTGTTCCTCTGAATCCAAGCCAAATGCATCTCCCTGATCCTGTGGAGCTATCCACTGAGGTACACCGATCCAGTATGAAAAAAAACCTAGGAAATTAATATAAACAAAAACATTTAGTGACAAGTGTATATCAGAAAACACCTCACCAACCCCAAAATGTTCATCAAGCCTACACTACCTTCATCAAGCTTGCCAAATCTTAATAGAGCCTTCATATGTACTTGCCACAACCCACAGATTGGCAAATCTGACTGTTACACATTCCATGTGTTTAGGAAATTACTATGCCTCAACATTTCTATAGCTCCCCATAAAGAAAGCAGCAAACATTTCCCTTTTAACTCATTTCCGTGCTTTCAAGGCCTCGGGTGTATGCAATGCATTCTGTCACCAAAAGTTTGTGTGTGCGTGCGTGCATGTGTGTGTATTACAATAAAGTAACTGACATACTAGAACTCAGATGATTCATTTTAGCAAAGTTTATAGTTATTGTCAGTTGCCATACACCTGAATAAATGTTTCCTATGTTCAAACAGATAATGGTGAAAAAACATGACATGAAGAAACTATTCAGACTACTGTAGTCTAATTTATTATATGAAAGATTTCATAGCTTATTATAAAACAGATTTTTGTATTTAACATTATGCTGGAAGCATTTGTTTTTCAAGTGGTTATTATAAACTTGTACACAAATGCTTTCCAGAATATATGCACACTAACAACTGCCATTACTCAGCGGCACAGACTTTTTCATGAAGTGGATTTAACTTGTCAAACACGCAATTATTCAAGGATATGGAATGAAAAGAAAGCAATTTTTTGAGAAGTGTCTTATATGGAGTATGGAGTGATGTAATTTGACATATATTGTTTCTTTAAGGATTCTGGGAGTATTTGCAACAGGATAATAACAAAAGATAACAGAACCAAAGAGCAGAGACCAAAATAAAGTGAAGCTATTCTCCTGCCTATAAAGGAGGAGCATTAGAGATGTATAAATCTGTAAAGCAAAATATTATTCTCTTGAAAATGAATTACACTTAAAGCACACAAATATTTTGGTAAAGTAAAAAACAGAAGCAGTTCGGCTAATTTCCTTTCATGGAAAAAACACATAGTTCTATGGCTTGAGTATAAGAGTGGGATCCAGAGCTCTTATTCCTCGCTTAGTTAATGGCTTATCATGTGGTCTCAGATAAGCAAATAAACCTCTCTGTATCCGGATTTTCCCCATGTCACAAAGATGTCATGAGGCTAATTAGTGAGGATCAGAAGTGCCCTACTCTACAAATAATCTCATTAATTTCAGTAGGATTATTTGAAAAGTAAGATACAAGTCAACAAGATACAATATATCAGAATCTGTGCCTTGGCTCCCACTCCTATACTCAAGCCATAGAACTATGTGTTTTTCTTATTTTTCTTCCAAAGTATCTTTGGGGCCATGGAGAGCAGTACATCATCCCCATTCATTCCAGTCCATGGCTTGTGCCTCCATTAAGCCCAGCCTACTCACGTTCCTGAATATTATGTTCTGTCACCTACTCAGTGGTTAGCTAAGTACGACTGACCTTGGTTATGTCTGCACTATCTTCTTTGACATCTTATCACCAGTCATCTGTAGTGTCCCCACTATTTTGTTATCTTTTTTACTATAGCCAATCCAATAGCCTTGATTACACATTCTATTCTCTAACTTCATTTCTCTTAAAATCATTCCACTTTCCTCACATAATCTTTCAAAGAACTCCCATAGCTATTGCCTCCAGCCTTTTGATGTCTATTTTATTTAACACAGAGGCTTCCAGACAACAAAGTAATACTATTAGTACACCAGTTTGATAAATTTTCACAGTAGGACCAAACATAATGTTTTTATCAGTCCATAATTTTGTCAGTTTCTGTGCTGAACCCATGGCTAATGTACATTTCCTTTTAACATCACCCTTAATGGATCAAGTTACTTTGGTACACATAAGATTCTATTTGTTCTAAAACTTCATTGCTGCTACCTTTAGTTGCTCTATCTAGTGTGTCCCTTTTTCAAGGTACAGTAAAACTCCGATGGTCCGGCACTCCTGATGGTCCGTCACCATCAGGAACCCGGAAGTGCTCCGGGCAGCTGGACCATTGGAGATGCTCTGCCCCCAGCTTCCCTGATTCAGCCGCTGCTAAAACTGACCAGCGGCTGAATCGGGGAAGCCGGGGCAGAACAGCTGGAATGCTGCCCCTCGGGGCTGTGGGACCAACCCGGCAGCCCCCCAGCTGTCCCCATTCAGCAGCTGCTGAAATTGACCAGTGGCTGACTCCAGGAAGCTGGAGGCAGAGCTGCTCTGCCCCAGCTTCCTGGAATCAACCACTGGTCAGTTTCAGCAGCAGCTGACTTGGGTACACCTGGGACAGAGCAGCTGGGGTGCTGCCAGGTTGGTCCCTGCAGCGCCGAGGTTTGGTGCTACCAGAACAACCCGGCAGCGCCCCAGCTGCTCTGTCCCAGGCGTCCCGTTCAGCTGCTGTTGAAACTGACCAGCGGCTGACTCCAGGAAGTCCGGGGCAGAGCAGTTTCAGCAGCGGCTGACTTGGGGACGCCTGGGGCAGAGCAGCTGGGGTGCTGCCGGGTTGGTCCAGTAGCGCCGCTCCTCGGCGCTGTGGGACCAACCCAGCAGTCTTCCAGCTGCTCTGCCCCGGGCTTCCTTGAGTCAGCCGCTGATCAGTATCAGCAGCAGCTGAATCAGGGACTCCTGGGGCAGAGCCGGACTATCGGAAGGGGGGGGGGCTATGAGGGGTCTGGGGTAGCATCCCCCCACCCCACCCCCCTCATAGGCCCCCCTTCTGATAGTCCGGCATATCTGATAATCCGGCACCCCCTGGGTCCTAAAGGTGCCGGATTATCGGAAGTTTACTGTATAACCACTTGACTTCTTGGTATTTAATGTTAGTCCAAGTCAATTACAGTAGTTTTCAAAGGTAGTAAATGTTATTACAACTAATTGAAATGTTTCTGCCAATTGCATGATGCACAAATTCAAGAGATTAACTGTACATCTTCCAATGTCACGCCCTCCAATTTGTCTAATATTCTTAACCTCCATTTTAAGAACATAATGAAAAATTGGAAATTCCATGCCCCCTTGTTTTACATCAGACTTTGACTTGAATCAGTTGCTTAATTTCCCACTAATTCTTATGTCACTGCAAGAGTCTTCATACATAGCTTTTATAATGGCAATAATCTTATCTGGAACTCCATATAACTGCTACTTTCAATAAAGCTTCACTCCAAACAGAATGAGATGCCTCTGTAAAGTCAATGAAAACAACAGACATCTTTAATCCCCATTCTCCAACATATGTGATGAATGCAACTTTGGACTGATCTAAGACTGCACTGTTCTTTTAATTTTTTTTAAAAGAAAAGTTAATATGAAGACTCCAGCATACTTTTCCATTTTCTAATAGGTTGAAACAATAATCAGCCATTTGCCTTCTGAAAACTTATTGTCCTGCTTCTAGTTTTAGCTATTATAATGTCCAAGGATACCACTGTATTTCTTAAAATCAGGTTTGAGTAACTGACTAACATTATCATCAAACTTTAGGGAAATACACACTTCGATTGCACTGCATCTTGGCAATAAACATACATTCTTGTAGATGACTTGTAGGTAAGGTCCCATGGGAAGCAAGACTGAAGGGAAAAACAACTGAGGAGAGTTGGAAGTATTTCAAAGGGACGTTGTTAAGGGCCCAAAAACAAACAATTCCGCTGTGTAGGAAAGATAGAAAATATGGCAAAAGACCAGCTTGGCTTAACAAGGAGATCTTGCACAATCTCAAAATAAAAAAGGAGTCATATAAAAAATGGAAACTAGGACAACTAACAAAGGATGAATATAGGCAAGCAACACGGGAATGCAGGGGCAAGATTAGAAAGGCAAAGGCACAAAATGAGATCAAACTAGCTACAGGCATAAAGGGAAACAAGAAGACTTTTTATAAATACATTAAAAGCAAGAGGAAGACCAAGGACAGGGTAGGCCCACTGCTTAGTGAGGAGCGAGAAGCAGTAACAGGAAACTTGGAAATGGCGGAGATGCTCAATGACTTCTTTGTTTCGGTCTTCACCGAGAAGTCTGGAGGTGTGCCTAACGTAGTGAATACAAGCAGAAAGAGGGTAAGTTTAGAAGATAGGATACACAAAGAACAAGTTAAAAGTCACTTAGGAAAGTTAGATGTCAGCAAGTCACCAGGTCCTGATGAAATGCATACCAGGATACTCAAGGAGCTGATAGAGGAGGTATCTGAGCCTTTAGCTATGATCTTTGAAAAATCATGGCAGACAGGGGAGATTCCAGAAGACTGGAAAAGGGCAAATATTGTGCCCATCTATAAAAAGGGGAATAAGAACAACCCAGGAAACTACAGACCGGTCAGTTTAACGTCTGTCCCAGGGAAGATAATGGAGCAGGTAATTAAGGAAATCCTATGCAAACACTTGGAAGGTAATAAAGTGATAGGGAATAGCCAGCATGGGTTTGTGAAGAACAAGTCATGCCAAACTAATCTGATAGCTTTCTTTGATAAGATAACGAGCCTTGTGGATAAGGGAGAAGCGGTGGATGTCATATACCTAGACTTTAGTAAGGCATTTGATACGGTCTCGCATGATATTCTTATTGATAAACTAGGCAAATATAACTTAGATAGGGCCACGATAAGGTGGGTGCATAATTGGCTGGATAACCGTAGTCAGAGAGTTGTTGTTAACGGTTCTAAATCCTGCTGGAAAGGGATAACAAGTGGAGTTCCTCAAGGGTCTGTTTTGGGACCCGTACTGTTCAATATCTTCATCAATGATGTAGATATTGGGATAGAGAGTACGTTTATTAAGTTTGCAGATGATACCAAACTGGGTGGGGTTGCGACTTCTTTGGAGGATAGGGACATAATTCAAAATGACCTTAGCAAGTTAGAGAAATGGTCAGAGGTAAACAGTATGAGGTTTAATAAAGAGAAATGCAAAGTGCTCCACTTAGGAAGGAACAATCAGTTCCATACATACAAGATGGGAAGCGACTGTCTAGGAAGGAGCATGGCAGAAAGGGATCTAGGGGTCATAGTGGACCACAAGTTGAATATGAGTCAACAGTGTGATGCTGTTGCAAAAAAAGCAAATATGATTCTAGGTTGTATCAACAGGTGTGTTGTAAGCAAAACTCGTGAAGTCATTCTGCCGCTCTACTCTGCACTAGTTAGGCCTCAGCTGGAGTACTGTGTCCAGTTCTGGGCGCCACATTTCAAGAAAGATGTGGAGAAATTGGAAAGGGTACAGAGAAGAGCGACAAGAATGATTAAAGGTTTAGAGAACATGACCTATGAAGCCAGGCTTCATGAACTGGGCTTGTTTAGTTTGGAAAAAAGAAGATTAAGGGGGGACATGATAGCGGTTTTCAAATATCTAAAAGGGTGTCACAAGGAGGAAGGAGAAAATTTGTTCCTCTTGGTTTCTGAGGACAGGACAAGGAGTAATGGGCTTAAAGTGCAGCAGGGGAGGTTTAGATTGGACATTAGGAAAAAATTCCTAACTGTCAGGGTGGTCAAATATTGGAATAAATTGCCAAGGGAGGTGGTGGAATCTCCCTCTCTGGAGATATTTAAGAACAGGTTAGATAGACATCTGTCGGGGATGGTGTAGGTGGAGCTTGGTCCTGCCTTGAGGGCGGGGGGCTGGACTCGATGACCTCTTGAGGTCCCTTCCAGTCCTATTATTCTATGATTCTATGATTCACAAGAATTATCCTTGAAAAGATGTCAGACAATGAGGTGCAATACCACAGGACACGAGAAAGCATAAATCAAAAACAAACCCCCATATTGGAGTGAATTTGAGGTCTTTGATAAGTTTACTACCATTGTTGTCTTGCACAACAGTTTAAGGACTGCATCTTTTATGCTAACTTTTGCAGTATGTTCTATGGATCTATGAACACCATAATGTGAAGCAATATAATAAATTAAGAATAAAAAGGAATTTAAAATAAAAATATAAACCAGAGCTTAACAGTATCTAAAGTAATACAACTGTCACACACACATTCTTATCACATTTGGCAAAAATATCATTTACACAGTTGTCAACTTCTGGACTGAAGAGACATGAATAAAGTGTCTCCTTCCATCTGCTCTCTACACAATTATTTAAAAAAAACAGAAAGGAAAGGATTATAGATTCATAAACAGAGAGAGTCAGAGACATGAATTTAGTCAATAAACTGAGTACTAGTAAAGTACTAATCTGGTCCTTTCATAAAGGAAATGACAAGCTCAAATAACATGTTATGAATGTGAACAGACTTATTTTCTAAAAAAATCCTGATCTTAATAAGAAAGGTACATGTTACAGATCAGAAATGACATATACACATCTCTTACCCAAATGTTTCAAAACAGAATGAAAATGTGATATTGACAAATCAACTAGCTCTAAGGATGACAGAAAATCATACACATGTAAAACCTGCTTTAGTAAGAGAAAAAACCACTATAAAACGCGTTATACAGAGCACATTACGCCAGTGGTCCGGCAGCTGCACTGGCTTCCGGTATGTTTCCAGGCACAATTTAAGGTGTTGGTTATGACCTCTAAAACCCTAAACGGGTTGGGTCTGGGGTATCTGAAGGACCGTCTTCTCCCAGGGACTGAGGTCAGCTGGGGAGGCCCTGCTCAGTGTTCCCCCACTTATGGAGATAAGATTAACATCTACACAGAACAGGACCTTCTCAGCTTTTGCTCCCAGGCTGTTGAATTCTCTTCCTAGGGATATTCACATGGCACCAACATTAACATTGTTTGGCGTCAGTCTAAAGCCACCATTTTTACTCGTGCTTTTATTGGTGTTTGAGTCTGTATGTGTCTGTTCCTCCTCTCGAGATACGCTTAGCAGGTTTTATGTCCTTCTGGGGTCTCATATATATTTGTAAGCCGCCTTGAATATTTCAAATAAAAATATTTTAAATAGGTAAAATAAATAAATATACTGTAGTATTCACCTCTGTTAGTTGTCATAGCAAGCATCTGCCTTCTTCTACTATACATTTGAGAGTTTTTCTGTGTCTGCCTGTCTATGAGTCTGTTCAAGAATTCCTCCTAAACAGCAAGAGCTAGGACCACCAAATTTGGTGTTCTGATTCTTTTCATCACATCTTACAGCAAGGTAAGGGTTTGGTTGTGCTAGGACAATGGGGTGTACCTGGAATGTGACCATGTTTCATAAAATGGAAAAGGAAGGGTCTGCTAGCAGGGAATTTTTTAAGTAAAGAATATTGGGAACAAAAGATGTATTTCTACCATCTGCTTTGCATATCTGTGATGGTACATTTCTCCATTTCCTAGGCCAAAATAAAAACAATGGAAATGAAATCTACATTTCTACTTCATTGAGCTTTAATTTAATATGGAGATAACACTAGGATTGATAAAACTCAGCATAACCAATAAAGAATCTTAGTTTCTCCTAAGAAACTGAGTTGTCTTCCTTTTAGACATTTATTTACATATGAAGTGTACCATAAATATAGTTAATAAATTTTGTGTTTAGTGGTTAAGACTGTAAGCAAATACAACTGACTATCCTAATTTGTTTCCATGTTTTTCCTTTTAAAATTATTGATATTTTAAAACGGTATAATGGTTAATCATCAATATGCACAGGAATCATTCTAATGAGCACAGAATGATGTTAATCCAATGCCTGCATCATGCACTTTATAACAAAACCATGCTACAAAAATATAAGCAGCCACAAATACATTTGGCATGATAAATACCTCAAAGGGAGAACAAATAGTTCAGTCCACTTCCCAAACCAAGAGACCACATCATGCCACATAGCCCAGGTGTCAGACAGACAGACAGAACAATTCCAGATACAGCTTCAAGACATTCAAAGATATTTGTCTTACTATTTTTCTAGGCCCTGATTTTTTTTAATATCAGGGAGTAATTGCATCCTCTATCCTTTCCCATATGCAAGGTGGATAAAAATCAGATTTTTCTCATTTTTATGTAAGTTATAATAAGCTATTTTTTAAAAAACAAGTTTTAAATTAAACTGAATTTAATACAAAATATGTTAAGGCCTAAACTTATTATAATTTCTTAAAACGTTTAAAGAAAAAATATGCTGAATCCACAAGTCTCTATCAAAAACTCTGTATTGGAATTAATGGCTTCTTTTTGATATAAAGAAGAAGGGAAATAATATAACTTTTGAGGGTAAGACTTATAATGGGAAAGGGTTGCCACCTGGACAGTTTTCACCAGGATAGTTCAATTTGACATGTCCTGATATCCAGTTTTTTTTATTAGGGAAGGAAGGAAGAGGCAGAGCTGAGTGATATAGAAAGAGAGGGTGAAGGGGGTATGGCCTCAGGTTGCCAGCCATTAGAAAATTGCTATAGCATATACGCGACTACAGTAATGGGAAAGGGTTCTTCCATTACTTTTGTAAACCCATCTCTCCAAGAAGGGGCCGGTAGGCGTACAGAAGGTGTACAACTAGTGGTGCACCACAAGGGTCAGTCCTGGGACCAATCCTTTTCAACTTATTCATAAATGATCTGGAGAAAGGGGTAAGCAGTGAGGTAGTAAAGTTTGCAGATGATACAAAACTGTTTAGGATAGTCAAGACAGAAGCAGACTGTGAGGGACTCCAAGAAGATCTCACCAAACTGAGTGATTGGGCAACAAAATGGCAAATGAAATTTAATGTGGATAAGTGTAAAGTAATGCACATCGGGAAAAATAACCCCAACTATACGTACAGTATGATGGGGGCTAATTTGGCTACGACAAATCAGGAAAGAGATCTTGGAGTTATCGTGGACAGTTCTCTGAAAACTTCCACACAGTGTGCAGCAGCGGTCAAAAAGGCAAATAGGAAGCTAGGAATTATTAGGAAAGGGATAGAAAATAAGACCCAGAATATCTTACTGCCCCTGTATAAAACTATGGTACGCCCACAGCTTGAATACTGTGTACAGATGTGGTCTCATCACAACAAAAAAGATATTTTGGCCTTAGTAAGGGTTCAGAAAAGGGCAACTAAAATGATTAGGGGTTTGGAACGGGTCCCATCTGAGGAGAGGTTAAAGCGACTGGGACTTTTCAGTTTAGAAAAGAGGAGACAGAGGGGGGATATGATAGAGGTCTATAAAATCATGAGTGGTATGGAGAGGGCCGATAAAGAAAAGTTATTTATTAGTTCCCATAATAGAAGAACTAGAGGACACCAAATGAAATTAATGGGGAGCAGGTTTAAAACTAATACAAGAAAGTTCTTCACACAGCGTGTAGTCAACCTGTGGAACTCCTTGCCAGAGGAGGCTGTGAAGGCTAGGACTATAATAGAGTTTAAAGAGAAGCTAGATAATTTCATGGAGGTTAGGTCCATAAAAGGCTACTAGGGGATAAAATGGTGTCCTTGGCCTCTGTCTGTCAGAGGCTGGAGAGGGATGGCAGGAGACAAATCGTTTGATCATTGCCTTCGGTCCACCCTCTCTGGTGTACCTGGTGCTGGCCACTGTCTGTAGATAGGATACTGGGCTAGATGGACCTTTGGTCTGACCCAGTACGGCCGTTCTTATGTTCTTATGAAGAATTCTTCCATCAGTCTAATGTTCATGTAGATACCACTATGTCTCACAGCACATGAAAATTTTCACAGCTCTGAGTGATGTAATTAAGCCAACCTATCTCTGCAGCAAGAACTGGTCCTTAGGAGACTGACTGATTTTCCAGAGACTTAGGCCATGTATTTACTTACACAAAGATCAATGCTGTGACAGTCCATCTTCTGGCTTTTGATTTAGTGGGGCTGGTAAAAACCCGCTAAATCAAATGGTAGGTGCACCCCACTGACACCAGTACTCCTCAAATTGCAAGGAGTAAGGGAAGTCAATGGAAGTGTTTGCTTCCATTGACCTCCCACTGCGGAGATGACATCAAAGTTTGAATTAAAGTACATTGACTCCTCCTATGCAATTAATGTAGCTGGAATTGCATATCTTAATTCAAACTTCCGTGTGGCCATAGGTGAGGAGGCACTTAAGCTCCAGTCACTTTCACTTAGGCACATATGAAAATTTTCCAAGGCAGATATGAAACAATCAGTTTAATTCACTAACTATAGTTATACCCTGTTGAATAGATCTTTTAGTTGTAAATATAAAACATGTTGATAAGTTGATATATCCAAAATATTTAAAAAACTTAAAAAGCAACGAATAGTCTAGCAGTAGCTTAAAGATTAACAAAACATGTAAATGGTATCATGAACTTTTGTGGGTACAATCCACTTCTTCAGATGACATGAAAGCTCATGATACCATCTATATGATTTGTTAATCTTTAAGGTGCTGCTAGACCCGTGGTCCCCAACACGGTGCCCGCGGGCGCCATAGCGCCCGCGGGGGCATTTCCGTGCGCCCGCCAGGTGCTTGGGGCTGGCCTGGCACCGGGCGCGCGGCGCTGGGCGGGGGGAGCGCCAGCCCCGGGCACGCGGCGCATGGCGGGGGGAGCGCCGGCCCCGGGCATGCAGTTATGGGGGGGGGGCCGCCCCCGGGGCGCAAATGTCCCCGCCCCCTGGCGCCCGGCGGGCGAACGGCCACGCCCACTGGCGCCCGACAACCTCGAAAGGTTGGGGACCACTGTGCTAGACTATTCGTTGTTTTTTAAGTTTTTCCAGTTACAGATTAACTCGGCTATCCCTCTAAAGGTTTCAAAATATTTAAGACTGTTTTGCTTTACAAAAAAAATTAATATGCTGATGTGTAAGTTTAATTAAAATTCAGTTACCATTCTAACACAACTGGGCACAAATTATGAGCAAAAAAGCTAATTACAGGCAGTCCCCGAGTTACGCGGATCCGACTTATGTCGGATCCGCAGTAACGAACGGGGATTTTTCTCGCCCCGGAGGGCTGGAGCAGCGGGATGCCTGGTCCCGCCGCCCGACTCCTCCGGGACGAGAAAAGCTGCTCCCTGTCTCCCTGGTCTGCTGGCTCCCCCAGCAGACCAGGGAGACGCTGAGCAAAGCCGCAGAGCACCCAGCCAGACCCGCGGCGCTTCCAGCTGATCTGGAAGCGTCACGGTCTGGCCCGGGTCCTCCGCCGCTTTGCTCCGCGTCTCCCTGGTCTGCTGGGGGGGAACGCAGCTAGTGCCCTCCCCCAGCAGACCAGGGAGACGTGGAGCAATGCCCGGGGCCTGTGGTAGAGCAGGTGGGGCGCTGCCGGTTGGTCCTGCAGCGCCGCTCCTTGGCGCTACTGGACCAACCCGGCAGCACCCCAGCTGCTCTGTCCCAGGAGTCCTGAGATTCAGCTGCTGATGATCAGTTTCAGCAGCGGCTGAATCAGGACGCCTGGGGCAGAGCAGCTGGGGTGCTGCTGGGTTGGTCCAGTAGCGCCGCGGAGCAGCCACGCTACTGGATCAACCCAGCAGCACCCGAGCTGCTCTGCCCCAGGCGTCCCCAAGTTAGCCGCTGCTGAAACTGACCAGCGGCTGACTACAGGAAGCCCGAGGCAGAGTTGCTTTGCCCCGGGCTTCCTGGAATCAGCTGCTGATCAGTTTCAGCAGCAGCTGACTTGGGGACGCCTGGGGTTCTTAAGTTGAGTCTGTATGTAAGTCAGAACTGATGTCCAGATTCAGCTGCTGTTGAAACTTATCAGTTTCAGCAGCGGCTGAATCTGGATGCCAGTTCCGACTTACATACAGATTCAACTGAAGAACAAACCTACAGTCCCTATCTTGTACGTAACCCGGAGACTGCCTGTACCTAGGAAATAAACAATATACCATTCACCATTTTTAACACACTAAAACATATATATTAATAAGACTCTGAAAATATTAAGCTACATAATTAGTTGAATAAACATATAGTTATAATAATGAAACCTCTTAAGTGCCCCCCCCCCAAAAGTAAAGTAATGTAAAGAGTCTATTTACTTGTAAATCAACAGGTTTTAAAAGGTATATTAACAAATGAGAACATAGTTTCTTTAAAAAAAAAGTGACAAAGTACAAATGTAAAAGTTGATTACTTAAATTAAAGCTTGCCACATCATGATTTAACTCACCTTGATTTAAATTAATACACCCTGTCCACAAGAGCTATTAATGGAATTCTGCAGCCTTTAAGTTGTAGCTTTCACTTCTTTCATTGCTTACCTCTCAGATGCTAATGAAATTAAAAGAGAATTTTGCGTCAGGGTCAGCAGTCCTGGATTATGGCCAGTTTTTCTCAAGGATTTGACAATTTTTTTGACCTGTCAGCTTTTCAGTCACAATATCAGTTCTATTGTAGTAACATATTTTTACTGTATACCCAATCTCTCATACACTGTTTCATCAGAACGGATTCAAAACTGGTACGTTACTCTGTTAACTAAATATCAAAGATTCACTACTTTGCAACTAACTCTTGAATGGAAGCTTAAAGTTATGTTTTCTTGTTGATTTTTTACATCTATGACTGTAACTCATTTAGTGAATAACAGATTCAAAATGAGTAGCAATTTGCTGAGTGGCAATGGACATCCATTGACCACATGTGAATAAGTCCTTTTGCTGGGTCACACCCCAACAGTGCCAAACTTTGACAAAGGTAACGTTTTCTTTCTAGCACTGACACTCCAGAATCCAACTGGGAATATTATTATCTACCTCAAGTCAATAAAATCTAGAAGTGAAACAAAATCTACCTCTCACGACATTCTTAAATGGCCTGAACTAGGATTTGGGTGACACTATTTTAGCTTCTCCACACTTAATGAGATGGAAATCATAATGGTGCTCTTTTCCTTGATTAATGACACTACAAGCGAATCCACTGTACAAAATAGCTAGTGCCAAGAGTGCTGACACAGTTTAAAAATGCTTTTTGTTTGCCATTCTGCTGTTGATGGTAGCCTATCAACAGATGCTTGTAACTGCTGCAGAATATGAACTCCAATTCCTGAGCTTGATGATGGCGAAGTCAAAGGAACATCTGCATCAAAGTCCTCAGTAACTAGTCAGTCCCAGGGTTACCGCATGAAGGCAATCCTTTGTTTTAGTGCAAAGTTTGGGTTAGCTATTTACACAAAAGGCTTTCTAATTCTTGCTCTGCTTGGACTTGTGTTCGATCAGTCAGAACAGCCTCCCTTTCCACCCCTTTTTGAAGGATTCCAGGCATTGTTTCAATTCCTGCATTCATAAGGACATAATTCACCTGCCCATGTAACATGCACTTTTTCTCCTCCATCTTCTAGGTACTCCTAATATAATACCCCTATGGGCCAGTGAAGTACTGAGGAAGTAGATACTTCAGGTCAGATGGAACAAAACCTGAATCCTAATAAAGCATTATTCAATTAAGCTTCAGTAATGGGAACAAGACTTTCCCCACTTCTAGTAATTTACCTGTTAACTAAGTTAGTTTTGTTACACTTTCAGCAATGATGCTTTAAGCTGCTGTTCTAAACAGTTAACCGTAAAATATAAAATCTGGGAATTACCTGGAGTGCTGGCTCAACCAGAGGCAGTGGGGGAAAGAAGGAGCTTGCCAGCCATGCTGCCAGTAAGCTGAATGCTTCAAACAAGGCCTGATTCTTTGCTTAGCGCCAGGAGCAGAGTGTGCACCACTGGGGGATGGATATGGAGGAGCAGTGGGGCTAGGGAGGGGTGAAGGGACAAATAAGGAAAAGGACAATGAAAGAGATGTAAAGGGTCCACGGGTGGGCAGCAGAGGCTACCACCTGGTGCTTGTCCACTCTCACCAGCCACTGCAGTCTGCAGAACATAGAGTGTGCTGGCTGAAAATGGGAAGGGGGCAGGACCCTGCTGGCAAAGACACAGTTTGCAGTGGGGGCTGTGCTGACAGACCAGCAGGGGAAGTGGGCTGATGGGTGTATGGTGTGGCTGGTGAGCAGGGATCCAGTACACAGCAGGCCCTGCCAGAACTGACAGGAGGTGGTAAAAGGAAATACCGGGGGAAAAAAAAATCAGGACACCTGCAATAAGGCATAAATATGGGACTGTTCCTTTAAAAATGGGTTGCTCTGGTCAAATAATGCTCTCTGTGAGAACTGCTTAACCAAACACAAAGATTTAGCACTTTCACTCAAAGGAAATATGTCAATGCAGGTGATACTTGGTTCTGTGATAATTAGAAATCTGGGTTCTATCCCCAGCATTGCCTGAAGTGGCCTTGTATAATCTCTCAGTTGTTCTATTTGTAAAATGGGTAGAATAATAGTTGTTTGACCTTAAAGTAGGAATACAGGGGCTGGACAAGGAATTAGAGCTGTAAACTCCACAGATATCTATTAATGGCAGTCGGTAAAAGACCATAAACAGGCTGCAATTTCTCTTAGGTCAAAGGATATTAAATGCAGGAAGCTCCTCCCTCCCTCTCTCTCTCTCCCTTTCTAAAATGAGTGGTTACTAGCAAGTCTGTGAGTGTCTCCGTTTCATTTCAATATTCGTGAGTTCAAACAGCTGAAGTCCCAATCCTGCAAACCCCTGGCAAATGCTTAACTTTAAGTAGGTAAACAGCCCATTTAATTCAGTTGGACTGTTAGTGATTAAAAGGATGTTAAGAAGTGGGTAATTGGCTAATCGTGTAGTCGATATGATTTGCATCAACTACTTGATTAGTCAAGAAGGGGAGGCGCTCTGTTCCGGTTCACGACAGGTCCAGGAGCTACCTCCAATATGGCTCTGTAGCTTATATGTAGTAGGAGCCAGGAATGCAGGCAGATCGGATCCAACTACATTTAAACTGTAGAGCTGCAGCGGGGGTAGCTCCCAGGGCCGATGCGACCTGGGACTGAGCAGTCCTGGCTCGCTCTGGCACCAGGTCTGCTGTGGCTCAGCATCCCCTGCTCCCTATCCCCCCGCAGACTGCAGAGATGGTAAGCCAGGTACCCCCAGCACCAGGTCCTGCTTCCCCCCCTTGCTGCCTCTGATACAGAAGCATTAAGAGGGGGGGAGCAAGTAGTCAAATAGCCCTAGGGATGTAAGAAACTAGTCGACTATCCAATAAGCCAGGGGTGGGCAATAATTTTTGGCCGGGGGCCACGTCAAAAATTTTTGAAGTGCCCCAGGCTGCCTGGAAGGGGCAGGGCCTAAACCGGAAGGGGCAGAGCCAGGATGCTTCTGAGCTACCCTGCCCACAGACCATGATTGGTCTGGGGGTGGGGAAGCCCCTTTGTCCCCCACTTCCCACTAGGTACCCACACCACTTCCTTGTGCTGCACCCTGCCGCGTGCTCCTCACAGGGCAGAGGTAAGGCGGGAGGAGGCTTCAGGCACTCTATCTGCCCCGGGCCAATCAGGGCCTGGGGACAGGGAAGCACTCGAAGCCTCCTCTTGCTCTGCGAGGAGCATGTGGCATTTTGAAGTGCCGTGAGCTCCTCGCAGGGCTGGGGCAGGGGGAAGGAAGCTTCACGCAGCTCCTCCACCCCCATGTCCTGACTGGCCTGGGGGCAAGGGGAATGCCCAAAGCCTCCTCCTGCCCTTCGAGGAGCAAGGCATTTCAGAGCGCTACGTGCTCCTCGCAGGGTGGGAGGAGGCTTCGAGTGCTCCCCTGCCCCCAGGCCAATCAGGCTTGGGGGCGGGGGAGTGTGTGACGTCCCTTCCCCCCTGTGAGGAGCACGTAGCACTTTGAAGTGAAGCATGCTCCTTGCAGGACAGGAGGAGGCTTCGCCCGCTCCCCTGCCCCCAGACTGCAATTGGTCTGGGAGCGGCAAGGCCTCCGTGGGCCATATCAACCCTCTTGGCGGGCTGTATCTGGCCCACGGAGGCCCTTTTGCCCACCCCTGTGATAAGCTTATCAGATAGTCGACTGGTGATGCGAGTAGTCACTTCCCCCCCCCCCCCCCCCGTTGCTGCTTCTATCAGAGAGAGGCAGCAAGGGGCGGAGGGGAGAGAGGGAGCAGGAGCTGGTGATGGGGGGAGCTGGCTTAGAAGCCAGTTCCCCCCAGCACCACCTCCATGGGGGGGCAAGGAAGGTAGAGGCACAGCTGAAACAGCGTGAGCAGGAACTAAAGCAGTCTCTGCTTGTGCTGCTTCTGCTGCGATTATGCTTTTGAAATGGAAGACCCCAGGAGGGCTCTTGTACATTTCAAAAGCAGAAGCCCCGTGTTCCCTGTGGGGCCTGCTTTTGAAATGTACAAGAGACCCATCAGGTCTCTTGTACATTTCAAAGGCTCAGGTGCCTCAGAGAGCGGGGGAGGGAGAGGCAGCAGGGGATTCCCCCACTGGCCCCGCACTCACTTCTGTTTTTGAAATGTAAAAAAACCCTACTGGGCATCTTGTACATTTTAAAGACTGAGATGCTGCAGGGAGCATGGGGCCAGAGAGGTCCCCCGCTGGTCCCATGCTCCTTGTGGGGTTTCTGCTTTTGAACTGTAGCAAAAGCCCAGCAAGACTCTAGCTACAATTCAAAGGCAGAAAAGACCTTATAGACTAATCTAATAGTCGACAGAAATCCAATCGACTATTCGATTAGTTAATTAATCTAAATCTAAGATCCCTAGTAGTCACTAGACTACTCGACTAATCACTTACATCCCTACTTAAAAGTAAGCACATGTGTATTGGCCAGACTGGGGCCTAAGTTTGTTAACATTTATTAAAATACCTATTAATTTAAAATATCTTATGAGTGAAAACGATGTACATAGAAAGCACTGTTTACAAAAGTAATAAAGAATGGACCTCCTGGGTCTGCCACCCTCTGGACCTGACTGGTCCTGGATGAGGGATTTGGCTGGACCGGTGGAGGTCATATCTGGCCCCCCTGCTACCTGCTCTCCCAGCACTGGACCAGCCTCCTGGCCAGCTCTCACTGCTGCCACTAGCCCTGCTACACCCTGCTGGTTCCTCCCCCCATCCCATTCCTTCTAAGTCGGGAAGTTTAGTACCTGTGAGTCAACCCTTGTGGAGTGCCCTGGGCTCCTTGTCCCATGGGCCAACCCAGCTGATGCATACCATGCTACAGCCCCACTGGGCAGCCCCACTGCCACATGCCACACTCCTGGTCTCGCTGCTCAGCTGGGTGGCACCTGACAACCCAGCTGTGGGGAGCCCAGCCGCCACCCCCATCCCTGCTAACCTCGGCAGCCCAGTCCCGCCCCTAGACTATAGTTCTTCCAGGCAGCCCAGCTGTGTCGCGTCTGGCAGCCCAGCTGCAGGGAGCCCAGCCATCCACCGGGACTCTCTGGTCCTGGAACATAAGAACCACGGACAAGCAAGTTCCAGTTTACAGAGGTTCAACCTTTATAATTATCATTCCTGTAAAATAACAGTTTCATTAGACAGCAGTGAAAGAAGGCCCAGGTACTAAACTAACCACACATCTAAAAATCTTTAATGATTCTTTTTATTTAGCATATGGCTTATGAAAGTTTCCTTATTGAAAGTCACCTAAAAACCCAACATTATAAACTTAGCTTCTAAACAATCACTGAGGTATCAAATAAAAACAAATATCGCTTTAGGACTCAGCTTTTGCCCATTCATGTGCTTTAATACCATGGGAATCCGTTACTAAATTTATACGGTTATTTGTGATGAACAATTTTATAAGTTATGTTGTGTGGCACACCTTTTTACCCAGTGATTTTGAAAAGCTCTTTAAAAACAGTTATAATGGATATCCTGATAATTGTACTAATTCATTTTCATCAGTGTTTTGAAGCTTAGAGAAATTCCACATCCCACGGGAACAAACCACAGTTATCTATCTTAAACAAAAGAGTAGTCAGCTTTTTTTTTTTTTTTTTTTTTTTTGAGGAAGCAAACCATAATTACTCACAGACTAATAACGTATAAAAACGTGAAAGAAATGCCACTGCATTAACTTTTGACAGGTCTGCATTTGGCTCATCATATCTAGAACAAAAGCTTTACAGTAAGTACATTCTTATAATCATGTTGTTGACATCATATGAAAGTTAGCACACTAAATGTTAGGTAAGGAAAAAGAAAGCATCTCAAGCTTATTTTGCTAAAAAAAAAAAAATCCCTTCTTTCCAGCTTCTGACCCTGGGACTGAGCCCTCAGAAGCTCCTCAGCTTGACAAAAGACATCAGAATGAAGTGTAATGTAGGAGAGACATTCAAAGCCGGAGGTACAACAACAACCCTTTGCATCACATATTCCAGGAAAAGGAGCAGCAACTGTGGAGTGGAAAGATCACAATTAGCATAAGCAAGTCTGTAAGGTCTTCCTTTTTCTCAAACACTGAACATCTTCACCCCTGCTATTAAAGCATTTGATAGAAGGGTGTTACAGAACAGAGTACCACAGGAATCCTTAAAGTGGTTTGAAAGGGAGAATTGCATTCCTCTAGGACAGGAGTTTTCAAACTCTGAGTTGTGGCTTGTAAAGAGCTGGCTGTGAGATGCTATGTTTACTCGAGCACCTGTATGCATGGACCACTCGCAGCGCCAAGTGGCCGTGGTATATCATTCCCGGTCAATGGGAAAGGCACACTGGGATGTGATGGACACACTTGGAATGCCAGTATGATATGGGCATCACACTATTACAAACACTACATAGCTTAAAACCTGGTGAGCCAGGAATCCTAACTAACTATAAGTATCTAAATAGAAAGCGAACTGCAGAAAGAAAAAAAAACTGAACAGGAAGAACAATTCAGAGAACTAACAGAAGAAAATGAAAGAAGAACTAGTTATGTAACTGTAAAAACTCTAATGAAGATAGACTGCTGAGGAACACTGCAGAACTCTGTCTCTGGCCAGGAAAGGTAGTAAGAAGGAACTGAAGGGGAGAGGGAGGGACATGCGCATGTGTGGTGACAAGGCACTAAATGCACCAAACCCAAGCATCGTGTATGTGCAGCACAGGACACTGCTCTAAAAGACTCCGGTTGACAGCGCAGAGGTGCACCAACACATACTATGGAGCACTCACAGGGACATCTCTTGAAGAAAAAACTACATCGCCATCTGAAAATATTGGTAGTCCTCAGGAATCTTGTGACACAGCAATGAAAGATTCTCACCTCTGCAATCACTGATTGACCTTCCAAGAAGAGTTGGCCTACAGCCCCATGGTCGGGACATCTTGTAAAAACACCAGGCTGCCCTTTGCTTCAGCTTACTTTGCCCTTATCTATAACCCTGGTAATACCAACATACAAACTTCATAGATACAATTCATAAAAATTCCTCCGTGCTAGAGTGGTATTTGTAATAGACTTAGAATTAAGATTTGAGAATTAAGTGACTATAGTTCCTTCTTAATTTCCCAGCTGATAAGTTAGGGATACAAGTTTAGCTCCTGTAGCACTATATATTGTGTGTGTTTTGGGAGTTATAGTTGAGATTCCAGTTGTCATGATTATGAGGGTTAGCCAGCAGTCTGGGGATTAAGGGGTTAACTACACCTAGCCTGGTGGAGTGACCAGTTGGAATGTAGGTGGGACTTTCAACCTAGATAAGGCTTTGGGGTACACTTGCTGGCCCCCACTTCTGCATTTATCATGCCAGAGTGGGGAAGAAGCCATGACACCAGGCTTTGGTATAAAACTTCCCCCAAAAATCTTAAAAACCTAGATCTTGGAAATAAAACTTCCGCTGCCACCACCCAAATGTTGCTAAAGAAACCAGGGGAAAGATCATTTGGGAAATCTTACCCCTAAAATAAAAATCAGGGCACACAATTAACCACTTCCAGGTTAATAAAAAGAAAGGAAGGAACTTTTATTTTTACAACAATATTCCTGTTGCAGGCATAATGACTAGATAGGACGGTAACAAAATACACTCTTGGAGAAACTCCATGGACCTAGAACTTAGTTACAAAGAAAAGCCAAAACATCTTTTAAACAGTGCCAGACATCAGATCCCTTACCCAACTCTTAAAACAATAAAGCCTAACGAAACTACCTAAACTTTACCCTAATTACAGAAAATGAAGAATGGTGTCTTAGAGAGAGAGAGAGAGACATGTTTGTCCCTCTCTGTAGCTGCAGAGGACTCTCCAGAGAGACAAAAGGAGAAAGGAAAAAACCCAAATTCCTTTGTCCCAGGTTGAAAGTCCCACCTACATTCCTACTGGTCACTACACCTGGCTAGGTGTAGTTAACCCCTTTATCCCCAGGCTGCTGGCGAACCCTCATAATCATGACACCAGTTATACATAAATGAGATATGAGAACCAAGACATGAAAATTAATGAGAAGTTGTTTATAATCTTAGTGGCCAGTTCCTTCACAATTTTTTTAACCAAGTGTTTCTTTCTCATGTAGTAACTTTAGTTTTCCAACTGCATTTGGATACGAATAGATTACTTTGATGGGCCGAAAGACTAGAGGGTCTAGACTGAATTCCCTTGACTTTAAATGTGTACTATTGAGTCAGGTAACCCTGACTTTCCTTTTTGGGGTAGACCTTAAGGAATAGCGAGAGCTTCTGCCCAAGACTTGAATAATGCTACTTCTCTAGGCAGAGCTGAAAGATACATAAACACTATGTTTCGAAAGAATCATCTGCTGGAAACAGAGGAGTGAACTTGATAATTTTTTGCATAAGACAGGTCCATATCTTCTCCTTGGGCCATACCCTCATTCCAAGCCACAGCAGGAGTCCAGATGTGCTTCTCTTGCATGGGGCTTGGCTTCTGTACTGATGACCAGCTTCTTTGGATCTGACCTCAGGTAGCCATTAAATAACATTAAGAATGAGTTAATTCAGAGATGCTAGTTCTGGATCTGAACCAAGATCTTTATATACCATTTCCTGCAACTGTTGGCTAGAATCAAAGCAAAAATTATTCTGGGTTTTCACAGGAGATCCAGTAGCCTTAGAAATATGTCAGATTTTCATCTTATGAGAAGTGTGGTCACATTTTGAAAATCGGACACTATCTCATTCATATTTCTCTTCTGAAGTAAAAAATTGTTGTGGGTGTGTTTTGTTAGGGCTATAACTGGTCCTTCCATTTGCTTGCTCAAAGCTTTCTTTTCTGCAGGCATATAAATGTCCAAATCCTAAAGGGGAATATATCATAATGAAAATAGTTTATGTAGCAGTAACTAAAGTAACAGAGTGATTTTTCCTTATCATATTTTCATTTGTTCTCGATTAGGTTTATTTTCACATTCTGAAGTTTTGGGAAGACAACACTAGAACAATGAATGTCACTATTTCTACATGGAATATTGATCCATATATGGAATTGCTGAGAGACCTGAGATTTAAAATGGGCTGGATGCCATTATTCTTCCTGGTGCCCTTTCCAAAATCTCCCCCTCCAGAGATGGTTCTGTAATTCCCATGGACAGATTGCCCATCCACCATTCATCTTCTGATGCTAAGAGACTAGCTGATAGTACGTGTATTTTAATTTACTTTTGGGAAAAGAAACTTGTTCTTGGAACAAAGTGACTTCTGTCCTTATCTGCTCATCTCAAACACACATTTTCTGCAGTGGTTCAGTTCCAAATGATGGTCCAGACTTAAGTGCCCCTGACAGACAGTGAGAATGAGAGTGTGAGTGTGAAAGAGAAAATTATACCCAGACTTTGAAATCAAAAAATCAAGACAAGCATTAGGAGTTGGATGGTCTTCCAGACAATCCTACCCTGAGTCTTTCAAAAGTTAAGACAAGAATGGCCAATTAAGGTGTAATCTCTGCATAGGAATCTGAGATGCATCAGGGAACATCTGCTGGGAGAAGATACTTTGAAGATTTGCTCCCTGAAAGGAGACAAGATTCATTTCCTTGTTTAAAAAGCCTCATGGACAGCTTTGTGTGGATGCTCCCCAAAAGCATAAGAGTAAATTTCTGGAATATCATCAGATGCTAGACTACAATGCCAATTTCTTCAAGCCTTAGTTATTCCTGGAATATTTCTCTGGAAATTCTGAAAGAGTAGATCACAATCCTGTCATGTGTCAGTTAGGAAAACTGTTAGGAAAATCTAGTTTAAAGTAGATTTTTGGGAAGGAGAGGTAGTATAAGTTGCATGCTCATAAAGGACTTCCTGTTGAGAATAGTCTTCCACAATTAAAGACTACAACTAGTATGTTCAGAATTGAAGCTACTGAATCTACATTTAGTCTAAAAGATTATCTTATTTTCCAGTGTCTGTGTTTGGCACGAATATTCCACCATTTGATAGGACTATACTCCTGATTAAGGGGACTGCAACTGGTAAGATTAGGGAGAGTAATGAACACTATATAGTCCTCAAGGACAACTAGTTTTTTAAAAGGAAATGCCACTCCCACTCAATCACACCCTCAAAGAAAGTGCAGAAGTGTTATACAGATTTTCTTTAATATTGCAAGTGGGTTTTTTGCATTTTATTTTCTGAAAAACATAAGAACCTAGTAAGTGAAATCCCCTACTTGTGCTAATTTTCAGAAGTTTAGCTGAAAATCTGGGGCCATTTGCTCAAAGTCCAAGTTTTATGGATTTCTCCTGCTCTTTAGAAGGTTCAGACACAATATTTAGCAATGACTCTAAGATCGCTCTCTGAAGCAATAATAGCTAATTTAGTCACCCTTATTTTGTAAATGTAATTGGGATTATGTTTTTCAATATACATTACTTTGCATATATCAACATTAAAATGTATCTGCCATTTTGTTGTACAATCACCTAGTTATGGAAAGAAAAAAAGGCATCTTTAAATAGAAAGATGATTACACTACAAAAAGCCATTTGGGGAACTGATTTTTACACTCCTACCATGAAGTTGCCTAACACGGCTCAGAAGAATTTAATTTTTCTTGATTCTTTCAACTACTGAACAGAATAAGAAAAAATTTAAAAAAACCAACCTGTTTTGCCAGTATAGCTGGCACTACAGATATTGCATCTAAAATAATCCTACTTTAGTAAAATTGTGCGACATACTGAATTTCACACCGAACAATAGTAATATGGTATTTAAAAAATAACACATTACTAAAATATCTATAACTGGTGATTTGCTGTCAGACTTACTACACAGCAAGATGTACAGTTTCAGGTTTTCCAATTTGAATGATGTGAATGTATTAATATACAAACTTGTAGGAACATCATATTTTACTTTCGTCATCAATCACAGTCAGCTTTTAATTGATATTAAACCTGATAATCTCACATGTATCTACATCAATTGATGCAACAACTAAAGCCACAGCAGTCACATCATGTACTAATATCATTAGAGTCAAAGAGACTTGCTACTGATAAAGAGTAGTAAGATTTGAGCAAAATGACGTATTGATCAGTCTTCCACATAACTGAAATGGTTCACCTATATTACCCGAGTTAATATCAAATATACCATATCTTTCACTCAGTGACAAACATGGAGTGAAATCCTAGTGCTATTAAAGTTAATGATTTTTTTTCAAGAGGGCCAGGATTTCATTCCTGTTCTTCACCTGTATCGTTTGACATATACAGAAAATTCAGAAACCGTAGCCAAAACTCTTGATCATGAGTTATATGTCTTTAAATCAATGGTTAGAATTTAAGATCACAAGATCAACTACAACAAAAATAAATGCATTTTGAATGTTCTTTACTTATCCTATATCTATGTAGTAAAAATGTCTTTTATTGTAGAGAACATCACTTTTCTTCATAGCTGTGGAAGCCAAAATCCAGAACTGTGACTTTTGCAGCTTGATCTTAGTATCTGTTGGGTATTCTTTCTGCATACACTATTTCTTATCTTAGGGATACAGTGGCATAAAGTACAACGAAGATCAAGCTCACAAGATCTGGAGATTGAAAAGCATTCAATACCAATTTTTCTGGCCACAAGCTTTGATGCAGTTCATTTAACACAGCAAATGTCTTTCAGTCACCATGTCTAAATATGTATCAAGTTAGCAACTTTTCCATTATTGAGTTGTTAGTTGACTATTAATTCTGTGCTCTACAAATGCCTATTTATTTTACTCAAATCCTTAAAGTCTGTTTGGTTTAGGTACATGGAATAATATCTCTGCTTTTCTAGGAAGTATGTATGAAAAAAGTAAAACTTATCAAACTTGATATCTAAAAAAATCATATTTTTTCAACAGGAATTAATAAAAAGGTTAAGTGAATGCAACGGCAGTGGACATAGTAGGGAGACAAGGCAGACATGTGCTATCCTTTCACTGGAGTGTCACAATCATAACCGAACCCTGCTTTGTTTTTTATTTCCAGTTGGTATTTGTGAGAATAATCAATTAATCTGTTATACTATACCTGCCTTGCTCTTGTGTGTTTCTCTTTCCAGACGTCACTTACAAATCACGATGACAAAACTCACAGCCTGTTTCATGTTGAAATACATATCTGAAATGTATTCTCAGTTACTTTTATTATTTCACACTAGGCTGTGTCCTAAATAGTAGTTGTTTTTCAGGCAGACTTCAGGAATTCTTATATGAATTAATAACACATATCTGAATACTGAACAAAACTGGATAAAAACAATTTTTGTTATTGTTGTTTTTATGATAAACTCTAAATGGAAAGTTTACTACCTCTAATTTTTATGAGGTAAAAATTAGCTTTAATGCTGTATCTTTTCTTCTCATGCGTGTAAAGCTATATGTCCAAACTCTGACCTGAGACCATGATTCTCAGTTCAAGGACAAATACTAGCACTAGCACTCAATGAGCTAATATGCTAAAAATAAAATACATCTGAGCAGTGTATCAGAATGGTCTAGCTCCCTGAGTACTACCTAGTTTCTTGAACAGGGATGGCTAGCCCAGGTGAGAGCTTTTTAATCTACTTTGATTTTACCAACTGCACTTACCTCTATTTATAAAATCATCTCTATATTTCCATGAATGTGACAGTACATTATACAGCAACGAAAGCAGAATGCTGCACCTTTTGAAGAACCATATTGACGCAGGATAATTAAGGAATATCTTGCCAATTCTCAAGTGTGAATGGTCATTTTTAGAAATATTTACATGGAATTGAATTAAAAAGCATCATCTACATGAATTTCAAAAATTTTCATTCTACGAAACATAAAATTTTAATAAGAACTATTGGGCCAGATCATGTAGTGTAAATAGGTATAGTTCTACTTTAGTCAGTGGAACCATCCCAATTTACACGAGATGATTATCTGTTTATTTTTTAGGCTACGTCTAGACTACAAGCCTCTTTCGAAAGAGACCTGATGAACAGTGAAAGTGTTGAAATGAAAGTATGATATTTTTCTTATGATTTTTCAAAAAAAACCCTGTAGTCTATACACACCCTTATTATAAGAAAACTATCATACTTCCATTTCAACACTTTCACTGTTCATCACAGGGAAGAGAAGTTGCAGTTATATTGAGTTTGCCATGGGATAAAAACAAGAGGTAGCCAGGTAGCTAGCAGAAGTTCCTAAAAGCATAAACCTGAACAGCCACATTTTACTGTATCTCTGCTGCTGCGTCTCTTTCCTTCCTTTTCTACAATAGCTCTTTAAATAAGTATAATTGTTGCGGAAATTTATAATAAAGAGAGACAGACCTTGGACACAGGCATTAACTATTCTAAATGCCTGTAGTTTTGTTAATATGCCCTGTGTTAAAAGTGTGTGTTCAAGTTGACATGAGAATCAGTCCAGCAGGTCTAAAGTCCGAGCAGGATTAAATACCTGACAAAAGACTGTTCAAGCCCTTCCTTCAAGGCAGTTGATTTTCCAACCAAAAATATACAAAGTAAAAGAAAAATAGAGCTATGTCCTTGATCAAAACAGAATGAAGTGGTAAAGAGATCCTTCCTCTTGCATATCAAAAGGCCATGCCAAGGAGCAACCTTCCTTCTTGCAGCTCTCTTCAATGGACCTCTTTCAGCTCTTTCTAGAACTCATCTGAACTCCTTGCCAGTCAGTCTGATTAGTCCCCCTCCCAGACCCAAACACCTGTACATAAAATGTCTGTCTCCAAACAGTGTATGATGGCTCTAGGCCCTTAGATGGATGGAAGGGCTTGTAAGGGACCAGGGAAAGATTCTTAAAATACTGAGCTTTGGCCCTTTTTAGGGGGTCTTCCCTCTAGGATCCCTGGGGGCATGTCTACACTGCAGCCAGAAGCATGCCCCTGCACCCAGATAGACAGATACAAGCCCTGCTCAAGTAGCATGCTAAAAATAGCAATATGGATGCTACAGCATCGGCTACCTGACCAAGTACAAGTCTGCTCAGCCCTCTGCTTCTGTTACTTGGAAGCTAGTCTGTGCCTCACTAGTCCATACTACTATTTTTAGCGTGTCAGCTTGAACCACTATCCTGGAAGCTCTCAAGAATATCTGCTGTGAGCTATAAACACCCTAATTGAAGGGGAGAAAGTGTTGCATTTTTAACAAAAGTTTCCTTTATTCTAAGTTTTAATCAGTCATTGAAATTACAGGTGATTTTCAGAACACCAATGTAGTCTGTTTTGATTATGATTGAGGGTACGTCTAGACTACAGGCTTTTGTCGACAGAAGTTTTGTCGACAGAATCTGTTGACAAAACTTCTGTCGACAAAGAGCATCTAAACTACATCAAGCAGACAGACAAAGCTATTCGCTTTGTCGACAGAGAGCGTCCAGACTGCTGGACACTCTGTCGACAGAAAGCGGCACCCAGAACTGCTTCTGCCAGGTCACAGGAGTAGCATGTACTTCCTGGTGCGGCTGCCTGCCCTTTGCAGAGACGTGTGCTAAAAGGGATCCCCCTGACTAGCCGTTGCTCTGCTGCTGCAGCTGCCTTGCTTATCCCCTAGAGCAGTGTTTCCCAATTGGTGCTCTGCGGAACCCTGGGGTTCCGTAGAGCAAAATGAGGGGTTCCGTGAGGAGCCGGCGCTCCCCCGCCCCCTCTGAAAGAAACAGAGAGAGAGAGAGCCGGCTAGCCAGCAGAGGCATGGGCGGCGAGCTGTGTGGGCTTGTGGTGCCCATGCTCCCGCAATAGCTGGAGCTGGAGCTGGAGCTGGAGCTGGACCCGGACCCGGACCCGAGCGCGCGTCTTCCCAGGCCGGCCCCAGAGCGTCTCTCCCCCGTCCCCGTCCCCGCCGTGCGCGACCTTCCCTGAGCTCCCCCTGGCTGGCTGCTGCTGCCCTGCGCAGCACGCTCAAACCAGCAGGTGAAGAGACGCCCGGACATGACTTAACATCACAGCCCGGGATTTTAAACTTGCTGGGCGCTGTGATGCACCGCATGGCTGAGTTGCGGCTTTGGAGTCCGGGGACAGAGCACAGACTTCCACAAAGTGGAAGGCAGAAGGTACGGAAGAGGGAGAGGGAAAGGGAGGGAGAGGGGAGAGAAAGGGGAAGGGCTAGGAGAGGAAGGTGCTTGTGCGGAGGCGGAGGGGAAGGGGAAGGGGAAGGCACCCAGTGGTCCCCAACACGGTGCCCGCGGGCGGCATTTGTGTGCGCCCGCCAAGTGCTTGGGGTTGACCTGGCCCTGGGCATGTGGCGCATGCATGATGCTGGAGCCGGCCCCGGGCGCATGGTGCACGGTGAGCGCCGGCCCCAGGAGCGCCGCAGATTGGCCGCCTGCACTCTGGGCATGCGGCGCTTGGGGGAGCACTGGCCCCAGGCACGCGGCGCTTGGGGGGGGGGGTCAGCCCCGGGCTCATGGCGCTTGGGGGGGAGCTCCGGCCCCAGGCACGCGGCACTTGGGGGGGGGCACCGGACCCGGGCAGGCGGCACTTGGGGGAGAGGAGGGCGCTGGCCCCGGGCACGCGGCACTTGGGGGAGGGGCGAATGGCCACACCCCCTGGCGCCCGGCAACCTCCAGTGGTTGGGGACCACTGGGGGGACAGGGGTGGAGGAGAGAAATGGCAGGGGGCCAAGTGCAGACAATGAGGAAAAGGGCAGGAGGAGAGGTGTTAGTGGGAGGGGGACAGGGTGATGCTGGGAAGGGAGAGGGTAAGGGCACTGGGGGCTAGAAGGGTGAGGGGAGGTGCTGGGAGAAGGCTTGAAAGAAGGGGTGGGCATGAGGAAGGCTGGGATGGAGCAAGTCATGTGAGAGGGCACAGGGGCATGAGAGGAACGGGGTTAGAGGGGTGGGCATCAGGGAAAAATGGAGCAAAGGGGGCAGGGGAAGTGAGGGAAGCGGGAGGCACCAAGAGGTTGCAGGGGTAAGAGAAGGTGCAGGTGCTAGGGAATTCTGGGCAGACACCTGCCCAGTGGAGGGACCACCATCAGAGGAGAGAGGCAGGCAGGTTTGTAGAGGGAGGTGTTAGAAGAGGGGATGAGGAGGGGTAGCTCACATGATCAGAGTGGGGCTACTGGAGAAGTGGGCACAGGGAGGAGAGAAGGGCTGGTGAAGGGGGGGGCAGGTTGCAGGAGGGCTGAGGACAGTGAGAAGAGCAGGAGTCAGGACAGCAGAGGAGGGTGAGGAGTCGGGGGGCAGCAGGCACCAGGGGAGCTGACATGGCAGCAGAGGGAAAAGGTAGAGGTTTAAAAATATTTATTAATAACTTGGGTGACACATCCAAACAATCCACATGAACTCAATACTGGTGCACAACACAAAATTCATTTTGCTCATGTGAGGAAACTCTTAGGCTATGTCTACACTAGTTGTTTCTTGTGCAAGAACACATCCACTCTTCCATGTGTGAGCTGTGCTTTTGCACAAGAGCATCTATGGCAGTGTGGACACTCTCTTGTCCAAGAAAGTGCCGATGGCCATTTTAGCCATAGGGCTTTCTTGCTCACGAAATTCATGTTGCCTATCTACACTGGCCTCTTGTGCAAAAACAGTTGCTCAAAAGGGCTTATTCCTGAGTGGGAGCATCGTAGTTCTTGTAGAAGAAGCCCTGATTTCATACATGAGAATGTTAGTGTACTTGCTCAAGAACACACGGCCAGTGTAGACAGGCAGCAAATTTTTGTGCAATAGCGGCCGCTTTGGCGCAAGATCGTGCCAGTGTAGACACAGCCAAGGGGAGGGAGGAAGGCAGGGGCAGGGAATCAGCACTGGCTCAGCATGTCTACATGGTTTGGGGGAAGGTGCAGGGAAATTGAGCTCAGCTGGGTTGCAGAGTGGGGAGGTCTGGGGACTGCACTGGATACTGCACCCAAGAGATCCTACACTGACATGCCACCTCCTAGGCTGCTGACACTGCCCCCATTCTCGGCACCAACAACTACAGCACAGCTAGACACCATCATGGCCGGTTTTGCAGGGCTGAGATTTCCAAACTCCAGAGGAGCGCTCGATAGAACTCACATTCCCATCCGTGCACAACCCCATCGAGCTGCCCGGTATATCAACAGAAAAGGGTACTTCTCCATTATGCTGCAGGCCCTGGTTGACCACCGTGGACTATTTATGGACCTTTGTGTGGGGTGGTCAGGCCAGGCACATGATGCTCGGATCTTCCGCAATTCGCACCTGTACGAAAGGCTGCAGACAGGAACCTTCTTCCCGCAGCGAACCTTTGCTATTGTAGAGATGCCGGTCTGCATTATGAAGCCATACGCTGGGCATCTGACCCCGAGCAGGGAAGTGTTTAACGCGCACCTGACACGTGCATGTTTACAGGTCAAATTCGCATTTGGCCGGCTGAAGGGAAGGTTTAGGTGCCTGCTAATTCACCTTGATATGGGGGAACACAATATCCCAGAGGTGGTGGCAACATGTTGCATCCTCCACAACCTGGTGGAGAGCAAAGGGGAGGCCTTCCTCCCAGGTTGGGGGCTAATGGCTGAAGTGGAGAGGAGGTGGTTTGTGCAGTCTCGGACAGCTGCCGTTCGCCAAGCCCCTCAGGTGGGCTTTCGCATCTGGGAGGCTCTGTATGAGAGCTTTTCACCTGGAACCCAATAGTGCCTGTGGGCCTGGGCTCTCCCGTCCCAAAACCTTCCCTCCCACAATCCATCCCTGCATCAGCCTGCAAACATTTAAGACACACACACCAGGTTAAAGATGAAAAATATAATGTTTATTAAGTAGTAAGAATAGAATGTTGAAGTGTTATGAAAATAGAATTGTTAAACAACTGTTACAAAATAAACTTTGTGTTGAACTTTTACCCTGAGTTTTAACTGGGGTGGGAGGGGGGATGTCAACCTGGAGGGGTGGAGGAGGAAGGGCAGACAGCTTAAGAGTCCTGGCGATATCGCCTGGGCCAAAAGACTTTGCCACCTCCTCGTGTCCGTGCACCCTGACGTCCTCGGGCTTGAATTGGGGCTCCAGAGGCTGAGGGAGGGAAAGGGGGGGTAGGGGCTGGATGGACAGGAGGAGTCCCCAGCGGGAGAGGACATGGCACTCCACTGGGGGAGATACTCAGTGAGCAGGTGATCATGCCAGCACGCTCTCTCTGCCATGGTCTCTTGGATTTTTGCCATGGTCCCCTCCATCTTCTCCATGGCATCGACATGCCGCCGCAGGAGGTCATTGTAGGCCCTCCAATGCCTGCGGGTGCTATGGGACTGGGTGGGTGGTGGCACCGGTGTTGCCCGGCGGTCAGCTGCAGCAGGTCTGGCTGTGGAAGAGAAAAGGGAGAACCAATCACTGTTAGGAATTCACACACAAGTCCTTAAAACAAGGAATGGGAATGTTATTATTGTAAGGCCACGTCTTGCTGCACAGGGGCCCTGTTGTGGCTAGGGCAATGTCCACCTTCACCCCTTGCATCCTCTCCCTCTCCACCATGGCCGTCCAGGCCAGGTAAGTGTGCAGCCACGGTGGGACAGGGGCCTGCAGCACCGTGGGTCTTCCATGGCCTCCACCCACATACATACCACCTGCCCGTCCACTTACACATGCACAGAGAGATGCAAGCTGTCCAGGAGGACCAAGACGTGCATATTGCTCTGCATCCTCTCTGCTCCCACCTCTCCCGTTCTGTGTCTGTGACCCTGACTGCACTCACCTGATGTTCCTTCACCTGGGTCAGAGGATGGCTGCAAGGCTTCCTCCGTGTCCAGGACAGGCTGCAGGATCAGGGTCACAGTCTCCTGTGTCTGCTCCTCCTCCTCCTCCTCCTCCTCCACATCTTCCTGGGGGGACCGCCTGCCATCTCTGCTGCACCGGTGTGGGCAACCCAGTCTGGACGAGCACCGGTGCAGACATCGGTTCCCGGCCTCCAAGGATGCGGTCAAGTTTACTGTAGTAGGCACAGTGCACTGGGGCTGCACCTGATGAGGACCATTGCTCTCGGGCTTTCATGTACCGCTGGCGCAGTTCTTTGGCCCGTACCTGTTAAAGGGCATCACCCCAGGACCCTGCATCAGCCAGCCCCTGGGCCACCTGGCCGTAGACGTTCCTGGCATTCCTGCGCCAGGTGTGCAGGGCATTGACTGCTTCCTCCTCCCACACATTTCTAACGATGTCAGGACCTCTGGCCCTGACCAGGCTGGGACTCTTTTTTCCCTGCTGCAGGCACTTGGGCTGGCTCCCTGGAATGTCCCTGGAGGCCTCATGGCTCTGCAGCTCCAGACATGGCACTGTGACAGTGAAGCAGGGAGAGCAGTGTGGTCATAGGCATGTTCTGTGGCCAGCTTCCTGTCTGAATGCCTAGCAAAGGTGTCTGTGCCTTTAAAACATGGCTACAGACAGCAACAAGAGGTTTTCCCTAAAGAAAGACTGTCCAGAAGGGGGCTTCCCCTGGAGGTCTTTCTCTGACAACAAAAGAAACCCCAGTGTCCAGACTACGCTTTTTGTCGACAGAACTCTGACAACAGAAACGTTATGCCTCGTAAAATGAGGTTTACCGGCATTGACAAAACTGACGCGTTCTGTCTACTTACTGTCGACAGAACGCGTCAGTAGTGTGGACGCAGGTTTTGTTTCATTGACAAAAGCCCAGTTTTGTCAACAAAACTATGTAGTCTAGACACACCCATAAACACATTAGAACAGGGGTGGGCAAATACAGGTCCATAGGCCAGATTCAGTCTGTCAAGGTTAGCCTCTGATGGGCTCCCACATCGCCATATTTACCTGAGCCTCTGCAGGTACACAAGATTACAGCTCCCATTGGCTGCAGATCACAGTTTCCAGCAAATAGGAGCTGAGATTCCCCATGCCAGCAGAAGCGCAGATAGATATAATGGCAGTGGCCCACGAGGGGCTAACTCTGGTGAACCACTGCCATTTTATTGCCCAGCACTGTGTTAGAAGGTGTTTGCTAATATGTGCAAACTAGCATGTTATAAAATACTAGCATACAAAAAGCAGCATGGCCATACTATGCTGCATGAGCTCAAGTCTACAATGCCTTTTTTATACTAGTGTCTTGAATGTATTTGTTCATTGTTTTAAAAAAACACAATTAAATTCTAGTCAAAACAAACCCACTAACGACTGCAAAGTGCAACAAGTTGGCAAATGCCAAGTGATTTTGACTATTCCAACCAAAGACTTTTAAACACTGACTAAAAGTCCCTTTCCTTTTATTTAACTTTCATTCATCTCTTGTGATGTCACAATTTCTCTTGTTCTGCATTATGATGAGGAGTCTTCAAGCCAAAACAAGTGCTAAGTTTCTAATGAGGAAACCAACAAGGAAAATTTAAAACAACAACAAAAAAAATCCAAAACAAAACCAAAACAAATCAACAAACATTTCTCCTCTACCTTTGAGGGTCACTATTAAAAATTTTAGAAGACCATCTGCTAGGTTTAATATAGTAGCCACCTTTGAATTTCTTATTACTAATTGTTCCATATAGTTAAGTTAGAGAAAAACTAAAAGATTTTAAATTTGGCTTGTTCACATGGCAGAGATTAATAGTTTTCTTTTACATTCAACACTATTTCCAGTGTTTCTCTAAATATATTTTTCCCTTTAAAAAGCTTCTGCAATTAAGCTACATTATAAAGGTAGATCCTGCTCCAACGTGTTAGCCAAAGTGCTCTTCTAGGAAGAACGAGAGCTGATACGCAATCAACTGAAAGATTATTGAAATTTTCTGATGTACTATAACCAAAATACAGGAAAATAAGAGGCGGTTTCACAAACAGAATTAGAAAAACAGTACTTGTCTGAGAGTTATCCAAATTGCTGAGGTTGTGAGAATTGAAACATTTGGATGACATGCAAATAAAGCTAAAGCTTTGCACAAGAAAGCCTCCACTGCTTATCCTATAGGTCTTTAAGAAATAGCTGATACTAAAAGAACAGATGGATTTTAACAGAAATGTCAATTTTACAGATAGAAAACCAATTTGCTTTAGCATCAGAGCATTTTGCAATATTTTGATAGCTAGCATTAAAAATAACCGACACATTTTCAACACAATTTGATCAACTTAGTAACAGAAAAAACTGTATGGGAGTTTTTATTTCCCTTCGAAAAAATATGCTATCTTCGCATGAACTTCTCTAAATAAGTCTTAGAAGCCACTTCAATTTGCAATTTTATTTATAACAACTGCTTCAAGATATAGTTAAAATGTTTACTACATTCTTGCCAAAGATCTTCCTTAGCATGATGCAACTGTAGAATAACTGGGGATCTTGTGCTAGCAACCAAGTCAGAGGATCAAGTGGCTATCTTGCAAATGTCCTCTGGAGAGACTTTGTTAAGGAAGGGTGTGGTGAAAACCACCGCTATGGTGGAATGCGCAGTTATGATACTTGACGGTTGCTTGTTATTCTTATCAAATGGAAGGTCTTCAACTTTCTACTGCAGTTCCCTTGGGATTCCTGATGCTTGGGGCCAGGAGGTTCTAAACATGACAATGGCCGTTGCAGTAGTATAGGCCACCAAGTCTGCTACATCCACTGCTGACTGCAGAGTGGTATGGGCAACGGTACGGTCCTTGTGAAACATACTAGGGAGCTGGGGCCGTTTTTGCTCAAGCAAGTACTCAGAGCACTGCTGAAGTTTGGAGTAGGTGCTATAGTTGTAGTTGGCAAGCATTGCTGAGTAGTTAGCAACCCTCACTTGTAAAGTTGCTGATGAACAGACTTTTCTACCCAGGATGTCTAATCTCTTATGATCTTTATCCTGGGAAGGAGACCTCATATTAAGGTGCTTTGCTTTATGCTGGACTGAGTCCGCAACTAGAAAACTGGGTGATGGATAGAAGAATAAAAAGTCTATCCCCTTGACAGGGACAAAGTATTTTCCATCAGCCCTTTTATTAGTGGGTGTGACAGATGCCAGTGTCTGTCATATTATTGGCAGGGTCCAGGATGGCCTCATCCATAAGAAGAGCAATCCTGATCAAGGTGGCAGGCTGAAGCGTGTGTATAAGCCTGTATTGTTTTTCTTGGAGCTTTTGCAGACGCAGTTCCTGTGCTGAAGTCACCCTCTTGAACAGGTTTTAGAAGTGTTTGATGTCATCTGTCAGAGGTGGTGGTGGGAATTATAGCTTCATCCGGGAATGAAGAAGAGTTGTGGAGATCCACCCTCACCTTTGGAGAGGGAGTCCTCTTCTTCTGACTGCAAATGCTCAGGGGAATTCAGTGCTGTGTCCCAAGGTGTAGGTTATAGGTAATGTGATCGTCTTTTGGCTGGTGTGGAAGGAGCAGTGTGATGGCTTCTATGAGAGGACAGGTGTCCCAGGGATGCTATTGGCCCAGGTAAGAAGGCACCAGCTATGGCTAATGATGACAATACCAGTGAGGTGGTGGTGGACCAGGTAGTGGTCTTGTTGAATGGGACTCCCATGGAGGATGCCTCGCACAGGACTGAAATGGTATGGGGAGAAACAGCTATGCTGTCTTGTGTTAGCCTTGCTAGCTAAGAGACAGCAATGGAGCTGGTGAACAGGCTAAATGTATTGAGTGCACCAAGGATGCTGGTGAACGCAGTGCCAAAGAACTGTGGGTTTTTGGTGCTGTAGAGAAGGGCTACTCAACTTTGGAAGCCTCGGGAGCCACAATGATACTCATAGCACATGCCGAGGGCCACAACGTAAGTGTGGTTGAATATATGTGCAAATATATGCAAATAGCTTCTTTCACACAGATGGGCATGAATACACAGATTAAGGCAAGACTACATAATATGCAGGCTCCATTTAAGTCAGTTCTGCTGATATTAATAAAATGCAATATTTATCCAATTTCCACCTATATGACAGCACTTGTAATGAGCAATGACAGTCCAGGAATTTAAACTAAAATGCATATCAACAGAACACCATTATATTGACTCACTGTTGTGGAGCATGTTCCCAGTGGAGGTCATGTTCAAAGGATCCCACCCATGAGCTGTGTGTTGAGCACCTGCGTAAACCCAAACAGCTCCGTGAGCTGCAAGCAGATTGGCTGCAGGCCGCATGTGGCCTGCAGGCCACATGTTGAATAACCCTGCCATAGAATGTCTGGGACGGTTTTTCAGCTGTGCTGTAGTTTTGGTGCCGAGAATGGGGGCAGTGTCGGCAGCCTAGGAGGTGGCATGTCAGTGTAGGATCTCTTGGGTGCCATATCCAGTGCAGTCTTCTGTGTGGATCTATGATGTTTGGTCGGCTCAGTGGTTGGTGGTGCTGATGATACCGATGACTTATATCTGGGTTCAGAGTGGGCCCTCTTATGTGGCTCCAATTGTTTAGGTGGTGCTGTGCCTGAAGTGCCAGGCTTGTCTCCTACACTCACCCTGGATGAGCTTGGTGCCAGAGGCAGCGATTTATCAGAGAAACCTGGACTTTCGCTTTTGCTTTGTCAGAAGTAGAGGGACAACTTTTGTCCATGCCTCTGGTCTTGTCCATGTCCTCGGTTCTGGAAGGAGTGTTGTCGCATGGTGGTTGTAATGATTCCTCATACAAGAATGTTTTGAGCCTGTTAGCACAGTCCCGTCTGGCTCTGGCCGTGAGGTTCAAGCAGTGTGAACACACTTCTGTTCCATATATACCTCTCCTAAGCATCTGATACAAGAAGAGGGGCCACTTGACCCTGGCATCACTTCTCGACAGGAGTCTCAGAATTTAAAGCCTAGAGAGCTAGGCATTTTGACGAAGAACTGTTTTTTTTTTTTTGTGGGGGGGGGGGGGGGGAGTTGAGGAAAAAAGGTTGTGTATGTGTGTTTTTTTTTTTTAACTAACAGGGAGCGGAGGAATTAAAAACTTGGACATGAGAGAAAATTGAGGGAATTTAGTATTTTTTTGTCTCAGGTAGAAAAAAGGAGACTGAATGGGAGCTCCATCTGTTGCCAAGAATGGTAGAGAAGGAACTGTGGTGCCACATCGGTGCCTAACGGACACCAGCAGCAGGGGGAGACACTACTGCCCATGTCTCTAGCAGGGAACTGCTAGAAAAATCTTTGGTCGCCAGCCTAAGGCTACACCAGCATCTAGACTAAAGCACCCTCAGGGATATCATTTGAAGAAAAAGTGTTGGTACACTATCATACATTTAATTGTCATCTGGAACAACTTTACAACAGACTCGTCAGTTACAATACTTTTATTCCACCACAAAGAGTGTGTCCAAAACAGTTATTTTTTAGGATTTTAGTATTGTAGCACAAGTTATGCATCCTAACAATCTGCACTAGGGATATGAATGAGTAGTCAACTAGTTGATTAGTTGACTAAGGATGTGAATGAGTAGTCCATTAGTTTCCCCTCTTCAGAGGCAGCAGCACAGGGAGAGGGGCAGGAGAGACTGTCACAAAGCCGCTTCCGGCAGCAACCTCTGTCCATGACATGGGCCCATCGTGGATAGAGACTGATTCATGATAGCAGCCCCTGTCCACGGCAAGTCTGGGCCAGCTGCAGGTAGAAGCTGCTTTGTGTCAGCGGCCCCTATCTGTGGGGTGTCCAAGCCCCCTGTGGACAGGGGCTGCTGCCAAAGCAGCCTCTGTACGTAATCAGCACCGGCAATGCTGTGGACAGAGGCTACTTCACAGCAGCTTCCCTAACCCCCTCCCTCAGCAGCCTCTGTCTGTGGGGAACTCAGATGCCCGCAGACAGAGGATTCTGCCATCCCACGCTGCTGCCTCTGTATCAATGGCAGCAGCATGGGGATGCAGGTGGCTGGACCATGAGGAAAGTTGGTTTGTAAGCTGGTGGCCATAGAGGGCTCTGCTGCATCTGCCTCCCCAACTCTGATGTATGACAGCTCCAGGCAGAATGGTGATGGGATGGAGAGATGAGCTGTTGTGGAAAGGGCGGAAGGTTATGTACGACTGCAGGTTTACCCTGAGATCTGGGCACTGCTGGGTAAGCCTGGACAACACTGCAAGTGTCAAAATCTCCTGAGCAGCTTGGAGTGCTTCAGGCATTGACAGTACCAGAAGCAGGAGGCCCATCTCAGTTTCAGGGCTTCCTGGCATGGAACAGGATGGGCTGCATTGCTTGACATAAGCCAAGGCCAAACTTTCCAAAGGCGGAGATGAGCTGCCTGACATGGGTCTTAACTCACCCTCAACCCTGCCCTTCCTCTTGTGGGGAGTAGAAGACTGTCCTCTACTGGCCACGTTCGCCTTCTTGGCCAGGGCCACGGAGGGACATTAATGACAGCTTGTCAACAGTGTTGGCAGGACACTATGCCCTGAAGCCACAATGCTGGGTGCCAAGTTGGATCTCCGCTCCAGGGCTGGAACGAGTGCCAACTCCATCAGAAGCACTTTAAGACTGATTTCACACTTCTTATTCGTCCTAGCCTTAAAGGACTTGAAGATATGACACATGTTGCTTAGATGTCCTTTGCCGAGGCATCCGAGACTACTACTGTGTGTGTTTACAGCAATCACAGGGCCTGGGGACTGGGGCATGCCCCATTCCTCGCTTTGTCCCAGAGGGGACTAACAAAACTAACTACTGCTAAGGGCTAACTAATTCAATTACTAACTAAATACACTAACTTTGCAGAATACTAGTTGGTACAAATGAAACTTAAGCAATGCTAGTAAGAGAAGCAAAGGTTCAATGCACTATCACTGGCAGCAAAAAAGAACTGAGGGTGGGGTGGGAGTGGGTAGCGCCCATTATACTGTGCCATGTGGGAGCCACTCCAGCTGTCACCAAAGCCACTCACAGTCAGTGCTGAGGAAGAAGAATTTGACACCAATGCATGTGGCAAGCACACACCCCAAATGTGGAATGGATGTGAGCAACACCCAAAGAAGAAACATTTTATTCTTTAATATGAAGAAGTGTTGTATGGTGAGCAATTAAGAAAATTAGGTAATTACTTCAAGAACTGTAATAAGGATTTAGAAGCATAACTTTACATGTCTATTTTTGAAAAAACTGATTCTAAGTGTATCAATGAAGTAAGATGGAAACCAAGCTGCATGTCAATTTTAGAACCCTCTAACACATCAAAAACTATACAGTTGCAAATGAATTAAACTGGCCTGCCAGGTGTTCTCTATATTACAAAATTATTTCTTGATTGCTCTGCTTATTGGTCAGCTGTACTCTTAAATCAAACGTTTATAATACAGCCATCAATAAATTCTGCATATTGTCTCAGATTAAATTTAACAAAAAAGGGAAGAGTCAGGGGTAAGGTAATAAAATACCATATATCCATTTATTATGTTAACTAAAAATAGATACTGTTGTATCTTGAAAAATTTGAGTTTTCATTAGTTATTTAATTTACCAATTAGTAGACTGGAGAGAAAAATAGGAAGTCTCTTGAATGTCTGACTGTGGCCACCAAAACAAATGCAGAGTCTATGCACTTCAGAATAAAGATAACACGAAAATCAGAGCACATGCTGGGTTTTAGAAGCACAAAAAATTAAAATAATTGAGTCCCACTGCTAAAATCCTATACAAAAACATATAGGTTATTTACTGTTTCTTTTCCTTATAAATTCTAATCTTTCAAATAGGTTTTCCACCTGCTCTTTATACTCCAAAACATGACATATTCTAGGTATAACAGTGCAATTATGAAGACTATAAAAAGCTAAACAGAAAGAAGACTAGTTGAATAAAGTTTCCTTCTTTTATAAGTAAAGTTAAAAGAAAGCTGTTCTTTCTTATTAATACCATGATGATTAGTCTTATAATGGACATTTACATTTCTGAAGAGTTGAGCTTTTTAATTTTTTATGCTTTTTTTTTTTTTTTTTTTTTAAGGAAACAGATTTGAAATACAATCTTAATGTATTAGTTTGTCTATATTTAAATGTGTATACAAACTTATACCTACCTTTGATGTCTAAAAAACCAGATTTTAAAGATTTTGTCTAAACACTGTATTCTTCAAACACTTATATATCCAAAAACCAATATTTTCCAGGCACGATCTAAAAACACAAACAGACAAGTGAGATTGGTTTTAGCATAATTTTGTTCTTTAAAACAAACAACCAAACAAACCAAACAAACAAAAACACACACCACACAAAAAACAACCTCCCACAAGTACAAAATGAATAATGCTGTTAACTTACAATATATTCTTTTACTTTAATTCTTTAACTATTATAAATAAAATATTATGGTTTAATTTTTAAATGCATGAAATTCAAGAAATCTACAGTTATGACTCACAAAGCAATAACACCACTAGATTACAAAAAACAATACTGAATATACAGACCAGAAGATAAATACCGAAAGAAAATTAAACTATATCCAGTACAACTCTGGAGAATTAACATTTGTTAGAGTCAACCTTGAGAAGAGAAATCCTGAAATTACAAGTTGTAATTTTAATGGACAACTTTGTTAAAGAGCAAATGTAATCATAAAATGCTACTTGTTAGTATTTGCTCTTTCAAAAATAAATAAAGAGTCATTTAATACAATGGGTAGAATTCTCTGTATCTTCATTAGGAATGTTAAATATTGGTTAATTGAATAGTAGAGTAACTGCATGAATTCTTAGCAGATAGTGGACTATTCTATAGTCCCCAGGGGTGTGGCCAGCAGCCAGTGTGCTCCAGCCTCACTCCTGAGGAGTCCCCTGCCACTCTGTGCTGCTGCCTTTCTATCAGAGGCAGCAGCATGGGTGCCAGCTGGGAGATGGTCCGCGAGGGGAGCCAGTTTAAAAAACAGCTCCCCTTGCAAACTGGCTGCCTGTTGTCCTGTGCTGCTGCCTCTGATAAAGGTAACCATATTTTATAAATAGCAGTTGTTTTTGTAGGATTGGAGCCTATTATTGCCAAGTGTAGCTTGCAGGTGGACAACCGAACCTGTGGAAGTCCCCATTAATCACGTAAATAGAGCTCTGCATGAATCCAGTATCCTACCCACAAGATACTTAAGGCAGCATCACAGCCACCATGATTAAGTATATTTAACAGCAACTATAACAAACATTCTACATCTTTGTAGTATTCCTGCTGTATCAGTGAAGATATATATGTCAGCTTTATATATATTGCCATTTCCTTTGTCCAATCAGCTTTCTTTTTAATCTTTAATTAAGCCAGTAAATGAGGGTTTTATGCTGTACCCAGTAAAGCCGATGATAAAGATGCCAGTAATTTCATTGAGACTAGATGTTAAAGAGATCCTGCTGAAGAGATCCTGAAGTGATTACATTAGTCTCTGAAGTTGAACTTTTCTAATAGACTGATCTCTACCAACAAAGTATCAAAGGAGAATTATTTTAGGTTATTCACACACACATATATGCATGCTTAAAAACCACTTTTTCAGTTACTCTAGGTCCATATTTCTACTATTTGTAGACAAGGAAGCTCCGAGTTTAGCTATGTTTTTAAAATGTGAAAAGTGAATTGTTTCTAGATGAAAAAAATACAAATCTAAATCCTAAAATTTAAACTTAAAAACAAAACAAAACATTGTTTCACTTACAGCTAAGTGCATTCATTATATCTGCAACTTCTGAAACACTGCAGTGATCACTATCCTAGAAAATTATTATAATTCCATAAAAGTTAAGATCCTCACATTTTAAAATGTATTTTATTTTCAATAGTTTATACCAGACGCCCACTTCCCTAGGCCTAATGTAAATTAAAATCCAAGTATAAAATTATTAAATGTCATAACAGTGTCTTCAAAACAAAGACTCAATATATTAAAGATCCGTGTACTACTGTGAGTATGGTAACCCATTTTTTTCCCAATCAAAATGTAAACAAATTGACTTTTCATTGTGCATCAAGGCTTAAACTCATATGTGGATAGGCTGTCAATGGGTACAAATTCCAGATGGTAGAATGACCTTATACCACTACTAAAAAGTTCCAGTCCAGGAACTGAAAGAGACATTGTCCCAGCAGACAGCAACTGCCACGATGGAATATGGTGGAAGAAAGTACTTGGGGGAGATTTTTGGGATGCAGGAGTGAGGCATGCTAACTCTTGGAGTTTGCTCCATGCTGGAGCCCCCTTCTGCACCCAAACTCACTTCCAGAGCTCACATCCCTCTCCCCCTCCTTTACCCCAATGCTCTGGGAGGACATCTGGGTGCTAGGGTTGCCAGGTGTCCAGTTTTGAACCAGACCAGTTCAGTATTTGAGATTTCTGTTTGGGAAACAAATTAAGAAAATATAAATGTCCAGAATTTTCTAAATAAGATGCAATGTAGATTGTGATGTAATGTCAAGTGTGTCCGGTATTTGTGTTGAAACCACCTGGCAACCCAACTGGGTGTAAGAGGGGGTTCCAGCCTGGATCAGATTGTTGGAGTTCAAACATGAAGAGTGCAACTCTGAGAAGGAGTTTGTCTGGAGCCCCTTCCTGCACCCAAACTCACTCAGAGCCCACAAGTCTCAGCTTCTCCTGCACCCCAACACTCTGGATGCAGGAAGGGGCTTCAGTCTGTGGCAGTGTTGGTTGCTGAAGGGGGTGAAGTAAGTGTGTGTGTGTGTGTGTATATATATATATATATATATACACACACACACACACACACACACACACACACACACACACACCCCCACCACACACACACACCTATTGATCCTAATAAACTTTTACTATCTTTTACTTCTGTTAGTAGGCAAAAGTAATAAATCTATGCATTTTATTCCAGTGCAGGTACCATTAAGAGACTTGTAAACCAAGTTCTGATATTCCCCCCCCCCCCATCAGAGTAACTGGTTGTATGACAGCCAGAAATAATACTTCTTTTTATTTATAGCCAAGAAGGATGAATTTGCAGTGGAGAGAATTGGGAAAAAATATTTTAAAAAATACCAAACAAATTTCATATGCATAACTAAAAGACAAAAAATAATAGATATTCTGTCCTTCCATGTTTTATGGTCACTTTTCAGATATTGAGTGCACTTTAAAAGGATTTCAGTTTTGTTTTTACTTCTTCCTGATAGCTATTTTGCAAACAATCAACTATCTAGGGCTTCCTTGTCAGAGCTCTTTACACTGAAACTCAGTCTTCCTCTTTTCAGGAAGCTGAGTCTTATAAACCATCATCCCACTTTACTTTAATTGTCATGGAGAAAAATGTTACATATTTCTGCCTTAGCTCATAAAAAAACCCTATCTCATATTATTTATTGTGATTATTATTATTATTATTGCTTTCAGTTGAAGGGCTAAAATGAAGACAAGTAAAAAAATCTGGCCCCCTATTTTAGATGTGATTTCTGACTACAGGTTGAACCTTTCTAGTCTGGCACACTCTGATCTGGCAAACATCCATATTCTGACATGATTTTACTTAGCCAAATGTCCACTTATCATTGGCGTAGCTAAGATTCCTATGGTCCCATAAAGTTTGTTTAGAGCCACCAGTCCTGGCTCTCAGTGTTTTATGTTGTTATTTAGCTCTAATTTACCCCTAAATGTCCAGTAAGCAATGGAAGTTTTGGTAATGCTGCTAGACAATATTCCATGGTTCAGTAAATTCTCTGGTTTGACTCTGGTCAGGTCCAGAAAGTACTGGACTAGACAGGTTCAACTGTAGCAACTTTAACAGTCTAACTTTCCCCCACATTTGGCCACAATAGAGAAGTGCCTTCCATTTTGTTCCCACCAAGTGATAGTTTAAGGAGAATTCTAAAGCCCCCAGAACTCTGCATAACATTGCTCTTCTGTGCGAACATCCCAAAGTTTAGGGAGTAACTTACATACAAAACCTTTTGGACCTGTGCCAGAATACCCAGTATGCTTGTTTTTAAACAGATTCTAGCCTTTTGTATTTTCCTGATCATTTTTAAGCAGTAGTTTTAGTCTCAACAATATTCATCATTCGACTTCATTTCCACAACTATCCAACCCTTCACTTCTATTAGACTGAATTGCAACACTTTAGAGAGAACAACATTTCATGCGTTTCATCTACTTTATTGTTTAAAGCTAGGATTGGACGTGTTCTGATATATAGCTAGGTAAAAGAGGAGGGGGAAAATATAAAACTTACTCCTATTTAGATAGATGTAGATGGAAGTCTAAAAGCTTGAACTAAGTAAAATCTTTTGTTAGTCAACCTATTTCCTTGTTTTGCATATACTTTTACTTGCTACAGAAATACTTCTATAAGAATAGCACTTTGGGGCAAAAATCAAATATGTAAAATTGTTAGAGGTAACCATTGTTTCTAGAGATCTATGAACATCAGATAAATGCTCTGTGAAGCATTGCTGATGAACATGAAAGTACACTTTATGTTCTGGAAGTCTTCATCAAGATTTTTTTTAAACAAGCTTTTATTTTTATGGCAAATTGTTCACAACCTAGACCCGATGAAGAGAAATATGAGCATGTTCACCTATAAATTTCAGTGCAATAAAAATGAATGTTAAGGTGTCCATTTCATATTACAGAAAATGACAGAATCCAACTGAAGATTGAAAAACACTTCAAATGGGAAAAAGTCCTAGTTTTCAAAACATTAAACGAAGGTTGAACACAAATTTTTCTGCTTACACAAAGAGCAGTTTCTACCATGGTGAATCTTGCCAGAGGAAAAAAAATGAACAGCAAAATATGAGATGTGTAGTAATTTTATTTTCCAGACATATGATCCAAAAAACCTTTGGAATCTAAACTGACCAGAAATCAAGAAATCATTCTTAAAACTTTTCTCAACTACCAATAGGAGTACAATTCTTTCTTTGATTCACTGAGTTTGACAACAACACGGAAAATGAGCATCCTATCTTCAGTTATGACATCTGTTTTAACAACACATGTCCTTCTGTTTACAAGTATTGATTATCTACTTCAGATGTAGTTATAAGACGCAGGCTATAGAAGGGCAGCAGACCAGAGAATCTAATATAACAAATTACTCTCACTTCTAACAAGAGCCCGATTTTGACATCTTTACTCTTGCTGATTAGCACCATATGTTCTGTGAGTAGTCCCCCTGGTATCAATGGGATTATGGACTTTATCCTGCAGGTTGCTGAGTGCCTCACTCCAATCCTGAAAAGCACCTAAGTATTTACAGGATTATGCCTGTGCTCAAAATTAAGTATCCCCTAAAAGTGTATCTTTAAGAGAACGGGGCGCAGAATGCTCTCAGCATCTTGAAGGATTCAACAGAAGTAAGGAAAGCAGAAGCCAGTCCAAAATTACACTGCATGAGGCTTTCATCACTGGAAAATTAGATATATACAAAAGCTGTGGAAATAACTTGTTTTCAAAATACAATTTAAAACTTCTGGAGAATATAATCGCTAACAGTGAAAATTATGAGGATAAACATTTACTAATTTTTCCTTCTTTGTAATATTAAATGGTATTTTATCGTTTTCTTGTAAAATAAGTATTTTTTTTTAAATATAATAGTAGTTATAGTACCAGTTGAAATTGCCTAATTTCTGCTAGTTTCCTGACAGGTACAAATAACTCAAATTTGTATCAAGTCAGCCAATTGCTTTATGATTCGTCATTGTAAAGGACTCATATTTACTTCACATAATGACATAGCATTCCCACTTCCACTACATTTAAAGGGCAGGTCAAATCAAGATATGCAACTCCAGCTATGTTAATTACTCCAGCTGGAATCAACATGCCTTGTTTAGAATTTCCCCACTGTCCCCACAGCAGGAGGCTGATGGGAGAAAACGCTCACATCACCTTCTCTTATTCCTCATGGAAGCACAAGTACCGGTCGCTGAGTTCAACTGAGCGAATCTCAACTAGAATCACTAAATCAAACTTTGGAAGGTAAATCATGGCAATGTCAATCTTCTGTTTAGTGAAGACATGGCCTTGCAAGTAAATAGCCTAGGACATAAATTTCAGCTGAAGATTTTGGCTGCTGAAGCTGTGCTGATAACCACAAAGAGCAATTATATGAATCTGAAAAATCTGAACTATGTTTCTGGACATATTTGGATACAAATGTTGTGGTAACTCCAAGAATGGCCCATCTAACCCTTTCTCTTAACTCCTTCCCCTGACAACACCTTCCTTCCCTCTTCTCCCTCCCTATTCATGTATTTTGCTATTTTATTATTATTACTCCCACACTAATGTGTAATGTCTACATAGCATTGTCTGGTATTGTTTTGTCTGGTCTTGAAGCTTTCACGTGCTGTAAAACTGTACAACTGGTAATTCTACTAGAGATCCCCTGAAGCTTATACTATTTGGAAACATATCATTTGCTCTTTTGTACTTTTCATTGCCTATGAAAATCAATAAAAATTAATCATAGACATTCAGGGCTACTGTTATTCTTCAAATTCGCTTTACAGTATACAACTCCATTATAAGTCCTTATAAAATCATAAAAATGTACAACGCCACAAAAAGTATTCACTCCTACTATAAAAAAACCCCAATCATAATATTTTACTATTTTACTACTAATATCTTAAAAAAGGAAGATACAATCTGCTGGACTCATCTTGTTCAAACACCATAATTTGGCTCTTCGCTACAGTTCCACTTTCTGCCCCACAAGAGCCAGAAAGACAGATTGTATGGAAGTATATGTGAACCTTCTACCATTTTAAAAATATTGATTTTACTTATTCATTCTGCCTTCATTTTTAAAAATCTGGAAGATACCCCCTTTTATTTTCTTTATTTTGAGGGTGTGAAAGGGATAACGTGACTATGTGCATACAAGTACCCCATACCTAGAGAACTACAAGAAGATGCCAGAAAGAAAAGTTCTCAAGGTTTAAGCAACCCTAAATACTGTTTCAAACACTCATGAAAGCATTTAAAAGTCTTGAGACTTGAGATTGTCATGTTAACCTGAGGTAAGGAAGAGCTGTTAACCCAGAGTGTTGTGTTAAAATTTGTATTATAATAACCACTTGCGTATGAGGAAAATGTTAGTTACCACATAAGAGCTAGTCTAAGAGTCTAAGAAGGAATGTTTATAAGTGATTCTGAGGTTGTAGTTTAGACATTAGATAATAATTTGTTTTTATTATTAGGTATTATTTAGCCAGATTCAGATTACAGAACTGATTGCTTTGGCAAAATTCTTTAGTTGGGATTATAACAAGAAGACTGAAAGCCACCCTTAAAATTCAATTGAGAATTTTTGGAGCCAAAAATAAGGATTTAACTTCAATCAAATACTGACATGGACTTGCTTGATTTGACCCTGTTTGATAGTGTTTTATTTTTAGTTAGATAACATTATTAATAAGCAGTTTAATTCTGGTGATACATTTGCTTGATTTTGTTTTGGTTTGCCTAAGTTTCAATAAAAATGTAAACCAGAAGTTAATTCTGAGATATACATCTTTTAATAACCAAAAAATAACAAATAGTATGGTAGCACTTTAAAGACTAACAAAACATGTAGATGGTATCATTGTTGCATAAATTGCAAGATTCGTCCCCTGGAGGCTAGTCTAATTTGCCCACAGAAGAGAGTCACACTTTCAGGCTGGGTCCAACTCAATTTTATTGCTTGCAAGCAAGGTTCGGCTAAGGAGCTCAATGCTCAAAGCAAAGCCGACCCCCAGCATCGGGTAAGCCAGGCGTCTTATAGGGTTAACATCCTTCCTGGTTTATGTGCCTTAACATGATTGGTTACCTTATTTTGCTTCTAATATCCTTGGAAGTCAGGTTTATCTCCAAATAAGGTTAGCTGCACTATGCAACCCTGCTGACTCTGCGGTTACAGTTGTTTGTTACATTTATTCGCTCGCTTAACAATAGGCAGGTTACACTTCCTACTTGCCTGCTTGAACCTGTCACAGGTGAAATATATATCTACATTCTTACTCAAGCAGGAAACTGGTTTCATTTCCTGCTACATCATGAGCTTTCGTGGGCACAGCCCACTTCTTCAGATGACCAGTGAAGTGGTCCTTGTAGGTGGTTTGTTGAATTGTAGTAAAGTCTGGAAAAGATGAAGTGTACATGGATGCTTAGTTTTTTACAATAGTTTCTAATGTTCAGAGCTCCTACTTGTTTTTTTCCTCTTTGTTGTATAAAATGCTGATAAGACAATTCCTGAGTTTTTTTGTGAAAATGTGGCATAATCTCTGGCTGTAGTCCGTGGGATATGTAGATTGTAGTGGGTTTTTCACCCTTAGACCCTTAGGTATGATGTTCATCTGTTTGCACTTGGAAAAGATGATGATGTCTGTTTGGATCTGTGCGAGTTTCTTTTGTGCAGTTGATGGAGTCCCACTCCATACAGCTGAATGGAGTGCCTTTCATGTTCAAAAGCTTCAGGGGGTAGCCGAGTTAGTCTGTATAGGATAAACTAAAAAACAATAAATAGTATGGTAGAACTTTAAAGACCTACAAAACATGTAGATGGTATCATGAGCTTTCGTGGACACAGCCCACTTCTGCAGATGACCAGGCTATGCTCACGAAAGCTCATGATACCATCTAAATGTTTTTAGTCTTTATAGTGTTACCAGACTATTTGTTGTTTTTTCGTTTATCCTGTACAGACTTACTCGGCTACCCCCTGAAGCTTTTAATAAGGAACCTAAGTCCAGAAGGGGTTGTTACTAGCCAGTCAACCTAAAAGCTTAAACATCTCACCCTTATAAAAGTCCATAGTTTTCACAAGACAGATTGTTAAACTGTATCAAACTGTATTACATTTAAGGAGCCAGAAGAAAATAGCGCAGATTAGCTTTGAAGGGCAGAGTGAGTGCAGAAAACTGCAACATTACCAGAGTATCAAGATATCATCAACTCCGCCCCCATTTTAACATTTTCTAAGGGAAAAAAGGTTACAAAATGTAGAAAGGTTAATGTGATTTGAACAGAGTTTAAAGTTTCAAAGGTGTAATTTTAACAAAGCTAAACAATTAATTTTAGAGATTACACTTTTAAATATTCAAAAACAGTATTCAGACTTTAAAATAAACATCTCAATAATGAATATGAACACAATGTAGAACCCTCTATAATTTATCCTAAAGTTAAATATGAGGGCAGCTCCTAAATTGAGAATGGAATTCTTAAGTCTTCTCTTATTTAAAAAACACCACCACCACCAAATATGCAGTATGCTTTCCATTTGCTAAAACATGCTGCATAGTAATATTTTTATGCATAAACATGATCTACTTAATCTATAGATTTGCCATAAGAATATATCCACAATATACACATTATAAACAATCTTAATTGTCAGAAGATAATATTAAAAGTTGAATTTAAATTCATGAATCAGCTGAATAGTTCAAAATTACTTTAAAGAAAGAATAAGCTTTCGAGTAGACCTAATCCTTCAGTAATTTTTTTGGTAGAGACATCCAACATAATTCTCCATAAGGATTGATCGTGACAATCTCCAAATTCCTATGGAATGCAGGCTGCACCTCTTTGAACCAGGACACTCTGGTCTGGCAATATGGTCCTGCCGGACCATGGATGCTCCAGGATCAGAGCATCATGGCACACTGCGGGTGGGACGGGATGACAGGAACACAGAATGCTGTGGGAGAAGAGGGGAACTAGGTGCAATGCAGGTGGCTGTGAGCCTCATGCATGGCCCAGCTGGACTTCAGATGGAGGAGGGGAGGCCGGGCTCCTGACCCGCCCCTCCCCCCTCCATCGTGCCAAGCTGCTGGGGGATGGAGGAGGAGAAACTGGAAACCAGGAAGCCAGAAGTCTGTGGGGTGACAGGTCGGGAGTGGGACCATCACCCGGGAGGCCAGAAATGACCTCCCTTGGTCTGGCACAATCCCTCATCTGGGACCACTCAAGTCCTGAGGATGCTGGACCAGGGAGGTCCAACCTATAACTAATGGAAGTAAAGGAGTTTGTGCAAGGCTCTCAACTAGTCAATCTTGGTTGTAAGGATTCAGTAGAGGCTTCACAGGGATAAATATGGCATTCCTATTCCAACAACATTCTGACAAATCCAATTAGACCAAATTTTCCATTACTGCAGGAATCAGAGAAAGTTGGGAAGGTCTATTACAGAAGCGTCCTACCATGCTAACTTTAAGGAAATGACCACAGTATAAAACAATGAACCTTCTTCATAATTTGTAGGTATTACTCAATGTTGGATGCTGTTTAAGATCTAAAAAACAAAATCTATGGTACAGTACTGACATCATTTCCTGAAGAGGGCACACCAAAACTCTAAACTACCACCCATACAATCTTCATCTGTAACATAAAAACCTGAGCATTCTATCACACCTTTTTTTCTAAGGTTTTTTGAGTAATCTGACATACATTATATATTTAATTTTCACAATAACCATGTGAGACTGGTACCATACATATTTTAGGGAGGGAAAATGGAGGAAGAGCTGTTAAATGACAAACTTACACAGGGAGCAATTAGCAGTCATGTGGAAAAAACCTAGAACTTTCATCTCCCAACTTTACGATTCAAACGCTAACATTAGTCCACAATAGGGATGTGAAAGTATAACAATGTACATGGTTAACTGATGACTCTGGGCTCATCAGTTAACATGCACGGTAACACACAGTAAACCCGCTCCACCCACTGCCTCTATATCAGAGGCAGCAGTGTGGGGGCACAGGCAGGAGCCAGTACACGTGGAGAGTCAGCTTTTAAGCTGGTTCCCTGCGCGTACTAGCTCCTGTGGAGCTGCCTGTCCCCTTTTGCTGCAGGGTAGCAGGCGGGAGCCACTTACGCCATGAGTTTAACCATGTACCACTGAAATTTTCAGCCAGTACACAATTACTTTATTACATTCATTTTAACATCCCTAGCCCATACCTTCCAATCATTTGGGAAAGTGCTCTGAAATCAACACATGGATAAATAACAAAATTTTACTTTTAGGAACTAGCGAGATACAGGAAATTACTTTCAAAACTATAAAAGTGTCACGTGCTCTACAATATTATGTGTCCCTCTCTCTAGATACATATTATGCTCTTCTTCATTGTTTATAAGGTCTCAAGAACATTCACTTCTAATTTGTGTTAGCTGATATCATCCTCACAGCATTTTAGAGCTCCACGGTAGCCTCTGTCCATAACAATTACAACAGTTTTTTTCATAATAATCCTTCTCCGCCCCAGTAAACGTAAACTTAAAGACTTTTTGAAAAATCTTTAATAGAGTTGCGGTAATTAATACTTTGGCTGCAGAGTGGCTTTTTTCAACTTAATCCTCTACTTTTAGGCATTTAAACTTTTTAAAAAGTCACTGTGTGGGCATGAGTTTTAATTTTTGGTTGGTTTTTGTGGATACATACAATGTTTGAAAGTGCACCAATACAGTAATTACTTTCAAACATAAAATGTCAGCATTGAAGTGATAGAGATGCAGCCGTGTTAGTCTTTAAAGTGCTGCATAAGTCCTGTCTTTTGTTTCAGCATTGAACTGGTAACCACTGTATCAGAGAATGAATTTACCTAAATATAAAACCATGACTACTTTTCAAAAACTATTTTCTTTGAAATCCATAGTGCTGGATGAGAATGATTAGTGTTTGAAAAAAAAATCTAAATTTTGAAATCAAGCCATAAACATTTTCATGAAACTAACTAGCATACTGACCAAATTCAGAGAATTTGATAAAGATAAACAAATAGTATAAAAAATAAATTCCACTTAAGTTATGAAAACTAAAAATATTAAATGTTATTTACAATAGATGATAGGAAATACATTATAGTATATATATTAAATATAGTATATGCTACAATTAAGTAGGATATCTAACTTTCATTTCTATCCAAATGTAAGGTTTTATTGGGAGGGAATGGGAAAGTGATTGGTTTAAATCAGTGGTGCTCAACCTTTTTTCATTCACAACCCCAGGAGCCAGGATAATTTTTGTTGGGGGAAAAAAAGCGCCAGGAACATTTTGTTGCGGCCCCTTTAATTTAAAGCGCCAGTCCGCTCTCCTGCCACTTCCCCTACCCCCACCACCTGTACACAGAGCCGGGAAAAGATGCCAGCTGGCTGCTGTGACCCCTCCAGGAAGACAGGTTGCCCACCACTGGTTTAAATGATGTGATCATTAAAAATATATTCTGAACCAGTGGGCTGAGGTAAGTATTAAAAACGAGTAGTCCTGTAGCACCTTAGAAACTAACAAATTATATATATTCATGAGCTTTTAAAAAAACTACTTGTTTTTAAAGTTAGAGACTAACACGGCTACCCCTCTGAAACTATTACACAGCATTGATATCCATCCACTACTTAATATACTGCTCTTTGAAATTGTAATTCATGAAATTACAATTATAGCATGTCATACCTACTATCATCACTCTCTTTTTTGCTAGCTGCCACTTTTGATCACTAGCTCCTACTCCAAGCTATCACATGCCAAGAGGGAAGATGGACAAGGGCACTCAATGGACATGAATTCTGTTTTGTTATTTAAAGCTTGTCAAGAAGGAATTTTGTTTTCAACAAGATCTGCCAGTTCAGGAAGCTACCTATTTATATTTACAGTGACTCAAAGGATCCAAATTATTCTAGCTTTGATGTGTTTTTCATAGTTCTCCATTCTGTGATCTGCAACTAAACATTGCTTTTCTATTTTTAATTAACAAACATTTAACAACATCTTGTCTGAAACGAGAACCTTCTTTACTTGGGCCAGTCCAAGCAATCAGTGACTTGCATCTAAATTTAGAATTGTAGTTGATGAATGTAAGTGTAAGTGTATCTTTATCTTTAGCACATATATATCTTTCAATTTATTAGAAATCTTTTCAGATTTACTAACCAGCATTTCTAAGTAGTATTTGCTCATCAACAGTAGAAAGAAAAGAGATGCATGGCGCAAAAATAAATAAATAAATATCCTATCACGATGGCCAATAGATCAAGATTGAGTTCTAACAGAGCTTTTAAAAGGGGACAATATCTTTGCAAATATTTGTAACTAGCTCACAATTTGAATTTAAACACTATAAGATAACATACAATTAGAATAAAGCTTGAGGCCTATGAAATTTGGCATAGAGAAATGGCTAACTGTTACCCCTAATTTTGTGGAACTGAAGGAAAAAGTTTGTCCAGAACACACTAGCCAATCATAGAACGTGAGTTAACACCAGCTTTTTGCTATTTTAGAATAACATCTGCAGTTGTTTGACCATAAGAATGCCATGGCAACAAACTGAGTTCATTAATTTATTAACCTATAGGAGAAAAGAGCATCTTTGTGGCAAGAAAATACCAATAAGGAAGAGAGGAAAAGCCCCTGCTGAATATGCATTAGGCATACTGGAGTCAGCATAATACAGTGAAACCTTTGTTATCCAGCACTCTGTTAACCAGAAATCTTTGTTAACTAGCATTGCCCCCAGCCACAATACTGTCATATCTTCAGGCACACAAGCCTGGCTTGGTTTACCATGATTGGCTTAACAATTTTTTATTTAAGAAGTTCAAATTGTTAAAGATATTGTTGGTAAAATGGTAAATTCAAAATGGAGTCAGAGAATTCAAAATGGAACCTGTCATGAGTGTCAAAACACCTTTGTACACAGCACTGTGGCTGTGCACATGGCACCAATTATGTGCACTCAGCACAGAACTATGCACAAGGCACACAGACTGTGCACACGTCACCATGTTTCTGCACACAGGACTCTAACTGTTTTCCTGCCTTTGAATCCTTAAATACACCTGTTCCTGAGAGGATCGGGTCGGCCGTTTTGTCATCACCGTGGAGGAGAGTCACTTGTTATACTTTGAAACCGTGGCGAAGGCCGGGTTTACCTCAAATACGAACAGATCTCATCCGACTGCAACCATCAGGGTGCAGTTGTTGTTGCAACTGCCCAGCGTAGTGAGTCCACAGCAACCTGAGTCTCATACCATCGGACAACATTGACTACATAAGGCAAAGCCTGCATTCTGTGGTGAAGGCCCTCTGCAGTGCTTCGTAAGTTACTCAACACCTACATGCCTAAGGACTCCTCAGAGTTCCTATCCTACGGCTATCTGCAGCCACAGGGTAGAAGGTCCTGAGCACCTGTAAACCTCTGACAGAGTACAGTATTCTACCGTTAGTTTATGATCCTATCTGTACTGTCTCCTATTATATCAGTGGGAGAGGGGTTGGATTTATGCAGTGTTGCTTCATTGTTATTGTGTTTTACCTGTTGTGTTTACAATATGCTTGGTTAAATTTTGAAATCGAGTCTGTGTTTATTTACATCCAAAATCCTCCAGTGATTAGATATGGCGGGTTCCAGGGCGAATCCTCTTCTGGGACAAAGGCAAGATTTCAGATCAGGCCCTCTAAATTCTAGTTTTGTTAGTGTGCCTTTGCTAACAATCATCTTTAACTAAAAATAGAAATGTGAGACCAACTGCCTCACACTACAAAATTGCCAATATTAAACACTTGAGTTTTACTATTATTGTCCATTGGTTTTTCCAAGGTTGATGGGACCCTCAGATAACTGGAATTTTTAGATAACCAGAACGCCGTAATCCCTGAGCGTGCTGGATAACACAGATTTTACTGTATATTATAAAAGTACCATCCCAACTTGTGGATAGAAGGAGAGATATAACCCATATGAGATGGCAGGATGATCGCAGCTTGTGATGATGAGGAAGATAATGGCTACCATTTCAGGTTGTTTTGCAAGGGATGGTGCGAATACATGTTCTTTCAGATGTACAGGCTATCTCTATTTACCTTACTAGGTTAGAGAGTTAGTGCCTTTGCTCAATGTATTGGAATAAAAAGAGATCTGCAAATCTGCAGATACCTGTTTTATGTTCACAGGTATCTGCATACGTGGATGTCTATGCGGATATCCACAGTCCATGTTCCCTCTAATTTTTCCCCATTAATGGGTGTAATACATCATGTTATGTGTACTCCAGGGTGTGTGGATATACACCACCAGTAGAAACACATGCTGCCAACTGTGGGCACTGTGCTAATCAGCTGGGAGGCAACTGAACCTCTCCTGGGTGGCCACCCAAGCACTCAATTTACAGGGAAAGGTTTCCACAGCTCACTTTTATGGATGCAGATACAAATTTTGTAATGTAGTAATATAGTAATCTACTAATCTAGTAACAAACTATTACCAATACAGAAGGGCTCCTAAAGTATGAGTGCTGCAACTGTGCACACTCAGGTTCCCAACTAGATAGTAATTTTAACAATATTGGGCCTGATCTTGGGACAAAAACTGGTCAAACCTCAGACTGATAACTGGAAATTCTTAAGTAACCAATAAAATTAATATACACTTCATAGATCAGGCTAGAGTAAAAAATGTTTTTTAGAACTCAAGAGGTAATTTTTTTTAACAAAACATTACCCTTAATTGAGAGTGTTAACAGTTCTGCTTAGGGATGTAAGCGACTAGTCAACAACCAGATAAGCCTAGGCTTATCCTGAAGTTGAGTCACTACTTGACTAGTCGCTCCCCCAGCCTCTCTTGCTGCCTCTGTATCAGAAGCAGAAATGGGGCGGGAGGGAGGGGAAGGGAGAAAGCAGAAGCCAGTGCTAGGGGAAGCCAGCTTGAAAGCTGGTTCCCCCAGCACCAGCACCGTAGGAGGCAGGGGAGGCAGAGGAACAGCGGGGGGGAAATGCAGCAAGCTGGGACTGAGCAGTCCTGGCTTGCACCGAGTCCCAGACGATGACGCTCTGCTTTTTAAATGTAGTAAGAGCCACCAATTAGTAAGACAAATTTATTAGCTTCCTAACTGCTATTTAACAGCCCTACTTCTGCTAGTGTATTATGTCATTGCCCATTATCTGTGGACAAGCATTTATTTCTTCAACAGGCCACAGGCACATCCTCAGCCACCAGTCATTACTAAATCTTTTCTTTCTAAAATTGCTTTAACCTTAACAGGATCATAAAAGTTACAAATAAGAAAGACCAGACTATTTTCCTGTTGGTGAAGGTTTGTTCCCTAAAATAAATTAAACATTAGCATGGTCAAGACATGTATATAAGAAAACAAAGAAAGCCACAAGATCTTTTTATCACTTTCATCTTTGTTGTCTCTTTCTTCCCCTCATTACCGATCTAACTATTCCATTGCTCTTAGTCCATCATGGCTAAAACTGAGCTGATCTGGACAGGTAGATCCTCTTGTCCACATAGTGTCACTGAAATCAATGGGATTCAACATCTGCACAGTTGTCTACCAATACAGATTAGACTGCAGGACTAGAAGTATATATTTTGTAAACTCTTCAAGGAGAGGATTGTGAGTTCAGTTTGCTCTGTAAAGCTTAGCAGAATTTAAGCAGTATGGGCAAAATTTACCTACTTAGGTGCATAAAATTAGCACTGGAATCCATATCTAGGCACCTAAAATATTAGGTTACTTATCCATATACCTAAATATGAATTTATTTTTTATTAATTGCAGGCACCAAAATTGGAAAATATAACCCTATATAACGGATATACATTTTCTACTACTGCATGTTATGTAGTTATACAAGGATCAAGATGGAGCTCCAACTGCTTCCTGTGAAATATTTTTTCATGCTTAAACCTATCACCTTGAATAATGTTTTTCCTGAATTTCAGCCTTAATCTTCTATTACATAATTTAGTTTCTTTATTTCTATCTAAAACCTCCTATAGCCACCCTAAATATTTCATTTTTACTGTCAATATTTACACTTTTTTATATGTATAGTGTGTTGTGTCCTCCACCTGCAATATCTTAGCCAATCTAGTTCTCTACAGTTAGCTCTTGACATTTTCCTTGATAAATACAAAAGAGTATGCAGGTATCCATATAATGCTGCATAATACTAATTCAGTCCCCGTGTTAAAATATTAAAAACCCATGACTCCTAATCCTTAGACTCAAGACCACTCAACAGGTGGCATGTTTGCAAAGACGTCTTTAAGTCCCAATCATGGCCTTTCCAGTGGTTAAGATGACCAATCAAAGAAACAGTGGTTATACAAGTGAAACATTTGTTACTAGCTCTAGATTTGAGATCTCAAGCTTTAAATTTAAAATTGTATTATTTAGAGAAAAACTATTTTAAATTAATTTTAGAAGTTTCTAGGAGTCCTGAGAGCCTTGTACAGCTGACACTATGTGAACATGGCTTTCAAAGTTGAAAAATAAGATAAACAGCACACTACAAATCTTTTCTCTAATATTGGTAAAATAATTTTTCTGTGAAATACATAGCAGAGAGGAAATTTATTTTAAATGGTTTGGTTAAAAAAATGTCAACAAATTTGGGTAAAATTCATGTTACTTTGCCATTTAGGAGTAATGTTAGCATGCCAATTAAAACAAGATTAACTGACCAGATACTTCATTAACATAAAACTTGAGTTGGTCGGTGGTACTTTGTGCCCTTCTGGGCAATCTGAATTCTGTATTAATAAACTTTTAGACGTGTCACTTTCCTAGTTAAAAAATAAAATTATCAGCATCCCCATTTACCCCAATCTCAGTTCTTCCCCTCCACTGGCTCTGGCTCATTGACAATATTTATGTCTGGCCGTAGAATGAGAGTCCCTTCATGCTACCTTGGCATCACTTCTTACTCTGCCTGCCCAGAACAACCTGGTTCTCTCACAGCAAGTATACTCTCCATAGAAAGGTAAACATCAAAATGGGACCTGTTGGCTCAAGAGCTCGGAACAAGGCACAGAATAGCCTGGAATCACCAGGACATTTTTTGAATGGGAACAGATAATGGAGTGTGAGGCATGACAGGAAGGACAGCCCATTTGTTAGGGCTAAGGAAACCTGGGTTCGTGTTCCTGCTCTGGAACAGATTTCCTGCTTGACAATGCGCAAGTCACTAGGATACATCCACACACCATCTTTGAAGTGTAATGTCCAGTTTGAAGAACTACATTCAGGCTCATCAACCTGGGTAGTGAAGGAAAAGGCGGCAGTTGCCCCTTCATCTGGTGATACAGAAGTGCTCAGAACAGTAATGGCAATAGCTGGAACCCCAGGCCCTATGAACTGCTTCCAGAGCGTCATGTGGCATGCTCTAGGCAGCACTGAGGATTGCCTCGGGGAGGCAAGACGCTCTACAGGCAGCGCTAAGGCTGCCTACCCTCAGCTCATTCCTTCCGTCAGAGGCCCTACCTCTCCACAGGCATGGAGCAGGCTCTCTCCTTGCCCAGAGGCCTGAAGAGGTTTTCAGCCCCACTGCCTGTATGTGCTAGCTTTTATTGACAGCATGTTAGTAACAGTGGTGTAGCATGAGCTGCAGCCCAGTTATCCATTTATGTATCTAGTATTTCAGACACGACAGTACTCAGGAGGCTAGCCTAAGGCACTGCCCATCTTGCCACACTTACACTATTTTAGCATACTAGCTTGATCAAAGCTAACACAAGTGCTTGTACTGAAGATGGAAATTATACTTGCAGCTGCAGTGTAAACATATCCTTAATCTCGGAGTCTAAGTTCCCCAGCTAAAAAATGGGGACAATAGTGCTTTCCTACTACACAGGGGTACTGTGAAGATGTACACTTTAAGGACTGTGTGGCACTCAGATACTACAATGACAGGGGCTATGCAAGTATCCATTACTGATTGACTGATGTGGGCTTTTTGAGGTGAAACAGTTGAAGTGTCCCCAAAATTGCCCACTGCACAGCTCAGAGTCCATTCAGTTTTACCCCACTTTTCCAACATTTACCTTCAATGCTCAGATCTCCGTTTCCTTCCCATCAGCATCAGAAAGGGGCAGGAGAGTAGAGATAAAGATCTTATTCCAAACCTATGGGAAAGGGGTTCTACTCCCATGCACCCCCCTCAGTACCCCTTCTGTCCAATTCTCTTTAGGATGAGCTACATACGGATCCTTCAAATGCAACTATTGAAACTGCAATCACAAAGTGCCATTATAAATATGAGAAAGCTAATTAAAACATAAATAATCAACCAAGTTATCAAGTTTATAGGAAATATTAGGTGGAAGTGATAACTGATATATTGTTAACCAATCTAAAGTGAACATCATCAAGCTAAACTTCTCTAAATTGTTTTCTAAGAAAGTGAATGATCACATGGGTGGGTTAAATACTTGATCGTTAATAGCACAAAAAGATTCCAGCATATAATCAAATAAGAATAAATGAAAAATGAAGAAACAGGCGCAGAAAATGGACTTATTAAATACATTTATAAAATTTCAAAGAATGTGGAAATGCTTTACATAAACACTAGAAACTTTCATAATGGACTTGGGGGAGGGGGGGAAATCACATTATGAGAAGGAAACCAGAAGTTTTGCAAAGGCTATAGAACTTGATTATGGCAGGACAGAAGACACCAGGAAATCACAGAAAGCAATTGATTATCATCTACTTAAAAAGTTGCTGTAATTCCAGAAGTAGAGCGGAGATGTTCTAAAGAGGTTTGGATTAAGAAGATTTCAGACCCTGAATTCTGCAAATGAATCCCACATATTGACATACATTTACAAATATAAAATTACAAGAAGGGTATCTGCTTTTTAACTGGAAGAAAGCCATAACATGAATGGCAATTTTTATTGTGATTGGACCATCATTGTTTTCAAACACACTATCAATCAATGAACTGCCCATCAAAACTAAATCAAAAGAAACTGGAAGACAGCAGTAAATCACTTCACACAAACTATTATGTTTTCAGAACAAGAAATCAATAACTAGATCTTTTGGCTAGACACAAGCACTCCTCCTACTGGTAACTAAGACTTATCACATATAAGCTCCTTACTAACTGTCTCTGAGAGCCCCAAAGGGAAGACCATGGTGATATCAGAAAAAATGACTACTATAATACCACCCTGAATGAAGTTAGTGCATATTTAGAAAGGCCAACCTTTCTAAACTGTTAATATGAATTAACAATTTCTATGAGCAATGGCAAAGTAAACTAAACTGGATTGAAAGTGGACAGAAAGTGATCCTAAACATCACAGTAGTTCAGGATAGTATTACTTTAACAGTAAAACAAAAGAGTCAGATTAGTGATATTCATGTGTGTACATGCTGGAAAAGAAAATAAATGGCTATGTATTACTGTCTGAGAAGTAGGGATGAAAAAAATCCTGCTTAATCAGTTTAATCGGTTAACTACTTAAATGGCCCTCTGCCCACAGCCATCCATACGCGTATCTAGTATCCCAGATACTGCCAGTTAACCACATCTCTACGAAAAGGAAATTGAATTTTAAATTGATAATGCAGTAGTTCAACCCCAGTTTACATTTCTAAAATTTTTAACTTTGTAAACATAGTTCTACCAACATTCACTGATAGTCTCATAACTAGGGTGACCATATTTTGCCATGTTGAATAAGAGACAGCTGATAAAATTACTCTGATTGCCATTGAACTTGCTTGAATAAATCAGAATTATGCAGTACAAATGGTCAAATTAACATCAAGTTAACTGAGCCCCTATTAAAACCCTGTCTGATAAAATCCACTCATCATGGCCTAGCTGGACCCACAAGATGGACTCACCTCTCCTGGTACCTGGCACTACATCTTCCTGGCTTCATGTAAGGGTCACATGCCACCACCTCTTATATTTAGGCCGGGGTTCACACCTCAGTGTGGTACTGCGTGGGAAGCATGGAATGGGATGTGAGCTATTTCCAGCTACAGGAGAGAAGGGAGAGGGGAAGTGATTACTTGGTCCCTTGTCTTTGAGGCACTCATCTGTTCTCTACCTCCTCCCCCTCACTCCAATGTCTAGAAGCAGCAATGTCCTTCTTTCCTGCACAGGTCCAAAGGCAGCTAACACGTGCAGGCTGCAGTTGACCACTGACATAATCCAGCCCCTACTATCCTTCCAGCTACAGTGCAGGCAGGAAGAGATTAAGACCCAAGGATGCTCTGTGCACCAGAGCCCAGAGAACCTGAGTGCAGGGGCTTCAGTGAATTGGATCAGAGAGGTGGCTCATCAGGTAAAGGGTACATAGGGCACAGAGCAGCCCATGCTCCCTGGTGGCAGGACCAGGGTGGGTGTAAACAAAGTGATAAATCCCTGTCCAGGAGTCTGCTGTAGAGCCTGCAGGATCAGGACAGGAACAGACTGGAAATCACTTTCCCATCCACTTAGCTTAGCTGAGGGTTGGAGAGGATTCCCCATGCCAGCATTGCACAGGGCTTGGCTCTTACTGGCCAGTGCTCCAGGCCAGAGATTCTGGAGCTTTTCCAGGGTGCAGTCCCAGCCAGAGACAGTGTGTAAGTAACGAGCCTGTTGACCAGATTGTTGATGAGCCAAGTAGCCTGACTAAGGGCTGGTTCACTGCATAGCGCTATGAGTAAGATGTGGCTCGCTGGGGGGATATGAAGGAGCCGTGGGGCTGGGGGTGGCGCAGGGGGAGAGCAGGGTGAGGACAGTAAGAAAGGGGGCATGTAAAGGACTGATGGCTGGACAGCAGAGGCAGACTGGCCACTCTCTGGTACCTGCCTGTGCTCACCAGCCACCATAATTCACAACTAATGCCAGCTGGAAATGGGACAGGGGCAAAGCTGTGCTAGCTGAGAGTTGTTATGCAGCAGGTGCTGTGCTGATAGACCAGCAGGGGTAGCAGCCAGACCTGCGCACTGCAGCATTGCCCCACGAGCAGCCTTGCAGGCCTACCCTCATCATCGGCCACTGGACTCTTGCACTCACTGCTGGTGAGCAGGCCACTGGCAAGAAGGGATCTAGCCAAAAGTAGAACCTGCCAGTTCTAATGGGAGGGAGGAATGACAGGCAATATGGAATAGTTTGCCTGTTTTTAAGAAAAAATTAAGTATTTTTCATATACGTACCATGGTTAAGATGACTGATTTATTGTGATTTAATTGAGAGTGATTCCTTTTAAGTGAACATAACTGTGTTAAATTTATTTTAACTTTACAAATATCATAAAACCATCTATTACCATAAACTTTGTAAATATCATATAAATCAATATAGTTTACTTAGTACAGTTTCCTATTTAAACTCTATTTTGATTCATGAAATATATCAATATATATAAGGAGTATTCAGTCTGCAATTTAAGCACCAAGAGTCTCACCGAGAATTGGTTATTTAAAATTAGCTAATCAAAGTATGTTTTGTACAAGACCTTGCCTTCAAAAATTATTTAGAAAGTGTATAAATTCCAAAGTAACAACTACCAAAGTCCCCTTATTACCCTGGTGTCAGGATGCTCATATTACTGAGTAGACCAATAATTATGCCTCCGCTCCCCAATCCTGTCATAAAACGTTCTCCCTTACTCTCAGAGATATTATGGAGCACACAGCAGACTGCCACAACAAAGGGAATATTGGTTTTGCCTAAGCTTATTGGTCAATCCTGTCAACTACATACATCCCCTCCCCCTTGCTTCTTCTGTATGGGTATGTCTACACTATCCCGCTAGTTCTAACTAGCGGGGTAATGTAGGCATACCGCACTTGCAAATGAAGCCCGGGATTTGAATTTCCCGGGCTTCATTTGCATAAACTGGGCGCCGCCATTTTTAAATCCCTGCTCGTTCGAACCCCGTGCCACGCGGCTACACGCGGCACGAACTAGGTAGTTCGGACTAGGCTTCCTAGTCCGAACTACTGTTACTCCTCATTCCACGAGGAGTAACGGTAGTTCGGACTAGGAAGCCTAGTCCGAACTACCTAGTTCGTGCCGCGTGTAGCCGCGCGGCACGGGGTTCGAACGAGCAGGGATTTAAAAATGGCGGCGCCCTGTTTATGCAAATGAAGCCCGGGAAATTCAAATCCCAGGCTTCATTTGCAAGTGCGGTATGCCTACATTACCCTCCTAGTTCAAACTAGGAGGGTAGTGTAGACATACCCTCTCAGAGGCAGAAATGGGGGGAAGGTAGGAATTGGTGTCCATGGAGAGCCGATTTAAGCTAGTTCCCCATGAGCACCAGATCTGTCTGCCACGCCTGGCCCCGTGCTGCTGCTGCTGATAAAGAGGCAGCAGTGTGGAGAGTGAGGGGGGGCAGGCAGGAGCCTGGTTTGCATGCGGAGCTGACTTTTAAATCACCGCTTCTTGCGGAGAAGCTCCCACTTGCCACCCCATTCTGCTAAAATTTTATGCAGTTACACAACTATTCAATTACATGCTATCTAACATCCCTACTGCATATGGCTTCATGAGCCATGGGAGTAAGAGGTGGCTATCTCCTAGGATCACTACTGGCATTTCAATACCTCCGATGGTAATTTCTCCATCTGGTAAGCAAGTCCCAAACTTGCAGCTTTATAAAGAGACAGAAGTTCCTAAAGTTATGCATGTTGCATCATGCACCTTTTCCGAAAATCCTATATTGATGTAGATGAAATGGACCTTGTGATCTACCAGCACCCACGGCACCATTGAGAAGTATCCTTTAAGATTTGTGTATGCTTTGGCAAGGTGGTCAGGTGCCAAGATAGGGATGTGCATTCTGTCTGCCGCCCCACCACAGTTAGGGAATCTAATCACAACAAAGCCCTCCACTATGTTCTGCATGTTTCCTGGAGTCACAACCCTCTGTAGCAGAAGGGTATTGATTGACTTGGCTACTTGGATCACAACAGCCCCCACTGTAGATTTCACCACTTCAAATTGATTCCCAAATGTCCAGTAGCTGTCTAACATTGCAGATTTCCATAGGGTAATTGCCACTTGCTTCTCTAATATCAGAGTGGCTCTAATTCTGATATTTCTGTGCTTCAGGGTATGGAAAAACAATTTGCAAACTTCCATGAAAGTGGTTTTATGCATGTGACAGTTTTGCAGCCACTGCTGATTGACCCATTGCTGCATCACTATGGGTTTGTGCTTCTTTTATGGCACCGGAACCAGCATTTCACTGTGTCCAGAGGATCAAACACTGGCAGCATTTGCCGGTTGCTCAAATGCTTCACAAAAGAGCATGCTCATGATCTCCTGAGATACTTCCTCATTCCAGCAGACCCTGGAAATGCTCTGGATATACTCCATGATAAGGTGCACCATGGTTAATATGATTGCCATAATACTTTGCTGTTAAACAGGTTCCAGGAAGGGTTGGTTCCATGCTTATCCTGCTATGGCATCTGCACAGATAACCAAGAGAAAAAAAGGGTGTTTGCTTTGCTTTCAAATGGGAGAAGGGTAGAGGGGAAGGAGGATATGAGTGTATTATGGGATGCTGATGGTATGTACCCAGAACCAACTGCTACACAATTTTGGTCCCAGCGTGCACTGGAACATAACTCAGAATGGTAAGGGGCAGCAGGAACTGTGAGATAGCTACCTACAGTGTATCACTCTCAAAGTTGCTAGTAGCCAACCTACTAGGGACATACTACTTCAAACTATACTGAATTCTTGCACATAGTGGGGATATGTACCTTCAACTTTACAAAACTTAAAAACTTATCTCGAAGAAAAGACAAAGTAGTGGAGGGGAAGAACTGTCAATCATCTTGAAGACTAGAAAAAACAGATGAAAGAAGCCATTGTTTGCCTACCTATATGTTATACTGCTACCACAACTGGCTGCTATCCATGCAATGCTAGCATGCCTTTCTCCACACACCCCTGCACCTAGGTTCCCTGTAACCTGCACTGCAGCATAGCTGTTCAATGATCCCTGACCAGAGGCTCAGAGCTGCCCCGCTGGCAGGAAGCTTAGCTGATCAGTTGGGGGAGGGGCCATCTGGCTCTGGGCACCTTCAAACTGAACTGCCTGCTTGAAACAGAGGAACTTAGAGATCAGCCAGGGAGGAGAGATAAGAAGCAGGGAAGAAGGGAAGAATTGGAGGGAGGAGGGAAGAGTTTTAGGGTAGGGGGAATTTGGGGAGATAAGGAGGAAGGAAATAATTGGCTGGAGGGAGTGAAAGGAGAAGGGAATTTGGGGTGTCCTGAGAAAGAGGCAGAAACCCAGCATTCTCTTCTTCCTCAAGCCTCCTAGGCTGGGAAGAGGAGTGTGGGGGGGGGGGGAGGGAGAAGGGGAGAGATGACTGCATGGGATATGTGAGTGAAGCAGGAGGTGGGTGGTGGCACTGAGGTGAGGTGGGGGCAAAGAACTTGTTTGTGCTGGGTGTCCTGTCCTAACTCCCAGCTAGAATGTTAATGCTTTCAAGTCTAAGCAGCAGGATTTTATCCCAGCCTGCAACTGTGCTGGGTGCCAGGGACCAGATTGTACAGTGGTAGGTGGGGGGAATAAGGAGTGGGTAGGTGCTGGCGTACGTGCAGTAAGGTGGAGGCAGGGGGGAGTTTGTTTGGGGTGGCCTGATTTACTTGCTGCAGTCCAGATAGCAGTCCTCTCCGGCTGGGTGGAGAGAAGAAGAGGAATCCAGGCTGCATGGGAGGTAGGAGGGGGGTGTGCGCCAGGACATTTGCATGATTACATTTCAAACAAATTTAACATAGGAGTTAATGGCTTAAGGTAAGAAAGAAAAAGATTCTTAATACAGAATTGTTTGGAGTGTTGCAGACATGTAAAACTCTGATCTTAATGATTTTTTTAAAATCCTGTGTTATTAATTAATACATAGAACATTGTATTGTATTAAGGGCAGATCTTTGGTATGTGGTAGAGTTCTGGCTCTTTTGGGTCAGGAGTAGCAAGTACTAGGCATGATGCTAGTTGTTTTGTAGGACAAAACCTTATTTGAAAGCTCTTTGAAACATGGATCGGTCTACAAACCCTGAAGCCATCTGTTAGTTTGCTCTGAGGCTTCTATTCTTTCAGCTCGTGACACACACAAGGTTAAAGTTTCAAACCAGAAGAACTTTTACCTGTTTTTACAGGTCTCTGTTTCATTTGTTCTTGTATAGCATGAATCCTAAACATTGTCCAGAAAAACTGTATAAGCCTGAATGAATGCCTTTTAGTCTCCTTTCCAGTGTAAATAGTGTATTAGTATTTGTAAGGAGAGCATGACTATTTCTAGTTCACTCATGATTTGTATAGCATCTTAAAGCTGAGATATGTGTGGATAGCCATTTTGGTGTGTTTACTAGCCTGAGTTAGAAAGAATGATAATACATATACTCCACGAGTAATGTGAATGTTCTTTTTATTTGATTTCACTAGGGTGGCTGCTCCCCAGCTTGCCAGCCTCCCTCTAGTAGCCATGCCAGACTGGGCCCCTTCTCTCTCCCCTCCCTGCTCCGCCCCAGACTGGGGCCCTTCTCATCCCCCTCACCTACACCAGCACATACCCCGTCTCCTTCCCTTCTGTGCCAGTCTGCACCTCTTTTCATTCTCCCCTGCCTGTGCTATCCCGTGCTATCTCTCCTTCCTCACCTACATGCTGTGTGCCAACCTGGGCCTTTTCCACACCAAATCCAGGTCCCTTCTCCTCCCCCACAACTCCTGACCATGACCTAACCCTCACCGCCCCCTCTCCTGCCCCCGGAAAGCTGTGCCAGTCCCAGCCCTGCACCCAGTGGCCAGGGAAAGCCAGGCAAGGCCAGGCCCAGCTCTGACCCCAGCACAACCCAGAAATGCTGTGGAAGGCTGGGCTATGGCATGCCAAGCCAAGCCTGGCTGTGTCCCTGGCAGCTGGGGATGGTCAAGACAAGGTGCACCAAGCCAGGCTGGGCTCTTCCCTGGCTGCTAGGCACAGACAAGGCTGCGCCAGCCCCGGTTCTCCCCCCCAGCCTCAGCAGCCCCAGCTATCTCCCCGTGGTTGCCAGGGAAGGGAGCGGCTGAGGCCAGGCCAGCCCCAGCCCTTCCTCTAGTCTTACCAGGCCCAGCTCTCTTCCCTAGGCTGCCAGGAAGCTAGCCTGGGCTGAAGCCTCACCATGGCCAGGCCTGGCTCTCCCCTGCTAGCTGCCGGGGGTTTGGGCCAGGCCTAGACATTGCACAGCCAAGCCATGCCAGGCTCCCCGCCCCCCGGTTTGCTGCATGGCTCATGGCTCCCATGGCTCCCCCCAAGAATGTGGGAAAGGGGGCTGCATGGCTGGCAGCTCCATGGGACAGGGGAAAGGCTACGCAGCTGAGGGCAGAGGGAGGGGCTGCGGGACACAGAGTGATGCATGATGCCCCTGTGTCGTCTCACAGGAAAAGATTTTTTGATATAGATACATATTAAATCAACATTGTAAGCATTGCTCCTTATTAACTATGTTATAATATTTTCTTCCACACCTATGGACTCTATGTATGTGTGTGTTTGTACTGGTGGTCCATATCCACACACTACCTCTTGGACCTAAGAAATTCCAGCCTGCCCAAGAGAAAATTCAACCTGCCCAAGGATAGAAAATGTTAGAGGGAACACTGACTGGGAACCCAGTACATGTAAATCTAACATTTGATATCTACAAGCAAGTAACCTGTAGCCAGCCAGCAAATCTGTTTAAACATCTGAGCTGATAAAATTCTCTAATCTTCCTGAACCTCAATAAAACAAAAAACATAAGTCGTACCAATCACACTAAGAATCTACCTTTTTGGCTTTGTGTTCTTTTCCAGTTTGTTTTGGTAGAAGGATGCCCTATCATTTGTGAACTTTTTAAGCTTTGCCAAATAGGTATTAGTGAGCATGCTGGCACACATTGTGTCCAGAACTGCTCATGGACAGAATCCAGAGAATATGGGAAAGATTCTTATAGAATTGTTCCTGAACAACCTTAGGTTAAACAAGTTCACTGCCTAAAAGATAACATAAGCATGTATGATGATCCAGGAGTTATGTTTATTTCTCAGAAACCATGTTATTTTCACCTTTATTTATCATTTGAATTTTAAGGGCAGTAAGCTCTGTCATCTTGTACTGGAATAGTATATTACCTTATGTTGAGGAAAGGAGATGGCTATTTCTTAACAACCAATAATCTTGGTTTGCAGTCTTAATTGGCATCAGAGCTTTCAACCTGAAAATGATCTGACCAACCCTTTAATACCTATTTGACTGAAACATAAATATAAGCAGTGGGCATTCAGACTGATAGTAGACTTATTACTTTTGGTGATAACAGTTAAGAGACACTGATGCTTTCCCAAGTTACAGAGAGCTAATAAGGTATTATAGATTTATTTAATGTGGTTTAAGCAAACTGATAAAAGTTAATTTGTGGGTTTTATATTAATCCATTTTCTCTTAATTTGATTTTTTTCAATCTGATTTGTACTTATTTTATGCTTTTGCTTAATTTAGTTCATAAAATATGTGAAACTGCGATGTGCATGTTTAGCTGTTCTGTCCTCAGATGTCATGGTTCTGGACCTGAGGAGTCCCAAGAAAAGTAAGAGGTAATTTCATGATCATCTAATGGTAGTTCCGAGTCCTTCCATAACTGGTGCCGAAACAGGCATACTGTTAGCTTTTAAAAAGAATGTTAACCTCTGAGGACTTGGATAAATGTAGGGTGACTTCCTGTCCTTAACTGAATGATACGGTCCCTAAACATAAATTTCAAGTCCAGGGTCTGGGCTAAATGACTCAGATAGCATTAGTCCCACATTTACTTTGGTGCCACTTTGATCCTGACCAATGCTCAGTGCTAAGCCAGTATCTGCCCAGTTTTGGATGGGGAAGGAGACACTGAAGTGGACCTTAGCATCCCTTGCAATGAGGCTCCAGACCCAGCTCTTCCTCTTTCTTTTGCTGCCCTGCCCCCAAGGCCCTGACCTTGGCTAAGACAGAAACCAGACTGGGCAGAAACTGCAGCCTGGGTTGCTATGGGGAGCCCCAGAATCCAGACCCTCCACCTGCCCTGGACAGAATTTCCTATCTGACAAATAAGGTAATGTTTGCTTGCCTACTTCACACAAGCTCGCAAGGATTAATTAGTATTTGTGAAGGGCTCTGACAACATGAAGTGCTAAATGTTATTTTAAGTATATTCTTTAACAAAAATGTGTCTAGTCAATCTACTTTTATAAGACCTGACCAACTCTTATTGAAGCCTATGGGATTTTTTCCAAAGATTTTAATGGCAGCTGCATTCTGTCTATAGATCTTACCGTCCAATCGTATGCAAGAACAATAGTATGTATCATTTCTACATGAGGCTGCAAGCTGCTATTGTGATTTTATGGAGCTTAATGAAATATCAAAATGTAGGTTCTTGCCTATGCAGAATGCAAGAGTTTATGTACCCTCTGGCAGAATGGCACTAAAAAGAGCTCCCAACATAAGCCATACAAAAGGAAATACTTTGCACATGATACACCAGACTGCAATCAATGGATTCAGAGGCCACCTTATCTGTCCTAGGACTAGATTGCAGAATAAATGGAGTTTTCAATAAGCGTAAGGTGAATTAACCTCCTTTGATGTCAGCAGTAAAATATCTCTTTCCTTGACTCCAGTTCCTCCCCGCACGTTCTACTACACTGGTTTCTGATGGTAATTACTGGTCCTCTTAGCATACATAATGGGAGACTAGTTCAGAATCATGTTGTATTCTATGGTTTAGTCAATTTAATCGTTGCTCAGCTGCACATGAATGCCACATTTGAGAATGAGAAGGAGTCTTTTCCTCAAGGAAAATTACTCAAAAATCTTTCCCCCATTTTCAACCATTCATTTTCCTCTGTCCACTTGTACAGGTATCATTTACTTTGGATAAACTAGTTAAATGACTGGCAGACTTCTAATAATGAGTGTTTTATCTGTAATTTTGTTTGAGACTACACAAAAAACTAGCAGGATCCCTTGTCTTACTTAAGATGAAAATGTTAACTAAGCATCCTAAAATCTGACTTTGAATTAATCAGAAGTGATTAGAGGAAGTCAAATGTTGGTGCAATTACTGATGGAGTTGGGGGCCTTGTTATTGGACACTACTATAAAGTAACTCCACTGAAGTGTCTAATTCTCCCTCAAAGGAGAAAAATTGGGTTCGAGACTTACTTTTGAAGAACCAAACCACATCTGTGGCTCATTGGGGCCCACTGAAATGTATTAGTTCTATACTGGATAAAAGTTGAGATTCCCAATACTGATTTTGCTGTGATAGAGTCCCGCAAATCCACAGATATCCACAGTTCATTTTTGCAACTAAAAATACAAATCTAGAACCCTGAAAATTTGCAGATATATTCCCAGATATCTGCATCAGCAGATATGGATATGGGTATCTGCAGCTCATTTTTCTAGATACGGATGTGAAAAATGTTTGTATCTGCACACGGTTCTAGTTATACACAAAGTTTATTAGTTTTAATCTCTGCTTCTGTTAAAATACTCATTTAAAAAAATTAAGAACAAAAATTAAGCAATAATTAACATTAAAACTGAAATATCAAGCACTCAAAATTTAGGCATCAATATGGAGGGTATTATAAAAAATATTCCTTCTAAATGGTGAGTATGTGCATGTACACTCTCTCTCACACACCATTTCTCCTACATTAACTACATTACATGGACACAATATCTTCATTCTCTCTTGATTTAAAATAAGTTCACTTCCACTATGAAAGAATAGCAAAAAAATGGAGGACATGAAACATAACTGAATTAATATTGCAGAAGTAACTGGAACTTCCTCACTTTCAAGTGCCTGATAGTTCTATCGTAATGTCACATTTTAGCAATAGTTTTTTTGTTTGCAAAATTAAAAACAAGAGACGTGAAAAGGAAGAAAAGAAATCTAGATGCATTCCAGTAAAAAGTTTTTTTTTGCAGGATTCATTTTTTTTTTTTTTTTTTTTTTTTTTGCAGATATAGGTAGTTTCAGTCTCTGGGAAACAGTCCATGCAGCTGAGCATGTAGAACAAAACATAATCTTGCAAATCCATGGATATCTACTTTATATGCCTGGGTAACCACATCTGCAGATGTGGATGTGGATAGCTGTGACTCATTTTTGTGTATATGGATGCAGATACAACATTTTGTATCTATACAAGACTCTAGACGAAAAGTCTGGCCTCCCAACCACTGAGACACCCTTAATATTGACCCGGAGTTGTAAACATGTTCAAGACCTACTTGAAGGAATCTGTGAATCTTGCACAAACAGGGCTGCAATCTTTTTAGAAGGTCTGCATGAAAGGTGGTTAGCAATCTAAGATTGGTACATCTCATTCAAAGTCAAACCAAATTGAGAATTTTTTCTTTCAGATATTTCTGAGTCATTAATAGCTTAAAATCACAGGTTTTCACTCAAAATTTTCAAAAAAATTGTAATTTCCTATTTCATATTTGTTTGAGCTTGTTCAGAATGGAACAGCACATTTACGTATGGACTTGAAGTACTATGAACACTGTTGCATAAAAAGCCTCTGCCTGAGCTTACTTGATTTATATACATGGATTTTCTAAAGCTACACCAAACTGTAAGGTCTAAGGTTTTAAACTGCAACTCATTGTGATCTTTGTCAAACTTTGTAATCTGTGTAACTCTCAGCCACCTTGCTTGTAACTTTCCCTAAACTGCATTCTCCCCTGAATGAATGGAGAGAGAGTGTGAGAGTGTGTTTGAAGAAGACTGGGAACAATGGACCATATGTCAATGAGTCATCACAGTCTGGGCATGCTTCCAGCTGGATAAAGGGAAGTCTGGGCATGCTCCCTGATGACGAGGTGAATGAGTCACAAGAGCCATTCAGACACTATATAAAGAGAAGGAGCACATGTGAGACTCTTTTTCCTTCCCCTGCTCCTGAGACGCTTCTCTCCAGTCTCTCCCCTCCTGACCAGCTTTCCCAGCCATGATGAGCAGACAGACCCTCCAGGATCCACATGCCTTGGCTCCTTCTGCAACCCATATGTCTGTGTAAGTGTGTGAGTGTCTGAGGGAAGGAATGAATGGGTGTGAATGAGTGAATGAATGGAGGGATTCTTGGGGATGCCTGGGACCAGAATCAGCAACTGGTCAGTTTCAGCAGTGGCTGAATCGGGACGCCTGGGGCAGAGCAGCTGGGGTGTTGCCGGGTTGGTCCCGTAGTGCCACCCCTCAGCGCTGCAGGACCAACCTGGCAGCACCCCGATTCAGCTGCTGGTCAGTTTCAGCAGAGGCTGAATTGGGGAAGCCGGGGGCAGAGCAGCTCCAATTGTCCAGCTGCCTGGAGCACTTCCGTGTTCCCAATGGTGCTGCACCATCAGGAGTGTCGGAGCATTGGACCAACGGAGTTTTACTGTACTTAGATAACAGGATAACCAATTAAATGAGGACAGGTTGGTGCACCCCTGTCTCTGGTGCACCAGGCCGGGTCTGTTGCAGACCTGGGCTGCAGCGTCTCTGGTGTAGACTGCCAGAACAGGCCTGCTGTAGGTGAGGGCTCTTCTGGCCGAGCTGACACAGCCCCTGCAGCTGGTGGGCTCCATGGTGCTATGGAAGGACCCCGCTTGCAGTGGTCCAGGGAATGCTCCAGTCTCCACCAGTTAACTCTAACTGGTTAACCATTTACAACTCTAGTCCTTATGAATTACATAGATATCTTGCCAAAACTAATGTGAAGTGGGGAGAAAACTCCAACCACAACTATCAGCCTTTGTTACTAGTTAAACCAACATTGAATTTTGAGCCAATCTTATCAGACATTAACATTTCAGTCTTTAAACAATATTAACTTCAACTTGCTATCGGACACAACTGCAAATATGCTGACTGTAGCATAAAATCAGATTTGGTGGGCTTTTGATTTAATTTTCTACTTGAATTGTTCAGTGATAGCTGTGATATTTACTTCTAAACCACTGGACTCTATATGAATACATTTTCAATGATCAAATAGAGTGACAGCCTCAGGTCACCTCTAATTTTGACCTCAGCTCCTCTTGCTCAGAAAATAGATGGAAATTATCAAGCTTGAGCATTACATCTCAGATCTAAGGAAATATGTTCTAGCAAATCATGAATGACTTGTGTGATCGGGGTAGGAGGAAAAAAAAGCTAATATTATGTTCAACCAGGAAGTGATAATCGTCATTGTAGGGAATCACTATAACATACTGATGGCAATCCAAAATAACTCTTCAATTTTGCACCTGTCTCTCACAGGCAGTTGCCTCATCACATGAATAAACTGGCTTTTATAAGTAGTACGTATGTTCCTCAAAATGCTTTCTTCAGTCTTATCCATATCAAATTAAAGCTACTTGTTACTCACCCAAAACTAAATGTCTTAAAAATAAAAACAATTAGACAACAGTCTACCCTGGACCAATCAAAAATAAAAGATAGATCCTAACAGCAAGAAACTGATGACCTCAGATTGTAAAAAGCAAAAACAAGCATTCTTCTGGTTTACTAGTTACTTTGATGCTTGTTATGCATATACTGTGACTAAAAGGAATGTCTAATTAAATAATTTAACCAAGTCAAGCAAATGTGTGTCCGATCTCTATGCCTATTCCAGAAATTAACCCAAGAAGTATTCATGAAGACCATAGACTATTATATCAAGGTATACTTGTACTGCAATACAAAAATGACAGAGTCCAGAACTGGGTCAGATAAAGGGGTTGGCCTGTGGGACTAAAGTGTGAATTGGAGTCATTTAGGCTTGGGCCTGAGATCTTCTGTCTGAGATTTCAGAGGAATAAATTCCTCACAAACATTTATATTGCAATTTGTAGCCTCACAGCCAACGCACCATGAGCCTGAGTTAACTGACTTGGGCCAGTCACAGGTGTGCTACGGATCTTTTATTGTAGTATAAGCCAAATCTTATGTATTTGAAGTATTCAGTGACTAACATCATAGGTGATTAAATTCATATTAAGAAGCCTGTGTACCAACAAATCTTAAAATAAAAATTCCTCTTGGAAGGGTGGCCCATGTTCAATAGACAACTGCTCTTGCGTGGGACAAACTGTATTCTTTAGATCTTTCCATGCATTATGAGAAAAAGTCAGCTGCCAGCATGGCACATTCACTGTCTTAGCTGCCTTTAATCGGCTGGCATGAACAGGTGGTGTTGTAGATGCCCCCAAAATTGAGTAAAAAGTATGTCCATTCTCACCCAGATAAAACAAACCCACACAATACCAATTCTTCATCTACCATCTCTCTTACACTTGTCGAAAGAAGAAAGGCAAACAAACATATGGTAGCCAACCAAGATTTCTCTCACTCATACTAATGGTACTTATGTGATCTCTTTTACCATTCTATCTGCATATCTCACTGGCTTTAATGTATTTGTGATCTCTTTTACCATTCTATCTGCATATCTCACTGGCTTTAATGTATTTGTGATCTCTTTTACCATTCTATCTGCATATCTCACTGGCTTTAATGTATTTATTCCTTACAATACAGAGATGGTGTGAGAACTGCTATTATGCCTTGTTTACATATGAGGAACTGAGCCACAGAGAGACTAAGCGACTTGCCCAACATCACAAAGGACATCTCTGGAAGATCAGGGAACTACACCCGATAATTCCCAAGTCCCCTTCTGGCCAACGGGCCATCATTCCTCTTCTCTTCCTCTTACAAGAGACTCCTCATGAGGGATGAATGAAAAAGGACAGTAATACTACTGCATGGGCAGGAAGCTGAGAAGAAACAACAGACACGTACAAATCTTGTTGTAATGTCCAAAATAAAAATCAGCTAACCAATGGGATGTTCATAATTTTAAGTACCAATAAATCTACTTGTGCCACCAACTGCTAACTCTTCTCTTATTACTAGACTCTTCCCTCAGACAAGCTCCACAGCACATATGACTTAAGACACCCTCATGTGCAGATATAAACCAGCACGGTGCTCCCAGTACCCTCTACCATCCTCTTGCCGCTCAGAAGCCTTAATTTGGCCCCCTGGCTACTAAGGTCCTTAAATAAACTTGGGATTTTGTGTTTCTCAGTACTAAATGTCAGCGCTATGATTGTATAAATTTCCTGTGAAACAGGGGGAGTGCTGACCAGCACCTGCTGACTAAGGGGTTAACTCAGGTACCTAGCAAAGGTGCCAGACATGGGGCTGGGAGAGCCAACTGAGATAGAGGCTTGGAATTTGAATTGGATATAAATTCTCTGCCTGCTTTCTTTGTGTGGGAGAAGTACACGAGGGATAGAGAGAGACATAGAATCATTTAACCCAGGAAAGACTACCATGTCCCACCATGGAATTCAGGGTATGGGAGCAGACTGAACCAAGAGAAAATTAAAAATGATTACCAGGGAAATATGAGTCCAGTCGCGTTCAGGGTAGTTTTTCTCTATTTTGTGGTTTGGTTTGAACTGCTGTGTGATTCTATGCCTTCCGTCCCCACTTACCATCTAAACATTGTGCTGAGACTTTGCTATCTGGTTTTTAATTTGTTTTCCTTAGTTGTTCTGTACATCTAGCAACCAAGTATGCTTTATCATACTTTTGTAATAAAAGTTTTGTAATAAAAATCACTTCTTTCAAGGCGGTGATTTGATTCTTGTGTCCTGGAAGGTGTGTCTGTGTGGATCTGCATGCCTCTGACAGTGGGATCAGCAATCAGAGACTGAGCTTATTTTTGTCTTTTCTTTTTTCAAGCTCCTTTGAGGCAAAAGAGCTTGAGATACCCCTGAGGGGTGATTTCAAGTGTTCATTCCTGGTTTTTTAGGGGTCAAAAGCACTTGATGGTGGCAGCAAATTCCGCAAAATCTGGGTATTAGGATTTTGGGGGGAAGTTTCGTAACCAGTGCCTGTAGAGACAAGGTTTTGAACCTCTCTTGTGTGCTCCCACCTTCTGCATTCATAGTGCCAGAGCGGGGAACAGCCTTGACACCACCTAAAACAGTTAACCAGTTAAATAATTTGCGGGTGGGGAGCTTCTCCCACCCCTCGGGTCCTGTGGGTAATCAGTAACCCAGTAAGCATTCCAGTAAGGCAAATGCCTACCAAATAACTATTTATTCTTTTTCATCTCTAATCATCACTAACTTATAAATTACAGTGTCAGACTCCTATCCCATTTATGCAGCCACATGATAAATTTATTATTTGTATTATTAAGAAAAGGAAAATAGATTTATGAATTTAGAGTATTCATTGTGAAATGATGTAATGCGCTCTTAGCCCATAATAACAGTTCTAAGGGAGGTATGCATTGTTCTCACTGCTCTTAATTTAAGTTCTAAAGCCTAATGGTAATACTTCAAGGTCCAGCTTTTCATATGACTTGTGTGTGCAGCTTGTACACAATCACTGTGTGTGCATGCATGTGCATAAGGCAGGTAAGTGATTCAACAAAAGACCATAATTACAGTGGCCCTAAACATTTATTGGCATATTTCCCTAAAATAAATGCAAGAGTAAATTAAGGACCATATTCTAACTTCAATCTGTGAAGATCTCGGACAGTCGTGAGTGATACACTGTGGTTGGGGAATATATTACATATTTTAGAGGGTCTGTCTATATCTGCAAGAACTCCTCCTAAACAGTAAGAGCTAGGATCACCATATTTGGTATGTAGCTTTGTGTTGTCGTAACAAAACAGGGTAAGGGTTTGGCTGTGCCAGGATAATGGGATGTGCCTAGAATGGGACTCCTTCTCATAAAACAGACAGGAAAGGCTGTGGTATAATAACGAACACATGGGGACAGCAGGGAACATGGGATGGAAAGCAGGGACATTTAAACCACAGGGGGGTGGCACAAGGCCAGAGATGGGGACCAGAACAGCTATACCCCATTGTGGCAGAAGGGGGCAGAGGTAGAAAAAGGGACAGCTATCTACGATATACTTCAGAGAGTTTGTCCATTTGTGTGTCTTTCTGTCCCCCAGCCAGGGAACATGCAGCTCTCCCCCACCTCGCCAGGTGCAGCTGCAGTGCATATGGAAAGTCACTTCTCACTTGGCCCCCAACCTGCTGTAGTGAAAGAGGGCTGGGGTAGTCCTCTCTCCCTGGAGCAGCCTGCATAAGGAATCCCTCATCCCTACCTCTACCCCAGAGTAATGATTTAAATGAAGGAAAACAAAAAATAATTAAGAAGCCAAGCAATGCCGGGTAAATCTTCCAGTAATATATATTTTTCAAATTATGAAGCAGAAGCAATAAATGCATAAGAGATGCATATACAGTAAGTTTGATTCAACCAGCCTAACATTTACAAGAGATTTGCTTCTTGACACACAGTTGTAGCTGTTTTTCATGCTATCATTTCACAGAGATGACACTAAGCTCATTGGGGGTGGGCAATAGAAATGTGAACTCACATTTGAAACATATGTAAAGGAAAAACTCATTTCAAGTATCCTTTTTTTAAAAAAAAGTTGGATTCCAGTGTTGCTTCCTGAGGATTTTCCATGTGCACAAGTTAACTGTGTCTGGTGCAACTTCTCTGGATGCCAGACAGAGCCCTCCATGGGGAAACAGCCAGTACATTATAATATTCACCTCTACCACAGAGAATTCACAGAAACTTTATTGAAGTTTCAAGCTACATTTAGTTTTGCAGAGCCCTCCTTTAATGAACGAGTGGGGCTATTTTGTTCAATGGACTCAAGGGGTTTAACTGCACCCCCTATCTTTGCCTGCCCACGGACCTGAATTTAGGGCCCAGGGATGGGCCCTTCTGGCTATGTGGTGGGCAGGAAGCCCCGTAACTAGTAAGAAGCAAAGGACCTTTTTGCATCACTGATTTTAATCACACGTTGTGACAACCCTTCCTTCCTAACTGAAGAGGACTTGGGGCTCATCTAAACTATGCTAGAGTGTCAAAAGAGGATATGCAAATTCCACAGGAATTTGCATATCTTCCGATCTGACTTTCGAAAGCAGAGCTTTCGAAAGTGAAAGTAGTTTAGACGTGGCTTTTTTCAGCGAACACCTCCCCTTTGTCAAAAAGCTGCTTTTCCTCAAAAAATGAGGTTTACGTGGCTTTTCGAGAAAGGGGGGGATTGCCAAAAAAGCCGCGTCTAACCTACTTTCACTTTCGAAAGCTCTGCTTTCGAAAGGAAGATTGGAAGAAGACATGCAAATTCCTGCTGACATTGCACAGTCAATCTGTGGAACTTCTTGCCAGAGGATGTTGGTAAGAGCAGGGTTCAAAAAAGAACTAGATAAATTCATGGAGGTTACGTCTATCAATGACTATTAGCCAGGATAAACAGGAATGGTGTCCCTAGCCTATGTTTGTCAGATGCTGGGAATAGGGGACGGGGAGGGATCGTTTGGAGATTACCTGTTCTGTTTATTCTCCCTGGGCACCTGGCATTGGCGACTGTCGAAGATAGGATACTGGGTAGATGAATCTTTGGTTTGACCCAGTATGGCCGTTCTTATATAAATAATTTCTAAAATGTGTAACCTATAATACACAAAAGTTCTACACTGAAAAGTCAGTAACTCAAGGAAGTACTCACCCCTGAAAACACTTAGCACCATAGTAGTATGCATCACCATAGTTTCATTGTTTTCACTTGGGATTACTCTTGATAGCAACCATTACAATTAGCTGATCTTATTTATAGGATCAACACCAAAAATAGTTGTCATGATAAAAATAAATCTAAGCTTTGAGTGGTGTGGGGTTTGGAGAGCATCCACTAATTCTAGAAGGGTGACAGGTTCAAGATTTAATAATTTAAACTATTATGTTTCAAAATACCTTGAGAAAGTTTGCCTTTATCGCCTCTCCACACTTCTCCATAATCAGTGTTTAAATCACACTTATACATTAAAAAAAAAAAAGAAAAAGGTCTGGTAGCACTTTATAGACTAACAAAACAGGTAGATGGTATCATGAGCTTTCGTGGGCACAGCCCACTTCTTCAGATGACTGCATGAGTAGGGGATATGAAAACTGGAAATAAATAGGAGAGGTTGCCTATGATAGGCTCAGATTACTTTGTTCATTGTTACTCAGAGTACTCCTCTATCTCACATCATTACTCTGGCTGCCATGCTGATCTATTTTCTTGTGAATAGCGTACACTGAAATGAATAACATTCTTTGTGTTTCAAAGTTACAGGGAATAACCGTTTTGTTAACATGAGTCTTCTGAACAGATAGAAAATTAACTGTTACTTTTAAAGAGTCTGTATTTTAGAACTTGTCAACCTTTATTATGTTCCTTTAAGTGTCTGACAGATTTAGTATTTCAATATCTTTTTTCAGTTAAGGAATTTATTTTAATTAAATAATCAAATAATATATTTTACCCTGAATTTTTATATATTCATTTATGATAATACACTACAGCTGAACCATAATTACTATGCATACACTGATACAGCAAATATTCATGAAAATTCATAAAAATAGTTTCTACTCATATATGGAATATTATTTCTTGTAACTAAATGTCAATTTCACCAATTTTTCTTTTTCTAAATGGCAAAAATAATGAGACCATAAGAGAGCCAATTTAAAATAAACAATCCTTCCCCCCACACATACAAATGTATCTGAGTCATACAGGCTCAAAAGAATTTTCTGAAACCACTAATCTTCTACTTATCACTTGGGTGCATACAGCTTCATTGATCAGATGCTTTCATTTTATTTTATTTTAAAACTGACCTTGAATGCCACAGGCCTGATTCTGACCTCATTTACACAGGTGTCAATTAAAAGGTACTGAAATTCTTAGAGATAAACTAGTGAGAATATTTATTTTATTTTCAGTTTTGCCCTTTTTCTTGTTAAAAGTAATCTTGTGTCCTACTTATATCCTCACACCACCACAGTGAAGAAGGGAAGTATCACCGTCAGTTTTGTAGAGAGAACACAGCTCATGGAGTGTGTAGATTAGTGGTTCCCAACTCTTTACTCCTGTCTAGCCAGGACGCTTCTATTACCTTGTCCCACCTGGATCTTCCTCCTTATACGTAAACTAGAAAAGGTAAAGTGGTCATGACCGCTGATGTTTGCTTATGAACTCAGAGACCAAACCAGGGACTAAAGCACCTTCTTCTTTTGAGCTCAGACAAAGCCTTTCTTCCCTCTTAATACGTCCAGTCAGGTCTGTACTTCATGCTGGAGCAAGTATTCAGAAAAGGAGTCAAGCCTACCACAATTATAGCTACTAGAGGCCCTCACATATGCAAACCCATAACACTATACTCTTCCTGCTCAGATCTCATGGCACATCATTAAGAAAGGTCTTCAAAATCTCTAGGGCATTCTTAGCATCGTAGTTCTTGCAGCAAGATGGCTCACAGAGAAGAAGTTTTACCTTCCTCCAACACAATGGCAAAAGGATCTACTACCCCTAGAAATCTCACCCCCTATTAAGGTACTATGTACATATAGATGAGGATTGTATCATCATTAGTTATTCTTATACCATCTTAAGTATGCATAGCAGTTACCTATGAAAAAGGCAAAATCTGAATCACAAAAGGAACTCTATGAAGAATGGTTCTTTTCATAATTAAGGCTATGATATAATCATAGAGGTTCTGCAAGTCATGGAATATGTGACTTCCAGCAACCTCTGAGACTTCAGCCTGTGGCACTTGATAGCTGCAAGGTCTCCTACTGCCCGTGGGGGCTGAGAGTTCCGGGGTACCCCTGCCACTTTTTGGACATCTCCTGGAGCTCCAAACCAATACAGGTGGCAGAGAAATCCAGAAGGAGCAGGAGAACTCCAGAGCTTATGGGGTGGTGAGGCCCCCTGGAGTTGCTGACTGTAGTGGAAACCCATAATTCCGAACCTTTGCAGGCAGTGGAGGGATCACGACACTGCATGTAACAGTGTCGCAGCTCCCAGCTATGGACCATGGGTAAACCTGGAGCTCCAAAACCCAACACCTCAGTAAGGGCCCCTGGAACTCCTAATTTTTGTACAGCTGCCCCACTGCAGGTGGGGTGGGACCCACAGATCCTTGTTTTGTCACAGATATTTTTAGTAAGAGTCATAAACAGAACATGGATTTTGTAATTTTTTCCCTTTATTTCCAGGGTTTCAAAGGGACAGAGCTGCATGGAGCCAGAGATCAGCTATGTGGCGCTGCCCCTTTATTTCAAAGCGGCAGTAACGCATGGAACTCGGTCTGGGCTTCGTGCGGCACTGCCACAGTACCCCTTTCCCCCTCCTTTGCTGCTTCTGATAGGCATTTGCTTAACTCAACTATCTGATAAGCGTTGGCTTATTGGATAGTCGACTAGTCCTTAACGTCCTTACTTTCAATTGCATCAAAGGACTAGGTCGAAATGTGCTGTTGGCCCATTTAAAAAAATCCACTCTCCCAACTGCTATCACAAAGACTTCAAAGAGAAAGCACATATGATATGTAGATTGCCTGCCTAACAGGAGCTGTGTAACCTACAGGCCACAGCAAGGATCTTTTTAGCAACTAGAAGGTGACAGAGATAGTGACATCATCACTTGTCCTCTCTCCTCTCCATCTCAAAATCTAGAAGTTCATCTGCAAGTCAAAAACTTGGAACTAGAGGGATTGGTTCCAGGCTTGCCACTGTGTTCCTAGTGCAGGGCATAACAAAGAACAGTCCAATGATTAGCTCTCTGTTGTTCCCTAAGCAGTATAGCACGCTCGTGAGTTACTTCCCAGAACTTTTAAAGGGAGGGTGTGTGTGGCTGCTGGCAGCTGAGATCAAAACACTGAGCAGAGCTACCAGGGCAGGCATTGTAGGATACTGGAGAAAAGCAGTTCTGCCAACAAAACAAACAGCAGTGTCTACACTGCATTCGGTCAATAAAAATAAGGAGGAGGGGGCGGGGGAGAGCCTCTCCTAAGGGTGGAAATTTTTTGTCACCAAAACTGGACATTTTCCCCAATAAAAGCAGGGATATTAGATAACGTGTAATCAAAAAGTTATGTAACTGCCTGAAATCTTAGTGGTTACACGATTATTCGATAGTTGCTGGCAGCAGGGCTGGCAGCCAGTGTGCTTCTAGTTCCACTCCTGAGGAGCCCCTTGCCACCGCACGCTGCAACTTATGTACCAGCTCCCCACGCAGACCACTTCTGACCTGCTGCATCAGAGGCAGCAGCGCAGGGTGGCAGCATCCCATTTGTGGAGTGTCCAAGCTCCCCCTGGACAGAGGCTGTTCCCGCACAGGCTTGCTGCGGACAAAGGCTGCTCCATCGGATGCCAGAGCAGCCTTTGTGGGGAGCCCAGGGCCATTGCAGACAGAAGCTGCTTCACGGCAGCCTCCCCACCCCCACCGCATGCTGCTGCTTCTGAAAGAGCAAGGGGGACAGGTGGGTCCGCTGAGCTGGCATGCACTGAGAGCCATCTTAAAAGCTGTCTCCCCACATGTATCAGCTCCCGCTTGCCCCCCTCACCCTCTGTGCTGCTGCCTCTCTATCAGAGGCAGCGCGTGGGGGGGCGCGGCGCAGTGTAGTTGACAAGATTAATCCATAAGCCCAGGTTTATCAGTTAATCGTGTAGTTCTCTACATGCTGACATCCCTAAAAGTCACATTTCAGTGCATGTGCTCTCAACTGTTTTGTCACCAAAAGGCAATTTTTAGTGACAAAACTTGGAGGTGTAGACTTGCCCTGAGAGGATGGTGAACTAATGAACTTGCACTGTCCAGGGAACCTTGAGAACACAGTCCTGGGATACAGGGCTGGAGCTTTTCTATCAATGAGTGACTGGGAAATAACATAACTCAGGTGGAAGGGTCCCTGTCTGTAAATGTTTGTGTGAGTGGCAGTCAAAAAAGCAAACAGAAAATTAGGAATAATTTTAAAAAGGGATAGAGAAAAAGACAGAGAATATCTTATTGCCTCCATATAAATCTATGGTATGCTCATATCTTGAATACTGCATACAGATGTGGTCGCTTCATCTAAAAAAAAAAAAAAAAAAAAAAGCTCTACTGGCAACGGAAAAGGTTCAGAGAAGCAAAAACAAAAATGATTAGGGGTTTGGAACAGGTGCCATTTGAAGACAGATTAAAAAGACTGGAATTTTTCATTTTAGGAAAGAGGAGACTATGGGGGTACATTATAGAGGTCTATAAAATCATGACAGTTATGGAGAAAGTGAATAAGAGCAAGTTATTCACCTTGTGCGGTAATAATGGTTCTTTGACATGTGTGTCCTTTGAATGTGACACTCAGGTGTTGGTGCATCCTCATGCCAGCTATCAGAAATTTTTAGCCTAACAGTGCCTTCCTGCATCACGCATACGCATTTGCTGCCTCATGCTGTTTTCGTCCGTTAGTAGCGCATAAGAAGCGGGTCCCCTTCATTCCTTTTCTACCAGAAATTCTTTAACGGACTGAAAAGTAGAAGGGAAGAAGGGAGGGTAGTGGAGCACCCACAAGGGGACACATCTCCAAAAACCATTGTTATTGAACAAGGTGAGTAACTTCCTCTTTTTCTTTGAGTGTTGTTCCTGTGAGTGTTCCACTCAGGTGACTAAAGAGTAGGACCCACCATCTCCGGAGGTGGGTCTTTGGAGTTATTAAACAGAAGAGGCAAGGATAACGTCACCCACGTAGGCAGTGGTCCTTGTTTCAGTGCATAATGTTGTGCAAAGTTATGGCACGAAGACCATGTGGCCACCCTGCAAATATCAACAAGGGACATAGTACACAGAAAGGCAGTCAATTGCTCATGTGGAATGTGCTGTGATTGCCTGAGGTGGAGTTTTGTTTTCAAGTCTGTAACAGGTATTTAGACAGTTTGTTATCCACTTGGAAACGCATTGCGCAGAGACTGCTGATCCCTTGTGGAGACCGGAGATAGAGATAAAAAGTCTATTAGACAGGATCAAACAATTCAGAACATCTATGTAAAACGCCACTACACGTCTTGTGTCCAAGGTATGTAAAATACCGTCCCTAAGGGAGTTGTGTGGTTTAGGGTAATAGGTAGGTAAATAAATAGGTTCATTAATGTGAAAATAAGAGATAGGTAAAAATTTGGGATGCGGTCTGAATATAATCTTGACCTTGGTAAAAAGAATACATGGCAGATCCACCATGAGGACTGCAATTTCTCCTATGCCTCTTGCTGATGTGATCACAATGAAAAAGGACACTTTCATGGCCAGGTGTTATAATGAGGTCATCACTAGCAGTACAAAGGGAGGTCTCGTTAGTGTGCCCAGTACAAGATTCAGATCTTATGGTGGTTCAAGTGGGAATACGCACAGACATGTGTTGGATAAACCCTCTAAGAATCACTTGGTGTCCAGGTGAGCAAACATTGAGATGTTCTTTACTGGTTCATGGAAAACAGGGAAGGCTGAGAAATGGAGCTGATGGAGAGCCCTCTATCACTGAGGTCCATTAAGTACTCTAGCACAGTAGGTATTGGGGCAGTGTCTGCTTGTAAGTGGCGCTGACTGCACCATTCCTCAAACTGCCTCCATTTGTTTTAGTAGGTGTACCTTATAGAAGGATGACAGCTACTGACGAGAACCTATTTTACTCTCTGCGAGCAGGTGAATTCCTCATTCTGGAACCATGCAGAAGCCAAGTAGTGAGTTTGAGGGCTCAAGCATTCAGGTGACAAGTTAATCTGTGATGTTGAGTTTAGAGCTGGGGGTGATAGGAAGAGGAATGGAATTAACAATTGAGAGGTGATGGAGATATGGAAACCACGGCCGTTTGGCCAATATAGAGTTATCAGTATGACCCTTGCTCAGTTTGCTCAGATCTTGTGTATTACTCTGGAAACCAGGGGAACTGGAGAAAATGTGTATAGGAGTGGGGCTATAGGATGGTGAAGGCATCTCCTGCTGAGTGCTTGCCCTGCCCTGCTCTGGAACACATGTGGTGGCATCTGCGATTGGTTGCTGTCGCAAAAAGGTACATGACCAGGAATCCCCACTGTCGAAATATAGGGAGGATTATTTTGAGGCTGATCTCCCATTCGCATTGTTCAGAAAACTGTCTGCTCTGTTTGTCTTCCATGGTGTTCTGTCGGACTGGTATATACATTGCCGTTGGTGTGATGTCATTCTTCATGCACCAATTCCAAAACTTGATTGCCTTGGCACATAGTGAGCATGACTGGGCACCCCTGTTGACTGATGTAAAACATACATGGAGTGTTGTCCGTGAGGACATATATGGTATGACCACAGATGAGCAGTAGGAAATGGAGGTAGGTGTTGCGGACTGCCCTGAGTTCCAATATGTTGATGTGCAATCTCGTTTCTGGGTGCAACCATCTGCCCTGAACTGTCTGATATCTGCAGTGGGCACACCATCCTATGTGGGATGAATCTGTAGTTATTACATGCGAGAGGTCTGGTTGGTGAACGGATATTCCACTTCATGCATGAGACGTACCCGCCTGAAGCAGGCACTGAGTCTCTGCAGGAGTCACATTTTTTGAAGCCACAGAAACCTGACATAATTAAAAAACCGGGGTAAGAAGAACCTGGAAACAATTTTTTTTTTTTTTTAAAGAAAATGAAGTAGGGCTAATCAACTACTAACAAAACTACTAACTAATTTTTTAATCTTTTTCCAGTCAGGAGAGCACTGCTTCGAAACTCCATCTTCTGCCGAGCATAGTAGAAAATGAACTGAGGGGACCCACGTTGCACATACAGCTAACAGATGAAAACAGTGCAAGTTGGCAACTGTGCATGCACAACGCGGGAAGGCACTGCTAGGCTAAAAATCTCCTATTGCTGGCACAAGGGCACACCAGGTTCCTGGATGACGATTCAACAGTCCAATGGTCCAAGTTGCACCCCAGAGATTCGGTCAAGGGATTGTGATGAAAGGAGGACGATTAGGCTGACAGGAGGCTACTGGTGGTGGTCTTAAATTATCAGTCTTGGAACGAACCTTATTTAAGATTTTCATTAATGATCTTGACGAGGGATATAAGAGGTTAACCATTTAAATTGTTAACCAAAAAGCAGCTTATTGGTTTCTGTTTCAGTTAAACTCATCCCTCCCAGCATGCGCCAGCTCCCAGGGAAGTATAAGCTCCCAGAGGCTTATACTGCAGAGCCTGTAGCACAAGGCAGCAGCTGACTCCCCAGGAGCAGGGCTGACAGCCAGTGCGCATAATCTAGCTCCCAGCATCCACCAGCTCCGGCTGCCAGCCCCGCTCCTGGGAAACCAACTACAGGCAGTCCCCGACTTACGCGGATCCGACTTACGTCGGATCCGCACTTACGAACGGGGCTTTCTCGCCCCGGAGGTCGGGGCGAGAAAGCCCCGTTCGTAAGCTGCTCCGGTGCCCCTGGTCTGCTGGAGACCGACTCCAGCAGACCAGGGGCACCGGGCGGGTTCCCGCGCTTCTGAGGCTTTGCCAGAGCAAAGCCTCAGGAGGCGGGGGAACCGCCGCTGCTGCCGCTTCAGTCTGGGTGCCTGTGGTCTGCTGGGGACCGTCCCCAGCAGACCACAGGCACCCAGACTGAAGCCGCAGCCGCGGCGGGGTCCCTCGCCTCTGAGGCTTTGCCAGAGCAAAGCCTCAGAGGCGCGGCACCCCGCTGCCGCTGCGGCTCTGCTCCCCGTGTCCCTGGTCTGCTGGGGGGAGGGGCGCAGCTAGTGTGCTCCGCCCCCCCCCCCCAGCAGACCAGGCTTTTGTTTTGGACTCTGGGGCAGAGCAGCTGGGGCGCTGCCGATTGGTCCTGCAGCGCCCGCTCTGGGCACTACTGGACCAACCCGGCAGCACCCCAGCTGCTCTGCCCCAGGCGTCCCCAAGTGAGCTTCTGCTGAAACTGACCAGCGCTGACTACAGGAAGCCCCAGGCAGAGTTGCTCTGCCCCGGGCTTCCTGGAATCAGCTGCTGATCAGTTTCAGCAGCAGCTGACTTGGGGACGCCTGGGGTTCTTAAGTTGATTCTGTATGTAAGTCAGAACTGGCGGTCAGTTTCAGCAGTGTCTGAATCTGGACACCAGTTCCGACTTACATACAGATTCAACTTAAGAACAAACCTACAGTCCCTATCTTGTACGTAACCCGGGGACTGCCTGTACTGCCTTGCAATGTGGGCTCTGCTGAGGCTTAAACTGCAGAGCCCGCAGCCCAGCCAGTTCCCTGGGAGTGGGGCTGGCAGCTGGAGCTGGTGTGAACTTATGACAGCCCAGCACCATGCTGGTCCCAACTGTTTTGGGCTAGCATGTGTAGGCCCTGACCCAGGATGGTACAAATTGGCCCAGACAGGCTGGCAGGACCCCTCCCCCAGCTGTGACTAAGCAGCCCAGGATGGGCAGTTAGCCCGTTAAACATTACAATTTTAGTTGTTTAATGGTTAACTAATTAAATAATTACTTAATCCCTAATACTGGCACAAAAGGCAGAAGAGTGCTAATTAAATTTGCTAAATTTTACAACATTAGGAGGCACTGTCAGTACAGAGGACTGGAATATTATTCAGGGGAAATCTGAATGGCCTATAGGATTGGAGGAATCAAATGTAATACAATTTAATAGTACAAATCACAAGGTTTGTCTTTTGAGACTAATAACAAGAATTTCTCCTATAGACTGGAGGCTTATCAGTTGAAAACAGAGGAGAAGAAACCTCTGGTTATTAGCTTCAGGGACTAGTTGAGTTAGTCTATCAAGTGCTACCAGATCATTTTTTGTGTTTTAAGTTAATCCTGTAGACACTAACAAAACATAGAGATGGTATCATGAGCTTTTGTGGGCACAGCATTTGAAGAAGTGGGCAGTGCCCACAAAAGCTCATGATACCATCTATATGCTTTTTAAGTCTATAAAGTTCTACCAGACCATTTGTTGTTTTTTAAGTTCATCTCTGGTTATTAGTTCATCATAGAATGATATTGAGCCACCAGTGTGATGTGCCTGTGAAAAACAGATTTAAAATCCTATGATGCATCAGACAAGATATTTCCAGCACAAGCAGGGAAGCATTAATGCCATTGTTTAAGTCCGTGGTCCCCAACACGGTGCCCGCGGGGGGGGCCCTGGCCCCGGGCGCGTGGCTATGGGGGGGCCGCCCCCGGGCATGCGGCTATGGGGGGGGGCGCTGCCGGGCGCACAAGTGTCCCCGCCCCTGGCGCCCGGCGGGCGAACGGCCACGCCCCCTGGCACCCAACAACCTCAAAAGGTTGGGGACCACTGGTTTAAGTCAATGAGAAGATTTCATTTGGAATATTGGGTTCATTTCTGATCTCCCATGTTCAAGAATTACACATTCAAATTGGAACAGGTGCACATGGGTTACTAGGCTAATCAGAGAAATGAAGAGTATACTGTCATGCTGACTGGAGCAGTTCATGACCATGAATGCCAACCTTAGGGCACACTATAAAAAAAACAGGACAGACTCCAAAGTGGCTTGTAGTCTATAATTAATTTTCTCCAACCAAGTAACAAGTGTGAACTCCTAAAGCACTACAGCAATCTTGCTGTGATGTCACAGACTGGAATGCCCAAGAGGATTGTCTATCTTGCCACCTAAGCATGCTGGATTTTGTGATAGTTGGTTAAGGGATATCAAAGAGACTCAGCCTGCTTCCAAGTGACCACCCACTCACCCTATGTTAATGTGCACCTTAGATCTCTCACCAAAAACAATGCATGTAGCCAGACCTATAGCAAACTAATGATTAACTAATAAAAGAAATGCGAGCGTTATTATAAGGGTAAAGCAGGTAAACATATAAATATAAATAAGTTGCAGTCTATGATTTCCAAAAGAAATCATAGGGGTAACCCAGGTTGACACTAAAGTTTTCTTGTCAGATATTTTTATTTTCTTCTTCCAGAATTCAAGGTCATGGGATGAGCCCTTTTGCACATAGCCTCTTTGAGGGCATAAAGGGGCAATTTACAAAGTCAATGTATTGTGATGGCTCATTTAATAGCCATAGCCTTATTGATAAGAAGTGATCCCTCCTGACAAGCTCATGGTTTCAGAGCCAAATTTTCAGTTATAAAGCAAAAATTACCTTAAATATTATCTTATAATATGTGATGAAGATATTAAAAATGAGATGAATGCATGAAGTATTACAAGAATGTTATAAAGTCTAAACAATAAGCTCATTGTTATAAGTTCAATATCTATCTTAAAAATACTAACATTTAGATTAAAAAGACTTGTTTCCTCAGCTGAATTGGTCAGTGCTCAGCTGAGGCTTAGCCTTAGCAAGAGCTGGCACCAGGTTTGCAGTGTTACTCCTACCTTATAAGAAAAAAAATTAAAGAATTTGGCTTATTTAGCTTAACAAAAAGACAACTGGGGAGGGTAAAAAGAGTAGAACTTCTCTCTATCAGGGCACTAAACATTAGTGAAGGAGAAGAGCTATTTAAGTTAAAAGAAAGAATAAAAGGATAAAAACTAACTATGAACTAATTTCAAGCCTAAAATTTAAAGATAATTTTTACCATCAAAGATGTAAGATTCTGGAACAGCCACCCAAAAAAGTAACGCTTGAGATTGGGTTCCCCAGGGCAGGGGTTCTCAAACTTTTTGATAGCCCGACCCCCTAAAATGCTCATTGAATTTGTGTGACTGCCCCCCCCAAAAGTTGTTAAGCAAAAAGAAAAAAAAAAGTGGAAGAGCCAAAGAAAGTTAAGCAAAAAAACAAAACAAAAAACAACAAACAAAAACAACAAAATCACTAGCGCTTGACTCACCCCTCCTGCAGTCACTGTGCTGCAGGGAAGCTGCCGGCACCGCGCTCCTCCTCCAGGGATGACACCCTCTCCCGCAGCGGGCCCGGGACGCTACAGAGCTATGGGAGGGAAGCTCACTTCCAGAATCCCCAGAAGTGGTGTGAAGGACCCTAGGGAAACCGGCAGCTGCAACCCCCCTATAAGTTGGTCGCGACCGCCCACCCACACTTTGAGAAACGCTGCCCCAGGGGATAGAGTATCATGTGATGGGAAGAGGGAGAGGTTGAGGACATGCCTCCCCCTGGCTGCTGGGTCTCTATCAGAAAGAGGCAGCAAGGGGGCGGGGAGAAGAAAAGGGGGTACTTCAAAGCAGCAGCACTGCTTGGAGCTTGGGGCCAGACCCAGGGCTCCACGT